>NC_056080.1:50679068-51336875 GCF_016772045.2 Ovis aries
CACTGTCTTGAGGATCAAACGGCAGACTCAGGAGTTTTGGAGTCAGCAGAAGGAGGCTCACACAGATTACCAGCCCCATCGGAAAAATACAAAGTGAGAGCATAGAAAGTAAAGACACAAAATGACATCACTTAGTTCTGGTCAGGGTGCCACCTCTTAAACTCGAGTGTGATGCACCAACGAATCAATTCCTGGCACTTTGACAGCTGGTGGGAGAAGAAAGAATAGCTGGTAAAGGCCTTCCCAGAGGGGTTCGAGGGATTGGCCCCCAGATCCCAATGTTTTTTTCAGGACCTCAGTTCCTGGCTGAAATAGAGGCTTGCTTGACTCAGAGGCGGGGTCAGGAGTCACCTGCCGGAGTTCCGTTAATGCCTGTTGAAAAGCTGAGAGCTGAGTTACATGATTAGTTAATTCTAAGGCTTCAGGGTGTATAAAAGTCTCTGTGCATAAGAAAGACCTTCCATAAACACATTCAAAGGGGGTCATCCCCTCCTTTTGGGGAGCAGTCCCAGCCCTCATTAAAGCTATGGGTAGAACTTTAATCCAATTGTCCTGTGTCTCTTGAGTTAATTTGCACAGATGTCTCTTGATAATGTCGCTAGCTGTTTCAACCTTTCCAGAGGCTTTGGGTCTCCAGGAACAGTGTAAGTGATATTCTATTCCTAGAGCTTTAGACATCCCCTGAGTTAGAGCCGCTTTAAAGGCAGAGCCATTGTCACTCTGAAGCCTCCATGGCAGCCCAAACCTGGGGATAATTCATAGATTAAAATTCTTATGACCTCCTTAGCCAGTTCACTGCGACAGGGAAAAGCCTCAATCCATCCAGGAAAAGTATCCACCCAAACGTGTGAGCAAGAATATCCATTAGCTTTTGGCGTATGAGTAAAATCAATTTCCCAGTCTTCTCTGGGATATTTTCAACTTCATTGTAATCCAGATTTTACTAGCTTTTCAGTCTTTGGGTTATTTTTCTGACAAACCTAAGATCTTTTGATAATGTCCTTTAAATTTTCATTACATTTTTCCCTTCAAACAAATGAGAAGCCATCAGGTAAGTACTCTCTTGAGAAACCTATATGCAGGTCAAGAAGCAACAGTTAGAACTGGACATGGAACAACAGACTGGTTGTAAATAGGAAAAGGAGTACGTCAAGGCTGCATATTGTCACCCTGCTTATTTAACTCATATGCAGAGTACATCATGAGTAACGCTGGGCTGAAGGAAGCACAAGGTGGAATCAAGATTGCCGGGAGAAATATCAAACACCTCAGATATGCAGATGACACCACCCTTATGGCAGTAAGTGAAGAGGAACTAAAAAGCCTCTTGATGAAAGTGAAAGAGGAGAGTGAAAACGTTGGCTTAAAGCTCAACATTGAAAAAACGAAGATCATGGCATCTGATCCCATCACTTCATGGCAAATAGATGGGGAAATAGTGGAAACCGTGTGAGACTTTACATTTTTGGGCTCCAAAATCACTGCAGATGGTGACTGCAGCCATGAAATAGAGAGAGTAACAGGCAGGAAAGCCAGGGGTCTCCAAATGCAAGAAAGAGGCTGCAAGCGTCAGGCATTTTTTATCTCTCTTAAGCGGCAGAAGGAAACAAACTATCAATATTTTTTCCTTCTCTATGCAAGTTGTCATGTGTGGATGTGAGAGCTGGACTGTGAAGAAGGCTGAGCGCCGAAGAATTGGTGCTTTTGAACTGTGGTGTTGGAGAAGATTCTTGAGAGTCCCTGGGACTGAAGGAGATCCAACCAGTCCATTCCGAAGGAGATCAGCCCAGGAATTTCTTTGGAAGGAATGATGCTAAAGCTGAAACTCCAGTACTTTGGCCACCTCATCCGAAGAGTTGACTCATTGGAAAAGACTCTGATGCTGGGAGGGATTGGGGGCAGGAGGAGCAGGGGACGACAGAGGCTGGATGGCATCACTGACTCGATGGATGTGAGTCTGAGTGAACTCCAGGAGTTGGTGATGGACAGGGAGGCCTGGCGTGCTGCAATTCATGGGGTTGCAAAGAGTCGGACACGACTGAGTGACTGAAATGAGCTGAACGGATACACATTTCAATGGAGAAGGCAATGGCAACCCACTCCAGTACTCTTGCCTGGAAAATCCCATGGACCCAGGAGCCTGATAGGCTGCAGTCCATGGGGTCGCTAAGAGTCGGACACCACTGAACGACTTTGCTTGCACTTTTCCCTTTCATGCATTGGAGATGGAAATGGCAACCCACTCCAGTGTTCTTGCCTGGAGAATCCTAGGGACAGAGGAACCTGGTGGGCTGCCGTCTCTGGGGTCAGACAGGATTGGACACGACTGAAGCGACTTAGCAGCAGCAGCAGCACATTACAAATTTTAAAGGAGGTTTCTCTTAAAATACTCTGTTGCCATAATGACACCTGGTTTCACCTGAAGTGAACTATTTTCAAACCTTGAGTTAACCAATGCATTTTTCTTGTGGAAATGTTTGTCTCAAGCTATGTTAGTGTACTATGCAATTACCCCAAACTCTGTCTTCAGGTCCCTTCAGCCTAATGGCTCAGAACCTACTTCACAAACCAGTATGTTATACTCAGACATTGTTCCCCTTATCTATGTAAATGAAACCATTTGTATGGTAATCTGCCCTTGTATAAGATTCAAGTCAATGGTTTCTATGGCCAGGGATGAATCCTCTGGTGCCAAGATTATCCCAAAATACATCTTATGGATGACGGGCCTGTTGCCGTTCTGAGTTTTAAGACTTTCCTTTCTTTCATTAACAGACTGCTCAGTTCAGTTCAGTTCAGTTCAGTCGCTCAGTCGTGTCTGACTCTTTGCAACCCCATGAATCGCAGCACACCAGGCCTCCCTGCCTATCACCAACTCCTGGAGTTCACTCAGACTCACGTCCATCAACTCTTCGCATGAGGTGGCCAAAGTATTAGAGTTTCAGCTTTAGCATCATTCCTTCTAAAGAAATCCCAGGGCTGATCTCCTTCAGAATGGATTGGTTGGATCTCCTTGCACTCCAAGGGATTCTCAAGAGTCTTCTCCAACACCACAGTTCAAAAGCACCAATTCTTCGGCGCTCAGCATTCTTCACAGTCCAACTCTCACATCCATACATGACCACAGGAAAAACCGTAGCCTTATCTAGATGGACCTCAGTCGGCAAAGTAATGGCTCTGCTTTTGAATATGCTGTCTAAGTTGGTCATAACTTTCCTTCCAAGGAGTAAGCGTCTTTTAATTTCATGGCTGCAATCACCATCTGCAGTGATTTTGGAGCCCCCAAAAATAAAGTCTGACACGGTTTCCACTGTTTCCCCATCTATTTCCCATGAAGTGATGGGACCGGATGCCATGATCTTCGTTTTCTGAATGTTGAGCTTTAAGCCAACGTTTTCACTCTCCTCTTTCACTTTCATCAAGAGGCTTCTTAGTTCCTCTCCACTTTCAGTCATAAGGGTTGGCTATCTGCATATCTGAGGTTATTGATATTTCTCCCAGCAATCTTGATTCCAGTTTGTGTTTCTTCCAGTCCAGCATTTCTCAGGATGTACTCTGCATATAAGTTAAATATGCAGGGTGACAATATACAGCCTGAAGTACTCCGTTTCCTATTTGGAACCAGTCTGTTGTTCCATGTCCAGTTCTAACTGTTGCTTCCTGACCTGCATACTGATTTCTCAAGAGGCAGGTCAGGTGGTCTGGTATTCCCATCTCTCTCAGAATTTTCCACAGTTTCTTGTGATCCACACAGTCAAATGCTTTGGCATAGTCAAGAAAGCAGAAATAGATGTTTTTCTGGAACTCTCTTGCTTTTCCATGATCCAGCATATGTTGGCAATTTGATCTCTGGTTCCTCTGCCTTTTCTAAAACCAGCTTGAACATCAGGAAGTTCACAGTTCACATATTGCTAAAGCCTGGCTTGGAGAATTTTGAGCATTACTTTACTAGCATGTGAGATGAATGCAATAGTACGGTAGTTTGAGCATTCTTTGGCATTGCCTTTCTTTGGGACTGGAATGAAAACTGACCTTTTCCAGTCCTGTGGCCACTGCTGAGTTTTCCGAATTTGCTGGCATATTGAGTGCAGCACTTTCACAGCATCATCTTTCAGGATTTGAAACAGCTCACCTAGAATTCCATCACCTCCACTAGCTTTGTTCCTAGTGATGCTTTCTAAGGCCCACTTGACTTCACATTCCAGGATGTCTGGCTCTAGATGAGTGATCACACCATCGTGATTATCTGGGTTGTGAAGATCTTTTTTGTACAGTTCTTCTGTGTATTCTTGCCACCTCTTCTTAATATCTTCTGCTTCTGTTAGGTCCATACCATTTCTGTCCTTTATCGAGCCCATCTTTGCAGGAAATGTTCCCTTGGTATCTCTAATTTTCTTGAAGAGATCTCTAGTCTTTCCCATTCTGTTCCTTTCCTCTAGCAGGGGGGTACTCTTTCTGCCCCCTTCAGGTGCCTATGCCAGAAGCTTTCTCTATCTCCTTTATAGCTTAATAAAACTTTATTACACAAAAGCTCTGAGCGATCAAGCCTTGTCTCTGGCCACAGATTGAATTCTTCTCCTCTGGAGGCCAAGAATCCCAGCATCTTTTCCTTCAGCAACAATCTTTCAAAAGTAAAAGAAGCTTAATCCTTGGAAGAAAAGTTATGACCAACTTAGATAGCATATGCAAAAGCATAGACATTGCTGTGCTAACAAAGGTCTGTCTAGTCAAGGCTATGGTTTTCCAGTGGTCATGTATGGATGTGAGAGTTGGACTGTGAAGAAAGCTGAGCGCTGAAGAATTGATGCTTTTGAACTGTGTTGTTGGAGAAGACTCTTGAGAGTCCCTTGAACTGCAAGGAGATCCCACCAATCCATCTAAAGGAGATCAGTCCTGGGTGTTCATCGGAAGGACTGATGCTGAAGCAAAACTACAATTTTTGGCAACCTCATGTGAAGAGTTGACTCATTGGAAAAGACCCTGATGCTGGGAGGGATTGGGGGCAGGAGGAGAATGGGACGACAGAGGATGAGATGGCTGGATGGCATCAGCGACTCGATGGACATGAGTTTGTGTAAGCTCCAGTAGTTGGCGCTGGACAGCAAGGCCTGGCATGCTGCAATGCATGGGGTGGCAAAGAGTCAGACACGACTGAGTGTCTGAACTGAACTGAACTGACCTGAAGTACTCCCTACACCTCAGCGAAAACTCTGATGTAAACCCTTAAGAAATTTCCATTGAGTATTTTCAGGAATTATTAATCGTTCATCCTCGGACTGTAGCCATCCTTTATCAGTAATGTTTGCTCCTCCTTTCTCATATCTTTTAAATTCTTCCTGAGTATATTGTGGGTTTTCCTGTTCCACAGGACCTGTCCAGATCAAAGGTATCTGCAGTGAAGGGGTTTCCTAAAGTGCAGCTTTTTTGGCTTGACAGTCACCCAGCTGATTACCTTCAGCTACTTTACTCCCATCCCTGCTGCGCCCTTTGCAATGCATAACAGCTAGTTCTTTAGGACAATATATATTCGTTAAAAGTCTCTGGATCTCTCTAAAATGCTTAATACGTTCTCTTGTTGCCCTTTTAAACTCTCTTTCCTTCCATATTGCAGCATGAGCCTGTAAAGTCAAATAAGCATACTTAGAATCAGTGTAGATATTTGCTTGCTGCCCTTTGCTTAACTCTAGAGTTCGGTTCAGAGCCAAAAGTTCCGCTAACTGAGCACTGGTTCCCTGGGGGAGAGATTTTGCTTGTAAAACCTGTTCAGCAGTCACCAGGGCATAACCTGCTTTACACTTCCCATCCTGATCACCAACATCAGGGTCTTTTCCTGTGAGTCAGCTCTTCCCATCAGGTGGCCAAAGTATTAGAGATTCAGCTTCAGCATCGGTCCTGCCAGTGAATATTCAGTTGGTTTCCTTTAGGATTGGCTGTTTTGATATCCTTGCTGTCCGAGGGATTGTCAAGTGTCTTCTCCAGCACCACAAACCGAAAGCGCCAATTCTTTGTCACTCAGCCTTCTTAATGATCGAACTCACACATCTGTACATGACTACTGAAAAAGCCACAGTTTTGACTCTACGGACCTTTGTCGGCAAAGTGGTGTCTCTGCTCTATACTACGCTGTCTAGGTTTGACATGGGCTTCCTTGGTGGCTCAGTGGTAAGGAACTCGCCTGCATGGGTGTACCTATGGCTGATTCTTGTTTATGCTTGACAGAAAACAACAAAATTCTGTAAAGCAATTATCCCTCAAGTAAAAAATAAATTAAGTGTTAAAAGAAAAAGAACCACTCTGCAATGCATGGGATGCAGGAGACATGGGTTTCACCCCTGGGTTGGGAAGATGCCCTG
Organism: Ovis aries; assembly: GCF_016772045.2. NCBI lineage: Eukaryota > Metazoa > Chordata > Mammalia > Artiodactyla > Bovidae > Ovis > Ovis aries. The sequence continues at coordinate 50,685,422 of NC_056080.1, forward strand.
CCATGCCCTATGGGAGGAGGGCATGGCAATCCACTAAAGTATTCTTGCCTGGAGAATCCCATGGACAGAGGCACCTGGCAGGGTTCAGTCCATGGGGTCGTAAAGAGTCAGACACGACTGAAGCAATGAGCATGCATGTCTACTAGCTTTCTCATAGCTGTTCTTCCAAGGATCAAGTGTCTTAATTTCATGGCAGCAATCACCATCCACGGTGATTTTGGAGCCTCCAAAATTAAATCTGTGCGTGCATCCACGTCCCCCTCTTCTGTTTTCCATGAAATGATAGAACTGGATGCCATAATCTTATATTTTTGAATGTTGAGTTTTAAGCCAGCCTTTTCACTCTCCTCTTTTACCCTCATTAACAGGTTCTTTAGTTCGTCTTCAGTTTCTACCATTGAAGTGGTATGATCTGCACATCTGAGCTTGTTGATATTTCCGCCAGCAACCTTGATTCCAGCTTGTGAGTCATCCAGCCCAGCATTTCCCATGATGTGCTCTGCATGTAAGTTGAGTAAGCAGAGTGACACTATACAACCTTGTCTTACTTCTTTCCCAATTTTGAAGCAGTCCGTTGCTCCATGTTTTATTCTAACTGTTGCTTCTTAACCCTCATACCGGTTTCTCAGGAGACAGGTCAGCTAGTCTGGTACTCCCATCTCTGAGAATTTTCCACTGTTTGTTGTGATCCACACAGTCAGAGGCCTTGAGGTAGTCTAGTCAATGAAGCAGAAGTAGCTGTGTTTCTGGAATTCCCTTGCTTTCCCCATGATCTAACGAAGGTTGCAATTTGATCTCTTGTTCCTCTGCCTCTTCAAAACCAGCTTGTATGTCTGCAAGTTCTCATTCCATATACTGTTGAAGCCTAGCTTGAAGGAGTTTACTAATCAGAGGCTTCAGAAATATGGGACAATCTAAGCTTGAGGAATTGGAGGGTATGAATGAAGCCCCATAAGAGAGAGAAGAAGAGGATTCTTTACTTTCCATGTTGTTAGCAAGCTGGGCAAGGGCTAGACCATACCTTCAAGTTCTTGTGTAGGACAGTAGCCTTTACCTAGAAAGTCATAAACCGTTCTGCAACTGTAAGAGAGGGAGGGAGAGGGCGGTGAGTGGGAGACAGGCACCCTGAGTGGATGTGAGAGACCCATTAGAAGGGGGTTGACAATTAAATGGAGGGGGGCTTTGGACTAGAGCAGATGTGGTGGACATGGGAAAAAGTAGATGCATTAGACATTTTTGAAGTAAAATGGACAGAACTCAGCAAGAATATTGATTTAAGGAGAGGGAATTGTAAACCTGGTTAAGACCAGGTTTCTGTGTCCTGTCATAAGGGTACAAAGGTGTCATGGGGAATCCTGGAAGTTGGCCAGGTCTGGGAAGAATTCCAAATAAGATTTTTATGTCTATGAGCTCAAGGTCTAGATGGATGCAATAACCAGTATTTAGATACTTAAGAGATCCTTTTCCTTTTTAAAAAAGTGAAGTATTGAGATATAATTTATATACAGTAGAAGTCAATGCTTTAAAGCATTACCATTTGTCGACTTTTGACATATGCATACCATTGTGTAATACTACGACAAGAAAAACATAGAAAATGTCCCATTGGTTTGAAAATGCTCCCTTGGGCTATTTGCATTCAGACTCCTTCCTGCACTCCTATACCATGGCAACCACAGATATATTTCTCTGCCTCTAGTTGTGCTTTTCCAGAAATCCATTGACATGAAATGATATCATACATAGCTTTCTGTGTCTGACATCTCTCCTTGGCACAGCTGAGATGCATCCTTGCTGTTACATGCATCAGTAGTTCCTTTTGAAATGACTGTGTAGTGTTCTTTTGGACGAGTATACTCTTCTGTTTTTCTTTCATCTATATACCAGTTGTTGAATAGTTGGGCTGTTTCTAGTTTTGGCTATTAGGAGTACATGAATAGAATATTTGAGTAAAGATCCTAGTGTGAACATGCTTTCCTTTCTCTTGGGTAAAATTGGAAAATTAAAACTCCTAGTAAGTAGGAAAATTCCCGCTATATAGAATAAGAAGAATGTGCTACTGGAGAAGAGTGAAGAAATAGCTACAGAAGGAATGAAAAGGCTAAGCCAAAGTGGAAACAACACCCAGCTGTGGCTGTGCCTGGTGGTGAAAGTAAAGTCCGATGCTAAAAAGACAATACTGTATAGGAACCAAAGGTATATTCAGAGAAACTAGTTACCAGTTCAGAGATTTAAATGTGCAGTGCCCCAAGAAAAAAGTGGAAACAGAGGTATCTATCTATGTACTTATTCCATGGAAGTGAGTAAAGCCATTGGGAGTATGACGGAAAACCCAAAAGCAGAGAAGGAATTGGTTTATCGAAGTATGTATAAAAATAGATATTAAAAAACGTAATATTTATTTCTGTCATGACTATCCATCAGAGACACATTCTCCACTAAGGGTAACCTGGGACTACCTATCACCACAGTTTGTGGATGCATAAGAAAGACTGCACTGGAAAGAAAAAAATATAGTCCTCAAGCCCCTTTCTCATCCTCCAAAGACCCTGCGGGTCCAGGACTCTGCCTCAATGGCGGGAAAACCTCAACCTGCACTGCACACGCCCAACGCAGGGAGCATGCGCAGTGTGTTCGTGTGCGCGCGCACGCACCCCTTGCTGCGCATGCCCCTTGTTGCGCATACGCGTTCCTGAGCATTCTGTGAGGAGCGTTGGGCCTGAGACGGGTCCGCTTATTCAGTCCCGGTTCTTTCTCACTACTTGAGACTCACCAGGTAGGTTCACAAATGTGTCCTGTCTGGAGTTTAAGTGTGCGTGTATGTGAGGGGGAGCCAGCGAGTTTTGGGCGGGTCGGGCAGTGAGATTTGTGGCCTTTGAGGCAGAAGGCCTTCAATGTAGCCATCTTTCTCCTCACAAGTGTCACGACGCCATAGTTCTTGCCCTGGAGGCTGGAGAGGAAGGGCAGTGGGCAGAGGAGGGCAGGGGGTAGGATGATGGTAGGGGGAGACTTGGGGGTGCTATTTGAGATATCTGGTTCGTTGGGGCCCTGGAACTGACGACAGAGCACAGAATCTGGGGCCGGCAGTGGGACCTGGGCAGGGGGCAGGGTGGGCGATTAAGGAAAGGCCTAGAAACCGGACCGCAGTGAGGTTGTGACTGTATCGCGAGCTTTGTGGTAAGGTGCCAAGAGAGAAGTGGACTGGTTGCTCTGTATGCAGCCTCACCTCAGCCACAGACACTGAGAAAATCGCCATCGTCAGGCTGTAAAGACTAGGCGTTCTTCGTGTTCCAACTGAATTCCAAGGAGTTGGGGAAAATAGGTCTGGGGAATAGGAGTGTGACCAGAGCAATAGTCCTGAGTTTTTAAATTCCTAGCAGTATTTCACTAAACATCTTCATGATGGAGAATTCTGGTGTGAAATCAAACTTCCTCACAAAAATTCAGCCTTCCTGTGTATCTTAAGGTGATTTCTCTGCCAGGTTAGGATAGACACAAATGGCTTTGCAAGTGACTGTATTTGGTGTAATTGAATGCATGTACACTCATACATAACCAGAGTTTTCTTTTGAAAGTATTTTCACATTAAAAAAAAAAAGTCACCATATGGTCATAAAAGTGGTCAAATATAGCTGTACTCTTAAATACATTTTCTAAATCACAATATTCTACTTTCAGGGAGAAATATGAGTGGGCAAGTGGCATCAACATTGGGACCTACAGATCAAGATTCCTCCCAGCTGGATGAACCTGTGGTTGTGAGTACCTTACCATTTGATGTTTTCTATTAGCACAAGTTTCTTTTTGAGAAAATGATGTTAAGTAGTACAGTTGCAGTGATAAAGGTCTTCCATGCTGATAAAGGGTGACAGTTTGTCTTAGGAAGGAACATTGATCCAGTTGTATTACGGTCTGGTGTTGCCTGGATGAGTATCCTGTTAAACTCCCTGGAAATGTGCCCAGTGACTCCCTCCTCCTGCTTATTAACAACAGACTGCATCCTTCCATCCAAACATAGATTGAAATAACTTCCAAAGTCTTTCTGGGTAACTCTTATGGGAGCTAACTCTTCTCTGTGGGAAGAGTAACTTTATTAAAAGTAAGTGCATAGAATTGTGTTGGGAAAATGTTGTTAGGTTTACTTAGGATCAGATATATTTATGGTGTTAGATGTATTAACAACAAAAGGTTTTTATTTGCATGCACACTCTACTGGGACCAGCAGCCCAGTGTTGAGCAACCTGAACAAGAGGAACCACCAGCTGAGATTCAGGATATCACACCTAGAAAGGAGGAGGTCCATGGAGAGGATCCAGTGAATCGTGATGAAGAGGAGGAGAAGGATGCCTCTGAAGGTAAAGTGTATCTGTGCATCATGCCTTAAGACATAACCAATAAGAGGAGGAAAGGAAACATTAGAAAAAGACTTCAGACAATTCCTAAAAATCTGAGGAGAGTATAGGTTGTAGGTTAGTGTGGTTGCTCAAATTTTCCCTTGTTTTCAAGACAAAGAGAGGGGGGCAACTAAGTTGTCTGAGGACAACCCTGGAAAAGGAAAATGGTAATAACATTCGGAAAATTCTGCTTTCCTTTTTCTCCAGCAAAACATTCCCGGAATAATGCTCCTGAGGTTCTTATTCATCACATTTTTAGCATAATAACCTAAGGCTTTGAATTCATAACACCGAGGGAATGAATATCATCATTCCCTTGTTTATACTGTATGCTTTATAGCTGAATTGATGCATTTTTTTTTAAGATTCTGGCCTGGAAGCTGATCTCCAGGAATTGTCTTTGGCAAAGACTGGGGGTGAAGGTGGAGATGGTCCTGATGTCAGGGAGGAGTTTGCATCAAATATAGAGCCTGTTGAAATGCCAGAAGCAGGTATGTCATCCATTCACAAAATAATTTATGTTGTTTCTGTTTTTCAGAATAGTATATCTTTACTAATATAGAGGGAACATTACTATTATTTTAACAATAGAGTTCACATCTTTGTTGAAAGATAGTTCAGACCCCAGATGCCTGAGTGCCTGACTTACAGACTTTCAAATAAAGAAACAGACAGGATCAAAGCCATATCGAATTGAAAATAGGAAACCGTTTTCTTCTCTTGAATATAAGTACTTTAAGCAACAGCTAATGATTTTCAGGTTCTTTTATAATTTCTGCTTGTAGCAAATATGGGATGCATTTGTAATCAATATCAGTTTATATGAGATACGCTTAGGCATCCAAGTAGGTTCCAGTACCAGCTTTAGCATAATGTGTGTGATTCTGTGAAATCCCTTAACTTGTAAACTCACCTTTACTCATATAAGTTGTGAATTCAGAACAGATACACTAAAATGCTGATTTTTCAATGCTAATTTTTGCATTCTCTGATTCTCTTCGATAGAATCCATACAAGAATACTCTGTTTTTTATGATGTATTTATCATAAAATATAATCATGAATCAAATTATAACGGGAAATTGAGATTTCATTTTCTGATGGGGGACATATGTACACCTGTGGCTGATTTATGTCAATGTATGTCAGAAACCACTACTATATTGTAATTAGCCTCCAATTAAAATCAATTAATTAATTTTTTAAAAAAGAAAATGAGCCAACATTCTGCTTGATGTTTGCTAAATTCTCTCAAATTCTGAATTCTCTAGCTCTTAAAAAACTAGTTGCATTTTAAATCCTTTCCCCAGTGAACCTTGAAATGACTGAATCATAAAATGGCAAGATAGTCTAGTTTCCTGTTTCTGTGGCTAATCTAGTTGAGAGAGTGCATTTAGTCAGTGATATTCAAGACAGGTGTGAGTAAGAGACCTATGCTAAGCACACTAACTGTCCCCACATCCGGTCTTTTTTTTGGGGGGGGCGGAGGAGGTTGCTTATTTTAATTGGAGGATCATTACTTTATAATACTATGATGATTTTGCCATACACCCCAGTCTCACTCTTAGAGAACTAATAAAAATCTGAGCCTCATGATATAATCGTCTCTAACCATATCAAGTATGTTATTTTGCCTCTTTGATACATGAGTTTAAACACTTTTGAAGGCCAAAGATTGTAACTCTAGTTCTTCCCGCGTAATCAACTTAGTATCTTTCACATACGTGCTTTCCAAATTGCTGACAGTGAATTGCACAGTTCTAATTTTAAAGAAAGAACTTCCTAGTTAGGGAAGAATTTACTGTGTATTGGCCTTCTAAATATTTTCATTTTACATTTTTTTCCCCATTCCATTACAACAATTAGATGAAAATACAACTTTCAGACTACTTTCAAGTAACTACAGGACATGATTAAAATGTTCTCATAGAAAAATCTCAGCCCTCAATATGTGTGGTATTTAAAAAGAAAATACATAAATTACAAGGTACATAAATGTAAAGTCCTATAACCAACATAAAAGGTAAATAAAAGAGCAACAGAATAAACCTAAGGGATAAAGAAAAAGATACTTAATAAAAGACAGGTATAAATTGTTAGGAAGAGGAAAATAAACTCAATTAATAAATAAAGACAATGTGCTAGTTTACGTAATTTGTTAATATATATATATTTATATACACACAAATTTTTAAATATTTTTTCTGTTGTGATTTATCACAGGAGATTGGACATTAGTTCCCTGTGCTATATAGTAGGACCTTGTTGTTTATTCATTCTGAATATAGTAGTTTGTATCTGCCAGCCCCAAACTGCCAGTCCATTCCTCTCAGTTTACATAATTGTGAAGAAAATGGACAAAGCCCAAGTATACGTAATTAGAAATAAGAACAAGACACTAACATTATATTATAGAATTAAAACTGAGTGTAATCTGGAACTCAAATATTTTCAGCATATTGAGGAAATGGCTAGTAGGGTGGAAAATCAAATACTATTTAACATACCCCAAAGTAACTAAATAACTAAACATCACACATACCATGGATGAACTTTTGAAATTGGTCAGAGTTTTCTCTCAAAAGCCAGTATCATTTAGAAACAAACAAAAAACTCTGCTTCTCCAGATATTTTTCTGTGTTCTGCCTGCTTTTCTCTCTCACTCATACTCCCTCTTGCTCTCCCTTTTCTTTTCTTCTCTGTTTTTTTTCTTTCATTTTTGGTGTGGCTGTGAGAAACAGTCCTATTTCTGCTTCACATTTTGATGTCCCCATGTCGCCAGTGATAGTAATGACTTAAAATTAGTGTCACCATATAATTTATTATACCAACTGGAATGCTTTCCAGGGTGAAAAGAAACATTTAGAATTACATGAGGGCAACAAGTAAAAAGGGGGAACAATGTTTAACCGACTTAAAACAACCATGTCAGGCATAAATTAGAACAAATGCAAATTTCTCCACTTTTCCACAGTAGAGAAGAAACAAATGCAATACTGGCCTTTTTCTTTACTTCACTTAAGCAGTAACAGAGATAACAACTGTTTAGCTATCCTATATTCGGAATATTATTTCAAACCAGTGCATTTAAATGATACTTTTTTGGGGATTTTTTGTTTCAGTTTTTGTGTATTTTGTTTTTCTTAGGGTGTTTTTTTTGTTGTTGTTAGATATTTTACGGAATGTGTACACAGTTTTGCCTTCTACTGAAAACTACCTTCTGATAGGCTCCATTGATTTCATTTGTTGTGAACTCAGTGTCCTTATTTTCTTGTGTAACTAGGAAGAGTAGTGTGTTTTCAAAAATACGGGTAATGTGCTTGAAAAGTCTATAAAACCTCTGGAGAGGATTAACTGAAGGTAAGCCAAAGGGTCACCCTTAGTGTTCTTGTTTTAGTCCATTTTATAAAACTACAGCTGCAGTGAACTTTGTATACCTCTCCTGTCATCGAAATAAAGTTCTGCTAAGTAACTTTTTAAATATTCATATTATAGGTGAAGGGCAACCATTTGCTTGAAAGAAGAGAAACTGAAACCATCTGTGCTGTTCTTATGTTGTGTATTTGACTGTTAAAGTTCTGTCAATAAAGTTTCGTCTTCTACTGGCACATGTTTTGTTAAGTTTATCCCCGGGTATTTAATGTTATTGAAAATTCATGGTTTGCGATTTTTATTGTCTAGCTGAGGATGTATGTAGAGATAGAATGTCAATATATGGATTTTCTGTCCAACAATTCCTCTAAATATGCATATTAATTCCACAAATTTAGATCCAGATTGTTTTTGCTTTTCAAAATATGCTATTAGATTTGAATATCAACAATTTCTACTGGCTTAAACCTTAAACCTTTCCTCATTTTGCAGCATTGAACAAACCTGGCCAGAACAGTCTTGACTAAAGCAGGTGATAATTGGCATTTTCCCCAATAGGAAATGAAAAATCTTCTCCATTACAACCTGTTTACATTGCTTTTTTGTAGGTATACTTTGTCAGAGTAAGTTCCATTCTATTCCTAGTTTGCTGTCTTGAATATAGATTAATTTTCATCAAACCCTTATACTGCATCAATTGTGATCATAGAATTGTTTTCCCTCCATTTTTATATATTAGTGTGGTGAATTGCATTGGTAACCTTGTACGTTTAAACCACCCTTGCACTTCTAGGGTTAAAAAAATTTGGTCATAACATATGCTTTAGGTGTAATCTACATGTTAATGCATATACATACATATATATACCCACACATAAAAAATTCATAAAAGCCTTCTCTTGAACTCTTCTCTTGAATAAATGGATTTACAAAACGTGCCACCCAAATCTCATATGGTGTCCCTGATGAAATCATTGACAGAGAAACATTTTTAAAAACTTAATATATTTGTATTGTCCTGTAGAGAAATGGAATGCCAAAGCCATTGTTAAAGGTTGTAGGGAGACAGGACAAAAACTGCTGTCAGTGTCCATGGCAAATGGCACAGCGTATCTTTCACACGTTTCTGACTTGCCTTCCAAGTTTATTGGGTGCAGGGAGAGAAAAGCCACAAACATCTTTTTTCCTCCATGGCGTCGTCCATTGGCTTGATAGTCACCAGATCTCAGAAGCCCTCCAGTTGCCTGTGTGCATGTGTGTGTGTGAATCACCTGGTCATGTCCGACTGTTTGCAGCCCCATGAACTGTAGCGGGCCAGGCTTCTCTGTCCATGGAATTCTCCAGGCAAGAATACTGGAGTGGATTGCCATTCCCTTCTCCAGAGGATCTTCCCAGCCCAGGGATCGAACCCTGGTCTCCCGCAGATTCTTTACTGTTTGAGCTACAGGGAAGTCCTCCAGCTATCTGATTCCTCCCTTATATCCTTATTATTAACATGATAATGCTTACATCTCTGAGCCCCCGTCTGCATCCTCACACACCAGAAAATACATATTTGTGCAACAAAGGACTTATTCAGAATTCACTCTGCTTGGCGAATAACAGGATTATAAATAGCAGCTGTTGTGCCCTCACAGACTATGAAAATCCAGGTCCAAAAGGACTGAAAATGGGAGGTTCAAATCTACCATGAGACTTAAATTAGAGTGTCCCATCTTACCAAAAAGTATGTGGAAAAGCCCCTAGGTCATGGAGCTGCCTGACAAGGTTAGATCCTAGCTAGAAGGAAAAGGGAAAGGAATGAGGGGAACTTTGTGAGCCAAAATGACTTGAGTCTTATCTGCTCTGTCTCCTTATTGGCTATGACATGACATAAGTGGGCTTCCCTAGTGGCTCAGACGGTAAAGAATCCACCTGCAGTGCTGGGGACCTGGGTTCGATTCCTGCGTTGGGAAGATCCCCTGGAGGAGGGCATAGCACCCCACTCCAGTATTCTTGCCTGAAGAATCCCCATGGATAGAGGTGCCTGACGGCCTACAGTCCATGGGGTGGCAAAGAGTCAGACACGACTGAGCAACTAAGCAGAGCACGTGGCATAACTAAGAGTATCAGTACTGGCTCTGACACATACTGTGTGAAGGTGAGAAAGGTATTTACATCCTTTGGATCTGTTTCCCCATTTCAAAAATGGAAATTACAAGTTTACACTAAATATTTGTTATGAAGAATAAACAAGATAACATGTGAAGTAGGCATTACATTTTAGATGGGTTTGGCTTATTCTATTCCATTTTTTCATTTAAACTTTCAAAATGTTTAATTTCACTTACCTTTACGATTACAATTCTCTCGTAAGTGATACAGATTTTGAATTTCAAGTAGACCAAAAGGGTACCTTTGAAATAGATTGGACTTCAGAAACATATTTTGACTAAATAAATATATTGATTCAATAGCAGATTCAATAGCTGGTATCAGATAGGGCATCCATTCTAAGGTTGGTTTGTTAATGAGGACTGGCAAGGCTACCCTAAGTCATAGTATGTGGTGGAAACTGTGCTCCTTGCTATGTGTGATGACAAAATAAGCCAATATTCCGGTCACGCAACATCACACAACTCAACGCCAGACTCTGTCATGTAGTCAGGCAGCCAGTCCCTAAGTAACACTGCAGGAGCTACAGGGCCACAGTGAACCACTGCAGCTGTTAGTTTGGCTTCTCACCTTCTCCGGGCTTGGGCAGTAAGGAGGCAATGACCCCGAATGGATTCAGATTCTAACTTAGAGACAGTGCAGAAGCAATATGACCCTGGTGTCAGTTGCCTTGTCCCTAGTCCCATGGTCTGACACTGAATTGGAAGGCCTCAGTAACAGGCACAACAGGTTGTGGGTCTCTGCCAGGAAGGAGCCCGCAGTTGTGCCCTATGGCAATGAGAAGTTCTGTAGTCCACAGCTGTACTCTCAGCTGGGGCTAGGGAGACCATCCTATGTTCAACTGAAACCAGGGGTGGATGAGTAGCAACTTTGTGTCACCTCCAGCTGGATAAGGAGGCAGGTGAGAAATGGCCTCATAGCAGCTCTTCATCAGGCTGCTTATCTCCGCTTGCTGCAAGAGCAGTAGTAGGTTCTCTACCAAGATTCAAGTCAGCCTGCAACTTAGCCTTGCCTACGTAGCCTAAGTGGGGACATGCAAGGTCACCAGGGCATGATGACAGAGCCACACCCCTACAGTGTTTTTTGGAACAAGACACAAGGCTTTATGTATGTTGCTACAAATATAACACCTATATACTGACTCCTACATGGAGGAGATGCTTTTCCTGTCAGTCATTAAAAATATTCCTTCATTTAGTACACACACATTGCTTACTAGCATGTTTCAGGATGTATGTGCAATGCTTGAAATAACAAGACCAGTGATGTGAGGTGGATGATGGGAATATCACGCTGGTGGACCAGACAGACACATAACAGAAAAGAAGTGCAAAGGAGAAACACGGAATGGACCTAAGGGGAAAGCAAAACAAAATGGTGAGTGGGGTGGCCAAGAAGCAGGAGGAAAGCTAGAAGATAACGTTCATTCTAAGAGTGAAAGAGGTTATATATAACACAGTCGTGCTTTGACCCAGGCTGTGGAAGAGAGTCACAACCTCCCCTTCATCACTGCCCCTTTTGCGGGTGGTGTCTGGGAGTCTAGAGATTCTGAAGGGAAAGGAGAAAGAAAATACATAGTGCAGGGGTGCATGCACCCGCCCTGATAGAGATGCAGGTGCGGCTTGTTACAGTAACCAGGTGGGGATGAGCAGCGTTGGATTCGGTGACTCAAGAAGAAATGTGCAAATGAATGTAAAGGGAGAAAACACACTGAGAGGGGTAAACAGCTCCAACTCCCTTTTCTGTACCAGGGTAGGGTGCTGCATTACTGTCGTGAGAAGGCTCCCTGGTCTGAGCTCTGGGAGGGAGTGATGAGCATTCTAAGGACCCACCATCAGCCCTAAGCGGGGGGCACTGAGGGTGTGAAGACATAAGTCTCAGCCTTTACCACTGACAGACACAGAAAGCTTCTTAGCCCTGCAGAGAGTGGGGCTCTGGCAGCTTAGGGAAGCTCAAAAGTAAGGTGGAGGTGTTGGTTGTTGTTCAGTCACTGAGTCGTGTCCGACTGTTTACACCCCATGGCCTGCAGCAAGACAGGCTCCTCTGTCCTACACTATCTCCCTGAGTTTGATGAAATTAATGTCCGTTGTGTTGGTGATGCTATCTAGTCATCTCACCTCTGTCGCCCCCATCTGCTCCTGCCTTCAATGTTTTTGCATCAGGGTCCTTTCCAATGAGTCAGCTATTCGCATCAGGTGGCCAAAATATTGCAACTTCAGCATCAGCCCTTCCAGTGAATATTCAGAGTTCATTTCCTTTAGGATTGGTGGGTTTGTTCTCCTTGCTGTCCAAGTGATTCTCAAGGCTCATCTCTAGCACCACAATTCGAAAGCATCAATTCTTTGGCACTCAGCCTTCTTAATGATTTAACTCACACATCTGTACATCACTACTGGAAAAACATAGTTTTGACTCTACAGACCTTTGTCAGCAAAGTGATGTCTCTGCTTTTTAATATGTTGTCTAGGTTTGTCATGGGCTTCACTGGGGGCTCAGTGGTAAAGAATCTGTCTGTAAGGAAGCACACTTAGGAGATATGGGTTCAATCCCTGGTTCAGGAAGATTCCCTGGAAGAGGGCATGGCAACACATGCAAGCTAGGTCTGTCATAGCTTTCCTTCCAAGGAGCAAGTGTCTTTTAATTTCATGGCTGCAGTCACCATTTGCAGTGATTTTGGAGCCCAAGTAAATGAAATCTGTCACTGCTTCAACTTCAGTTCAGTTCAGTCGCTCAGCCATGTCCGACTCTTTGTGACCCCATGAACTGCAGCACTCCAGGCCTCCCTGTCCATCACCAAATCCCAGAGTTCACCCAAACTCATGTCCATTGAGTCAGTGATGCCATCCAACCGTCTCATCCTCTGTGGTCCCCTTCTCCTCCTGCCCTCAATCTTTCCCGGCATCAGGGTCTTTTCAGATGAGTCAGCTTTTCCCATCAGGTGGCCAAAGTATTGGAGTTTCAGCCTCAGCATCAGCCCTTCCAATGAACACCCAGGACTAATCTCCCTTAGGATGGACTGCTTCCACTTAACCCCCTTCTATTTGCCATGAAGGGAGAGGACCAGATGCCATGATCTTAGTGTTTCAATAGTGGAGTTTTAAGCCAGTTTTTTCACTCTCCTTTTTTGAACCTTATCCAAAAGTTCTTTAGTTGCTCTTCACTTTCTGCCATTACAGTGGTATCATCTGTGTATCTGAGCTCTGTGGTATCATCTGTGTATCTGAGCTTGTCGAGATTTCTCCCAGCAATCTTCATTCCAGCTTTTGAGTCATCCAGTCCAGCATTTTGCATGATGTACTGTATGTATAAGTTAAATAAGCAGCATGACAATATACAGCCTTGTCGTACTCCTTCCCCAATTATGAAGCAGTCATATGTTCCAACTCTGGTTCCAACGGTTGCTTCTTGGCCCACATACAGGTTTCTGAGGAGACAGGTCGAGTAGTCTGGTACTGCCCTCTGTTTAAGAATTTTCTCTATTTGTTGTGATCCACGCAGTCAGAGGTGTTAGCGTGGTCAATGACACAGAAGTAGATGTTTTAGAAAAAGTAGATGCATTAGACATTTACGAAGTAAAATGGACAGAACTCAGCAAGAATTTGGACTTCAGGTGAGGGAGAGGGAATCGTAAACATGGTTAAGACCAAATTTGTGTGTCCTGTCATAAAAGTACAAAACTGTCATGTCAATTCTGGAAGTTGGCCAGGTCTGGAAAGATTTCCAAATAAGATTTTTATGTTTTTGAGCTCATGGTCTACATGGATACAATAACCAGTATTTAAATACTTAAAATTTCCTTTTCCTTTAAAAAAAGTATTGTGGTATAATTTATATACAATAAAAGCCAACACTTTAATGTATTACCATTTGTAGATTTCTGACAAATGTATACCGTGGTGTAAATGCTACCACAATAAAAAGGTAGAAAACGTCTCAATTTTCAACAATGCTCCCTTGGGGTATTTGCCATCAGACTCCTTCCTCCACTCCTATACCCTGGCAACCACAGATACATTTCTGTGCAAAGAGTTGTGCCATTTCCAGAAATCCATTGACATGAAATCATATAATATGTAGCCTTCTGTGTCTGGTTTCTCTCATTTGCACAGGTGAGATGCATCCTTACTCTTACATGCATTTGTAGTTACTTTTCTTTTTTTATTATCGTGTAGTTTTCCTGTGTACAGGTATACACTTTTGTTTTTCTTTCATCTGTATACCAGTTGTTGAATAACTGGGTTGTTTCTACGTGTGGCTATTAGGAATACATGTGCGGAATATTTGAGTGCAGGCCACTGTGTGAGCATGTTTTCATTTCTCTTGGGAAAACTGCCTAGGAGTAGAATTGCTGGGTCATATAAGGCTTCCCAAGTGGCGCTAGTGGTAAAGAATCCATCTGCCAATGCAGGGGACTCAGGTTCAACCCCTTGTTCTGGAAGATCCCCTGGAGTAGGAAATAGCAACCCGCTCCAGTATTCTTGCCTGGAAAATTCCATGAAGAGTGTTCCTGGCAGGTACAGTCCATGGGGCCCCAGAGAGTTAAACACGACTGAGTGACTGAACACACACACACATACATGGTAATTCGTGTGTCTTAGAATCTAAACTGTGTCCTCTGTAGACAACATACACCTGGATTTTTTTTAAACTGTTCTCTCAATGTCTGCCTTCTGGTTGGCTAGTTTTATCTATTTACATTTAATGTTGATACAGACTTACATCTGCCAATGTACATTTCTGTCTCATGCCATTTTGTTCTATGGTGCTCATTTTACTGCTTTCTTTTCCATTCAATGGATGCTTTCTAATGTAGCGTTTTAAACTCTTTACTGATTTTCCACTGCTTTTAAGTCATTTCCTTAGCTGTATGTCACCGAAAACATCTCGCTTTATCACAATCAGCTTCACAAATTTACACAAATTCTAGTGAGATACAGAAACATTACTCCTATATCGCTCTATTCTGGTTTCCCTCTTTTCCCCATATTGTCACATATATAATAAATCTATAAAGGCTAAAGCCCATTAATACACTCTTATTATATATAACGTTATGTGATGAAAAGCTGATATATGGCAGGATATCAGGTATCTATTTATAGCTTCTGTCATATTCACCTTCTTTGTCATGATTTCTGATTCTTTGCATATGTTTGTATGGATTTGACACCATCCAGAGTTGTTTCCTTACCTAATACAGCTTTGCTCCCAACCACCTCCTTTGTGCTGCTACTGCAAATATATTACATTCCATATGTGTTGGCCCAACAAATATAGGGCTCCTCTAGTGGCTCAGACAGTAAAGAATCTGCCTGCAGTGCAGGAGACCCGGGTTCAGTCCCTTGGTCAGGAAGATCCCCTGGAGAAGGGAATGGCTAACCACTCCGGTATTCTTGCCTGGAGAATCCCATGGATAGAGGAGCCTGGTAGGCTACAGTGATGGGGTTGCCAAGAGTCAGACATGACTGAGCAACTACTGCTTTCACAACAATAAATTATGTGATATTGTTTAGACAGTTGCTTTTTAAGTACAGGAAGAAAGGACTGAAATATGTATCCATAAAGAATTTTCGTTCATATAATTACCTTTACCTGTGCTCTTTGCTTTTTCACATGGATTCAGATTAACATCTGAATTCACTTACTGCAGCATGAAGAACTTCCTTTAGTTTTCCTTGTAAGCCAGTTCTACCAACACATTCCCTGAGTTTTTTTTTTTTTTTAATTTGGGCATACCTGTACTTTGCTTTCATTTCTATTTTCTTAAACCACTTTATTGTGGTATGTGTGACATGTAAAATGCTGTGTATGCACCCGTGAAATCATCACCAGCTTCAATATACAAAACTCAACTGTATTTCCATACTAGTGGTGAATACTCCTAATAAGTAAGAAAGTTCCAGTTACAATATAAAAAGAACTTAGGAACTAGTTTAACCAAGGAGGTGTAAGATTTGTACATTGAAAATGACAAAACCAGTTGAAAGAAATTAATGAAAATTTAAGTAAATGGTCACTATCAACGGGCACTGGAGTGTCCCCTAGAAATGTGCTGTCACTGTACACACGTCTCTGAGCATGTGGGAATATTTCCTTAAGGCATATTCATAGCAGTGAGACTGCTGGGTCAAGACTTCCTTGGCTAAACGCACATCTGTGGAGTACCTACTATGTGCATGTGCCTGACCCTGTTCTAAACCCCAAGGAGGCATCACAGAATAGGACTGATACATGTCCCTCTTTCATGAAGGCAAATGCTGCTGAGGGTGAGGGCACGATGGGATGTAAATTCTGATGGGTGCTGCCACAGACCCCTGCAAAGGTGTTTTACCAGTTCACACTGGCCTCAGTGGGGCAGGGGAGTGAATGTGCCTTTACTGGCATCTGGGTACCATTTGTAGGGTGGGAGGTCTTGGCAGGAGGCTGGACTCCTTCTGTCCAGTTCCTTAGAAGAGCTTCAAGTCCACAACTAGGACTGATCCATGTAGGGATTTCAGGGGCTGTGAATACCCTAGGTGTCCATAACCTTACTTGTGACATCACAGATTGTATCTGTCAAAGTCTCGGAGGTATCTGACCCATTGGCGGCTCTGCACCCTGAGTGTGCCATCTCTGATCTGGAGATAAGTCTGTGAGCCAGGGATTGAGGGTGCTGAAACCTTGAGGGGTTTTCTATGTCTTGGGCTGTGAACTTTGGGGTTTGTAGGATGTGGGGTACCATGGTCTGAGGTCTTTGTGTGGTGGATGCATGGAACATTGTGAAAGAGCTGTGTGCATTCACCATACCAGTGCTCTGTGCAGTTGGGTTTCTCCATGGCAGCTTATGAAGTTGCTAAAATGCATGTTGGCCTGTATTCGAATTTCATCTCAGCTGATTTCATGTGTCTTGCCTCATTTATTGAGTCTCTAGAGTTTCAGTTTGGTGGATTGTTTGCTGTTGGGTGTCCAGTGCAGTGAGGTCAGCCAGCTGCTATTTCCTTGGTCCATATCTGGTCGAGTGTATCATTGATATTTGGGTTTTGTGACCCATAGTGTGAGGTCCCTTCCTTTCCCTTCTCTAGCCTTTCCCTTCTCCAGGGGAATCTTCCCAACCCAGGGATCAGACCCAGGTCTCCCACATTGCAGGTGGATTCTTTACCAGGTGAGCCACAAGGGAAGCCCAAGAATACTGGAGTGGGTAGGCTATCCCTTCTCCAGCGGATCTTCCTGACCCAGGAATCAAACCAGGGTCTCCTGCATTGCAGGCAGATTCTTTAACAGCTGAGCTATCAGGGACTGAAACATTTCACGTTGTTGTTCAGTGGCTCAATCGTGTCTGTTTACAACCTTGTGGACTACAGCATGCCAGGCTTCCCTGTCCTTCACTGTATCCTGGAGTTTGCTCAAGCCCATGTCCATTGAGGCAATGATGCCATCCAACCATCTCATCCTCTGTTGGTCCCTTTTCCTCCTGCCCTCAATCTTACCCAGCATCAGGGTCTTTTCCAATGAGTCGGCTATTCACATCAGGTAGCCAAAATATTGGAGAAGGCAATGGCACCCCCCTCCAGCACTCTTGCCTGGAAAATCCCATGGACGGAGGAGCCTGGTGGGCCGCAGTCCATGGGGTCGCTAAGAGTCGGACACGACTGAGCGACTTCACTTTCAATTTTCACTTTCATGCATTGGAGAAGGGAATGGCAACCCACTCCAGTGTTGTTGCCTGGAGAATCCCAGGGACGGGGGAGCCTGGTGGGCTGCCGTCTCTGGGGTCACACAGAGTCGGCCACGACTGAAGCGACTTAGCAGCAGCAGCAGCCAAATATTGGAGCTTCAGCTTCACCATCAGTCCTTCCAATGAATATTGAGGGTTGATTTTCATTAGGATTGACTTATTTGATCTCCTTGCTGTCCAAGGGACTCTCAAGAGTCTTCTCCAGCATCACGGTTTCAAAGGTTCAATTCTTTAACTCTCAGCCTTCTTTAGGTCCAACTCTTCCATCCATAAAGGACTACTGGAAAAACCGTGGCTTTGACGCTAGGGACCTCTGTCAGCAATGTAATGTCTCTGCTTTTTAACGTGCTGTCTAGGTTTGTCATAGCTTTTCTTTCAAGGAACAAGTGTCTATCAATTTCATGGCTGCAGTCATGGTCTGCAGAGGTTTTGGAGCCCGAGAAAATAAAGTTTCTCAGTGTTTCCGTTTTTTTCTCCATCTATTTGCCATGAAGTGACAGAACCAGATACCATGATCTTACGTTTTGAATGCTAAGTTTTAAGACAGCTTTTTCACTCTCCTCTTTCATCTCCATTGCGAAGCTCTTTAGATCCTCTTCAATTTCTGCCATAAAGGTGGTGTCATCTGTGTATCTGAGGTTATTGATATTTCTAAAAGCAATCTTGATTCCAGATTGAGTTTCATCCAGCCCAGCATTTCACATGATGTACTCTGCATGTAAGTTAAATAAGCAAGGTCACAATATAGAGTGGTGAAGTGCTCTTTTCTGAAGCCTGAATCAGCCTGTTGTTCCATGTCCAGTTCTAGCTGATGCTTCTTGACCTCCCTACAGATTTCTCAGGAAGCAGGTAAGGTGGTCTGCTAGTCTCATCTCTTGAAGAATTTTCCACAGTTTGTTGTGATCCACACAGTGAAAGGCTTTCACTTCCGTTCAGTTCACTCAGTCGTGTCTGACTCTTTGTGACCCAATGAGCCTCAGCATGCCAGGCCTCCCTCTCCATCACCAACTCCCGGAGTTTACTCAAACTCATGTCCATTGAGTTGGTGATGTCATCCAACCATCTCATCCTCTGTCGTCCCCTTCTCCTCCTGCCCTCAATCTTTCCCAACAGCAGGGTCTTTTCAAATAAGTCAACTCTTCACATCAGGTGGCCAAAATATTGGAGTTTTCAGCTTCAACATCAGTCCTTCCAGTGAACATCCAGGAATGATTTCCTTTAGGATGGACTGGTTGGATCTCCCTGCAATCCCAGGGACTCTCAAGAGTCTTCTCCAACACCACAGCTCAAAAGCATCAATTCTTTGGCACTCACCTTTCTTTGTAGTCCAACTCTCATATCCAAACATGACTGATGGAAAAACCATAACCTTGATTAGACGGACCTTTTTTGACAAAGTAATGTCTCTGCTTTTAATATGCTGTCTAGTTTGGTCAAAACTTTCTTTCCAAGAACTAAGCATCTTTTACTTTCATGGCTGCAATAACCATCTGCAGTGATTTTGAGCCCAGAAAATAAAGTCTGACACTGTTTCCACTATTTCCCCATCTATTTGCCATGAAATGATGGGACCAGATGCCATGATCTTAGTTTTCTGAATGTCGAGCTTTGAGCCAAATTTTTCACTCTCCTCTTTCACTTTCATCTAGAGGCTCTTTAGTTCTTCTTCACTTTCTGCCATAAGGGTGGTGTCATCTGCATATCTGAGGTTATTGATATTTCTCCTGGCAATCTTGATTCCAGCTTGTGCTTCCTCCAGCCCAGTGTTTCTCATGATATACTCTGCATATAAGTTAAATAAGCAGGGTGACAATATAAAGCCTTGACATATTCTTTTTCCTATTAGGAACCAGTCAGTTGTTCCATGTCCAGTTCTAACTGTTGCTTGCTGACCTGTATGCATGTTTCTCAAGAGGCAGGTCAGGTGGTCTGGTATTCCCATCTCTTTCAGAATTTTCCACAGTTTATTGTGATCCACACAGTCAAAGGCTTTGGCATAGTCAATAAAGCAGAAATAGATGTTTTTCTGGAACTCTCTTGCTTTTTCCATGACCCAGCAGATGTTGGCAATTTGATCTCTGGTTCCTCTGCCCTTTATAAAACCAGCTTGGACATCTGGAAGTTTGCGGTTCACATATTGCTGAAACCTGGCTTGGAGAATTTTGAGCATTACTTTACTAGCGTGTGAGATGAGTGCAATTGTGTGGTACTTTGAGCATTCTTTGGCATTACCTTTCCTTGGGATTGGAATGAAACTAACCTTTTCCAGTCCTGTGGCCACTGCTGAGTTTTCCAAATTTGCTGGCATCTTGAGTGCAGCACTTTCACAGCATCATCTTTTAGGATTTGAAATAGCTCGACTGGAATTCCATCACCTCCACTAGCTTTGTTTGTAGTGATGCTTCCCTAAGGCCCACTTGACTTCACATTCCAGGATGTCTGGCTCTAGGTGAGTGATCAGACCATCGTGATTATCTGGGTCATGAAGCATAGTCAATGAAGCAGAAGCAGATGTTTTCCCAGAATTCCCTTGCTTTGTCTATGATCCGACAGATGTTGGCAGTTGGATCTCTGGTTCCTCTGCCTTTTCTAAATCCACGTTGTACATCTGATACTTGTCCGTTCACATACGGTTGAATCCTAGCTTGATGGATTTTGAGAATGACCTGGCTAGCATCTGAAATGGGTGCAGTTGTGTGGTAGTTTGAACATTCCTTGGCATCACCCTTCTTTGGGATTGGAATGAAAACTGATGCTTCCAGTCCTGTGGCCACTGTGGAGTTTTCCAAATTTGCTGGCATATTGAGTGCAGCACTTTAACAGCATCATCTTTTCGCATTTGAAATAGTCAGGATTCCATCAACTCCACCAGCTTTGTTTGTAGTAATGCTTCCTAAGGCCCACTTGACTTCACACTCCAGTATGTTTCATGTGGTTTCACATTGGCACAGCCAATTTCATCGAAAATTGTGAACTTGTGTTTCACAAGCTGCAACAATTCGTAGTCAATGTGGGTGCCAAAAAACTTGAGGCCCAAAGTCAAGTCTAAACATTGAAAATACCTACATTTGTTTAAAGACAGGTGTTTACAGTTTGAAGTGAAGCCAGGTGACTCCTGAGTCCCAGGTCATGGAGCTGCTGGGCTGGAGGTGTGGCTGAAACTGAGGCAGCCACAACTTGAGGCCCTCTCCCTGCGTGGAGGGAGGGCCTGCCCCAAGGACAAGAAGAACAGGACCCTCAGCGGTCTCACAATCTAGCAGGGAGGCAGGCACATTGGTTCAGGCCGCAAATATTCATCCAGGCTTTTCTTGGCTCTGTGCTGGATACAAGTGGCCAGCCCACAGAAATCCCTGTGCTGGACTTCCTCTCCCCAGTGGGGAAGGGGTAGGGGTACGAGGCACCCAGTATACCCTCCTCATAACAACCCAGGATATTCTACAGTGTGTTAGAAGGTGGTGGTGCTGTGATCAGATAAATGTAAGTCCTGTAAGGGACTGGTACTGTGGGCAGCAAGGGGGAAAGCTGCAAGTCACAGTATTGAAGACAGCAACCAGGGTGGGCTTCATTGAGGAGCTGATATTTTAACAGAGACTTGAAGGGGGGAAAGGAGTCCGCACAGAAGACATCTGGGGTCAGGATATTGCAGAAGAGGGAACCGTGGGGATACATGCTGGGGGCAGATACTGCCAGGAGACCAGGGAAGCTGGGAGCAGGGAGTGAGAGTTGAAGAGAAAGCGGGGACTAGATACCGCGGCCCTGGGTAAGCGTCCGCTCTGTCAGCGAACCAACAGGGACAAGCAGGGGTCATAGGTGCTGATGGACATGCCTGCGCCAGGCCTGTGAGGGAGGCAGAGGCAGGACAGGGGGAAAGAGCAGAGACAGCAGAGGTGGGGCAAGCAAGGAGTGAGGAGGATGCACGAGGGGCAGCTCCGAGTGAGGCTGACGGCCTCCCCCGGACTCGACATGCCCTTCCTACCTGTGCTGGTGACCCCGACCCCATAGACGCCTGTGCTCCGGGCACAGTGTCACAGAGTCCACTAGCAGCCTCAGTTCATTCAACAGTCCATCGTCTGGACACATAGGTGCAGGGCCTACATTGCCACTTGGTCCTTGGGAAACGTTCAGTGACCTGACTGGTGCTCTCAGGATCTTGACCCCAGTTCCACTGTGAGGCTACAACTGTGGCTAATGGGGCAACAGAGTGACCCACGTGTGCGTAATGAACCTTGCAGCCGCTTTGATCAGGGGTTTCCAGAATTAGGGGTCATATGAAGCATGCAGTCCAATTCCCGCCCCCAAAGGGAGGCTAGGGCTAAGTCACTTCAGTCGTGTCCGACTCTGTGCGACCCCATAGACAGCAGCCCGCCAGGCTCCCCCTGTCCCTGGGATTCTCCAGGCGACAATACTGGAGTGGGTTGCCATTTCATTCTCCGACGCATCAAAGTGAAAAGTGAAAGTGAAGGCGCTCAGTCATGTCTGACCCTCAGCGACCCCATGGACTGCAGCCTTCCAGGCTCCTCCATCCATGGGATTTTCCAGGCAAGAGTACTGGAGTGGGGTGCCATTGCCTTCTCCGCCCCCGAAGGGAAAAGAATCTGATTTCCCAGATGTCCTGCTTACTCCATTCTCCTGTGTCATCATTAACACAAAAGTAACTGGTCCACGAAGAGCTACGCTTAATTGACTGAGTATTTACCTTGAGTCCCGGTCCTTCATTCACTGAGGAAGTAGTTCTAAGCAGAGACCAGACACTATGTTTCCTCCTACTGTGGCCGGATTGGTTTGGGATGATGGGGGACAGTCACCTGCAAGCAGATGACTGCCACGTGCTGTGTGAGAAAAGCGATGGCAGGATTTAAACTGTAGAACTCTGGGAACACAGAAGAGAGCATCTGACCCCTGCCATATGTCCAGGGGTGGGATGTGGTATGGGTCCCTGGCCAGGACACATTCTCCGGGGGGCGGGAGGGTTTCTTGAGGTGGCACTTTGACCATCCACAGTTTACACACACATGAGCAGAAGAGCACAGACCTGGACACACGTGGAGCCAGACAGACTTTCATTCCCAGTTGTCTCCAGAACACCATGGCAGCTGGGTCATCTCCAGCGCTGTCTTACAGTTACTAAAAACACTTCCTGTGCTTTGGCGTGCCTCCCAATTCCTTATATCTGATGAACAGAGTGAGACTGGTGGAGACATAACTGGGGTGGGGGCTGGTTGCAAACCTCTCTGATATGGCAGAGTGCCTCCCCGCCAGGGAAGTTAAAGTCCTGCTTGGTGTTGCCTCTGGAGCAACCCTTTCCTACCAGGGGACTCCATTTTCTTGGCTGCAAGGCAGCTCCTCCTAAGGCACACACACAAAAGGGCTTAGAACCTTTCAGGGTGGCTGTGCCCTACTGGGTACCTGCGTTTCACAAGTGGACAGGAGACAGGGACAATGGTGGCTCTCCTCTCATGGAAGAAGATCTGCATCTCGGTAACTGAAACACAAGCCACGTGTATTGTTCTGACTGCAGAGAAGACTGGCTTTGCACTCAAGAGAAACTAGGGCATGACTCCCAGATCCAGGTTTTACTGCACCAGCCACCTAAGCTCTCTCAGCTTGCTTCCTTGTCTGTGAGAAGGCTGGGGTTCATCCTTACCCCTCTGGGTCTGCAGGGAATAAAACCCCATATACCTGGCCCCCACAAGTTCCATAAGTAGGCTCCAGGTGAGTCATTTATACCACCTCCCCCTGTTACGGACACGTCAGTGGGGAGGGAGGCATGCCAGAGCCCCTGGGAATCTACTCCATCCTCTGGCTGGGGTGGGGGTTGCGGTGGGGGTGGTAGAACTGGTGTCTTGTCCAACTATTTAATTGGCTTTACATAGCACAGGCACACACTTCATTTCATATTTAGGGGTGCTCTGCTCAGAGGAGTTGTAGTGAAGGAAGTCAGTCATCACAGTTGAATCTGTAGCAGGAAGAGGCAGCAGTGGGGTCGCTCCCTCCACTGGCCATCACAGGAACTGGCAGTTCCCTCCATGGGTTGATGGCACCAGGTGGAGACACCTGAGGAGTTGCAAGAAGGTGTGGTGACATTCCCTAGGAGGGTCCCCATAGAGCTGGCAGCTCCTCCTTGCCTCCCTGATGGCCACAGGGACTAGTAAATCAAACCCCTGCATAGGGAGGACGTGTTAATGTACTTCATCTTGTCCTAACAGGAATTCAACACTATAGAGTGAGAGATAGTGAAAATCTCAGCAAAACATAGTGTATGGGTAGGGCGGTTCAAGTCCTGTTCCATGTACTGGGTCACAGACAGCGTAAGTGACATTTTGAAATTTCCATGCTTCGGCTTATCCCTCCTCACTGTGAAGCAGGTGGTCACCCTGGATCCCTTTATGCTTCCAACACTGTGACCAAATTCAAAAGGCCATATTCAAACACAACAACGGGCCCATATAAAGCAAGAGGAGAGCTTTTCTGTCTGTATCCTATTCTTAGCAGGGAAGCCTTTCCCAGACAAACTCTGCCATCAGATTGCATTTCTCATCAGCTCATCGTGCAGCAGGGATTCATAGTGAAATCTCCACCACCTTCCATTTGGTAAAAATATCAGATCTCAGGTACTCCCCAGGAAAAATGGAAATTGCTCTACCGAGCCTGACAGCTGAACCTAAGAAGGAATCAGGCAGACGAGGAGGGAGGAAGGGCATGTTATGATGGAGGCAGAGGCAGGAGTGAGATTGTGAAATTGGTGGGAGCGGAGGGGGCGAGATGGGGCGGAGGGCGCGGCTAGGGAGTAGAAGTGTGAGCACACCAGCCATCTGATGAACAGAGAGAGGTCTGGGTGGCTGGAATTTCAAGTGGGGCATGGAGCAGAAAGAGGGTGTCTGGTGAAGATCGGGCATTTGGGGGCAGACAAGTCCTGCTGCGCCTCGTCCAGGAGGCTGGACAGTATCCTAAGAGCAGCAGGCAGCCCGTGCAGAGTTTTGAGCAGGGGCGTCATGCCGAGATTGCACTGAAGCAAGCTTCCCTTCCTCAGGCAGCAGGACAGACCATGTGTTGGAAAGCATCAGGATTGCTGGTGCTTGTTAAGGGGAGAGATGAGGGTGACCTGGCCTAGGGAACTCACTGTGCTGATGGAGAGAAGGAAAAGAATCTTAGACTTAGGAGGCGGAGAGGTGAGGCTTGATGATTGAGAGTGTGGTGAGAGAGAGGCAGCAGGCAAGGATGGCTTTAAGCATCTCTGGCCTAAGCAGCTGGGGAGAAGGCTGCCTTGCACTGAGTCAGGGAACAGTAAAGGAGGTGCGGCTGTGCGGGGAGCGGGGGGGATGGGTGCAGATTGGACATGCGGAATATTCCTTGCCTGGGGGACTCAAACACGGACTATCAGAGCGACTTGGGGGAGCTGACCTAACTTCTCTGTGCCCATGATGCCTCATCTGTGATGGGAGGAATGAGACTAATAATTAAGAAAAAGACGAATTTCCTGTTTCAAAGAAGGGCTGTCTTACTATCAGGTATTCCGTCGGTAAAATTTTGGGAATGTATCTGCTTACCCATATATCCACTTGGTTTTACATATTTGCTTTGTGTATTTTCACCATGTGGTCTGTATTCTCAACAGTAAAGAAAAATAAACTCAAAGGAACAAGGGTTTCTTGTCACATGCATGCAGAACGGCAGTCCATCAGCCTGTCTCTCAGAGAAACAGCCCCCTATGGAACCTCCTGTAGCTCCTCACTCCCTCCAGGGGGTGGGTAGAGGCCTGTGGGACCCAGTGTGTCTTACACTTCTCTTCCCAGTGAAAGCATCTCCGGTGTCCCGGAAGTTGCCTAGAACTTGTCGAGTGCAGTCTCCCTGCAGCCCTGTCAGTGACTAGGGGAGTCTGTAGTCAGGAAGAGAGTGCTGAGCCTGATGTGTGGATCTGGAAACCATCACTGTGTGGTGCTGAGCTGGGAGATGATGAAGCCACAGATACCTAGATTTGAATCAAGGTCCCACCACTTATTCCTTCTGTGACCTTGGACAAGTTACTTACACTCTCTGGGACTCAGTTTCCTCATTGAAGAGGATGATGATCCTATTCTGTGATAATGACTCCTTTTTGCTGCCTTCATTTAGATTACCAGAAAATAAAACAAACTTTTTAAGAACTATGCAGTGATGTTCTAGTGTTGATTACGTCCAGAGTAAAAACAGAACCTGTCAACAAAAACATGAGATGCTCAATCTCGCTCATCATGAGTGAAATGCAAATCAGAACCACAATTAGGTATCTTGTCACAGCAGTCAGAATGGTCATCATCAGAAATCTATACACAATAAATGTTGGAGTGGACGTGGAGAAAATGGAACCCTCTTATACTATTTGTGAGAATGAAAATTAATACAGCCACTATGGAGAACAATATGGAGATTTCTTGAAAAACTGGGAATAAAACTACCACGTGCTCTGCTGTGCTTAGTTGCTCAGTTGTGTCCGACTCTTTGCAACCCCAGAGTAGCCTCTGCCCATGGGGATTCCCCAGGCAAGAATACCGAGGTGGGTTGTCATGCCCTCCTCCAGGGGATCTTCCCAACCCAGGGACTGAAGCCGGTCTCCGGCAGTGCAGGCAGATCCGTTATTGTCTGAGCCACCGACTAGCCTATCCCTTCTCCAGGGGGTCTTCCAGACCCAGGATTTGACCTGGGTTCTCCCACACTGCACATGGATTCTTGACCAGCTGAGTTGCCAGGGAAGCCCATAAAACTACCATATGACCCAGAAATCACACTATTGGGCATATGCCCTGAGAAAACTATAATTCAGAAAGACACATGCACCCAAATGTTCCTTGCACCAGTATCTACAATATCCATGACACGGAAGAAATGTAGATGTCTGTCAATGAATGGATAAAGATGCTGTGGTACATGTATACAATGGAATATTAATCAGTTATAAAAGGGAACAAATTTGAGTCATTTCTAGTGAATTGGATGAAGCTAGAGCCTGTTATACAGATTGAAATAAATCAGAAAGAGTAAAAAAATATCATACATCAACACATAAATGTGAAATTTAGAAAAATGGTACTGATAAAGCATTTCCCAGGCCAGAATACTGCAGTGGGCTGCCATTTGCTTTTTCAGGGGATCTTCATGACCCAGGGATCAAACCCTGGTCTCCTGCATTAGCAGGTGGATTTTCTACCACTGAGCCACCAGGGAAGCCCTTGTTTTTCCGATACCATTGCCTTATATTTGACATACCTCTGTTGGCTGGATCACATATGTCTGTGCCTGTGTGTTAGGCTTGCCGCACATGTTTCTTTTGTCCCCAACAGTACAGTGAAGTGGCTTGGCTTGCTTAAGTCTCTCAGGGTACCAGCAATAGAGAAAATGTATAAAGAGAAAGGGTTTCCTTAACTTAAGGAAAAGAATTTCCACAACTCTCTATGAAAGGGGTTTAGTCTCCTGCCTAGAACCTATTAATATTCAATGAAATCTTTCGTGACTGCTCATTATAGGAAAGCAATGGTTCTACTGTTTTTACTTGAATATTGGCTACATTTAAAATTATGCTTGAGATTGTGTTAAATAGGTAAGTAAAGCTACAGATCCCAGTGATCCATTTTCTTTACCCAGCATATGGGTGCAGTACAAGCTCAGTGTAAACCATCAGTTTGGGTGAGTACAATGTGCCCTGCAAGGAAATATTTTTAATAAAGTAAACAGACTGGATGTGCTAACAGGAAATCTATACTTTGTTCAGCAGATTATTTATCTAATGAAAAAGGACGTAGGCCAAGGAAATGTATAAGGTGGTGATTGTGAGTGAAAACAGGTGACAACATTGAGAGAGACAGAGAGTGGTGTAATGAATAGTGCAGAGACCTTCACATTTTAACAGATGTACATGAGAGATGGTTAGGACCACTACCAAGCAGTGTGACCTTGAGTAAGATGCTCACCATCTCTGATCCTCGGTTCCCTTGCCTGCAAATGGGGAAAATAATATTATAGGTTATCCCACCCCAGGCAAAGCCATTCCTCACGGCCTGATCCCAGCCTCCGCTGGCTCCTGAGGCCAAGGCTCTCGTCACACTTGTTTCACCATGGTCTTCAGACTGGCTTCCTGCCCACCCCACCATGAGCCCCTTAAGGACCTTTTTACCACAGGGGCTCAGAACACGTTTACCATCTTATGAGTGATGATAAAGTGAGGTACACGGAGCAGTGCAGCTGCTGTTACGCTGTCAATTCGTTGCAAACAACATGTAGGAAACGAGTGGCTGGAGCAAACCTCTCCACTCAGTTTTCTGTTGCTCCAGGGCGGTTTGTGTTTTTTATCTCCACATTGTCCAGAAGCTTATTGTACGAGAGAAACACCCTCCTTTCCCCTCCGAGTGCATAATCATTATAGCAGCCGTTTCTCAAGTGAATTGTCAGTGAGTGAACCCTGAAAATCCTCAGCTCAAATTTTGGTTCGTCGAGCGGGTGAGGGGAATCCTGTCGTCTCTCCCCACTCTGGCACGAGTGTCTAGTGTCCGTCTCTTACCCCTTGGCTTCCCCTTTATTCTGTATCTTGGACAGTCCTTTACCTCCTGAGACTGAGGTCTGTCCTAGGCTATGGCTGCTTTCAGCACTGTGCTGAGGGCATCGATGACTAGGTGGGCACTGGGGATAGTTGTTGGTTGAATACAGCTCAGAGAGCCAGGCGACTTTATTTCACGGGTGAGAAGTGTAGCTTCCACGCAGGCTGCCATCAGCAGGTTGGACGGTTTGAACCTGCTGATCAGTGTCCTTGGGCAAGTCCACAGGCGCCCTGTCACTCTGCTCCCCTCTCTTTCTCTTGCTAGTGTGTAGTGTAGTAGTGTAGGTAGGTGAGAGTGAAAATGAACAGCAGTTCTACTCTGGCCACGGATTTAAGATAAAACACTTCTGTAAAGTTGTAAAGTTTGCTCCTCAACGCTCCAATGCTCAGACACAGGCAGGGCGTGGATAGGTAGGCAGGAGGGGGCAAGGAGCACAAGAGGCTTGTTTGCGGGGGCAGCTTCCAGCCTTGGCTCAGCTGATCCAGGAAGGGCCTGGCGGGTAGTGTTGAAGGACGTGTGGTAGGTGAGGTGGGGGTTTCCAGGAGGTTCTGGCATCAGTGCACTGGCGCTAGAGCGAGGGAGCCTGAGGACAGGACATCATGTTGAGGGTGATGAGAGGGAGGAAGGCTAGAAAAAGGGCACCATGAGGGGCGCGGTCTTTCCTGATGCCCGGGGCGGGACCGTGGGCAGGGGGATGCTCGAGTGGGGAGGCGGGGAACATCGAAGAGGACGCAGAGTCTCCGGGATGACCGGGTGAGCCTCGTGGGCACTGAGGACGCATCAGAGGAGTGAGGCCTGCGAGAACAGTGAGTGTACCACGGGAGGGACGCGTTCACTGGCCTGGGGAGGGCGGGAGGAGAAATACAGGGGACTTGTACGGGTCCCGCACTCTGGGGGCTTCGGCAGAGGGCGACAGGACCCGGACATACCCGGTCAGGTTCCTCAGTGAATGAAGACTTTGAAACAGGGCCCAGGAGAAAACTCCCAACCGACCCGGGCCAGGAGACTGGCGCGGGGCTCACTGGGTTCCTGCGCGCAGGCCCAGAACCAGCCAATCGGAGCGCAGCCCCGCCCACCAAGCTCCGGGTTTCCCGGGTTCCCTGACTTCCCGCCCGTGTTGCCTTGGTTCCGCGGGCCGCTGGAGAGGAGCCCGCGGTCCACGGGTGGTTTGGCCGGGCCCCTTCGAGAGGGTCCCTTCCTTTCTCTGGTCCTCATGGGCATCCTCCTTAACTTCCGCATCCACGCTGTTCGGTCCTCTGCGAGAAAACCCAACAAAAACGATGGATTTTCTTCCGGGCTGCTGGCGTTTTGGTTTCTGTGGTCGGCAGGTGGCAGTGTTGCGCCAAGTAGCGCCATCCCGCTTCTCCCCCGCCCTTCGCCGTTGAAAAAACGCGACGAGGCCTTTTGCCTCAAGAAGTAGTGTATATTTTTCTTTGCCTGCGCTACTTGGCTGCTTCAAACTGCATCTGAGCCCTTCAGACAGCCCTTTGTGGAAACTTTGAACAAACCCATTGGCACTTAAAATTACAATAAAATAATACTAGCTGCTCTATTGAATAATAGGGGAGGGAGTGAGCTCCCTTGTCTTGCTTCTGATCCTAAAGGAAATGCTTTATTTAAAAAGAACTTTATTATAACAGTGAGTTTTGACTTGAAGATATTCATGTTAAGTGGAAATGAAAATCGCTCAGTCCTGTCAGATTCTTTAAGACCCTTTGGACTGTGTAGGCTGCCAGGCTCCTCTACCCATGGGATTCTCCTTTCAAGAATATTGGCGTGGGTTGCCATTCCTTCTGCAGCGGTTCTTCCCAACCCAGGGACTGAACCTGGGCCTCCTGCATTGCAGGCTCTTACCATCCAAGCCACCTACAATAACAACATGACAGGGACAAGTGCTAAGCTAAGATCCTGCTGGGTAATTGATGCTGGACACCATCCAAGAAGCAGGTGGTATTACTGCCCTCATTTTTTGCCTTTGAGAACTGTGGCACACAGAGGAAGAATCAGCTGTCAAGGTTCTCCGGGTTCCTCCAGGAGTGTCCCTCTCTTCAGGTCTCAAGTCTGTCAGACTGTAGTTTGCACACTGGTTTGCAGGAAGCTTTCCTATCCCCAATAGAAGAATGAAATGAAATAATGGGAATGAGGGTAAAGTGAAAGTGTTAGTCGCTCAGGCCTGTCTGACTCTTTGAGACCCCCTGGACTGTAGCCCACCAGGCTCCTCTGTCCACGGGGATTCTCCAAGCGAGAATATTGGAGTTGGTTGCCATTCCCTTCTCCAGGGCATATTCCTGATCCAGGGATTGACCCTGGGTCTCACAGGGATTGCACTGAGGTCTCCCACATTGCTGGCAGATTCTTTACCATTTGAGCCTCCAGGGAAGCCCAAATGAATGTAAAACAGCCTGCAAAACTTTTTAAAATGTATAATAACATAGTGATTACAATAAGATGCTAAATGAAAAGGGAGGGTGCCACATAGAAAACAATTCATATACTGTATCAGTATCATGACACAACACAATTATAAAGTAAAGCACCTGGAACAAATCAGGTACTTTTCATTTGGTCTATATTTGACCAGATTTATATTGAGAACAGACTGCTGGTCATTTCTTGGTTGATAATGGAAATACTAGTGTAAGGAAAAACTCAGCAAAAGATACAGCACCTGTCCTTAGACAGTTCTATTTTATTTCCCATTCAGATAGGGAATCAGAGATGGGAAATATAGCTCTGGGGACTACCTGAGAGACAGCTGGACAGACAGCAGAATTTATTTTCACTTCTGAAGAATCTCATGGGCGCTTGCTGGGTACACAATATTGAGCTCTGCGGGTGGGGAGGAAAAGTAGATTTCATCACTCATGTCTCCTGTAATGAAAAGGGAAGCTATTAGTTATTAGGGGAAAGATGTTTGTGAATCACAGGTGTGAAAAAAGTCTTATATTCAGAATACATAAGGACTTTTAAAATTGCAAAGGACAAAATGTAGTGAAGGCAGACAGATCGTTTTGTCGGGAATTCAAGTGTGGAAGGAGAAACCAGAAAGTGGCAGCACCTGGGTATTTTCAAGGTGATGGACGTGGCCTCTTCCTGGTCATGGTGGTGATCACTGGAATTTGCCACGTGTCAGAGCGCAGAAAGCTTCATACCCAGAGACAAGCAGGCCAGGACTTTCCTGGTGGTCCAGTGGTTAAGAATCCACCTGCCATATAAAATTAATACACAGAAATCCCTTGCATTCCTATACACTAACAATGAAAAATCAAAGCAAAATTAAGGAAACAATCCCATTCACTATTGCAACAAAAATAATAAAATACTTAGGATTAAATTTACCTAAAGAAACAAAAGAACTGTATACAGAAAAAAATTAAAAAAACTGGTGAAAGAAATCAAAGATAACACAAATAGATGGAGAAATATACCATGTTCTTGGATTAAAGAATTAATATATTGAAATGATTCTACTACCCAAAGCAATCTATTGATTCATCAGTATCCCGAACTACCAGTGGTATTTTTCACAGAACTAGAAGAAATAATTTCAGTTTGTATGGAAACATCAAAGACCCCGAATTCCCAAAGCAATCTTGAGAGAGAAGTGTGTAACTTCAGGAACCAACATTCCTGACTCAGACTATATTACAAATCCACAGTCATCAAGATGGTATGGTACTGGCACAGAGACAGAAATCTAGATCAATGGAACAAAACAGAAAGTTCAGTGATAAATCCCTGCACCCATGAACACCTTATCTTTGACGAAGGATGCACAAATATCCAATAGCTAAAACACAGTCTGTACAACGTGTGGTCCTGGAAAAATTGGTCAACTATGTGTAAAAGAATGAAACTGGAAGACTTTCCAACACCATACACAAAAATAAACTCAAAATGGATTAAAGACCTAAATGCAAGACCAGAAGCTATAAAACTCTTAAGAGGGAAACATAGGCAGAACACTCTGTGACATAAATCACAGCAAAATCCTCTAGGATCCACCTCGAAGAGTAATGGAAATAAAAACAAAAATAAACAAATGGGACCTAATTAAACTTAAAAGCTTTTGAACAGTGAAGGATACTATAAGCAAGGTGAAAAGACATCCCTCAGAACAGGAGAAAATAATCGCAAATGAAACAACTGACAACGAATGAATCTCCAAAATATGCAAGCAGCTCATGCAGCTCGATACGAAAAAATGATCAACCCAATAAAAAGTGGGCAAGTGACCAAAACAGACATTGCTCCAAAGACATACAGATGGCTAATTAACACATGAAAAGATGTTCAGTATCACAGATTATTAGAAAAATGCAAATCAAAACCACAATGAGGTATCATCTCACACAGGTCAGAATGGCCATCATCAAAATGTCTACAAACAATAAATGCTGGAGAGGGTGGGGAGAAAAGGGAACATTATTTCACGGTTGATGGGAATGCAAACTGGTATAGCCACTATGGAGAACAGTGTGCAGATTCCTTAAAAAACCGGGAATAGAACTGCCATACGACCCACTGCTGGGCATACACCCCAAGGAAACCAGATTTGAAAGAGACATATGTACCCCAATGTTTACTGCAGCGCTATTTACAGTAGTTAGGACATTGAAGCACCCTAGCTGTCTATCAGCAGATGAATGGATAAGGAAGTTGTGGTAAATATACACAATGGAATATTACCCTGCTATTAAAAAGGAACACACCTGAATCAGTTCTAATGAGGTGGATGAACCTGGAGCCTGTTATACAGAGAGAAGTAAGGAAGAAAGAGAAAGACAAATACTTATATTAATGCATATATATGGAATTTAGAAAGGCGGTAGCAACGATTCTACATGCAGGGTAGCAAAGAAGACAGAGACCTATACAACAGACTTTTCAACTCAGTGGGGAAAGGGGAGGGTGGGATGATTCGAGTGAATAGCACTGAAACAGATACATTACCACATGTAAAATAGATGACCAGAACAAGCTCAAGGCATGAAGCAGGGCACCCAAAGCCGGTGCTCTGGGAAAACCCAGAGGGATAGGGTGGGGAGGGAGGTGGGACCCCCAGTTCGGAAATGGAGGGGACACATACATAACTGTGGTCGATTCATGTTGATATATGGCAAAAACCATGAAAAATTGTAAAGTATTATTCTCCAATAAAAATAAATTAATAATTTTTAAAAAAGAATCCACCTGGCAATGAAATAAGCCAGTGTTCAGTCCCTGGTCCAGGCAGTTTCCACGCGCCACAGAGCAACTAAGACTGTGTGTCACAACTCCTGAACCTGCCTTCTCCAACTACTGGAGCCACGAGCCTAGAGCTCATGCTCCGCGACGAGAAAGTCTCCGCATTGAGAAGCCCGTGCACCACCGCTAGAGTAGTGCTGCTTCTCCACAGCTAGAGAAAGCCCTCGTGCAGCAACGAAGACTCAGTGCAGCCAACAATAAACAAGAAAGAAAACCAGGCCGATCTTACTGTGTGTTCATTTGAAAACTCCAATGGTAGATACTGAAGCAGGTGCATCTCTATATTCTTTGAATAATCATATCTTGGGTGAAGCTAACAAAAATTACATCACAGGCTATATTAAAACTTTAGAGCAGCTTCCCAGGCACTGCTCGTTTCTAGAAACTACTTTTCTCAGAGAACTTACTTCGGAACTTTAGTAACTGGAACTGCAGCCTCCGGCACATTCAAGGGCAGGAAACGAAACACATTAGGAAGACACGGTTCAAATCCTATGAGTGGCCTGTGACCACAGGCTAGGATGAACACACATCCCAGAAAGAGTCTCTTCACATTTCAGTAACTGATCCTGTATTTCAGCCACTTAGTTCAGTTCTTTAGGGCCACTGCTGTCCCCTTAAACAAACACTTGGTGTGAAACATTTGGAAAATGACCTTAACCCAATACATTCCCAACCACTTTTCACATGTCACAAGGAGTGTCTCACAATGATATTTCATCACCTAGAAAACCAATTCTCAGATAAAGAAAAGAATTCACACACACCTTGTGAAGAAATACTGAGATTTTAGAAACTGACTCACAAGTAAACCGTGGATCAACATTCTTTCCTCTCTTCTCCCTCCATCCACCCTGAGAAATGAATATTTGGCCATGCTATCTGCTCTGCCCACCAAGTTTCTCATACTACACACGTGCTGTTAATAGTGAGCCTATACACAAAGGCATTAATACCAGTTAGATCTATAGAAGTCGGCTACCTGGGGGCAGGGAGGTGGCTAGGGCAATAAATTCCTCATCTCATTTCCTTCACCACCCCACCCCATTTCATTCCCTGCAGTCACTGGGCCCAAATGAAAAAATATATATATCATGCCAAATCTCTCTTTAAATCACCACTTCCTCAAGTGTCCTTCGTTATCTTACATGGCTTCTGAGGCCAGGGAACAGATTTTGCTTGAGATGAGTAAAGCTAGAGAGACAGCCCATTGGCCAGAGATTCTGTTTGGGAGGTGATGTCTCTCAGGGTACTGCTTCCCCACTGTGGTGAATAAAGTAAAAGTCATCTTATCTTGGATCTGGTACCCCATTTTTCAGATGTTAGCCACGAGATGGCGGGCTAGTAAGGTACTTGGATACTTGATCAATAGCCTTTCAGTTCAGTTCAGTTCAGTTGCTCAGTGCTGTCCAACTCTTTGTGACCCCATGGACTGCAGCATGCCAGGCCTCCCTGTCCATCACCACCTCCCAGAGCTTACTCAAACTCATGTCCACTGAGTCAGTGATACCATCCAACCATCTCATCCTCTGTTGGCCCCTTCTCCTCCTACCTTCAATCTTTCCCAGCATCAGGGTCTTTTCCAGTGAGTCAGTTCTTCACATCAGGTGTTCAAAGTATTGGGATTTCAGCTTCAGTATCAGTCCTTCTAATGAATATTCAGGACTGATTTTCTTTAGGATGGACTGGTTGTATCTCCTTGCAGACCAAGGGACTCTCAAGAGTCTTCTCCAACACCACAGTTCAAAAGCATCAATTCTTTGGCACTCGGCTTTCTTTATAGTCCAACTCTCACATCCATACATGACCACTGGAAAAACCATAGCCTTGACTAGACAGACCTTTGTTGGCAAAGTAATGTTTCTGCTTTTCAAATGCGGTCTACGTTGGTCATAACTTTTCTCCAAGTAGACTTTAAGGGAATTATATTACCCGGCATAACGGGAGTGGGCGGCGGTCGGCCTCCCATCCTCAGTGTGTGTGGAATAGAAGGGTTAAAGACCACAGAGAGGAGTCCTCCAGCGTCCTAGAGCCTAGCCGCCCTTCAGGGGTGAGGAGTTGGCGGGCCTGGTGTTGACGTCACAAAGATGGGACATTTACCCCTCCCTTCCTTGTAGAAGGACCTTCTTGTGTATTCCCTGGGTTGTAGTGGATTGAGAGGGAGCCTGGAATGGCCTGAAGACAAGTAGGTTCCTCCGCGGGGACGATGGCAGTAGGGCGGGGGGGATTCGGAGAAGAGGAGTTAGTGCCGGGTCCTCTCGACTGCGTGCCCGGAGGTCCTCTCTCAGCAGCTTGGAGGCTCGGAGGGACCATCCTTGCCAGAGTCGCAGGACGTTTCCTTCCACACAGATGACAGCTGGTGATGGTCGCCTCTTGGGATCGGACGGTGGGGGCCTCTCCCTGATGCCTGGTAGTTTGTGTTGTCGCCTGTCAACGTGAGGAGCAGCTCCTGTCACTTGCATGTTTTTCTACCAATTGTTACTAGTAACACACTAGGAAAGAGTAAAAGCAAACTATTAGAGACACTGGCTGTATTTCTACCGATGGCAATTGGGAGAGCACCACAGACCTGAAGATCAGACTGCCAGCAAGGTGGTTTTGCACTGTACTTCATTCCACAGAGAGTAGTAGAGAAGTGAGAGTGGGGACCTTTGCAGGTGGGAAAACATTTAGGGGGAAATCTCGTCGACAGAAGAGGAAATGATTATCTTTGTGACTAGCTAGTTTCAGGAGAACTGACTTTTAATCTCCATTCCGTCATGAGACAGAAAACAAGGAGTTGGATGGTCTGTGTCTGCCCTTTACTGACAAGGAGGAAGGTCTGTACTTGACTTTGTAGTCCGTAAACTCAGGAGTCACTGGATACTTTGGATGAGTCTTACCGAAGTCAGACAGGGAAGGGTGGTACTTTGCATTAAATCATTTTGGGGACATGAAAGTCTGCAGAGATTTCTTTACTGTGGCTTTTCTTAACAGCTCAGGTGAAGTTGAACTTTGTCAGCACGGTAAATATGAGCATCTTTCATGCCGGTCCCAGTAGACAAGTATAAAGGCAGAGAGGTTCAAACACCCCTCACCTTTTAAAATTGGATTATAATTGCTTTAAATGTTGTGCTAACTTTTGCTGTAGGACAAGGGTGAATCACCTATAAATATATACATATATCCCCTCCCTCTTGAACTTCTCTTCCACCCTCCAACCCCAGCCCTCTAGGTTATTGCTGCTGCTGCTGCTAAGCCACTTCAGTCGTGGCCGACTCTGTGCGACCCCATAGATGGCAGCCCACCAGGCTCCCCCGTCCCTGGGATTCTCCAGGCAAGAACACTGGAGTGCGTTGCCATTTCCTTCTCCAATGCATGAAAGTGAAAATGAAAGCCAAGTCACTCACTCGTGCCCGACTCTTAGCGACCCCATGGACTGCAGCCTATCAGGCTCCCCCGTCCATGGGATTCTCCAGGCAAGAGTACTGGAGTGGGATGCCATTGCCTTGTCTGCTCTAGGTCATTACAGAGCACCAAACTGAGCTTCCTGTGCTATACAGAAGCTTGCCGCTAGCTGTCTGTTTTACACATGGTAATCTGTATACTTCACTGCCACTCTCTCAATTCAATCTGTCCTCTCCTTGCCTGCTGTGTCCATAATTTTCTTGTCCATGTCTGAGACTCTAATCTTGCCCTGCTAATAGGTTCATCAGTACTGTTTTTCTAAATTTCACATATATGTGTTGATGTATATTTGTTTTTCTCTTTCTGATTTATTTCACTCTGTATACCAGGCTCTAGCTTCATCCAATTCACTAGAAATGACTCAAATTTGTTTCCTCTTATAACTGATTACTATTCCATTGTATACATGTACTACAACATCTTTATCCATTCATTGACAGACATCTACATTTCTTCCAGGTCGTGGATATTGTAGATACTGGTGCAAGGAACAGTTGGGTGCATGTGTCTTTCTGAATTACAGTTTTCTCAGGGCATATGCCCAATAGTGTGATTTCTGGGTCATATGGTAGTTTTATGGGCTTCCCTGGCAACTCAGCTGGTAAAGAATCCATGTACAGTGTGGGAGAACCCAGTTCAAATCCTGGGTCGGGAAGAACCCCTGGAGAAGGGATAGGCTAGTCACTCCAGTATTTATGGGCTTCCCTGGTGGCTCAGACAATGACGGATCTGCCTGCACTGCGGGAGACTGACTTCAGTCCCTGGGTTGGGAAGATCCCTGGAGGAGGGCATGACAACCCACCTCGGTATTCTTGCCTGGGGAATCCCCATGGGCAGAGTAGCCTGGTGGGCTACAGTCCATGGGGTTGCAAAGAGTCGGACACAGCTGAGCAACTAAGCACAGCACAGCACATGGTAGTTTTATTCCCAGTTTTAAAAGAAATCTCCATATTGTTCTCCACAGTGGCTGTATCAACTTTCATTGTCACAAAGAGTATAGGAGGATTCCCTTTTCTCCACATCCACTCCAACATTTATTGTGTGTCACTTTCTGATGATGACCGTTCTGACTGCTATGACAAGATACCTAATTGTGGTTCTGATTTGGATTTCTCTCACAATGAATGAGGTTGAGCATCTTTTCATGTTTTTGTTGACAGGTTCTGTTTTTACTCTGGAAGTAATCAACACTAGAACATCACTGCATAGTTCTTAAAAAGTTTGTTTTATTTTCTGGTAATCTAAATGAAGGCAGCAAAAAGGAGTCATTATCACAGAATAGGATCATCATCCTCTTCAATGAGGAAACTGAGTCACGGAGGGTGTAAGTAACTTGCCCAAAGTCACAGAAGAAATAAGTGGTGGGACCTTGATTCAAATCTAGGTATCTGTGGCTTCATCATCTCCCAGCTCAGCACCACACAGTGATGGTTTCCAGATCCACACATCAGGCTCAGCACTCTCTTCCTGACTACAGACTCCCCTAGTCACTGACAGGGCTGCAGGGAGACTGCACTCGACAAGTTCTAGGCAACTTCCGGGACACCGGAGATGCTTTCACTGGGAAGAGAAGTGTAAGACACACTGGGTCCCACAGGCCTCTACCCACCCCCTGGAGGGAGTGAGGAGCTACAGGAGGTTCCAAAGGGGGCTGTTTCTCTGAGAGACAGGCTGATGGACTGCCATTCTGCGTGCATGTGACAAGAAACCCTTGTTCCTTTGAGTTTATTTTTATTTACAGTTGACAATACAGACCACATGGTGAAAATACACAAAGCAGATATCTAAAAGCACGTGGATATATGGATAAGCAGATACATTCCCATTTTACTCATGGAATACCTGACAGTAAGACAGCCCTTCTTTGTAAAAGAATATTCTCCTAGACTAAAGCAATGAAACAGGAAATTTGTCTTTTTCTTAATTATTAGTCTCATTCCTCCTATCACAGATGAGGCATCATGGGCACAGAGAAGTTAGGTCAGCTCCCCCAAGTCGCTCTGATAGTACGTGTTTGAGTCCCCCAGGCAAGGAATATTCCACATGTCCAAACTGCACCCATCCCCC
The DNA here is from genome assembly GCF_016772045.2 of Ovis aries. Taxonomy (NCBI): domain Eukaryota; kingdom Metazoa; phylum Chordata; class Mammalia; order Artiodactyla; family Bovidae; genus Ovis; species Ovis aries. The sequence goes on from NC_056080.1 coordinate 50,724,385, forward strand.
CGCTCCCCGCACAGCCGCACCTCCTTTACTGTTCCCTGACTCAGTGCAAGGCAGCCTTCTCCCCAGCTGCTTAGGCCAGAGATGCTTAAAGCCATCCTTGCCTGCTGCCTCTCTCTCACCACACTCTCAATCATCAAGCCTCACCTCTCTGCCTCCTAAGTCTAAGTAAGATTCTGTTCCTTTTCTCCATCAGCACAGTGAGTTCCCTAGGCCAGGTCACCCTTGTCTCTCTCCTTGACAAGTACCAGCAATCCTAATGCTTTCCAACACATGGTCTGTCCTGCTGCCTGAGGAAGGGAAGCTTTCTTCAGTGCAATCTGGGCATGAAACCCCTGCTCAAAATTCTGTATGGGCTGCCTGCTGCTCTTAGGATAGTGTCCAGCCTCCTAGACGAGGTGCAGCAGGACTTGTCTGCTCCCAAATGCCCAATCTTCACCAGACACCCTCCTTGTGCTCCATGCCCCACTTGATCTTCCAGCCACCCAGACCGCTCTCTGTTCATCACATGGCTGGTGTCCTCACACTCATACTCCCTAGCTGCCTCCCGCCCCCTATCAACCCCTCCCCACCCACCGACTTTACAATCTCACTCCTGCCTCTGCCTCCATCATAACATGCCCTTCCTCCCTCCTCGTCTGCCTGATTCCTTCTTAGGTTCAGCTGTCAGGCTCGGTAGAGCAATTTCCATTTTTCCTGGGGAGTACCTGAGATCTGATATTTTTACCAAATGGAAGGTGGTGGAGATTTCACTATGAATCCCTGCTGCACGATGAGCTGATGAGAAATGCAATCTGATGGCAGAGTTTGTCTGGGAAAGGCTTCCTTGCTAAGAATAGGATACAGACAGAAAAGCTCTCCTCTTGCTTTATATGGGCCCGTTGTTGTGTTTGAATATGGCCTTTTGAATTTGGTCACAGTGTTGGAAGCATAAAGGGATCCAGGGTGACCACCTGCTTCACAGTGAGGAGGGATAAGGCGAAGCATGGAAATATCAAAATGTCACTTTACGCTGTCTGTGACCCAGTACATGGAGCAGGACTTGAACCGCCCTACCCATACACTATGTTTTGCTGAGATTTTCACTCTCTCTCACTCTATAATGTTGAGTTCCTATTAGGACAAGATGAAGTACATTAACACGTCCTCCCTATGCAGGGGTTTGATTTACTAGTCCCTGTAGTCATCAGGGAGGCAAGGAGGAGCTGCCAGCTCTATGGGGACCCTCCTAGGGAATGTCACCACACCTTCTTGCAACTCCTCAGGTGTCTCCACCTGGTGCCATCAACCCATGGAGGGAACTGCCAGTTCCTGTGATGGCCAGTGGAGGGAGCAACCCCACTGCTGCCTCTTCCTGCTACAGATTCAACTCTGATGACTGACTTCCTTCACTACAACTCCTCTGAGCAGAACACCCCTAAATATAAAATGAAGAGTGTGCCTGTGGTATGTAAAGCCAATTAAATAGTTGGACACGACACCAGTTCCACCACCCCCACTGCAACCCCCACCCCAGCCAGAGGATGGAGTACAGTCTCAGGGGCTCTGGCATGCCTCCCTCCCCACTGACGTGTCCGTAATACAGGGTGCAGTGTAAATGACTCACCTGGAGCCTACTTATGGAGCTTGTGGGAGCCGGGCATGTGGGGTTTTATTCCCCACAGACCCAGGGGGTAAAGATGAACCCCAGCCTTCTCACAGACAAGGAAACAAGCTGAGAGAGCTTAGGTGGCTGATGCAGTAAAAGCTGGATCTGGGAGTCATGCCCTAGTTTCTCTTGAGTGCAAAGCCAGTCTTCTCTGCACTCACAACAACAAACCACAAGTGTGGCTAGTGTTTCAGTTACTGAGATGCAGATCTTGTTCCATGAGAGGAGAGCCACCAATGTCCCTGTCTCCTGTGCACTTGTGAAACACAGGTACCCAGTAGGGCAAAGCCACCCTGAAAGGTCCTAAGCCCCTTTGTGTGTACGCCTTAGGAGGAGCTGCCTTGCAGCCAAGAAACTGGAGTCCCCTGGTAGGGAAGGGTTGCTACAGAGGCAACGCCAAGCAGGACTTTAACTTCCCCTGCGGGGAGGCACTCTGCCACATCAGAGAGGCTTTGCAACCAACCCCAGCCCCAGTTATGTCTCCACCAGTCTCACTCTATTCATCAAGTGTAAGGAATTGGGGAGGGCGGTCCTCAGATGGTGAAGGAATAGGACGGGGAGACCACTTTCTCCCCCACAAATTCATGGAAAGAACATTTGAATGCTGAGCAAATTCCACAAAACAACTTCTGAATGCTGGCAGAGGACATCAGGCACCCAGAAAGGCAGCCCATTGTCTTAGAAAGAAGGTAGGACAAAATATAAAAGATAAAACGAGAGACAAATGAGGTAGGGACAGAGATCCATCCCAGGAAGGAAGTCTTAAAAATGAATTTTCCGAACACCAGGAAACACTCCCACCGAGGAGTCTGTGGCGAGCCTTGGAACCACAGAGGGCAACGTAACCGGGAGGGAAAATAAATAAATAATTAAACCCCACAGATTACATGCCTAATGGCAACTCCCAGAGGAGAAGCAGCGCAGACGCTCACATCCGCCACTAGCAAGGGGGAACTGTTCAGGGAAGCACGGGCTGCATTGCTTAGGGTAAGGAGCAGGCCTGAATGCCCTGAGGGCAATCTGAGGGAACTAACTTGAGATAGCAACCCAGAGTGTGGGCTAGCCATCCCCTGCAAGCCCTAACCTAAGACACCGCCAGGCCTGCTCACAGAACAAAGGACTGAGCAGAGCTAGCTGGCTGCGGACCGGCACATGCCCTGCCGGAGACAGGCAGGCGAGGGCAACCAGACCCAGAAGGGGGCAATCGCTGCCCTAGAGAGACATCATCTACCAAACTGTAAGCAGGCTTTCTTGCTAACCAAGACTTCTTGGGATTTTGGACGGTGGACATCCACCGGGAGGGTTGCAGCCAGAGATCAGCTCCCCAGAAGAGACACACGGCACATCTGAGAAGGCACGCTGGTTGTACACCCAGAAAACTGAGCAGGTGGGAAGGGAGAGGCGATAAGATGCAGCCCTCAACTGGGGGCGACTGCGCTTGCCAGGCACCTGGTCACCTGAGTTGCTCGGACCAGGGAAGGGTACAAAACATAGTACGCATTTGTGAAGCACCTGAGAACCGGAACCTGAGCGGCTTAGACCTGGGACGTGCATGCAACCCAGGGCCCACCTCAGACAGTTCCTGGCAGAGCAGCCTAGAGCCTGAACAGTGTAGACTTGGAAAGTACACACACCATGAGCAGGGGCAAACCCAGTGTGGCCTAGACACTGCGCACACTCCCCACACAGGCCAGTGGTATTTGTTTGCAGTGTTCCTCCCTCCCCACAGCACGACTGAACAAGTAAGCCTAGAAAAGGGATCACCACCTTGTGTCAGGGCGGAAATTAGACACTGCAGAGGCCAATACACAGAAGAAGCTGAAATAAACAGAGGGAACCACTTTGGAAGTGACAGGTGAAATAGATTAAAACCCTGTAGGTTTTTATAGATCTTGAGAAGTATAAGCCAGATCAAGGAACTATCTGAAAATGAACTGACCCCACACTGTCCACAACAACACCAGAGAATGACCTAAATATATTTTTACCATTATCATTTTTAATTTTTTTAAAAATTTTAAGTCTTCTATTATTCTTTAATTTTCATTTTTACAACCTACTATTACTTTGAAAAAAAAAAAAAGATCCTATTTTTAAAGCAAACTTCATATATATATGGGCTTCCCTGGTGGCTCAGATGTTAAAGCGTCTGCCTGGAATGTGGGAGACCCGGGTTCTATCCCTGGGTTGGGAAGATCCCCTGGAGAAGGAAATGGCAACCCACTCCAGTACTCTTGCCTGGAGAATCCCATGGAGGGAGGAGCCTGGTAGGCTACAGTCCATGAGGTCACAAAGAGTTGGGCACGACTGAGCGACTTCACTTTCACTTTCTTTCTTTCATATATATATATATATATATATTATAATTTTTGTGACTTTGTTTTTTTTCTTCAATATTGTATTTTTGAGAATCTAACCTCTACTCTAGATTTTTAATCTTTGACTTGAGTATTTCTTATCAATTTTGTACCTTTAAGAACCCAATCTTCAGTACCCGTTTTTACTTGGGATTTAGATTACTGGCTGGATTGCTCTCTCCCCCGTTGGACTCTCCTTTTTCTCCACCAGGTCGGCTCTATCTCCTCCCTCCCCCTGCTCTTCTCTACCCAACTCTGTGAATCTCTTTGTGTGTTCTGGGCTGTGGAGAACACTTAGGGGACCGATTATTGGCTAGATCTGTCTGTCTCCTGTTTATTCCCCCCTTTTATCCTCCTGGCAACCTCTGTGTCCTCCCTCACTCTTCTCTTCTCTGTGTAACTCCGTGAACATCTCTGAGGGATCCAGACAGTGGAGAGCACATAGGCAAGTGATTCCTGGCTAGCTTGCTCTCGCTCCTTTTGATTTCTCCTCTTATCCTCCTGGTCACCACTATCTCCCTCCCCCCTCTTCTCTTCTCCATGTAACTCTGTGAACCTCTACGGGTGTCCCTCACTATGACACTTTTCATCATTAACCTAGATGTTTTACCATCGGTGCTGTATAGATGGAGAAGTCTTGAGGCTACTGTAAGAATAAGACTGGAAACCAGAGGCAGGAGGCTTAAGTCCAAATCCTGAGAACATCAGAGAACTCCTGACTCCAGGGAACATTCATTGATAGGAGCTCCTCAAACGCCTCCATACCTACACTGAAACCAAGCACCACACAAGGGCCAACAAGTTCCAGAGCAAGACATACCAGGCAAATTCTCCAGCAACACAGGAACATAGCCCTGAGCTTCAATATACAGGCTGCCCAAAGTCACACCAAACCCCTGACATCTCAAAACTCATTACTGGACACTTCAGTGCACTCCAGAGAGAAGAAATCCAGCTCCACCCACCAGAACACTGACACAAGCTTCCCTAACCAGGAAACCTTGACAAGCCATCCATCCAACCCCACCCACAGCGAGGAACCTCCACAATAAAGAGGAAACACAAACTGCCAGAATACGGAAAGGCCACCCCAAACACAGAAATCTAAACAAGATGAAAAGGCAGAGAAATACCCAGCAGGTAAAGGAACAGGATAAATGCCCACCAGACCAAACAAAAGAGGAAGAGATAGGGAATCCACCTGATAAAAGAATTCTGAATAATGATAGTGAAAATGATCCCAAATCTTGAAAACAAAATGGAGTTACAGATAAATAGCCTGGAGACAAGGATCAAGAAGATGCAAGAAATCTTTAACAAGGACCTAGAAGAAATAAAAAAGCGTCAATATATAATCAAGAATGCAATAAATGAGATCAAAAACACTCTGGAGGGAACCAACAGGAGAATAACAGAGGCAGAATATAGGATAAGTGAGGTAGAAGATAGAATGGTAGAAATAAATGAAACAGAGAGGAATAAATGAAAAAAAGAATTAAAAGAAATGAGGACAACCTTAGAGACCTCAAGGACAATGTCAAACGCCCCAACATTCGAATCATAGGAGCCCCAGAAGAAGAAGACTAAAAGAAAAACCATGAGAAAATATTTCAGGAAATAATAGTTGAAAACCTCCCTAAAACGGGAAAGGAAATAATCGCCCAAGTCCAAGAAACCCAGAGCGTCCCAAACAGGATAAACCCAAGGAGAAATACCCCAAGATACATATCAATCAAATTAACAAAGATCAAAAACAAAGAACAAGTATTAATAGCAGCAAGGGAAAAACAACAAATAACATGCAAGGGGATTGCCATAAGGAAAGCAGCTCATCTTTCAATAGCAAATCTTCAGGCAAGAAGGGAATGGCAAGGCATACTTAAAGTGATGAAAGAAAAAACCCTACAGCCCAGATGACTGTACCCAGCAAAGATCTCATTCAAATATGAAGGAGAAATCAAAAGCTTTACAGACAAGCAAAAGCTGAGAGAATTCAGCACCACTAATCCAGCTCTCCAACAAATGCTAAAGGATCTTCTCTAGACAGGAAACACAGAAAGGGTGTATAAACTCGAACCCCAAATAATAAAGGAAATGGCAATGGGATCATCCTTATCAATAATTACCTTAAATGTAAATGTGTTGAATGCCCCAACCAAAAGACAAAGACTGGCTGAAAGGATACAAAAACAAAACCCCTATATATGTTGTCTACAAGAGACCCACCTCGAAACAAGGGACACATACAGACTGAAAGTGAAGGGCTGGAAAAAGATATTCCATGTGAATAGAGACCAAAAGAAAGCAGGAGTAGCACTACTCATATCAGATAAAATAGACTTTAAAACAAAGGCCATGATAAGAGACAAAGGACACTAGATAATGATCAAAGGATCAATCCAAGAGGAAGATATAACAATTATAAAGATATATGCACCCAACATAGGAGCACTGCAATATGTAAGACAAATGCTAACAAGTATGAAAGGGGAAATTAACAATAACGCAATAATAGTGGGAGACTTTAATACCCCACTCACACCTATGGATAGATGAACTAAACAGAAAAGTAACAAAGAAACACAAACTTTAAATGATACAATAGACCAGTTAGACCTAATTGACATCTATAGGACATTTCACCCCAAAACAATGAATTTCACCTTTCTCTCAAGTGCACATGGAACATTCTCCAGGATAGATCATATCCTGGGCCATGAATCTAGCCTTGATAAATTCAAAACAATTGAAAGCATTCCAAGCATCTTTTCTGACCACAATGCAGTAAGATTAGATGTCAATGACAGGAGAAAACCTATTAAAACTCCCAACATATGGAGGCTGAACAACACACTGCTGAATAATTAACATATCACAGAAGAAATCAAAAAGAAATCAAAATATGCATAGAAACAAATGAAAATGAAAACACAACAATCCAAAACCTATGAGACACTGTAAAAGCAGTGCTATGGGGAAGGTTCATAGCAACAGAGGCTTACCTCAAGAAACAAGAAAAAAGTGAACTAGATAACCAAACTCTACACCTAAAGCAACTAGAAAAGGAAGAAATGAAGAACCCCAGGGTTAGTAGAAGGAAAGAAATCTTAAAAACTAGGGCAGAAATAAATGCAAAAGAAACAAAAGAGACCATAGCAAAAATCAACAAAGCCAAAAGCTGGTTCTTTGAGAAGATAAACACAATTGACAAATCATTAGCCAGACTCATCAAGAAACAAAGGGAGAAAAATCAAATCAACAGAATTAGAAATGAATATGGAGAGATCACAATAGACAACACAGAAATACAAAGGATCGTAAGAGACTACTATTAGCAACTATATGCCAATAAAATGGACAACGTGGAAGAATGGACAAATTCTTAGAAAAGTACAACTTTCCAAAACTGAACCAGGAAGAAATGGAAAATCTTAACAGACCCATCACAAGCATGGAAATTGAAACTGTAATCAGAAATCTCCCAACAAACAAAAGCCCAGGACCACATGGCTTCACAGCTGAATTCTACCAAAAATTTAGAGAAGAGCTAACACCTAAACTACTCAAACTCTTCCAGAAAATTGCAGAGGAAGGTAAACTTCCAAACTCATTCTATGAGGCCACTATCATGCTAATACCAAAACCTGACAAAGATGCCACACACACACACACAAAAAAACGACAGGCCAATATCACCAATAAACATAGATGCAAAAATCCTTAACAAAACTCTGGCAAACAGAATCCAACAACAAATTAAAAAGAGCATACATTATGACCAAGTGGGCTTTACCCCAGGGATGCAAGGATTCTTCAATATCCACAAATCAATCAACGTAATACACCACATTAAGAAATTGAAAAATGAAGACCATATGATTATCTCAATAGATGCAGAGAAAGCCTTTGACAAAATTCAACATCCATTTATGATAAATACCCTCCAGAAATCACTAATAGAATGAACATACCTCAACATAATAAAAGCTATATATGACAAACCCACAGCAAATATACTCATAACACACATATATGGAATTTAGCATGATGGTAATGATAACCCAGTATGCGAGACAGCAAAAGAGACACAGATATGTAGAACAGTCTTTTGGACTCTGTGGGAGAGGGCGAGGGTGGGATGCTTTGGTAGAATGGCATTGAAACATGTGTATTATCATATGTGAAACGGATCACCAGTCCAGGTTCAATGCATGATACAGGGTGCTCGGTGCTGGTGCACTGGGATGACCCAGAGGGATGGAATGGGGAGGGAGGTGGGAGGAGGGATCAGGATTGGGAACACATGTACACCGTGGAGGATTCATACCAATGTATGACCAAACTAATACAATATTTTATAGTAATTAGCCTCAAAAAATAAGTAAAGTGAAAGAAAATGAAATACAGTTTTGTTTATTGAAGCTGGTGATGATTTCATGAGTGTGTACACAGCTTTTACATGTCAAACATGCCACAACAAAGTGATTTAAGAAACTACAGATGAAAGCAAAATAAAGGCATGCCCAAATTAAAAAAAAAAAAAAACCCTCAGGGAATTTGTTGGTAGAACTGGCTTACAAGAAAATCTAAAGGAAGTTCTTCAGGCTGCAATAAATGAATTTAGATGTTAAGCAGAATCCATGTGAAAAAGCAAAGAGCACAGGTAATGGTAATTATATGAGCAAAAATACTTTATTAATATACATTTCACTCCTTTCCTCCTGTATTTACAAAGCAACTGTCTAAAACAGTATCACATAAATTGTTGTTGTGAAAGGGGTATTTGCTCAGTTGTCTCTGACTCTTGGTGACCCCTTTACTGTCGCCCACCAGGCTCCTCTGTCCATTGGATTCTTCACACAAGAATACTGGAGTGGTTAGCCATTCCCTTCTCCAGGGGCTCTTCGAGGGATTGAACCTGCATCTCCTGCATTGCAGGCAGATTCTTTACTGTCTGAGCTACCAGAGAAGCCCAGTTATTGTTGGGCCAATAGCGCATGGAATGTAATATATTTGCTGTAACAGCACAAAGGAGGTGGTTGGGAGCAAAGCTGTATTAGGTAAGGAAGCAAGTCTGGATGGTGTCAAATCCATACAAACATATGCAAAGAATCAGAAATCATGACAAAGAAAGTGAATATAACAGAACCTATAAATAGATACCTGATATCCTGCCTTATATCAGCTTTTCATCACATTTTATATAATAATGATAAGAGTATATTAATGGGATTAGCCTTTATAGACTTACTATATATGTGACAATATGAGGCAAAGAGGGAAACCAGAATAGAGCGATATAGGAGTAATGTTTCTGTATCTCATAAGAATTTGTGTAAATTTCAAGTTGACTGTGATAAAGTAAGATGTCTACGGTGGCATACAGCTAAGGAAATAGCTTTAAAGTAGTGGAAAATCAGTAAAGAGTTTAAAATGCTGCATTAGAAAATATCCATTGAATGCAAAAGAAAGCAGTAAAATGAGGTCCATAGACCAAAACGACATGAGACAGAAATATATATTGGCAGATGTAAGTCTGTATCAACATTAAATGTGAATAGATAAAACAATCCAACCAGAAGGCAGACGTTGAGAGACCAGTTAAAAAAAAAAATCCAACTGTATGTTGTCTAAAGAGGACACAGTTTAGATTCTAAGATACACAAATTACCATGTATGTGTGTGTGTGTGTTCAGTCGCTCAGTCGTATTCAACTCTTTGGGGCCCCATGGACTGTAACTCGCCATGACCCCTCTTCATGGAATTTTCCAGGCAAGAATACTGGAGCGGGTTGCTAGTTCCTACTCCAGAGGACCTTGCAGACTGAGATCTGGAACCTGAATGTCCTGCATTGGCAGATGGGTTCTTTACCACTAGCGCCACCTGGGAAGCCTTATATGGCTCAGCAATTCTACTCCTAGACAATTTTACCCAAGAGAAATGAAAACATGCTCACACAAACACCTGTACTCAAATTTCCACATGTGTACTCCTAATAGCCAAACCTAGAAACAACCAAACTAACTGACAACTGGTATACAGATGAAAGAAAAACAAAAGAGGATACCGATATAAAGGAATACTACACGGTAATGAAAAAAGGGGTGGAATACTAATGCATGTAACAGCAGGATGGGTCTCACCTGTGCAAATGAGAGAAACCAGACACAGAAGGCTACATATTATGTGATTTCATGTCAGTGGATTTTTGCACACGCACAACTGTTGGCACAGAAATGTATCTGCGTTTGCCAGGGTTTAGGAGTGGAGGAAGGAGTCTGACGGCAAATAGCTCAAGGGAGCATTTTTGAACGATGAGACAGTTTCTACATTTTTATTGTGGTACCATTTACACCACGGTATATTTTTGTCAAAAATCTACAAACAGTAATGCATTAAAGTGTTGGCTTTTATCATATATAAATTATACCTCAATACTTTTCTCAAAGGAAAAGGAAATTTTAAGTATTTAAGTATTGGTTATTGTATCCATGTAGACCATGAGCTCCAAAACATAAAAATCATATTTTGGAATTCTTCCCAGACCTGGCCAACTCCAGGATTCCCCATGACACCTTTGTACTCTTATGACAGGACAGAGAAACTTGGTCTAAACCATGTTTACAATTCCCTCTCCCTCACCGCAAGTCCAGATGCTTGCTCAGTTCTGTCCATTTTACTTCGTAAACGTCTCATGTGTCTACATTTCCCCATGTCCACCACATCTGCTCTAGTCCAAAGCCTCCCTCCATTTACTTGTCAGCCCCCTTCTAACGGGTCTCTCACATCCACTCAGGGTGTCTGTTCCCTCTTCCCGCCCTCTCCCTCCCTCTCTTACAGTTGCAAAACTGTCTATGACTTTGTAGATAAAGGCTACTCTCCTATACAAGGTCTTGAAGGCATGGTCTAGCCTCTGCCCATTTTGCTACCAGCATCGAAAGGAGAGCTTCCTTTTCTTGTCTCTCTTATCAGGCTTCCTTCACACCCTCCAATTTCCTAAGCTTCTCCACTTAGATTGTCCCCGATTTCTGAAGCCTCCTGGTGAGTAAACTCCTTCAAGTTAGGCTTCACTTCCAGTTATACAACGTAGGTTTTGAGAAGGCAAAACAACCAAAGATCAAATTGCCAACATCCGTTAGATCATGGGGAAAGCAAGGGAATTCCAGAATAACATCTAATTCTATGTCATTGACTATGCTAAGACCTCTGACTGCGTGGCTCACAACAAACTACAGAAAATTCTTAAACAGAGGGCAGTACCAGACGACTCGACCTGTCTCCTGAGAAACCAGTATGCGGGTCAAGAAGCAACCATTAGAACCAGAGTTGGAACAAATGACTGTTTCATAATTGGGGAAGGAGTACGACAAGGCTGTATATTGTCATGCTGCTTATTTAACTTATATGCGGAGTACAGCCCGCGAAAAGCAGGACTGGACGACTCCCAAGCTGGAATCAAGATTGATATTTTTCAGATACACAGATGATACCACACAGCTCAGATACACAGATGATACCACTCTGATGGCAGAAAGTGAAGAGCAACTAAAGAACCTTTTAATAAGGTTCAAAAGAGGAGAGTGAAAAAACTGGCTTAAAACTCAACACTATTGAAACACTAAGATCATGGCATCTGGTCCTCTCCCTTCATGGCAAATAGAAGGGGGTTAAGTGGAAGCAGTCCATCCTAAAGGAGATCAGTCCTGGGTGTTCATTGGAAGGACTGATGCTGAGGCTGAAACTCCAATACTTTGGCCACCGGATGCGAAGAACTGACTCATTTGAAAAGACCCTGATGTTGGGAAAGATTGAGGGCAGGAGGAGAGGGGGACAACAGAGGATCAGATGGTTGGGTGGCATCACCAACTCAATGGACAGGAGTTTGGGTGAACTCCAGGAGTTGGTGATGGACAGGGAGGCCTGGCGTGCTGTGGTTCATCGTGTCACAAGGAGTCAGACATGACTGAGTGACTGAACTGCACTGAAGAGGAAGCAGTGACAGATTTCATTTTCCTGGGCTCCAAAATCATTGCAGATGGTGATTGCAGCCATGAAATTCAAAGACACTTGCTCCTTGGAAGGAAAGCTATGACAAACCTAGCTTGCATGCATTCTCAGGCACTTCAGTAGTGTCCGGCTCTTTACGACCCCATGGACCGAGGCCCACCAGGCTCCTCTGTCCATGGGATTGTCCAGGCGAAAATACTGGAGTGGGTTGCCATACTCCTCCAGGGGATCTTCCTGACCCAGGGATTGAACCCATATCTCCTAAGTGTGCTGCCTTACAGACAGATTCTTTACCACTGAGCCCCCTGGGAAGCCCATGACAAACCTAGACAACATATTAAAAAGCAGAGACATCACTTTGCTGACAAAGGTCTGTAGAGTCAAAACTACGGTTTTTCCAGTAGTGATGTACAGATGTGTGAGTTAGATCATTAAGAAGGCTGAGTGCCAAAGAATTGATGCTTTCGAATTGTGGTGCTAGAGATGAGCTTTGAGAATCCCTTGGACAGCAAGGAGAACAAACCCGCCAATCCTAAAGGAAATGAACTCTGAATATTCACTGGCAGAACTGATGCTGAAGCTGCAATATTTTGGCCACCTGATGCGAATAGCTGACTCATTGGAAAAGATCCTGATGCAAAAAGATCGAAGGCAGGAGGAGAAGGGGGCCACAGAGGGTGAGATGATTAGATAGCATCACCAACGCAATGGACATTAACTTGATCAAACTCAGGGAGATCGTGTAAGGACAGAGGAGCCTGGCGTGCTGCAGGCCATGGAGTTGTAAATAGTCGGACATGACTGAGCGACTGAACAACCACCACCTCCTCCACCTGAACTTTCAGCTTCCCTAAGGTGCCAGAGCCCCACTCTCCACAGGGCTAAGAAGCTTTCTGTGTCTGTCAGTGGTAAAGGCTGAGACATGTCTTCACACTCTCAGTGCCCCCTGCTTAGGGCTGATGGTGGGTCCTTAGAATGCTCATCACCCCCTCCCAGAGCTCAGACCAGGGAGCCTTCTCACGACAGTAATGGAGCACCTACCCTGGTACAGAAATGGGAGTTGGAGCTGTTTACCCCTCTCAGTGTGTTTTCTCCCTTTACATTCATTTGCACATTTCTTCTTGAGTCACCGAATCCAACTCTGCTCATCCCCACCTGGTTACTGTAACAAGCCGCACCTGCATCTCTATCAGGGCGGGTGCATGCACCCCTGCACTATGTATTTTCTTTCTCCTTTCCCTTCAGAATCTCTAGACTCCCAGACACCACCCGCAAAAGGGGCAGTGATGAAGGGGAGGTTGTGACTCTCATCCACAGCCTGGGTCAAAGCACAACTGTGTTATATATAACCTCTTTCACTCTTAGAATGAACGTTATCTTTTAGCTTTCCTCCTGGTTCTTGGCCAGCCCACTCACTGTTTTTTCCCCTCCTTAGGTCCATTCCCTGTGTTTCTCCTTTGCCGTTTTCTGTGTCTGTCTGGTCCACCAGTGTGATATTCCCATCATCAACCTCACATCACTGGTCTTGTTATTTCAAGCATTGCAGATACATCCTGAAACATGCTAGTAAGCAATGTGTGTGTACTAAATGAAGGAATATGTTTAATGACTGACAGGAAAAGCATCTCCTCCATGTAGGAGTCAGTATATAGCTGTCGTATTTGTAGCAGCGTACATAAAGCCTTGTGTCTTGTTCCAGACACTGTAGGGGTGTGGCTCTGTCGTCATGTCCTGTTGACCTTGCATGTCCCCTAAGGCTACGTAGGCAAGGCTAAGTTGCAGGCTGACTTGAATCTTGGCAGAGAACCTACTATTGCTCTTGCAGCAAGGGGAGATAAGCAGCCTGATGAAGAGCTGCTATGAGGCCGTTTCTCACCTGCCTCCTTATCCAGCTGGAGGTGACACAAAGATGTTACTCATCCACCCCTGGTTTCAGGTGAACATAGGATGGTCTCCGTAGCCCCAGCTCAGAGTACAGCTGTGGACTACAGAGCTGCTCACTGCCATAGGGCACAACTGCGGGCTCCTTCCTGGCAGAGACCCACAACCTGTTGTGCCTGTTACTGAGGCCTTCCAATTCAGTGTCAAACCATGGGACTAGGGACAAGGCAACTGACACCAGGGTCATATTGCTTCTGCACTGTCTCTAAGTTAGAATCTGAAACCATTTTGGGTCATTGCCTCCTTACTGCTCAAGCCCGTAGAAGGTGACAAGCCAAACTAACAGCTGCAGTGGTTCACTGTGGCCCTGTAGCTCCTGCTGTGTTACTTAGGGACTGGCTGCCTGACTACGTGACAGAGTCTGGCGTTGAGTTGTGTGATGTTGCGTGACCGGAATATTGGCTTATTTTGTCATCACACATAGCAAGGAGCACAGTTTCCACCACATACTATGACTTAGGGTAGCCTTGTCAGTCCTCATTAACAAACCCACCATAGAATGGATGCCCTGTCTGATGCCAGCTATTGAATCAATATATTTATTTAGGCAAAATGTGTTTCTGAAGTCCAATTCATTTTAAAAGTGAACCTTATAGTCTACCTGAAATTCAAAATCTGTATCACTTGTGAGAGAATTGTAACTGTAAAGGTAAGTGTTTAAATGAAAAAATGGAGTAAAGTAAGCCATATCCATTTGCAATGTAATGCCTACTTCATGTTATCTTGTTTATTCTTCATAACAAATATTTAGTGTAAACTTGTAATTTCCATTTTAGAAATGGGGAAACAGATCCAAAGGATGTAAATACCTTTCTCACCTTCACACAGTATGTGTCAGAGCCAGTACTGATACTCTTAGTTATGCCACATGCTGTGCTTAGTCGCTCAGTCGTGTCCTAGTCTTTGCCACCCCATGGACTGCAGACCGTCAGGCACCTCTATCCATGGGGATTCTTCAGGCAAGAACACTGGAGTGGGTTGCCGTGGCCTCCTCCAGGGGATCTTCCCAACACAGGGGTCAAACCCAGGTCTCCAGACTGCAGGCGGATTCTTTACCATCTGAGCCACTAGGGGAGCCCAGTTAGGTCATGTCATAGCCAATTAAGGAGACAGAGCAGATAAGACTCAAGTCATTTTGGCTCACAAAGTTCCCCTCATTCCTTTCCCTTTTCTTCTAGCTAGGATCTAATCTTGTCAGGCAGTTCCATGACCTAGGGGCTTTTTTACATACTTTTTGGTAAGATGGGATACTCTAAGTTAAGTCTCGTGGTAGATTTGAACCTCCCATTTTCAGTCCTTTTGGACCTGGATTTTCATACCTCTGTAAGGGCACAATAGCTGCTATTTATAATCCTGTTATTCGCCAAGCAGAGTGAATTCTGAATAAGTCCTTTGTTGCACAAATATGTATTTTTTGGTGTGTGAGGATGCAGACGGGGGCTAAGAGATGTAAACGTTATTATGTTAATAATAAGGATATAAGGGAGGAATCAGATAGCTGGAGGACTTCCCTGTAGCTCAAACGGTAAAGAATCTGCAGGAGACCAGGGTTCGATCCCTGGGCTGGGAAGATCCTCTGGAGAAGGGAATGGCAATCCACTTCAGTATTCTTGCCTGGAGAATTCCATGGACAGAGAAGCCTGGCCCGCTACAGTTCATGGGGCTGCAAACGGTCGGACATGACTGAGTGATTCACTCTGGAGGGCTTCTGAGATCTGGTGACTATCAAGCCAATGGACGACACCATGGAGAAAAAAAGATGTTTGTGGCTGCTCTCTCCCTGCAGCCAAAAAACCTGGAAGGCAAGTCAGAAATGTGTGAAAGATACGCTGTGCCATTTGCCATGGACATTGACAGCAGTTTTTGTCCTGTCTCCCTACAACCTTTAACAATGGCTTTGGCATTCCATTTCTCTACAGGACAATACAAATATATTAAGTTTTTAAAAATGTTTCTCTGTCAATGATTTCATCAGGGACACCATATGAGATTTGGGTGGCACGTTTTGTAAACCCATTTATTCAAGAGAAGACTTCAAGAGAAGCTTTTATGAATTTTTTACGTGTGGGTATATATATATATATATATATGTATATGCATTAACATGTAGATTACACCTAAAGCATATGTTATGACCAAATTTTTTTAACCCTAGAAGTGCAAGGGTGGTTTAAACGTACAAGGTTACCAATGCAATTCACCACATTAATAGAAAAATGGAGGGAAAACAATTCTATGATCACAACTGATGCAGTATAAGGGTTTGATAAAAATTAATCTATATTCAAGACAGCAAACTAGGAATAGAATGGAACTTACTCTGACAAAGTATATCTACAAAAAAGCAACGTAAACAGGTTGTAATGGAGAAGATTTTTCATTTTCTATTGGGGAAAATGCCGATTATCACTTGCTTTAGTCAAGACTATTCTGGCCAGGTTTGTTCAATGCTGCGGAATGAGGAAAGGTTTAAGGTTTAAGCCAGTAGAAATCGTTGATATTCAAATCTAATAGTATACTTTGAAAAGCAAAAACAATCTGGATCTAAATTTGTGGAATTAATATGCGTATTTAGAGGCATTGTTGGACAGAAAATCAATATACCGACATTCTATCTCTACATACATCCTCAGCTAGACAATAAAAATCGCAAACCATGAATTTTCAATAACATTAAATACCCGGGGATAAATTTAACAAAACATGTGCCAGTAGAAGACAAAACTTTATTGACAGAATTTAGCAGTCAAATACACAACATAAGAACAGCATAGATGGTTTCAGTTTATCTTCTTTCAAGCAAATGGTTGCCCTTCACCTATAATATGAATATTTAAAAAGTTACTTAGCAGAACTTTATTTCGATGACAGGAGAGGTATACAAAGTTCACTGCAGTTGTAGTTTTATCAAATGGACTAAAACAAGAACACTAAGGGTGACCCTTTGGCTTACCTTCAGTTAATCCTCTCTAGGGATTTTATAGACTTTTCAAGCACATTACCAGTATTTTTAAAAACACACTACTCTTCCTAGTTATACAAGAAAATAAGGACACTGAGTTCAGAACAAATGAAATCAATGGAGCCTATCAGAAGGTAGTTTTCAGTAGAAGGCGAAACTGTGTACACATTCCGTAAAATATCTAATAACAAAAAACGCCCTAAGGAAAACAAAATACACAAAAACTGAAACAAAAAATCGCCCAAAAGTATCATTTAAATGCATTGGTTTGAAATAATATTCCGAATATAGGATAGCTAAACAGTTGTTATCTCTGTTACTGCTTAAGTGAAGTAAAGAAAAAGGCCAGTATTGCATTTGTTTCTTCTCTACTGTGGAAAAGTGGAGAAATTTGCATTTGTTCTAATTTATGCCTGATATGGTTGTTTTAAGTCGGTTAAACATTTGTCCCCCTTTTTTCTTGTGGCCCTCATGTAATTCTAAATGTTTCTCTTCACCCTGGAAAGCATTCCAGTTGGTATAATAAACTATATAGTGACACTAATTTTAAGTCATTACTATCACTGGAGACATGGGGACATCAAAATGTGAAGCAGAAATACGACTGTTTCTCACAGCCACACCAAAAATGAAAGAAAAAAAAGAGAGAAAAAAAGAAAAAGGAGAGCAAGAGGGAGTATGAGTGAGAGAGAAAAGCAGGCAGGAAGAGAGAAGGAAAATCTGGAGAAGCAGATTTCTTTGTTTGTTTCTAAATGATACTGGCTTTTGAGAGAAAACTCTGACCAATTTCAAAAGTTCATCCACGGTATGTGTGATGTTTAGTTATTTAGTTACTGTGGGGTCTGTTAAATAGTATTTGTTTTTCCACCCTACTAGCCATTTCCTCAATATGCTGAAAATATTTGAGTTCCAGATTATACTCAGTTTTAATTGTATAATATAATGTTAATGTCTTGTTCTTATTTCCAATTACATATACTTGGGCTTTGTCCATTTTCTTCACAATTATGTAAACTGAGAGGAATGGACTGGCAGTTTGGGGTTGGCAGGTACAAACTATTATATTCAGAATGAATAAACAACAAGGTCCTACTATATAGCACAGGGAACTAATGTCCAATCTCCTGTGATAAATCACAAAAGAAAAGAATATTTTAATATGTGTGTATATAAATATATATATATTAACAAATTATGTAAACTAGCACATTGTCTTTATTTATTGGTTGAGTTTATTTTCCTCTTCCTAACAATTTATACCTGTCTTTTATTAAGTATCTTTTTCTTTATCCCTTAGGTTTATTCTGTTGCTCTTTTATTTACCTTTTATGTTGGATGTAGGATTTTATATTTATGTACCTTGTAATTTATGTATTTTCTTTTTAAATACCACACATATCGAGGGCTGAGATTTTTCTATGAGAACATTTTAATCATGTCCTGTAGTTACTTGAAAGTAGTCTGAAAGTTGTATTTTCATCTAATTGTTGTAATGGAATGGGGGGAAAAAAATGTAAAGTGAAAATATTTAGAAGGCCAGTACACAGTAAATTCTTCCCTAACTAGGAAGTTCTTTCTTTAAAATCAGAACTGTGCAATTCACTGTCAGCAATTTGGAAAGCACGTATGTGAAAGATACTAAGTTGATTACGAGGGAAGAACTAGAGTTACAATCTTTGGCCTTCAAAAGTGTTTAAACTCATGTATCAAAGAGGCAAAATAACATACTTGATATGGTTAGAGACGATTATATCATGAGGCTCAGATTTTTATTAGTTCCTTAAGAGTGAGACTGGGGTGTATGGCAAAATCATCCTAGTATTATAAAGTAATGATCCTCCAATTAAAATAAGCAACCTCCCCCGCCCAAAAAAAAGACCAGACGTGGGGACAGTTAGTGTGCTTAGCATAGGTCTCTTACTCACACCTGTCTTGAATATCACTGACTAAATGCACTCTCTCAACTAGATTAGCCACAGAAACAGGAAACTAGACTATCTTTTGCCATTTTACGATTCAGTCATTTCAAGGTTCACTGAGGAAAGGATTTAAAGTGCAACTAGTTTTTTAAGAGCTAGAGAATTCAAAATTTGAGAGAATTTAGCAAACATCAAGCAGAATGTTGGCTCATTTTCTTTTTTAAAAAAATTAATTGATTTTAATTGGAGGCTAATTACAATATAGTGGTGGTTTCTGACATACATTGACATGAATCAGCCACAGGTGTACATGTGTCCCCCATCAGAATATGAAATCTCAATTCCCCTGTTATAATTTGATTCATGATTATATTTTATGATAAATACATCATAAAAAAAAACAGAGTATTCTTGTATGCATTCCGTCGAAGAGAATCAGAGAATGCAAAAATTAGCATCGAAAAATCAGCATTTTAGTGTATCTGTTCTGAATTCACAATTTATATGAGTAAAGGTGAGTTTAAAAGTTAAGGGATTTCACAGAATCACACACATTATGCTAAAGCTGGTACTGGAACCTACTTGGATGCCTAAGCATATCTCATATAAACTGATATTGATTACAAATGCATTCCATATTTGCTACAAGCAGAAATTATAAAAGAATCTGAAAATTTTTAGCTGTTGCTTAAAGTACTTATATTCAAGAGAAGAAAACGGTTTCCTATTTTCAATTCAATATGGCTTTGATCCTGTCTGTTTCTTTATTTGAAAGTCTGTAAGTCAGGCACTCAGGCATCTGGGGTCTGAACTATCTTTCAACGAATATGTGAACTCTATTATTAAAATAACAGTAATGTTCCCTCTATATTAGTAAAGATATACTATTCTGAAAAACAGAAACAACATAAATTATTTTCTGAATGGATGACATACCTGCTTCTGGCATTTCAACAGGCTCTATATTTGATGCAAACTCCTCCCTGACATCAGGACCATCTCCACCTTCACCCCCAGTCTTTGCCAAAGACAATTCCTGGAGATCAGCTTCCAGGCCAGAATCTTTTTTAAAAAAAAATGCATCAATTCAGCTGTAAAGCATACAGTATAAACAAGGGAATGATGATATTCATTCCCTCGGTGTTATGAATTCAAAGCCTTAGGTTGTTATGCTAAAAATGTGATGAATAAGAACCTCAGGAGCATTACTCCGGGAATGTTTTCCTGGAGAAAAAGGAAAGCAGAATTTTCCAAATGTTATTACCATTTTCCTTTTCCAGGGTTGTCCTCAGACAACTTAGTTGCTCCCCTCTCTTTGTCTTGAAAACAAGGGAAAATTTGAGCAACCACACTAACCTACAACCTATACTCTCCTCAGATTTTTAGGAATTATCTGAAGTCTTTTTCTAATGTTTCCTTTCCTCCTCTTATTGGTTATGTCTTAAGGCATGATGCACAGATACACTTTACCTTCAGAGGCATCCTTCTCCTCCTCTTCATCACGATTCACTGGATCCTCTCCATGGACCTCCTCCTTTCTAGGTGTGATATCCTGAATCTCAGCTGGTGGTTCCTCTTGTTCAGGTTGCTCAACACTGGGCTGCTGGTCCCAGTAGAGTGTGCATGCAAATAAAAACCTTTTGTTGTTAATACATCTAACAGCATAAATATATCTGATCCTAAGTAAACCTAACAACATTTTCCCAACACAATTCTATGCACTTACTTTGAATAAAGTTACTCTTCCCACAGAGAAGAGTTAGCTCCCATAAGAGTTACCCAGAAAGACTTTGGAAGTTATTTCAATCTATGTTGGGATGGAAGTATGCAGTCTGTTGTTAATAAGCAGGAGGAGGGAGTCACTGGGCACATTTCCAGGGAGTTTAACAGGATACTCCTCCAGGCAACACCAGACTGTAATACATCTGGATCAATGTTCCTTCCTAAGACAAACTGTCACCCTTTATCAGCATGGAAGACCTTTATCACTGCATCTGTACTACTTAACATCATTTTCTCAAAAAGAAACTTGTGCTAATAGAAAACATCAAATGGTAAGGTACTCACGACCACAGGTTCATCCAGCTGGGAGGAATCTTGATCTGTAGGTCCCAATGTTGATGCCACCTGCCCACTCATATTTCTCCCTGAAAGTAGAATATTGTGATTTAGAAAATGTATTTAAGACTACAGCTATATTTGATCACTTTTATGACCATATGGTGACTTTTTTTTTTAATGTGAAAATACATTCAAAAGAAAACTCTGGTTATGTATGAGTGTACATGCATTCAATTACACCAAATACAGTCACTTGCAAAGCCATTTGTGTCTTTCCTACGCTGGCAGAGAAATCACCTTCAGATACACAGGAAGGCTGAATTTTTGTGAGGAAGTTTGATTTCACACCAGAATTCTCCATCATGAAGATGTTTAGTGACATACTGCTAGGAATTTAAACACTCAGGACTATTGCTCTTGTCACACTCCTATTCACCAGACCTATTTTCCCCAACTCCTTGGAATTCAGTTGGAACACGAAGAAAGCCTCAGTCTTTCCAGCCTGACTATGGCGATTTTCTCAGTGTTTCTGGCCGAGGTGAGGCTGCATACAGAGCAACCGGTCCACTTCTCTCTTGGCACCTTACCACAAAGCTCGCGATACAGTCACAACCTCTCTACGGTCCGGTTTCTAGGCCTTTCCTTAATCGCCCACCCCGCCCCCTGCCCACGTCCCACTGCCGGCCCCAGATTCTGTGCTCTGTCGTCAGTTCCAGAGCCCCAACGAACCAGATATCTCAAATAGCACCCCCAAGTCTCCCCCTACCATCATCCTACCCCCTGCCCTCCTCTGCCCACTGCCCTTCCTCTCCAGCCACCAGGGCAAGAACTATGGCGTCGCGACACTTGTGAGGAGAAAGATGGCTACATTGAAGGCCTTCTGCCTCAAAGGCCCCAGATCGCACTGCCTGACCCGCCCAAAACTCGCTGGCTCCCCGTCACATACACGCACACTTAAACTCCAGACAGGACACATTTGTGAACCTACCTGGTGAGTCTCAAGTAGTGAGAAAGAACCGGGACTGAATAAACAGACCCGTCTCAGGCCCAACGCTCCTCAGAGAATGCTCAGGAACGCGTATGCGCAACAAGGGGCATGCGCAGCAAGGGGTGCGTGCGCGCGCACACGAACACACTGCGCATGCTCCCTGCGTTGGGCGCGTGCAGTGCAGGTTGAGGTTTTCCCGCCATTGAGGCAGAGTCCTGGACCCGCAGGGTCTTTGGAGGATGAGAAAGGGGCTTGAGGACTATATTTTTTTCTTTCCAGTGCAGTCTTTCTTATGCATCCACACACTGTGGTGATAGGTAGTCCCAGGTTACCCTTAGTGGAGAATGTGTCTCTGAAAGACAATCATGAGAGACATAGATATTATGTTTTTTAATATCTATTTTTATACATGCTTTGATAAACCAATTCCTTCTCTGCTTTTGGGTTTTCCATCATACTCCCAATGGCTTTACTCACTTCCATGGAATAAGTACATAGATAGATACCTCTGTTTCCACTTTTTTCTTGGGGCACTGCACATGTAAATCTCTGAACTGGTAACTAGTGTCTCTGAATATACCTCTGGTTCCTATACAGTATTGTCTTTTTAGCATCGGACTTTACTTTCACCACCAGGCACACCCACAGCTGGGTGTTGTTTCCACTTTGGCTTAGCCTTTTCATTCCTTCTGTAGCTATTTCTTCACTCTTCTCCACTAGCACATTCTTCTTATTCTATATAGCGGGAATTTTCCTACTTACTAGGAGTTTTAATTTTCCCAATTTTACCCAAGAGAAAGGAAAGCATGTTCACACTAGGATCTTTACTCAAATATTCTATTCATGTACTCCTAATAGCCAAAACTAGAAACAGCCCAACTATTCAAGAACTGGCATATAGATGGAAGAAAAACAGAAGAGTATACTCGTACAAAAGAACACTACACAGTCATTTCAAAAGGAACTACTAATGCATGTAACAGCAAGGATGCATCTCAGCTGTGCCAAGGAGAGATGTCAGACACAGAAAGCTATGTATGATATCATTTCATGTCAATGGATTTCTGGAAAAGCACAACTAGAGGCAGAGAACTATATCTCTGGTTGCCACGGTATAGGAGTGCAGGAAGGAGTATGAATTCAAATACCCCAAGGGAGCATTTTCAAACCAATGGGACATTTTCTATGTTTTTCTTGTCGTAGTATTTACACAATGGTATGCATATGTCAAAAGTCAACAAACGGTAATGCTTTAAAGCATTGACTTCTACTGTATATAAATTATATCTCAATACTTCACTTTTTTAAAAAGGAAAAGGATCGCTTAAGTATCTAAATACTGGTTATTGTATCCATCTAGACCTTGAGCTCATAGACATAAAAATCTTATTTGGAATTCTTCCCAGACCTGGCCAACTTCCAGGATTCCCCATGACACCTTTGTACCCTTATGACAGGACACAGAAACCTGGTCTTAACCAGGATTACAATTCCCTCTCCTTCACCTCAAATCAATATCCTTGCTGAGTTCTGTCCGTTTTACTTTGAAAATGTCTAATGCATCTACTTTTTCCCATGTCCACCACATCTGCTCTAGTCCAAAGCCCCCCTCCATTTAATTGTCAACCCCCTTCTAATGGGTCTCTCACATCCACTCAGGGTGCCTGGCTCCCACTCACCGCCCTCTCCCTCCCTCTCTTACAGTTGCAGAACGGTTTATGACTTTCTAGGTAAAGGCTACTGCCCTACACAAGAACTTGAAGGTATGGTCTAGCCCTTGCCCAGCTTGCTAACAACATGGAAAGTAAAGAATCCTCTTCTTCTCTCTCTTATGGGGCTTCATTCATACCCTCCAATTCCTCAAGCTTAGATTGTCCCATATTTCTGAAGCCTCTGGTTAGTAAACGCCTTCAAGCTAGGCTTCAACAGTATATGGAATGAGAACTTGCAGACATACAAGCTGGTTTTGAAGAGGCAGAGGAACAAGAGATCAAATTGCAACCTTCGTTAGATCATGGGGAAAGCAACGGAATTCCAGAAACACATCTACTTCTGCTTCATTGACTAGACTACCTCAAGGCCTCTGACTGTGTGGATCACAACAAACTGGAAAATTCTCAGAGATGGGAGTACCAGACTAGCTGACCTGTCTCCTGAGAAACCGGTATGAGGGTTAAGAAGCAACAGTTAGAATAAAACATGGAACAACGGACTGCTTCAAAGTTGGGAAAGGAGTAAGACAAGGTTGTATAGTGTCACTCTGCTTACTCAACTTACATGCAGAGCACATCATGGGAAATGCTGGGCTGGATGACTCACAAGCTGGAATCAAGGTTGCTGGCAGAAATATCAACAAGCTCAGATGTGCAGATCATACCACTTCAATGGCAGAAACTGAAGACGAACTAAAGAACCTCTTGATGAGGGTGAAAGAGGAGAGTGAAAAGGCTGGCTTAAAACTCAACGTTCAAAAGGAGGCAAGAATATACAATGGAGTAAAGACAATCTCTTTAACAAGTGGTGCTGGGAAAACTGGTCAACCACTCGTAAAAGAATGAAACTAGATCACTTTCTAACACCACACACAAAAATAAACTCAAAATGGATTAAAGGTCTAAATGTAAGATCAGAAACTATAAAACTCCTAGAGGAGAACATAGGCAAAACACTCTCAGACATAAATCACAGCAGGATCCTCTATGATCCACCTCCCAGAATGCTGGAAATAAAAGCAAAAATAAACAAATGGGATCTAATTAAAATTAAAAGCTTCTGCACAACAAAGGAAAATATAAGCAAGGTGAAAAGACAGCCTTCTGAATGGGAGAAAATAATAGCAAATGAAGCAACTGACAAACAACTAATCTCAAAAATATACAAGCAACTTCTGCAGCTCAACTCCAGAAAAATAAACGACCCTATCAAAAAATGGGCCAAAGAACTAAATAGACATTTCTCCAAAGAAGACATACGGATGGCTAACAAACACATGAAAAGATGCTCAACATCACTCATTATTAGAGAAATGCAAATCAAAACCTCAATGAGGTACCACTTCACACCAGTCAGAATGGCTGCGATCCAAAAATCTGCAAGCAATAAATGCTGGAGAGGGTGTGGAGAAAAGGAACCCTCCTACACTGTTGGTGGGAATGCAAACTAGTACAGCCACTATGGAGAACAGTGTGGAGATTCCTTAAAAATTGCAAATAGAACTACCTTATGACCCAGCAATCCCACTTCTGGGCATACACACCAAGGAAACCAGAATTGAAAGAGACACATGTACCCCAATGTTCATCGCAGCACTGTTTATAATAGCCAGGACATGGAAACAACCTAGATGTCCATCAGCAGATGAATGGATAAGAAAGCTGTGGTACATATACACAAAGGAGTATTACTCAGCTGTTAAAAAGAATTCATTTGAATCAGTTCTGATGAGATGGATGAATCTGGAGCCGATTATACAGAGTGAAGTAAGCCAGAAAGAAAAACACCAATACAGTATACTAACACATATATATGGAATTTAGGAAGATGGCAATGACGACCCTGTATGCAAGACAGGGAAAGAGACACAGATGTGTATAACGGACTTTTGGACTCAGAGGGAGAGTGAGAGGGTGGGATGATTTGGGAGAATGACATTCTAACATGTATACTATCATGTGAATTGAATCGCCAGTCTATGTCTGACGCAGGATGCAGCATGCTTGGGGCTGGTGCATGGGGATGACCAGAAAGATGTTATGGGGAGGGAGGTGGGAGGGGGGTTCATGTTTGGGAATGCATGTAAGAATTAAAGATTTTAAAATTTAAAAAATAAAAACTAAAAATTAAAAAAAAAACTCAACGTTAAAAAATATAAGATTATGGTATCCAGTTCTATCATTTCATGGAAAACAGAAGGGGGGACTTGGATGCATGGACAGATTTAATTGTGGAGGCTCCAAAATCACCGTGGATGGTGATTGCTGCCATGAAATTAAGACACTTGATCCTTGGAAGAACAGCTATGAGAAAGCTAGTAGACATGCATGCTCATTGCTTCAGTCGTGTCTGACTCTTTACGACCCCATGGACTGTAGCCTGCCAGGTGCCTCTGTCCATGGGATTCTCCAGGCAAGAATACTTTAGTGGATTGCCATGCCCTCCTCCCATAGGGCATGGCAGGGCATCTTCCCAACCCAGGAGTGAAACCCATGTCTCCTGCATCCCGTGCATTGCAGGGAGATTTTTTTTTTTAACACTTTATTTATTTTTTACTTGAGGGATAATTGCTTTACAGAATTTTGTTGTTTTCTGTCAAGCATAAACAAGAATCAGCCATAGGTACACCCATGCAGGCGAGTTCCTTACCACTGAGCCACCAAGGAAGCCCATGTCAAACCTAGACAGCGTAGTATAAAGCAGAGACACCACTTTGCCGACAAAGGTCCGTAGAGTCAAAACTGTGGCTTTTTCAGTAGTCATGTACAGATGTGTGAGTTCGATCATTAAGAAGGCTGAGTGACAAAGAATTGACGCTTTCGGTTTGTGGTGCTGGAGAAGACACTTGACAATCCCTCGGACAGCAAGGATATCAAAACAGCCAATCCTAAAGGAAACCAACTGAATATTCACTGGCAGGACCGATGCTGAAGCTGAATCTCTAATACTTTGGCCTCCTGATGGGAAGAGCTGACTCACAGGAAAAGACCCTGATGTTGGTGATCAGGATGGGAAGCGTAAAGCAGGTTATGCCCTGGTGACTGCTGAACAGGTTTTACAAGCAAAATCTCTCCCCCAGGGAACCAGTGCTCAGTTAGTGGAACTTTTGGCTCTGAACTGAGCTCTAGAGTTAAGCAAAGGGCAGCGAGCAAATGTCTACACTGATTCTAAGTATGCTTATTTGACTTTACAGGCTCATGCTGCAATATGGAAGGAAAGAGAGTTTAAAAGGGCAACAAGAGAACGTATTAAGCATTTTAGAGAGATCCAGAGACTTTTAACGAATATATATTGTCCTAAAGAATTAGCTGTTATGCATTGCAAAGGGCACAGCAGGGATGGGAGTAAAGTAGCTGAAGGTAATCAGCTGGGTGACTGTCAAGCCAAAAAAGCTGCACTTTAGGAAACCCCTTCAGTGCAGATACCTTTGATCTGGACAGGTCCTGTGGAACAGGAAAACCCACAATATACTCAGGAAGAATTTAAAAGATATGAGAAAAGAGGAGCAAAGAGTACTGATAAAGGATGGCTACGGTCCAAGGATGGAGATTAATAATTCCTGAAAATACTCTATGGAAATTTCTTAAGGGTTTATATCAGAGTTTTCGTTGAGGTGTAGAAAGTACTTCAGGTCAGTTCAGTTCAGTTCAGGCACTCAGTCGTGTCTGACTCTTTGCCACCCCATGCATTGCAGCATGCCAGGCCTTGCTGTCCAGCACCAACTACCGGAGTTTACCCAAACTCATGTCCATCGAGTCGCTGATGCCATCCAGCCATCTCATCCTCTGTCGTCCCCTTCTCCTCCTGCCCCCAATCCCTCCCAGCATCAGGGTCTTTTCCAATGAGTCAACTCTTCACATGAGGTGGCCAAAGAATTGTAGTTTTGCTTTAGCATCAGTTCTTCCAATGAACACCCAGGACTGATCTCCTTTAGATGGATTGGTGGGATCTTCTTGCAGTTCAAGGGACTCTCAAGAGTCTTCTCAAACAACACAGTTCAAAAGCATCAATTCTTCAGCGCTCAGCTTTCTTCACAGTCCAAGTCTCACATCCATACATGACCACTGGAAAAACCATAGCCTTGACTAGACAGACCTTTGTCGGCAGAGCAATGTCTATGCTTTTGAATATGCTATCTAAGTTGGTCATAACTGTGCTTCCAAGGATTAAGCTTCTTTTACTTTTGAAAGATTGTTGCTGAAGGAAAAGATGCTGTGATTCTTGGCCTCCAGAGGAGAAGAATTCAATCCGTGGCCAGAGACAAGGCTTGATCACTCAGAGCTTTTGTGTAATAAAGTTTTATTAAGCTATAAAGGAGATAGAGAAAGCTTCTGGCATAGGCATCTGAAGGGGGCAGAAAGAGTACCCCCCTGCTAGAGGAAAGGAACAGAATGGGAAAGACTAGAGATCTCTTCAAGAAAATTAGAGATACCAAGGGAACATTTCATGCAAAGATGGGCTCAATAAAGGACAGAAATGGTATGGACCTAACAGAAGCAGAAGATATTAAGAAGAGGTGGCAAGAATACACAGAAGAACTGTCCAAAAAAGATCTTCATGACCCAGATAATCACGATGGTGTGATCACTCATCTAGAGCCAGACATCCTGGAATGTGAAGTCAAGTGGGCCTTAGAAAGCATCACTAGGAACAAAGCCACTGGAGGTGATGGAATTCTAGGTGAGCTGTTTCAAATCCTGAAAGATGATGCTGTGAAAGTGCTGCACTCAATATGCCAGCAAATTCGGAAAACTCAGCAGTGGCCACAGGACTGGAAAAGGTCAGTTTTCATTCCAACCCCAAAGAAAGGCATTGCCAAAGAATGCTCAAACTACCGTACAATTGCACTCATCTCACATGCTAGTAAAGTAATGCTTAAAATTCTCCAAGCCAGGCTTCAGCAATACGGGAACCGTGAACTTCCTGACGATCAAGCTGGTTTTAGAAAAGGCAGAGGAACCAGAGATCAAATTGCCAACATCTGCTGGATCATGGAAAAAGCAAGAGAGTTCCAGAAAAACATCTATTTCTGCTTTATTGACTATGCCAAAGCCTTTGACTGTGTGGATCACCATAAACTGTGGAAAGTTCTGAGAGAGATGGGAATACAGACCACCTGACCTGCCTCTGAGAAATCTGTATGCAGGTCAGGAAGCAACAGTTAGAACTGGACATGGAACAACAGACTGGTTCCAAATAGGAAAAGGCTGTATATTGTCACCCTGCTTATTTAACTTATATGCAGAGTACATCCTGAGAAATGCTGGACTGGAAGAAACACAAGCTGGAATCAAGATTGCTGGGAGAAATACCAATAACCTCAGATATGCAGATGACACCACCCTTATGGCAGAAAGTGGAGAGGATCTAAGAAGCCTCTTGATGAAAGTGAAAGAGGAGAGTGAAAAAGTTGGCTTAAAGCTCAACATTCAGAAAACGAAGATCATGGCATCCGGTCCCATCACTTCATGGGAAATAGATGGGAAACAGTGGAAACAGTGTCAGACTTTATTTTGGGGGGCTCCAAAATCACTGCAGATGGTGATTGCAGCCATGAAATTAAAAGACGCTTACTCCTTGGAAGGAAAGTTATGACCAACTTAGACAGCATATTCAAAAGCAGAGCCATTACTTTGCTGACTGAGGTCCATCTAGTTAAGGCTATGGTTTTTCCTGTGGTCATGTATGGATGTGAGAGTTGGACTGTGAAGAATGCTGAGCGCCGAAGAATTGGTGCTTTTGAACTGTGGTGTTGGAGAAGACTCTTGAGAATCCCTTGGAGTGCAAGGAGATCCAACCAATCCATTCTGAAGGAGATCAGCCCTGGGATTTCTTTAGAAGGAATGATGCTAAAGCTGAAACTCCAGTCCTTTGGCCACCTCATGCGAAGAGTTGATGGACGTGAGTCTGAGTGAACTCCAGGAGTTGGTGATAGGCAGGGAGGCCTGGCGTGCTGCGATTCATGGGGTTGCAAAGAGTCAGACACGACTGAGAGACTGAACTGAACTGAACTGAACTGAACTGAACTGAGCAGTCCGTTAATGAAAGAAAGGAAAGTCTTAAAGCTCAGAATGGCAACAGGCCCGTCATCCATAAGATGTATTTTGGGATAATCTTGGCACCAGAGGATTCATCCCTGGCCACAGAAACCATTGACTTGAATCTTATACAAGGGCAGATTACCATACAAATGGTTTCATTTACATAGATTAGGGGAACAATGTCTGAGTATAACATACTGGTTTGTGAAGTAGGTTCTGAGCCATTAGGCGGAAGGGACTTGAAGACAGAGCTTGGGGTAATTGCATAGTACACTAACAGCTTAAGACAAACATTTCCACAAGAAAAATGCATTGGTTAACTCAAGGTTTGAAAATAGTTCACTTCAGGTGAAACCAGGTGTCATTATGGCAACAGAGTATTTTAAGAGAAACCTCCTTTAAAATTTGTAATGTGCCGCTGCTGCTGCTAAGTCGCTTCAGTCGTGTCCAATTCTGTCTGACCCCAGAGACGGCAGCCCACCAGGTTCCTCTGTCCCTAGGATTCTCCAGGCAAGAACACTGGAGTGGGTTGCCATTTCCATCTCCAATGCATGAAAGGGAAAAGTGCAAGCAAAGTCGTTCAGTGGTGTCCGACTCTTAGCGACCCCATGGACTGCAGCCTATCAGGCTCCTGGGTCCATGGGATTTTCCAGGCAAGAGTACTGGAGTGGGTTGCCATTGCCTTCTCCATTGAAATGTGTATCCGTTCAGCTCATTTCAGTCACTCAGTCGTGTCCGACTCTTTGCAACCCCATGAATTGCAGCACGCCAGGCCTCCCTGTCCATCACCAACTCCTGGAGTTCACTCAGACTCTCGTCCATCGAGTCAGTGATGCCATCCAGCCGTCTCATCCTCTGTCGTCCCCTTCTCCTCCTGCCCCCAGTCCCTCCCAGCATCAGAGTCTTTTGCAATGAGTCAACTCTTGCATGAGGTGGCCAAAGTATTGGAGTTTCAGCTTTAGCATCATTCCTTCCAAAGAAATCCCAGGGCTGATCTCCTTCAGAATGGATTGGTTGGATCTCCTTCATTCCCGGGACTCTCAAGAGTCTTCTCCAACACCACAGTTCAAAAGCACCAATTCTTCGGCGCTCAGCCTTCTTTAAAGTCCAACTCTCACATCCACACATGACAACTTGCATAGAGAAGGAAAAAATATTGGTAGTTTGTTTCCTTCTGCCGCTTAAGAGAGATAAAAAATGCCTGATGCTTGCAGCCTATTTCTTCCGTTTGGAGACCCCTGGCTTTCCTGCCTGTTACCCTCTCTATTTCATGGCTGCAGTCACCATCTGCAGTGATTTTGGAGCCCAAAAAAATAAAGTCTGACACGGTTTCCACTATTTCCCCATCTACTTGTCATGAAGTGATGGGACCAGATGCCATGATCTTCGTTTTTTCAATGTTGAGCTTTAAGCCAATGTTTTCACTCTCCTCTTTCACTTTCATCAAGAGGCTTTTTAGTTCCTCTTCACTTACTGCCATAAGGGTGGTGTCATCTGCATATCTGAGGTGTTTGATATTTCTCCCGGCAATCTTGATTCCACCTTGTGCTTCCTTCAGCCCAGCGTTACTCATGATGTACTCTGCATATGAGTTAAATAAGCAGGGTGACAATATGCAGCCTTGACGTACTCCTTTTCCTATTTGCAACCAGTCTGTTGTTCCATGTCCAGTTCTAACTGTTGCTTCTTGACCTGCATATAGGTTTCTCAAGAGAGTACTTACCTGATGGCTTCTCATTTGTTTGAAGGGAAAAATGTAATGAAAATTTAAAGGACATTATCAAAAGTTCTTAGGTTTGTCAGAAAAATAACCCAAAGACTGAAAAGCTAGTAAAATCTGGATTACAATGAAGTTGAAAATATCCCAGAGAAGACTGGGAAATTTATTTTACTCATACACCAAAAGCTAATGGATATTCTTGCTCACACGTTTGGGTGGATACTTTTCCTGGATGGATTGAGGCTTTTCCCTGTCGCAGTGAACTGGCTAAGGAGGTTATAAGAATTTTAATCTATGAATTATCCCCAGGTTTGGGCTGCCATGGAGGCTTCAGAGTGACAATGGCTCTGCCTTTAAAGCGGCTCTAACTCAGGGGATGTCTAAAGCTCTAGGAATAGAATATCACTTACACTGTTCCTGGAGACCCCAAGCCTCTGGAAAGTTTGAAACAGCTAGCGACATTATCAAGAGACATCTGTGCAAATTAACTCAAGAGACACAGGACAATTGGATTAAAGTTCTACCCATAGCTTTAATGAGGGCTGGGACTGCTCCCCCAAAGGAGGGGCTGTCCCCCTTTGAATGTATTTATGGAAGGCCTTTCTTATGCACAGAGATTTTTATACACCCTGAAGCCTTAGAATTAACTAATCATGTAACTCAGCTCTCAGCTTTTCAACAGGCATTAATGGAACCCCGGCAGGTGACTCCTGACCCAGCCTCTGAGTCAAGCAAGCCTCTATTTCAGCCAGGAACTGAGGTCCTGAAAAAAACATTGGGATCTGGGGGCCAATCCCTCGAACCCGTCTGGGAAGGACCTTACCAGCTATTCTTTCTTCTCCCACAGCTGTCAAAGTGCCAGGAATTGATTCGTTGGTGCATCACACTCGAGTTTAAGAGGTGGCACCCTGACCAGAACTAAGTGACGTCATTTTGTGTCTTTACTTTCTATGCTCTCACTTTGTACTTTTCCGATGGGGCTGGTAATCTGTGTGAGCCTCCTTCTGCTGACTCCAAAAATCCTGAGTCTGCCGTTTGATCCTCAAGACAGTGCCTTCCTGTCCTGGGCTCCCTCCTATGCTGCATTCCACAAGCGGTCTAACTGCTGGGTCTGCAGAGTGCTCCCTTCTTCATCAGTGGAAAGCTTCCTCCTGGGGTCCAGCCCCGGCGGATCCAGGGTAATTCGAAGCGGGGATGGAGTCAGCGTCCTAGGAATTAATTGCTTAATTAAAGATAAGAAGGGAGATTAGAAAGAAATAGTGTAGTAGGAAAATACTAGTGGAGAAAAAGAGGCTGAATAACTTGGTTTACGTGGAATACCAATAAAACTCCAAGACAAGGAGTTTGCACCACCTACATAGGCCACAGGCGTCTTTCCATTCTCCCAAAGGAGAGGACACAGTGAGGCCTCCCCGGTCAGACCTTAGAAGCCCAGGCAAAATTAGCAGGCTTGGCAAGTATCTTCGCTCCAGATGAGAATTCAGCCAGAAGGAGAAAGAAAGAATGACAGGGGGGAATCAGTCTTTCCAGAAACTGATCTGGTTTCTTTATTTTCAGGTTTGCTTATATACCTTTTGTTACACATAGAGACAAATGGAAATTTTAGTCACGCGGGAGTCAGCAGTCCTGACCTTTATCAAAATCAGGTGCTTCGTATAAACGTATACAAAAAGGTCTTTAGGGGTTTTACATCATCTTCTGGCTATGAGGCCTGCTGACATTTTATGATCCTTTCTTTCCTGATAACGGTCAGTCAACCAGAAACTTATTTTCCAGGGGTGACTTTTCTTAAACCAGGCACCACCCTCTGAAGGTACCAGATAAAGTTGCATTCCTATAGGGTGAGGGTGTAGTGGGTTACAATTAAGAAAGGAATTTACTTAGCCTAAGGTTAACATGACTAATCTTAAAGGTTAATACTTATTTCTCCTATATGCTAGTTATATATTCATTAACATGTATACGGGCAGGGGATTTAGCAGCAAACTTTGGCCCAATAAATGAAAAACCCTTCACCAACATGATTTTTCTCTTTAGAAAAACCCAATGGTAACTAAGACTTTCAAAATACTCCAAACTCTCTGTGCTGCTTATGGTTGAGAGGTTGTAAACAATCATGTACCTAGTAGCAAGAGTGGGGATAATCCTGTCACACAAGCTGGTCTGCCAGCAGAGAGGTTTGACCTGAGACATCCCTGTCACGCCCAGGAATTTTTATTAACTGGAGCTGTAGGTTAACTCCTTCTCCGAGAGAGGTGGGGGACAGCCCCCCGTAAAGTCAGAGCTGTAGGTGAGAGCATAAAGCAGTAAAGTAGACAGACTCTGGTTTGGGGGTAGATGCTCGGGAACAGCGGGTTTCCTGAGGCTCGATCCCGCCTTTGCGTATGCCGAAGCCTCCTTCCTCATGACCTTTGCCACGGGCGGAGTTCCTCACGCTGGCTCCCGGCAGCTTCCCATGGTGGACATCTCCACTTCAAGGAAAAGACTTTCTCCAAGTCTGCGAATACCTTCCACAACAGTCATATGTGATGCCTCTTCTTAATCTGATGACATCTAACAACTCTAAGAGGGACCGGTACAACACTTTGTACTTTAGCTATGGACATAACATGGCTTTTAATTTTGATTATACATTGTCTCGATTTAATGACTATTTCGCTGCACATAAAGTAAATGGACCTAGATTTAGTTGCTTTTTACCTGACGTTTATCAAATATGGGATGATATGAGGTTATATGGCTAACTCCCTAAAAAGGACATCTAATGTCTACTGCCCCTATATGCTGGGAACAAATAGAGCCATCCCCAGAATTAGCCAACAACTTAATTATAATGATTGGAAACAATTGGGACTCCTGCCTCAGGAAATATGCAAGGTAATCATTCCCATATTTTCCAACCCCAGTTCAGGTCCTCCCTTTGCCTGGCCAGGCACTGATTGGGACTGGATATCTCAGTCCTGCTGGCTTGCTCCAAACGGGACCTATTGGATATGTGGCTCTTACCTATGGGCATGGCTTCTCCCTGGCTACATAGGGAGATGTACCCTAGGTCTAGCTTTTACTCGCGGCTTCATCTTTTCTGAGCTTCCAGAAAAGCCTGCTAATGTACCACACCTTAAACTCCGTGGGCAAGATCTGTATTTCGCTGGTGTGATTATTTGGCTGCAGTGTTTGTTCCCTCTCTGGGAACTACAGATGTTATGCTACGAGTGGATGCTTGGACTAATTTTACTCAACAGGCATTACAAGATTCTCAAAAAGCTATTTCAGCTCTTAATGCTGAACAAATACAAATTAGAAAGGTGGTTTTACCAAACAGATTGGCCTTCGATATTCTGACAGCTGCACGAGGAGGAACTTGTGCCATTATTCATACCCAGTGCTGTACATCTATACCTGATATGAGCACTAGTGTGACTCATTTTGCTAAACACACGAAGATGATGATTCAGGCTATGGATGCTCCTGAAGCCTCAATTGCCTCACTTTAGGAGACGTTAACTAAGTTCCCCATGGTGGAAAACTATCTTACTTGCAATAATTCTGATTGTTCTGTTTTTGCTGTTTGCTCCCTGCACCTATAACTGTGTAGCTAGATTTGTTTCTAGTCGCATGAAGGCTTTTAAGTTACAAATGGTTGCTCCAACTCCTGTGACTGCTGCAGCTTCCTCCAGCTACTACTTGGGACCCCTGGATCAGAGACCCTCAATATGAGGGTTAGGAGAATCTGTTGCCTCACCAAGTTAGTGACAACGCGCCTTCTCAGCTCGGAAGCAGTTATGGAATGAGAATGACGCCCTTTTCCCTAGGAAACATAATTCTCCTAAAAGGAAATAGGGGAATGGGAGGGTAACAGGAAGGAAGGCCAGGGGTCTCCAAACAAAGGAAACAGGCTGCAAGTGTCGGACATTTTTATATCTCTCTCTTAAGCGGCAGGAGGAAACAAATCAGTGTTCTATTTTTTCCCCTTCTCTATACAAATATAAAGAGAGAATTCTCTTAAAATTTTGTGTTGCCATGACACCTGGTTCGACTTGAACTTAACTTTTCTCAAACCTTGGGCTAACCAGTGCATTTTTCTTATGGAAATACTTGTCTTAAGCTATGTTAATGTTCTGTGCATTTACCCTAGACTCTGTTTTCAAGGCGGTTCTGCCTAAAGGCTCAGAAATATGGAAATATGCCTTTCTTCAAGATTCAAGTCAATCGTTTTATGGCCTGGGAGGACTCACCTGGTGCCAATGTTTATCTCAAAATGCATGTTGTGGGTGAGGGGCCTGGTGACATTCTCTGAGTTTTGAGACATTTCCTTTCTTTAATTAGCAGACTGCTAGTAACTATATAACATCCAGCTAAAGACTAGCAGGAGGGCACTCTTTTTGCCCCCCCTTCTGATGTCTATGTCAGAAGCTTTCTCTGTCTCTTCTATACTTTAATGAAACTTTATTACACAAAAGCTCTGAGCCATCAAGCCTTGTCTCTGGCCCCAGACTTAAGTCTTCTCCTCCAGAGGCCAAGAATCCTGGGGTCTTTCATGGTTCAGCAACAAGCTTTCACTGGGAAGGATTGAAGGCAAACGGAGAAGGGGGAAGTAGAGGATGAGATGATTAGATACCATCACTGACTCAATGGACATGAATTTGAACAAACTATGGCAGATAGTGGAGGACAGAGGAGCCTGGGGTGCTACAGTCCATTGGGGTCTCATGAAAAGTGTCAGACACAACTGAGCGATTGAAAATGAACCACCACCACCACCTTACCTTTTAGTTTCCCTAGTATGCCACAGCCCCACTCTCAACGGGGCTAAGAAGCTTTCTGTGTCTGTCAGTACTAAAGGCTGAGACTTATCTCTTCACACTCTCAGCGCCCCCTGCTTAAGGGTGATGGCGGGTCCTAAGAACACTCATCACTCCCTCCCAGAGCTCAGAGCACAGGGCCTTCTCGCAACAGTAATGGAGCACCCTGCCCTGCTACAGAAATGGGAGTTGTACCTGTTTACCCCCTCTTAATCTGATGCTTTTGAACTGTGGTGTTGGAGAAGACTCTTCAGAGTCCCGTGGAGTGCAAGGAGATCCAACCAGTCCATTCTGAAGGAGATCAGCCCTGGGTGTTCTTTGGAAGGAATGATGCTAAAGCTGAAAGTCCAGTACTTTGGTCACCTCATGCGAAGAGTTGACTCATTGGAAAAGACTCTGATGCTGGGAGGGATTGGGGGCAGGAGGAGAAGGGGACGACAGAGGATGAGATGGCTGGATGGCATCACTGACTCGATGGACGTGAGTCTGAGTGAACCCCGGGAGATGGTAATGGACAGGGAGGCCTGGCGTGCTGCGATTCATGGGGTTGCACAGAGTCAGACACGACTGAGTGACTGAACTGAACTGAACTGAATATGTTTTCTCCATTTGCATTGAATTCACTTCCACATTTCTTCTTTGAGCCACCAAATCAAACTCTTCTCATCCCCAACTGGTTACTGTAACAGTAACGGTAACCAGCATCTCTATCAAGGACGGTGCATGCACCCCCTGAGCTATGTATTTTCTTCCTCCTTTCCCGTCAGAATCTGTCAACTCCCAGACATCACAAACGGGCTCCAGATCACCCACAAAAGGGGTGGTGCTGCAGGGCAGGCTGTGACTCTCATCCACAGCCTGAGTCAAAGCAGGACTGTGTTATAAGTGTCACAGGCTGTCCCACTGCATCATGGGAGCCAAAAGAGCAATGGTCTGAAAGTCTTAACACAGACACTTCTGTGCAAGGAACACCAGTGTCTTCCTAGGGACCTGTGAGTTGTTGTTTGGCTTGCGACTATAGAGTCAGTGACCTTTTTCACAACACTTGCAGGCTTAGCTAACCTTCTATCAGGACCTCTCTCCTCCCCTACAGCTCCCTACCTACTGTACCAAAAATCATACTTCTGACTTCAGTGTGCTGATTGGGTTTTCACCTGGAAGGGATACCAACACAACTTTTTATGCTGAAACCTCAAGATACCTGAAGAGAATGAGTTTTAAGAAAGTCCATCTTTCAATTATAATAGAAAAACTGCCCATGTAACAATGAAGATACAACAAATTAAAATACTAATAAAATGTTATTTGGAAATTATCTAGAATGTCACACTTAAGTGAAAAAAAAAATTAGTATGTGGTCTATTGCCTTTCAGGTTAAATCTGCATTTAAGAAAATTAGGAGATGGGTGAGGTAATGTCTTCATGATATTGTATTTGTTGTTCTGTTTATCATTATATTATTTCTATGGTTATGCTACTTTCCAGAATGATGAGGGTGTTCCACTAATGTCTGTCATGGTAAATACATGTTTACAGCTTGACATGCACTAGGAACTGTTCTCTGTGATGTGTGCATGTTGACATGACTCCCCACGGTCTTTCATGCCCTTAGGAGAGACTGTGTTCAATCCATAGGCAGATCCATTGTAGGGTTTCATGCGGATGGACATGTTGATCTGCCTTCTGACCCACAGTAGACGAGACACTGCACTGTATCCAGACTGGGAGTCAGAGACCACACCTGTCTGTTTCTCTCTGGCCTGGGCACCAATCTGACTCAGCTCTTGCCAGCTAGGTGACTTTTTGCAAATTCATTCACCCATTAACGTCTGTGTGTCTCCGCTCCTCAACTTCAGAAAGGGATGATAGCAGTAAAGCTGCTCACCGTACA
Organism: Ovis aries; assembly: GCF_016772045.2. Taxonomy (NCBI): domain Eukaryota; kingdom Metazoa; phylum Chordata; class Mammalia; order Artiodactyla; family Bovidae; genus Ovis; species Ovis aries. The sequence continues at coordinate 50,762,432 of NC_056080.1, forward strand.
GTGTTGCTGTGAGCACTCAAAGATTTCTGAGTACACATGGAGCATATATGTACGTTGTGCACTTATGGAGAGCTGAGCACGATCCAGAAGGGTGAGCTTTTCTTCTTGTCTCTCTTCACTTCCGTTTCTGCTTGTACTCATATCCCCCTGTCCCTGACCCCATGCTTTTACCTCCCCAATCCCAACTGATCTGTGTCATCTCTGATCTGTGCCCTTGTCTTCAGACTCTCCATCCCAAAACACAGCTGAACATCTCCTCAGGATTTACCTCTGAAAATATCCATATCATCACCCTTGGATTAAACAAACATGAGTATTAGTGGAAGAAAGAAGAAACACAACAAAACTGGAAATGTGAAAACTACACAAGAAATGAAGCATTCCTGATGATCGTCTGACTATTCATGTTTTCATATCTTCATCAGTTTCAGATCTTCACAATTTGATTGAGAATTAGACTTGATAAAAATAATGGGAAGAAAGGCCATGTGATGAGGTTTCTTGGCCTTTTAATTTCCCTGGGCAATGCTTTTAAAGATGTATATACTCATGTTGTATAACTCTCCAGTGACCACTTGCTTTCCCGTCATGATGCAAATCCTATGAAGAGGGCATTAGACGTCTAACTTCACACAGAATATTCACTAAAGTTTTTCATACGAGCACATGATGAAACCCAAATATTTCCTTTAAGCTTCACAATATCCCCATAAGAAGAGGGGGATCCCCATTGTGCTAAAAAACAACAACAAAAACCCTCCCTCATACCTCATACACTCCGTTCTTGAGGCCCCGAAAGGCCTGAAATGATAGTGCAAGGTCCATGCGGTGTGTCAAAGGTGGTCTTGACCCTGTGTCTCTGGAACAATCTCCAAGGAAATGTGGAACAGCAATAATATTACCAACAGTAATGACAACAGCTAGAATTGACTTGGAACATACCATATGGCACGTACTGTCCTGACAATTTCCCATGACTTAACATGGTCAGTGGTCTACACGGCCCCATGAAGTAGTTAAATTTACTCGAAGCTAGTGTTTCCATGTGGTTAAAAGAGGAATGAGGCACAGAGGTGCTACGTAACCTGTTCAGTGTCGCCCAGCAGTAAGGGAGCCACAGGTCTGGATGCGCTGTGGAAAACTCTGGGTGTTCTGTATTTATTCAGTCAAGGGCAAGATCCAAAGGCTCCAGCAAAATATGTAGAATAACAGCTACCACATAATACAAATTGCTCCTACATCATAGAAATGCACACTAAATAGAAATCTGATTTCTTCAGAAATCTTTCAAATGGAGGCTTGACAAGACTGGCATCAGGATGTTTTGTAGAAACGATGGTCTACAAACAAGAGCCTCCTCAGAACAGCAGACAGCATGTCAGTGAGTCTCCTAGACTGGAGGTCTTGGGTTTGTGCATCAGAGAAGGCAGGAAACCCCTGTCACACGCTCCCAATGGAGACAGAGCCTGGCAGTAGGCGAAATAAGACCATGCCTCTGCTCCAGTAGTGCCTAGACAAGTTCTCCATGTCAATCAGAACTGAGGAATTCTTTTAAAAAGTGCAGATTCCATGATCTACACTCAGTGAATCTCACTCAGTGTGGCCACAACAGCGCCCTAGAATCTGTGAGATTTCACTATACTTGGGAAACTCTCAGGGGCTTTATTAAACCCCTTTGGTAGTGAAACTGTCAGCAAAATAAGGAAAATAGAGATAGGAACAAATATTAGAAAAAATATATAGATAATCAACAAAACCCAAAGCTGGCTCTTTCAAAAAGTCAATATGAATTCATAAGTTTCCACCCACAAGAATAAAAGAAAAAGATAACTAAAGACAAAACTTCCCAATATCAGGAAAGAAATAGGTTACAGATTCCACATTTCCTAATCCAATCATTTCATCAAGGTGAATTGGGCCAAATCCAAGCAATGTGATGAAACCACTCGTTTTCTTTCTCATTGTCCTCCAGCTTCCCCTTCCTGCCTCTCTCCTTTGCCCCAGTTCCTTTCTCCTTCTTAAGTCCTGCCCTCCATCAAGAGGAGCAATGTTATGAGGCATGATTCCCATGCCTCATAATCCCATGATTATAACTGATGTCTGCTGCTTGGCTGACATTCAGCATGGATGCTATCATCCCTCTAGCTGGTACACTGAAGCTCTCTGTCTCTCATGATGGACCAGAAGGTTTCACTCTACTTTCATGTATAGGTAGGAGAGAAGGTGCAGGGCACATGTTGGAGCCTTGAGTCCTTCATCTAAGAAATGCAGAAGACCACAAACTGTGGGAGAAACAGAAATAGCAGCACCAGGCCCCTTTCAATGAGAGCTACGTGCCAAACCCAGCGCATCACAGGATTCCTTGACCTTCAGGAGCATGCCAAGTAGATTTCCATGCCAGGACTCTTGCATTTATTGTTCCTTCTGCCTGAAATGCTCTTCCCTTAGGTAAACCCATAGCCAGCTCCCTTACTTCCTCCAGATCTCTGCTTACTTGCCATCTTTCACGGAGTCTTTCCCTCATTATCTTGAATAAAATAATAACATCATACCTACATACATCTTTTCCCCTGATCAGGCAATATCTTTCTTCATAGTGTCTGCCATCCTTAAGTATTTACTGACCACCAAGTCTATGAAATGAGAGACTTGGTTGGTTTTGTCCTGTCCCAAAGTCCTCCAATAGTGTTCAGGTCTACGGCAGGTGCTCAGAAAACATTTGCTGAAGGACAGTCTGGAGCCAGACCCTTTACATACATTGCTAACATGCACAGGTACCCTCCAAGATGGGCACTGGCCCCATTGTATTATTTATGATACAAACTGAGATCACACAGTCAACATGTCAGGTTCCAGGCTTCGGAATCATATCTGCCAGTTTCCAAATCTTCAGTTCCCGGACAGAGACCTCACAGCCAAGAACATAAGAGGTTTTATATCTCACACAAAGACTCCAAACAGCTCATAGATACCCAAAGATCCCAAAAAGAGCTCACTGAATCTCTGCACAGAGAGCACACAACTCGAGTCTCAAACCCTCAAACACAACAGGGACCATAACCATACACACTGTGACAAAGACCCTTCAAACAGACCAAAGTCTTCCAGACAGAAACAAATGAGAGCTGCACAGATACTTCCCATCATGGAGACTGACTCCCAAACCACTGGGACACTTACCTACCTAATACAAAAACCCCCTAAACAGAAAGACAGAAGTTTTAATAACTCAAGAACATCATATAATCTTAAGATAAAGTTTCCGGACAAATGAAAAACTTGCAACCTGTGCATAAATCCCCAAGCAGCTGATAGTTTACACCGTTAGACTGACCCATCCTTAAAGCAGCACAGAGGCATCACAACTTCGGACCCAGAATCAAAAGCTCAGTAATCTCACATTCTGGGGTGCAGACACCCACACGGAGATCTCACACCCAGGGACTGAAAAGCCAGCAAGCTCCAAAGATGCACATCCCGGTATACAGGCACACACCCTAGAGGCTTTGTACTATGGCTCACAAAATCCACTCAGATCAAATATACCATCACTCACAACCCCGCCCAAAGGCTCATGGAAATCAAATGTACCCAAACAGCACCCGTGTTGTCACACGTAGCAATACACAATCCCAAGCTGCCAGATACAGCTTATTCTCGAGGGAGAGACACCAAACTCAGGGACGTCTCCCTGGACATGAATTGCATGCATTTGTGTGAATGACCATGCGTTACAACACGATCCACACTGAGCAAGAGCTGAACAAGACTGAAACGCCGTCACCATGCACAGCCAGCGACTGCGCCAAACCTCGCCACTAACCAGGGCAGCTATTAGACTCCTTCTGGAAAAGCAATAAAACTCGGAGGAAAATTGTATGCTCTGAAAAGTCGCGCACGCCAACGCAGGCGCATGCGTATACAGTCGCCTCTCGCCCTCAGTTCCAGTTCTGAGACCACAGTGCAGGCAATCACGCGGTGGCCAATCACTGCCCAGAAGGCTTCCCTGCCGCCATACCCAAACCGACAGCCAGCCTCTCCCTCCTTAGTCGTCCCACCAACGAAGGGATGAGGTTGAAAAACAGAGGAAGAAAGTTTCCGCTTAATACCTGTGTCCACTGGGATTCGAAAGCAGTGGGAAGACGAAGAGGAGCGAATGGGGATGGACCCAGTGGCGCCATAAGTGCCCCCTCAGGGAACTGTGGTCCATGCCCGACGCGGTGTAAGGAGACCCTCTCTCTGTTGTCACATGCCCTCTCCCAATGGTACCTTTCAGAGTGGGTGGTCTTACCGCTACCCCTTAGTGGTACAGAACTATTTCATCTCGTGCGCCCCTTGCTGGTGGGATTGGGGAACAGCAGATGTAGATGCCTGTGGACCATTCCAGGAGGATCCACAAAGGGCAGAAGGGCAAGGTTAGGGTGAAAACCCCCACAGATGGCGGGAATTTTGGACTCAGAAAAAAGTCTTCATAAGCTGAAGGTTACAGCTCTATGGGGATCACTGTCGTAACAGAGAACATTGAAAGCATTTTATCTATGCTGGGCATTGTGCTTCTTTGTGCTTTCCTGTTCAATACAGAATAGGTCTCGTGGGAGAAAGCCAGCCGCAGCCCCCCAAGGGGCAAGATAAGTAAAGCTTCCTACTGGGATCTGAAGGCCTGGCGTGGAAAAGCCCTCTGTCGTTGACTGCGAGTAATATGTGGAAGAGACAGCAGGACCTTCCATTCTGTTAGGAAAGGGGTCATCTCCAAGGGGACCCAAGGACACCATCACTTAGGTGAGATAAAGACCATGGCTTCGTCACCATCTTGTCATCCCTGAATATGTTCCCTAGCAGGATCCTCAGCCTGTCCAGCTATGCCTCTCTCAACAAATTTAAATTTGTTTGTTCATTCCATCATTCATTCATTCTCTCCAAAGTATGTGCCAAGCACAACGGTGTGTGTTAGGAAAGAGAAAGTGAAGCTTTTCCTTACGCTTGCATTCTGTTGGGATCATGTGGTCCCCAAATACAAGTAATTTATCAGGTGTTTGTAACTGCCATGATTAAACTTAAATCAGGATAGTGAAATAGTGAGAGGATGATATCTAGAAAGAGTGGTCAGGGAAATTCTAAGATTCTCATATTTGAGCAAAAGCCTAGAGGAGTTATGCCTATCCGGGAGAAAAGTATCCTAGACAGAGGCAAGGCCAGTGGAAAAACTGGGGAGTAGAGCGTATGAAAACAGTGAGGAGGGCAATGTGACAGGCACAGCATGACGGAGGGAGAGCGAGGAGATTGGGTGACAGAAGTGATGAGGGCCAGGTCCCTTGGACCTTCTGGCCAATGAGAGGATTTTGACTTGAACCACAGGAGGCCTCTTGTCAGAGAAGTCCCCAGGCTACTTTCCGAGGCCCAGATCGCACATGATTGTTGAGGAGCTCTTGGTTTATTTGAAGAATAACCCTTCCCCACCCCTTCTGCAGCTGAGCATGCCTTTCCTGGAATCCCCTACACTCAAGGGGAATGCCTCCTACTGCTCCCCGTGAACATTTATGTCAACCGATGATACCCTCAGGAGAGACAGGGCAAGGACCCTCTTGCTGTGAGTGAGATCACAATGAGTCTTGCAAACGCAAAGAGGGATGATAAAACAGGCACAGAGATGGCAGGGAGAAAGACAAAGACAGAGCATTAGACAGGGATGGAGAGACTACTTCTGGCACCAAACTGTCCTCACTTAGTTAGCCCAAGCCCTGCACCTGGATGATGTACAGTACATTTTCTCTATAGGAGGAAAGAAGCCCTTCCCTCTAGGGAATGACTCAGTTGCCCATGGCCTGGGCCTTAATCATGCCCCCTTCATCCACATCAGGGGCCTCTGCCCATCAAGAGAAGGACAACTCCATTCCTGGGGAGGCTCATACTGTACAAAGGGTCCCTCACAACCTATCCTGCCCAGACTGCCCTCCTGCTAATCTCACTGCCAATGACTCCGTTAATGGGGGAAAGAGAGGCAGGGATCTCTGCATTTGTGGTGGAACCTCATGCAAACTGGTGAATGGGAGATTTCTCCCCAGCTGCTTGGAGGCTCACCTCTGTACCTTCCCCCACCACGTCCCCAGGGAATGTGAAGATTACATTCCATACACCTGGTAAGAAGCTAGGTGTGTGATGGGGAGACACAGAGACATATCCTGACAGTGAGTCATTCATAGGGTCCTTGCGGCCCTGTGCAAACGCCCCCCTCCCCCACTACCTGGTCAGGGTTGTGCTGATTCTTCCCTGCCTCCTCCTAGGAGCCCAAGCTTACATCCAGTTCCTCCCCTCCTCATGACCTGAGACCTTCCATCTGCACAGGGCCTTGGGCTCCCATCTGCTGATGGTGCCCTCCTTGTTGTGAGTTGGGCGGATGGACCGAGGGAGTGTGTGTACACAGTTTCCGTCACAGGGCGCCTATCAAGGGTGGTAGTCATATCAGCAAGTATTGTTCTTAACAGGCTTATTACCTGGGCTTCTGTGACCTGCGCATTATTACCCTCTCTGAGGCTGGGGCCCCAAGCTTTTATCTCTGTACAGAGGCATGGTAGAAATCTTAGCAAATGTGACATCACAGGCCTACTTCTAAGACCCATGACAGTGGGGACCATCCAAGCTTCCTCTTAAGGCTATTCTCATGTGCAGATACATGAACAGCTGAGAGGCCGAACCCTCTGGACAAAGGCCCCCCAAATAGTTCTGAGATTTCATGCCCTGGGACAGAGATGTGCAAACAGTTCAGACTGCTCATCCTGGACACCAACCCCAAACAGCTCTAATAGGTCACACCTGAAGACACAGATTCACTTCAGCTCAGAAATGCCAACTGTGGCCTCGGATGAATTAGGATCCCTAACAGAAACAGCCTTGCTCACAGCCAGTTCTACAGGGTTAACTTGTAACCATCTCTGGTTCCTGCATGACACTGCATTCTGAAGGAATTCTGGGAGAAAAAACAGGAAGAGGCACACTGTGCTTTGGACAAACTGGCCCTTATTTAGTCACACAGCTACCTCAGGAAAAGGTTCAGTGACCCCGGATTCTTGCCCCACAGGCAAATCATGAAAATGATTAACTTGTGATATCTGATCTCTGTGTTTCACAGTAATCATTTGCCAGCATTCATGCTAGACTTCATGTATTTCCTAGGGAAATCATATTGTCTTCACTGCTACCTCCTCAGAGCAGTGGTCTCAGAGCTAATGGAGGAGCTGTGTCCCGGGCTATAGTCCCCAGGAGGCCCCAAATCCAACTTAAACTCACAACTCTTCTGTTGTATGGTTTTCTTTAAGTGGCCGCTACTCTGGCTAACAGCTCCCATTTACCTCAGAGGCTTCACACCCCTCCCCCAGAGCCTACAGTCTGCAACCTGGGACACAGAGGCCCCACATCTTTGCCTCTGGGCTACTGAGTGGGCATTTGCAGTGAGTCTCGTCAACATCAAGGGAGAAAGGCCTCCAGTCTTGCAATTCCTGCAGCCCGCAGTCACCAGCATGTCATCCTGAGGAAGGCAGGTTCATTCCAGGGGCGTGGTGTGCCTTAGAGCTGAGGGGTTCTGAAATTGATTTCCCATGTCTGGGTCTTGAGAATGGCCCTAACCGCACCCTGGTCAACTCTGGTCATGGTAACTTTGTATCCTGCCCCATGGGAGGTTCAAAGTGAATGCCAGATCCACAGAAGAAGCTCCAGGGACCTGGTCCTCTCTATCGCAGCACCCACTCTGAACTACTGAATTCTGGAGAGAGGAGAGGGTTTCCCTTCACTGTGCCTATGACAATTCCCTTACATCCCTCTAATCACCTCTGTCATTTTCCAGAGTCTGTCTCCTGGGGACAGCTGCCTCAATTCCTCTCTCTCCCCAAATTCCCACCTCTCCCCTCCCCTTCCCCAGGCCTTCCCTCCCACCTCGGGGCCTCTTTAGCCCCTCCCCCGCCCTACTCACAGGGCCTCCCCCCATTTGGGTCCTCTCACCCAGCACCCATGCTACCTCAGAAGATCCCCTCAAGACCCTGCCTGCTCCCTGCATTCTGCAGGACACCTGTCTCCTGCCCACACACAGGTCTGTCATAAAGTCCCTGTGAGGGCCGAACTGAAAAATCTGTTCAGAATCCAGATAAAATTCAGACCCAGACCAGCAGTCCAGGGCAGTTCCTGTGGGGCTGGAAGGAGAAGGAGAGGGTCTCCGAGAGGAGCATCTGGTCTCAGAGTCCTGCAGGGGTGAAAGGGTTTTCTTCAAGGGTCCTAGTGAGGAGGAAGTGCAATGGCACCTTATACGTGCTTATGCATACAGGCCAAGTGTGTGCCAGCTCTCTTGAGTCATGACTTCCAGGCTCCTCTGTCCATGGCATTCTCCAGGCAAGAATACTGGAATGGATTGCCATTTCCTCCTCCAGGGGATCTTGCTGATCCAGGGATCAAACCCCCATTTCCTGCATCACCTACACTGTCAGGTGAATACTTTCCCACTGAGCCACCTGGGTAGCCCCAACACTTGTTGAGAGTTAATCTAATATTGTGTTCTCACTACACACACACACAGTCTAACATAAAACAAAACTAAAGGGACACAAGGAAAGCTTAGGAGGTGTTGGATATGTCTATTACTTTGATTGTGGTGATAATAGTATCACTGTTTGCATATGTCCAAACTCGTCAAATTGCACACATTAAATATATACCATTTGCTGTATATCAGTTCTATTGCAATAAAGATGTGTAAAAAGAGAGAGCAGAAAAATGTTCTCCCCAAAATTTTACTTACATAAAATGAGAACATTTCTTGAAAAATACTGGCGAGCAAAGTTCACTCAAAAAGTAATGAAGATGAATACCTTTATATCTATTAAGTAAGTTCATGCATGTGCATGCTAAGTCACTTCCATCATATCTGACTCTTTAGGATCCTATGGACCATAGTCCGCAAGGCTCTTCTGTCCCTGGGATTCTCCAGGTAAGAATACTGGAGTGGGTTGCCAGGGCCTCCTCCAGGGGATCTTTCTGACCCAGGGATTGGACCTGACTCTCTCATGCATTGGCAGGCAGGTTCTTCACCTCTAGCACCACCTGGGAAGTCCCAAGGAAGTTCATTCCTTTGTCTCATATTATGAGGCCACTGTTACCAGATAACATACAGCCTTGTCATACATTTCCCCAATTGTAAAGCAGTCCCCTCTTCCATCTTTGGTTCTAACTTGCTTCTTGACCTGCATACAGGTTTCTCAGGAGACAGGTCGAGGAGTCTGGTACTCCGCTCTGTTTAAGAATTTTCTACAGTTTGTTGTGATCCACGCAGTCAGTCTTAGCGTAGTCAATGACGCAGAATTAGATGTTTTTCTCGAATTCCCCTTGCTTTCTCCACGATCTAATGAATGTTGGCAATTTGACCTTTGGTTCCTCTGCCTCCTCGAAACCTAAGCTCTGTATCTGGAAGTTCTTGGTTCACGTACTGTTGAAGCCTAGCTTGAAGGAGTTTTCTAACCACGAGGCTTCAGAAATTGGGGACAATTTAAGTGGAGACGCTTAGGAAATTGGACGGTGTGAAGGAAGCCTGATAAGAGAGACAAGGAAGCTATACTTTCGTTGTTGCTAGCAAGGTGGACAGGGGATAAACCATGCCTTGAAGTCCTTGTGTAGGAGAGTAGCATTATCTAGAAAGACACAGAAATTTCTGAAACTGTAAGAGAAGGAGGGAGAGGGCAGGAAGAGGGAGATAGACATCTTGAGTGGAGGTAAGAGACCAGTTAGGAGGGGTGTTGAGAATTAAATGGTGGGAGGCTTTGGACCAGAGCAGATGTGGTGGACATGGGTAAAAGTAGATACATTAGACATTTATGAAGATGGACAGAACTCAGCAAGAATTTGGACTTGAGGTGAGGGAGACGGAATCGTACACATGGTTAAGACCAAGTTTGTGTGTTCTGTCATAAGAGTACAAAACTGTCATGGGGAATCCTAGAAGTTGGCCAGGTCTGGGAAGAATTCCAAAATACGATTTTTATGTTTTTGAGCTCATGGTCTAGATGGATACAATAACCAATATTTAAATACTTAAATATTCCTTTTCCTTTCAAAAAAAGTATTGAGGTATAATTTGTGTACAATAAAAGCCAACACTTTAAAGCATTACAGTTTCTAGAGTTTTGACAAATGTATACAGTGGTGTAAATGCTACCACAATAAAGATGTAAAAAATGGCCCATCATTCGAAAATGCTCCCTTGGGGTATTTGCCATCAGACTCCTTCCTCCACTCCTATACACTGGCAACCACAGATACATTTCTATGTGAATAGTTGTGCCTTTTCCAGAAATCCATTGACATGAAATCATATAATATGTAGCCTTCTGTGTCTCATTTCTCACAGTTTATGCACAGTTGAGACACATCCTTGCTGTTGTATGCATTAGTAGCTCTTTTATTATTATTATTATTATTATTATTATTACCGTGCAGTATTCCTTTGTACAGGTATACTCTTTTTTTCTTACTCTTTTGCTTTTCTTTCATCTGTATACCAGTTATTGAATAGTTGGGTTGTTTCTGCATGTGGTTATTAGGAATATTTGAGTACAGGGCATTGTGTGAGCATGTTTTCATTTCTCTTGGGTAAAATTGTCTAGGAGTAGAATTGCTGGGTCATATAAGGCTTCCCAGGTGGCGCTAGTGGTAAGAACCCACCTGCCAATGCAGGAGACTCAGGTAGGATCTCTGGGTCTGAAAAATCCCCTGGAGTAGGAAATGGCAACCCGCTCCAGTATTCTTATCTGGAAAATTCCATGGACAGGGGTCCTGGCAGGTACAGTCCATGGGGCCCCAAAGAGTTGAATACAACTGAGCAACTGAACACACACACACACACACACACACACACACACACGTACATAGTAATTTACATATCTTAGACTCTAAACTGTGTCCTCTGTAGACAACATACAGTTGGATCTTCTTTTTATGTGTTTTTTTAATATTTAATTTTATTTATATATATATATATATTTTATTTTACTGATCTTGTTTTTATTTTTAAACTGGTCTCTCAATGTCTGCCTTGTGGTCATATTGTTTTATCTATTCACATTTAATGTTGATACAGACTTACATCTACCAATATATTTTTCTGTCTCATGTCATTTTGTTCTATGGTCCTCATGTTACTGCTTTCTTTTGCATTAAATGGGTATTTTCTAGTGTAGCATCTTAAATTCTCTACTGATTTTTCCACTATGTTTAAGTTATTTCCTTAGCTATAGGCTACCATAAACAACTTCAGTCCAGTTCAGTCGCTAAGTCGTGTCTGACTCTTTGTGACTCCGTGGCATGCAGCACAGCAGGGCTCCCTGTCGATCACCAACTCCCAGAGGTTGCTCAAACTCATGTCCATCAAGTCGGTGAAGAAGCTACCCCACTGACTTTGTTTGTAGTGATGCTTCCTAAGGCCCACTTGACTTCACACTCCAGGATGTCTGACTCCAGGTAAGTGATCATGGTTATCTGGGTCATTAAAATCTTCTTTTTGTATAGTTCTTCTGTGTATTCTAGGATGGGAAAACTGAGGCCCAGGGCAGAAATGTAAAGCGAAGACAGGGATCAAGACCATCCCCATGGAAAAGAAATGCAAAAAAGCAAAATGGCTGTCTGGGGAGGCCTTACAAATAGCTGTGAAAAGAAGAGAAGCGAAAAGCAAGGGAGAAAAGGAAAGATATAAGCGTCTGAATGCAGAGTTCCAAAGAATAGCAAGAAGAGATAAGAAAGCCTTCTTCAGTGATCAATGCAAAGAAATAGAGGAAAAGAACAGAATGGGAAAGACTAGAGATCTCTTCAAGAAAATTAGAGATACCAAGGGAACATTTCATGCAAAGATGGGCTTGATAAAGGATAGAAATGGTATGGACCTAACAGAAGCAGAAGATATTAAGAAGAGGTGGCAAGAATACACAGAACTGTACAAAAAAGATCTTCACGACCCAGATAATCATGATGATGTGATCACTAATTTAGAGCCAGACATCTTGGAAAGTGAAGTCAAGTGGGCCTTAGAAAGCATCATTATGAGCAAAGCTAGTGGAGGTGATGGAACTCCAGTGGAGCTATTTCAAATCCTGAAAGATGATGCTGTGAAAGTGCTGCACTCAATATATCAGCAAATTTGGAAAACTCAGTAGTGGCCACAGGACTGGAAAAGGTCAGTTTTCATTCCAATCCCAAAGAAAGGCAATGCCAAAGAATGCTCAAAGTACCACACAATTGCACTCATCTCACACGCTAGTAAAGTAATGCTCAAAATTCTCCAAGCCAGGCTTCAGAAATATATGAACCGTGAACTCCCTGATGTTCAAGCTGGTTTTAGAAAAGGCAGAGGAACCAGAGATCAAATTGCAAACATATGCTGGATCATGGAAAAAGCAATAGAGTTCCAGAAAAACATCTATTTCTGCTTTATTGACTATGCCAAAGCCTTTGACTGTGTGGATCACCATAAACTGTGGAAAATTCTGAGAGAGATGCGAATACCAGACCACCTGACCTGCCTCTTGAGAAATCTGTATGCAGGTCAGGAAGCAACAGTTAGAACTGGACATGGAACAACAGACTGGTTCCAAATAGGAAAAGGCTGTATATTGTCACCCTGCTTATTTAACTTATATGCAGAGCACATCATGAGAAACGCTGGACTGGAAGAAACACAAGCTGGAATCCAGATTGCCGGGAGAAATATCAATAACCTCAGATATGCAGATGACACCACCCTTGTGGCACAAAGTGAAGAGGAGCTAAAAAGCCTCTTGATGAAAGTGAAAGAGGAGAGCGAAAAAGTTGGCTTAAAGCTCAACATTCAGAAAACGAAAATCATGGCATCCGGTCCCATCCCTTCATGGGAAATAGATGGGAAACAGTGGAAACAGTGTCAGACTTTATTTGGGGGGGGGGGGCGGGTGGGCTCCAAAATCACTGCAGATGGTGACTGCAGCCATGAAATTAAAAGATGCTTACTCCTTGGAAGAAAAGTTATGACCAACTTAGATAGTATATTCAAAAGCAGAGACATGACATTGCCAACTAAGGTCTGTCTAGTCAAGGCTATGGTTTTACCTGTGGTTATGTATGGATGTGAGAGTTGGACTGTGGAGAAGGCTGAGCGCCCAAGAATTGATGCTTTTGAACTGTGGTGTTGGAGAAGACTCTTGAGAGTCCCTTGGACTGCAAGGAGATCCAACCAGTCCATTCTGAAGGAGATCAGCCCTGGGATTTCTTTGGAAGGAATGATGCTAAAGCTGAAGCTCCAGTACTTTGGCCACCTCATGTGAAGAGTTGACTCATTGGAAAAGACTGATGCTGGGAGGGATTGGGGGCAGGAGGAGAAGGGGACCACTGAGGATGAGATGTCTGGATGGCATCACCAACTCGATGGACGTGAGTCTGAGTGAACTCCGGGAGATGGTGATGGACAGGGAGGCCTGGCGTGCTGCAATTTATGGGGTCGCAAAGAGTCAGACACGACTGAGTGAGTGAACTGAACTGAATGAGATATAGAAACCTTACCCCTACATTGCTCTATTCCAATTTTTATCTTTTCCTCACATTGTCACAAATAGCAGATCTGTAAAGAGTACATCCCATTAATACACTCATCATTATTATATTACTATAATGTTATGTCTATGAAAAGCTGATACAAGGCAGAATATCAGGGATATATTTACAACGTCTGTTCTATTAACCTTCTTTGTCATGATTTCTGATACTTTGTATATGTTCGTGTGGATTTGACACCATCCTGGCTTGTTTCCTTACCTAATACAACTTTGTTCCCAACCACCTCCTTTGTGCTGTTACTGCAAATATATTACATTGCATATGTTATTGACCCAACAATAATTGGGCTTTTCTGGTGGCTTAAACAGTAAAGAATCTGCCTGCAATGCAGGAGACTCGAGTTCAATCCCTCAGTCAGGAAGATCCCCTGGAGAAGGGAGTGGCTAACCACTCCGGTATTCTTACCTGGAGAATCCCAGAATCCCATGGACAGAGGAGCCTACAGAGGCGGGCTACAGTAACGTGGTTGCCACGAGTCAGACACGACTGAGCAACCACCACATTCACAATAATTTATGTGATATTGTTTTAGACAGTTGCTTTTTTTATTTATTTATTTTTATTTTACTTTACAATACTGTATTGGTTTTGCCATACATCAACATGAATCCACCAAGGGTGTACACGTGTTCCCATTCGTGAACCCCCCTCCCACCTCCTTCCCCATACCATCTCTCTGGGTCATCCCAGTGCACCAGCCCCAAGCATCCTGTATCCTGCACTGAACCTAGACTGGCAATTCATTTCTTATATGATATTATACGTGTTTCAATGCCATTCTCCTAAATCTTTTTAAATGCAGGAAGAAAGGCGTGAAAATGAACTCATAAAGTATTTTTGTTTACATAATTACCTTTACCTGTGCTCTTTGTTTTTTCACATGGATTCTAATTAACATCTGAATTCACTTATTGCAGCCTGAAGAACTTCCTTTAGTTTTTTTCTTGTAAGCCAGTTCTACCAACACATTCCCTGAGGTGTTTTGTTTTGTTTTGTTTTTGTAATTTGGGAATGCCTTTATTTTGTTTTCATTTCTGTTTTTTTGAACCACTTTATTGTGGTATGTTTGACATGTAAACAGCTGTGTACACACCTGTGAAATCAACACCAGCTTCAATATACAAAATTCAACTGTATTTCTATACTAGTGGTGAATATTCCTAATAAGTAAGAAAATTCCAGTTATAATAGAATAAAAATAACAATATACTTAGGAGTTAATTTAACCAAGGAGGTGTAAGATTTGTACACTGAAAATGACAAAACACAGTTGAAAGAAATTAATGAAAATTGAAACAAATGGTTGCTGACTATCAGTGGGCGCTAGAATTTACCCTAGAAAATTGGTGTCATTGTACACACATCTCTGAGCATGTGGGAATATTTCCCTAAGGCACATTCACAGCAGTGAGACTGCTGGGTCAAAGACTTCCTTGGCTAAACAGACATCTCTATAGAGTGCCTACTATGTGCATGTGCCTAATGCTGTTCTAAACCCCAAGGAGTGCCGGGGGCCAGCGTGAGGAATTCCGCCCATGGCAAAGGTCATGAGGAAGGAGGCTTGGCATACGCAAAGGCGTGATCAAGCCTCAGGAAACCCCCTGTTCCCAAGCATCTAACCCCAAAACCAGAGTCTGTTTTATGCTCTCACCTACACCTCTGACTTTACGGGGGCTCTCCCCCATAACCGTTTCTCTCGGAGAAGGAGTAAACGTGCAGCTCCAAGGCAATAAAAATTCTTGGGCGGGACAAGAGTGTTTCAGCTTACGGACTCCTCTGAAGGTTATCTAGCCCACCTGTATAGGTTTGTCCGGCCACATGTGATTGCTTGCAGCCTCCCAACCTGAGAGGCACGAGATGTTTTAGACTTACTAAAGGCAAATTCTTTTGGGGAGTTAAAATTATTAGTATAGTTGGTTAGGAATTATATTGGTGAAGGGTCTCTTCATTTGTTGTGTCAATAATTGCTACTAATTCCCTGCTCTGGGTGGGACAAGGATGTCTCAGGTCAAACCTCTCTGCTGACAGACTAGCTTGTGTGACAGGATTATCCTTACTGCCGCCACTAGGCACATGATTGTTTACTACCTCTCAACCATAAACAGCACAGAGAGTTTTGGAGTATTTTGAGAGTCTTAATTAGCATAGGACTTTTTCTTCTTGTTGAGTCAATGATCGCCACCAGGCCTCTATATCCTTAGGCACCTGGGAATATATTAATCAATGTATTTGGAATATAGCAAAGGAAATATGGTAGTTTTTGATGTTAGCAATACTAGACTTTTTGAGTTAATGGATTTTCTCTTTTGTAATAGATCACTGTACTTATATATCACTGTGTCCTTGCTGTGTAAGAATGTAACTTTATCATATCTTAAGACTAAATAGATCTTAAGGGGAGCATTGGTGAAAGGATTTTAATTTGTTGGGCTGATGTTTGCTGCTAAATCTCCATGTTCCCTACCCTTATAATGAATATAACTAGCTTATAGGAAGAAATAAGTATTAACCTTTAAGCATATAGGAGAAATAAGTATTAACCTTTAAGACTAATCATGTTAACCTTGGGTTCAATAAATTCCTTTCTTGATTGTAACTCACTACACCCTCACCCTATAGGAATGTAACTTTATTTGGAGGGTGGTGCCTGGTTTAAGAAAAAACACCCTTGGAAGAAATAAGTTTTTTTGGTTATCAGAAAGAAAGGATCATAAAATGTAAGCAGGTCTCACTCATGGCCAGAAGATGATGTAATATCCCTAAGACCTTTTTTTAATATACATTTATGTGAAGCACCTGATTTTGACAAAGGTCAGGACTGCTGACCCCCACGTGACTCTGTATTCATCCCTATGTGTAACAAAAGGTATATAAGCAAACCCCAAAATAAAGAAATCGGATCAGTTTCCGGAAAGACTGATTCCCCCATGTCGCTTCTTTCTTGCTCCCGTTTTTCTGGCTGAATTCCCATCTGGAGCATGGATGCTATTCCACGTAGTCCAAGTTATTCAGCCTCCTTTTCTCCACTAATCTTCCTACTACACTATCCATTTCTAATCTCTCTCTATCTGTGATTAAATATGTATTTTTCCAAAGACTCCGACTCCGTCCCCACCTTCGAATCACCCTGGATCCACCGGGGCTGGACCCCGGCAAAGGAGGCATCACAGAATAGGACTGACACTTGTCCCTCTTTCGTGAAGGCAAATGCTGCTGAGGGTGAGGGCACGATGGAATGCAAATTCTAATGGGTGCTTCCACAGACCCCTGCAAAGGTGTTTTACCAGTTTACACTGGCCTCAGTGGAGCAAGGGAGTGAATGTGCTTTTACTGGCATCTTGGCACCATTTGTAGGGTGGGAAGTCTAGGCAAGAGGCTGGACTCCTTATGTCCAGTTCCCTAGAAGAGGTTCAAGTCCACAACTAGGAATGATCCACATAGGGATTTCAGGGGACTTGAATACCCTAGGTGTCCATATGCCTATGTTGTGACATCACAAAGTGTATTTGACAAAGCATGGGAGGTATCTGACCCTTTGGTGGCTCTGCACCCTGAGTGTGCCATCTCTGACCTGGAGATAAGTCTGTGAGCCAGGGATTGAGGGTGCTGAAACCTTGAGGGGTTTCCTATGTCTTGGGCTGTGAACTTTGGGGTTTGTAGGATGTGGGGTTCCATGGTCTTAGGTCTCTTTGTGGTGGCTGCATGGAACATTGTGAAAGAGCTGTATGCGTTCACCATACCAGTGCTCTGTGCAGTTGGTATGATGGTGTCCTGTGGTGTGAGCTGTGTGATTGCAACTTCTGTGTCCAGGGTTTCCCCTTGGCAGCTTATGAAGTTGCTAAAATGCATATTGGCCTGTATTAAAATTTCATCTCAGCTCATTTCGTGTGTCTTACCTCACTTATCGAGTCTCCAGGAGTTTCAGTTTGGTGGATTGTTTGATGTTGGGTGTCCAGCGCAGTGAGGTCTGCTAGCTGCCGTTTCCTTGGTCCGTATCTGGCTGAGAGTATCATTGAAATTTGGGGTTTGTGACCCATAGTGTGAGGTCCCTGGGGGTATTTGTGAGTCTGGATCCAGGCTCTGATGCTGCACAGCTGGCGGGAGACCAGGGTCCCAGAGGGAGGTTGCTCTGTCTTTGGTTCTGTGCTGCAGGGATTGAAACCCTGAGCCACTTGGGCATTTATGTCTCAAATGAGATACTTTGTCACTTGCCAGGCTTCAGACATGAGGCGTTTGTGACCTCCTGATGTCTCCATCTGACAGCTGTCTAGAAAGAAAGTGAGAGGTTGATTGATCTGAATTGACTGTGAACTCGTCCACTGCTGCTTCCATCAACCAGGCTTCCTTGTCTAGACCGTTGAGGTATGGGGTTGCCTTCCTTGAGGCCCTCCGTGGGGGCCAGTTTCTTGCTACTCTTTTGAAGATCTCCCTCAGTCACTGTGGTGGAAATGCCATTGCGGAGGACGAGTTTTTTCTGTGACTCTGACAAAATGCAGCAGGGACATCCTGCTGTTTCCTAATATATCCTCTGTGTGACATAAAGCTGCCCCTCGCTCCATCTTAACTTGTTCCCAAGCCTGCAGAACATCATCACCTCCACAGCAAAGCTGTCAGCTAGGAACACCTCTGTACACCCAGCCCTGGGAAACCTTCCTTGTCATGGACATGTCTGCTTTCCCCAAACCTGCCTCTGCTTCTGAGCCCTGCTCTCTGGTGAGGCCCCTTGGCTCAGCTGTCTGGTGCCCTGAAGTCTGGGGAAGCCTTCCAACCTGAGAAGGGCAGGGGAACTGGAGGTCACACCCCAAGGGGAAAACGACAAGGCCATTCTATCTTTTCCCAGCATTTCCTGTTATTCCAAAATGTAAATGAATGCCTGTTAGCCTCTCCTTCGCAAAAGTAATTGAAATCTTCCTGCAGTTGTGTGTCAGGCAGGAGTGCATTGAACACACTGGGAGCAAGTCACCTGAATGTTGGGGGTGGGTGCATGGGTGATCAGTCCTGTGTGACTCTCTGTGACATTGTGGTCTTCAGCCTGCTGGGCTCTTCTGTCCATGGGATTTTCCAGGCAAGAATACAGGAGTGGGTTCCCATTTCCTCTCCCTGAGAATCTTCTCAATCCAGGGGTCTAACCCATGTCCTTTTGTCTCCTACATTGGCAGGCACGGTGCCACCTGGGAAGTGCTTTGGGAGCTGGGGGCAGGCAGGGAGTGTGTGGAAAACTTCCTTTTGTTTTTTGAAATAGAAAACTTGACAAGTGAGAATAAGAAAGGGGGAAAAACAACTACTACACCTGCTGAAAGTGAAAGTCGCTCAGTCATGTCTGACTCTTTGCGACCCCATGGTCTATACAGTACATGGAATTCTCCAGGCCAGAATACTGGAGTGGGTAGCCTTTCCCTTCTCCAGTGCATCTTCCCAACCCAGGGATCAAACCCCAGTCTCTGCATTGCAGGCAGATTCTTTACCACGTGAGCCATAATGGAAGCCCAAGAATACTGGAGTGGGTAGTCTATCCCTTCTCCAGCAGATCTTCTCGACCCAGCATTGAGCCAGGGTGTCCTGCATTGCAGGCAGATTCTTTACCAGCTGAGCTATCAGGGGTTGAAACATTTCACGTTGTTGTTGTTCAGTAGCTCAGTCATGTCCAACCTCATGGACTGCACCATGCCAGGCTTCCCCATCCTTCACTACATCCCAGAGTTTGCTCAAACCCATGTCCATTGAGGCAGTGATTCCATCCAACCACTTCATCTTCTGTCACCCCCTTCTCCTCCTGCCCTCAATCTTCCCCAGCGTCAGGGACTTTTCAACTGAGTCAACACTTCGCATCAGGTAGCCAAAGTATTGCTGCTTCAGCCTCAGCATCAGTCCTTCCAATGAATATTCAGGACTGATTTCCTTTAGGATTGACTGGTTTGATCTCCTTGCAGTCCAAGGGACTCTCAAGAGTCTTCTCCAACACCACAGTTCAGAAGCATCAATTCTTCAGTACTCAGCTTTCTTTATAGTCCAAGTCTCACATCCATACATGACTACTGGAGAGATCACAGCTTTGACTAGATGGACCTTTGTTGGCAAAGTAATATCTCTGCTTTTTCATATGCTGTCTAGTTTGGTCATAGCTTTTCTTCAAGAAACTAGCCTCTTGTAATTTCATGGCTGTAGTCACCATCTGCAGTGATTTTGGAGCCCAAGAGGATAAAGTCTCTCATTGTTTCCATTGTTTCTCCATCAAATTGCCATGAAGTGACGGGACTAGATGTCATGATGCTAGTTTTCTGAATGTTGAGTTTTAAGCCAACTTTTTCACTTTCCTCTTTCACGTTCATCAAGAGGCTCTTCAGTTCTTCTTTGCTTTCTGCCATAAAGGTGGCATCATCTGCTTGATCTGAGGTTATTGATATTTCTCCTGGTAGTCTTGATTCCAGCCTGTGCTTCATCCAGCCCAGCATTTGGCATGATACTCTGCGTATAAGTTAAATTAGCAGGGTGATGATAAAGAACCTTGATGGACTCATTTCCCTCTTTGGAACCAGTCTACTGTTCCCCATCCAGTTCTGTTACTTCTTGACCTGCATACAGATTTCTCAGGAGGCAGGTAAGGTGGTCTGGTAGTCCCATCTATTTAAGAATTTTCCACAGTTTGTTGTGATCCACAGAGTCAAAGGATTTGGTGTAGTCAATAAAGCAGAAGTAGATATTTTTTCTGGAATTCTCTTGCCTTTTCAGTGATCCAGCAGATGTTGGCAATTTGATCTCTGGTTCCTCTGCCTTTTCTAAATCCAGCTTGAACACCCGGGAGTTTACAGTTCACATAGTGTTGAAGACTCGCTTGGAGAATTTTGAGCATTATTTTACTAGAGTGTGAGATGAGTGCAATTGTGCAGTAGTTTGAGCGGCCACTGCTGAGTTTTCCAAATTTGCTGGCATATTGAGTGCAGCACTTTAATAGCATCATCTTTTAGTGTTAGAAATAGTTCAGCTGGAATTTCATCATCTCCACTAGCTTTCCTTATAGTGATGCTTCCTAAGGCCCACTAGACTCTGCATTCCAGAATATCTGGCTCTAGGTGAGTGACCACACTGTCGTGGTTATCTGGGTCATGAAGATCATTTTTGTATAGTTCTTCTGTGTATTCTAGCCACCTCTTCTTAATATTGTTATGCCCAGAGTCTGAGTCCCCAAAACTGAGAGAATAAGACGTCCACAGCAACGCAAAAGCATGAAGGGGTTTTATTTCTAGCTCAAGCTAGGGCTCCTGCCACATCCAATGCAGTGGAGTGGAGCAAGGAGCCCCGAGCCCAGATTTACAGCAGTATTTATAAGTTTTAGAACAGAGAGTTGGCAAGGGCTGATTGGCTGCAGGGGTTTCCTAGTATTTACTAATTGGCTAATCTTTATTGGCTGCAGGGGTTTCCTGGTATTTACTAATTGGCTATTGGCTGCAGGGGGATGTCTTTTACGTCCTGATAAACTCAAACCAGGTTACGGGAGTATGCTGATTAGACAAGTCCTGGCATCCGCAGGGATGACCACACTGGGCAATGACTCAGCCTTTCCCGTGAGTCCTACCTTAGTCCCTGAAGCCTATCATGGCGTTTGTTAGGTCCCAACATTCCCCCCTGTCCTTTGATCATGGAGAGGAATCCTCCTCTTCATTCTGAGACATTGCCTGATATTGTTGTCTCAGCATCTTCACTTGAACTGTACTGATATGTTCTTTTTACCAAGGTCCAAGGTTGAAGAATAAATCTGGCCACCAAGTATTGGGGGGATTCCAGTAGTCGAATTGAGTACCTCATGGGTTAGTCCATTACGAAGCGTCCAGGTGATCTTAGGAGGTTGATGTGGGTTAGCACCAGCAGTTCCGGAGTGGAGAAGGAGGGCCACCAACAGGAGAGTCCAGGGGATTTGTCTGGGGCCAGCTGGTGGACGAGCTTCATTTTTAAGGGCTTGGTGGGATGCGGCGTCACCTTCCATTCTTTTTGGGCCTTTTCTTGTTCCTCTGGGGTGGCACGATGCACGAGGTTTCAGTGTACCCAGGGTCCAATTCTGTCCACCTTTAGGGCAGTGGGGGTGGTAAGGAGAACAACATAGGGCCCCTTCCATCTTGGCTCTAAGGTTTTTGACTGGTGTCTCTTAACCCAGACCCAATCTCCCGGGGCCATATCATGGGACGGGATTGTTCCTTTACTCTGGCCCTCATGAACTTCTCGTATCAGTGACCAGATATGTTTATGCACTTTACTTAAAGCCAGCATCTCTTGTTGGAACGTGCATAGTGAGAGAGATGGTTTAGTCTTTCCCTCAAACACTGAACAAATGGGGGGTGGACTTCCATATACAATTTCAAAGGGAGTCAAACCTAGTTTATAGGGGGTATTGCATGCCCAAAAAAGCGCAAAGGGAAGGAGGGTTACCCAGTCCCCGCCAGTCTCTATTGCCAGCTTTGTTAAAGTTTCTTTTAGGGTCCGATTCATTCTTTCTACCTGTCCTGAGCTCTGGGGACTGTACTCGCAATGTAGCTTCCATTTGGTCCCCAGGGCTGAGACCAGTCCTTTAACAATTTTGCTCACAAATGCAGGTCCATTATCAGAGCTAATAGATGCCGGCAGCCCAAACCTAGGTATTATCTCTTCTAGGAGCTTCTTAGCCACTATTATTGCTATCTCCTTTTTAGTGGGGTAAGCTTCTACCCACCCAGAAAATGTATCAACCAAAACTAACAGGTAACGATAGCCATACTTGCCTGGCCTTACCTCTGTAAAATCTATCTCCCAATGCTGTCCCGGCCTTTCCCCTTGGTACCTTATACCCGTGTGCTGTCTTTTTCCTGGTCTCATCATCTGGCATGCCTTACAGGCACAGACTATGTCTTGTATAGTTGCCTTTTGTCGGGGAAACCGCAGATGCGCTGTCTGTAAGAGTGCTAGAGTCTTTTTCTCTCCCAGATGGGTGGTCAGATGTAGATGCGTGCAAAGGTGTCGACCCAAGTTAGCCGGAAGCAACAAGTTGTCATTTTGGTCTTGATACCATCCGTTTTTGCCCTCCGGACAGTTGGCATTCTCTTGAATCTAGCTTAGATCGGGAGAGGAATACTTGGGGGTCGGGGGCAGGGTTCCCATTCCCGGGGGTGGCAATCCCACAGTCAATATGGGGGTTTTACAGTCTCTGAGGGCTGCTTGAGAATCCCTTCAATGGCATGGGAAGTGTAGACCAGGAGCTGTTGTCCACACGTTAACTTGTCGGCATCATGGACAAGGAGAGCAGCGGCCGCAATGATACAGAAACAGGGCGGCCATCTAGCAGCTACCGGGTCCAGCCGTTTAGAGAGGTATGCCACAGGCCGCCTCCAAGGTCCCCATTGCTGTGTCAGGACTCCCTTTCCCACTCCCTGCTTTTCATCCACAAACAGTTGAAATGGCTTAGCGGGGTCAGGGACCCCGCTGGAGTTCCTGAAACGCCCGCCTCATTGGCTCAGTCCAAGTTCAGTTCTTATTTTCTCTACTTCCTTCATATAGAGGCCGGGCCTTTTCAGCAAACCCCAGGATCCATAGCTTGCAATACCCAACAGTCCCTAAGAACTCCCTCACTTGCCGAGGAGTCGTTGGCTCGGGGATCTGTAAAATAGTCTCTTTCATAGCCTGAGTCAACCATCTTTGCCCCTGTTTTATTTTGTACCCCAAGTAAACAACTTCCTGTTTAGCAATTTGGGCCTTCTTTGCACTTGCCCGGTACCCCAATGTCCCCAAAGTCTGAAAGAGGTCGCCTGTGGCCTCTAGGCATACCTCCTTGGTAGTAGCAGCCAGCATGAGGTCATCCACATATTGCAATAGGACAACGTCAGGGTGGCTAGTCCGGTACTCACAGAGGTCCTCACCTAGAGCCTCGTTGAACAATGTCGGCGAGTTTTTAAATCCCTGTGGAAGGCGAGTCCAGGTCAGCTGTCCTACAGTTTGACTGTCTTCGTCAGTCCATTCGAATGCGAAGATCTCTTGGCTCTGAGGGGCCAGAGGCAAACTGAAAAAAGGCATCTTTTAAGTCCAAGACTGTATACCAGATGTAGTCTGGTGGCAAGCCGCTCAGGAGGGTGTATGGGTTAGGGACAGTGGGATGAATGTCACTCACCTGTTTGTTGACTTCACGAAGATCTTGGACGGGTCTAAAGTCCGTTCCCCCGGGCTTTTTCACAGGCAGCAGGGGAGTATTCCATGGGCACCGGCACTTTTTAAGAATCCCTACCTTCAGGAGGTACTGTATGTGTGGCGTGATTCCTTGCCGGGCCTCCTGACTCATGGGGTACTGCTTTATCTTCACAGGGGTAGCATTTGCTTTTAATTCAACAATGATGGGAGTAATATTTGAGTAACTGGAGGGACCACGACAAGGCTGTCTGCTGTCACCCTGTTTGTTTAATCTGTACACTGAGTACATCATGAGAAATGCCGGTCTGGATGAGTTATAAGCTGGAATCACGATAGGCAGGAGAAACATCAACAACCTCAGATATGCAGATGATACAACACTAATGGCAGGAAACAAAGAGGAACTAAGGAGCCTCTTGATGAGGGTGAAGGAGGAGAGTGAAAGAGCTGGCTTAAAACTAAATATTAAAAAAACTAAGATCATGGCATCTGGCCCATGACTTCATGGAAAATAGAGGGAGAAAGGTGGAAGTTGTGACAGATGTCCCCATCTTGGGCTCTAAAATCACTGCAGAAGGTGACTGCAGCCATGAAATCAGAAGGCATTTGCTTCCTGGCAGGAAAGCTCTGAGAAACTTAGCGTGTTAAAAGCAAAGACATTACTCTGCCGACAAAGGTCCGTATAGTCAAGGCTATGGTCATTCCAGTAGTCATGTATGGTTGTGACAGCTAGACCATAAAGAAGGCAGAGTGCTGAAGAATTGATGCCTTCAAACTTTGGTTCTGGAGAAGACTCCTCAGAGTCCCTTGTACAGCAAGGAGATCAAACCAGTCAATCTTAAGGGAAATCAACCCTGAATGCTCGTTGGAAGGACTGATGCTGAAGCTGAAACTCCAGTATTTTGGTCATTTTATGTGAACAGCTGACTCACTGGAAAACTCTCTGATGCTGGGAAGGATTGAGGACAGAAGGAGAAGAGGGCATCAGAGGATGAGATGGCTGGATGGCATCACCGATGCAATGCACATGAACTTGGGCAAACGTTGGGAGATGGTGAGGGACACAGAGACCTGGCGTGCTGCAGTCCATGGGGTCGCAAAGAGTTGGACACAACTGAGCAACTGAGTCTATTCTAGAATTCCTGGAACACAGGTTAACAGAATGTGAGGTTGCGTGGAGGTAGGGAGGACTGCAGAGAGAGAAAGAGAGAGAGACAGCACAGGATTGAGCACTACAGATATTTGCACAGGGTTCTCTGGAAGTCCCCCACACATTCTGATCAGCTTGTGTGTGGGATGCACCTAAGGCCAAGAAAAGAACCACGGAAAAGGATTGGGTGGAGGAATCCCAGAGCTCACAGAGGGATGGAAACTGTTCTTATCTGCCAGAGGGAAGAAAACACTCAGAATATGCAGGTGTCTTGTACATTACTCAGCAACTTATTACCTCAGTAGGGGGGCTAATTAGCCCTAGAGGAGTGACTGCTCTTGTCCAGTCCAACAATGATTAAAAGCAAGCCTGAAAAGGATAAATCTCCTTCTAAGCATCTGAAATCCATCACAGGACCAATATCAACATCACTGAAAGGAATTATCATTATTACTATTACTCTTATCCTAAAATCCAGAGCCCAACAAGGTAAAATTCTCCATGTCTAGCATATAGTAAGCAATTGGATTGGATTGAAAATAGCTATAGCCAGAAAATAACTGAAGGTCAGCTCAACAACTGAGAAGATTGACTCAAACATCAGCAGTGATTCTGAAGTGACATCAGCAGTGACAGAAAGAGAAACAAAAAGCCACGTTTCATACACAGGAACAAAATTAAGAAAGGCAGAAAAATTCTCATCAGAATTTATGCCATCCAGAAATGTATAACTAGTGGAAATACTTTTTTGAAAATGAAGATGAAGTGGAAATATTTAAACCAATGGATTATCAAACTAAACATCTGAGAATATTCATTGCTAACAGATCTGTCCTATAAAGATTGTTAATAAAGTTCTTAAGGGAAAAGGAGGATGATATCAGAAGCAACTTTGTATCTATACAAAGAAGTGAATGATACTGGAAATGATGAAAACCTTTTTATAAATACACATTTTAAAAATATTTAATCTCTTGAAATGATAATCGTCTAAAGCAAAATATTAATAGCGCAATGTGGTGTTTGTTACACATGTAAAAATAAAATGTAAGAAAACAATAGCACAAAGGATAGCAAGAAGGAAAGGGAAATACACCATTGTACCAAACCACCTGACCTGCCTCTTGAGAAACCTGTATGCAGGTCAGGAAGCAACAGTTAGAACTGGACACGGAACAACAGACTGGTACCAAATAGGAAAAGGAGTACGTCAAGGCTACATATTGTCACCCTGCTTATTTAACTTATATGCAGAGTACATCATGAGAAATGCTGGGCTGGAAGAAGCACAAGCTGGAATCAAGATTGCCAGGAGAAATATCAATAACCCCAGATATGCAGATGACACCACCATTATGGCAGAAAGTGAAGAGGGACTAAAAAGCCTCTTGATGAAAGTGAAAGAGGGGAGTGAAAAAGTTGGCTTAAAGCTCAACATTCAGAAAACTAAGGTCATGGCATCTGATCCCATCACTTCATGGGAAATAGATGGGGAAACAGTGGAAATAGTGTCAGACTTTATTTTTAGGAGGCTCCAAAATCACTGCAGATGGTGATTGCAGCCATGAAATTAAAAGATGCTTACTCCTTGGAAGGAAAGTTATGACCAACCTAGATAGCATATTAAAAAGCAGAGATATTACTTTGCCAACAAAGGTCCATTTAGTCAAGGCTATCGTTTTTCCAGTGGTCATGTGTGGATGGGAGAGTTGGACTGTGAAGAAAGCTGAGTTCCGAAGAATTGATGCTTTTCAACTGTGGTGTTGGAGAAGACTCTTGAGAGTCCCTTGGACTGCAAGGAGATCCAACCAGTCCATCCTAAAGGAGACCAGTCTTGGGTGTTCATTGGAAGGACTGATGCTGAGGCTGAAACTCCAATATTTTGGCCACCTCATGCTAAGAGTTGACTCATTGGAAAAGACCCTGATGCTGGGAGGGCTTGGGGGCATGAGGAGAAGGGGACGACAGAGGATGAGATGGCTGGATGGCATCACCAGCTCAATGCACATGAGTTTGGGTGAACTCCGGGAGTTGGTGATGGACAGGGAGGCCTGGTGTGCTGCCATTCATGGGGTCGCAAAGAGTCGGACACAACTGAGTGACTGAACTGAACTGAACTGAAGGTTCTTATGTAAGAAATGGGTATAATATTAATTGAAGGCATATTGTAAGAAGTATAAAATGCATATTGTAAACTCTAGAGCCACCCTAGAAAGAATTTTTTGGCTATGCATGCAGCTCATGGGATCTTAGTTCCCTAGCTAGGGACTGGACCTGGGGCCATGGCAATGAAAGCACTGCATCCTAATCATTGGACCACTAGGGAATTCCCTAGAAAGATTTTTAATAAGATGTATATCTAGAAAGCCAATAGTGGCAACAAAATGGACTAATAAGGAAATAACCAGTCTAAATGAAGAGAAGAAATGGGAAACTGGTCACTAAAAACTATATGTGTTATAAAGAAAAGCATATCCAGATAGTAGATTTAAAACTGAACTGTTTACCCACTAAGTGTAAGTTGCCTACACACGTCAATTAAAAGACCTACTTTGGGGGACTCCCCTGGTTTTCCCGTGGTTAAGGATCTGCTTTCCAATGCAGGGGACAGAGATTTGATCCTTGGTCTGGGAGCTAAGATTCCCATATGTCATGAGGCAACTAAGCCCTTGTGCCGCAACAAGAGAAGCCCACACACCACAACTAGAGAGAAGCCTGAGTGCAGCAGCAAAGACCCATGAAGCCAGATAAATAAAGACCTTTGTCAGATCACATTATGTATGGTAAAAAAATAATCTTACCTTAAATAAGCTAATAATTTAAACTTAAATGTGTGGAAATACTTATACCTGCAAATCCCAAATCAAACGAAAGCTGGAGAGGCTGAATTAACGTAAGTAACGTAAAAGTATACTTCAGAATGAAGATTTTTACTGCAGTACATAATGATAGAGAATTCGATTCACTGAGAAGACATAATAATCAGGAATGTGTATGCAATTTCAGAATGCAGGAAGCAAAATCTGATAGAATGGAAAGGAGAAACAGACAATCCACAGTTGTAGTTGAAGACTTGCAGTTTTCATGCTCAGCCATTAATACAGTAAGTGAGCAACACAATGAAAAACCGACTTGACCTAATTAATATTTATAGAATGTGCCCAGTCCCAATTGTGTCCAACTGTTTGAGACCCCATGGACCGTAGTGTCCGTGGAATTTTTCAGGGAAGAATACTGGAGCGGGTTGCCATTTCTTACTCCAGGGGAGTTCCCAGAACCAGAGATTGAACCCGTGTCTCTTGCCTCTCTTGCATTGGCAGACAGATTCTTTACCACTGCACCACTTGGGAAGCCCATTTATTGAGCAACAGCAACTAAATACATATTCTTCTGAAGTGAATATGGAAGTTCAACAAAATATGCCAGTTAAAAATCTTAATAAGTTCAAAAAGACTGAAATCACACAAAATATATTTCCTGACCAAAAAATAATTAAAATAAAGATTAACTATGGAAAGTTAGCTGGAAAATCACAAACTGCTTGTAAATTGAACAAAATTTCAAATTAATGCAAGGATCAAAGGAGAACTGGAAAATACAATATATCAAAATTATGAGGTGATGCCAAAGCTTCACAGAGGGATATTGATAGCATTAAATGCTTGCATTAAAAAAGGGAAAAGGCCAATTATCATTCGAAGATCAATAATCTTCTTTAAGAAACCAGAATACAACAAAATTTAACCCAAATCCAGCAAAAAACAAAAACAAAAACAAAAACAAAAACGAGCATCTTGGCAGAAATCAATTAAATAGAAACCAGAAAATCAGTTGTACCAAAAAATTCAGTTGAAACCAGTGGCTGATACTGTGAATAGATTAATACAATAATAAACCTATAGCCTGATTGATTAAAAAAGAGAGAGAGAAAAAAGGAAGAGTGACACTAATTACCAATTTCAGTAATACCATAGGGGACATCAATACAGAGCTCTCAGATATTAAATGCACAATGAAGGAAGATTTTAAAAATGTTATTCAAAATTTTTTGCATTGTTGGTCGTATTGAACTCTTTGTGACCCTGTGGACTATAGCCCACCAGGCTCCTCTCTCCATGGGATTTTCCAGGCAAAAATACTGAAATGGGTTGCCATTTCCTCTTCCAGGGGATCTCCTGATCCAGGGCGATCCTGCGTCTCTTATGTCTCTTGAATTGGCAGGTGGTTCTTTACCACTGAGCCATCTGGGAAGACCCAAAATTTGTTGAATGTAAATCTAAAATTGTGTTCTCGCTACACACACACACACACACACACACACACACACACTTTAACAAAAAAAACAAAAACAAAAACAAAAAAAGGAACACAAAGAAATTTTAGGATGTGTTGGATATGTCTATTATCTTGATTCTGGTGATGATATTATCATTGTGTGCATATGCCCATACTCATCAAATTATACACAGTCAATATATACGATTTGTTGTGTATCAATTATGCTTCAATAAACTATTTAAGAAAGGAGAGCAGAAAAATGTTATCCAAAAAATTGATACTTAGATAAAATGAGAACATTTCCTGAAAAATACTGACTAACCAAAGTCACTCAAAAAGAAAAAAGGATGAATAACTTTATTAAGGAAGTTAATGTGCACGCATGCTAAGTCACTTCCATCATGTCTGACTCTTTTCGGTTCTATGGACTATAGGCCGCCAGGCTCCTCTGTCCATGGGATTCTTCAGGCAAGAATAGTGGAGTGGGTTGCCAGGCCCTCCTTCAGGGGATCTACCTGTCCCAGGGATTGAGCCCGCATCTCTTACCTCTCTTGCATTGGCAGGCAGGTTCTTTACCACTAGTGCAACCTGGGAAGCCCCAAGGAAGTTAATTCTTCTGCTTCATTTTATGAGGCCATTGTTACCCTAATACCAAACCAAACCAAACAAAGACAACACAAGAAAAGAAAACCACAGACCAATATTTTTATGAATATAGGCACAAAGGTTCTTAGTAAAATACTAGCAAACCAAATTATATAGCATGAGGAAGTAGGATTTATCCCAGGAATGCAACTTTGATTTAATATTAAGACTCAATTGTGACCGGCGCACTAAGCGTGGCCAAGAGGAGCTACCCCACTTCCGAGGTCAGGGGCAGTGGCTGAGAGTGCCAGGCTGCAATGGCGCAAGAACGGCCGGGAGGAGCCACCCCACACCAAGAAGCGGTGGCTGCGCGGGTGCAAGAGGACCTAGAGGAGCTATCCCACGTTGAAGGTCAGGAAGGGCGGCAGTGCCGGGAGCCAGCGTGAGGAAATCCGCCCTTGGCAAAGGTCATGAGGAAGGAGGCTTGGCATTATGCAAAGACGAGATCGAGCCTCAGGAAAACCCCTGTTCCCGAGCATCTACCCCCAAAACCAGAGTGCCTACTTTACTGTTTTATGCTTTCACCTATACCTCTGACTTTACAGGGGGCTGTTCCCCCACCACCTCTCTTGGAGAAGGAGTTAACTTGCAGCTCCAGTTAATAAAAATTCCTGGGCGTGACAAGAGTGTTTCAACTTACAAACTCCTCTGAACTTTCTCTAGCCTGCCTGAGCAGGTTCGTCCGGCCACATGTGATTGTTCACAGCCTCCCAACTGTGAGAGGCACGAGATGCTTTAAAACTCTCTAAATACAGACTCTTTTGAGAAGTTAGAAAATTATTACTATAGTATAGTCGGTTGATTAGAAATTATATTGGTGAAGGGTTTTTCATTTGTTGAGCCAATATTTGCTGCTAAATCTCCATATTCCCTGCCCTTATACTGAATACAACTAGCATTTAGGAAAAATAAGTATTAACCTTTAAGATTAATCATGTTAAACCTTAGGCTAAGTAAATTCCTTTTCTTGATTGTAACCCACTACACCCTCACCCTATAGGAATGCAACTTTATTTGGAGGGTGGCGCCTGGTTTAAGAAAAAAATCACCCCTGGAAAAAATAAGTTTTCTGGTTGACTGACCATTATCAGAAAGGACCATAAAATGTAAGCAGGCCTTATGGCCAGAAGATGATGTAAAACCCCTAAGACCTTTGTATAATTTTATATGAAGCACCTGATTGTGACAAGGGACAGGTCTGCTGACCACGCGTGACTCTGTATTCATCCCTACGTATAACAAAAAGTATATAAGCAAACCTGAAAATAAAGAAAACAGATCAGTTTCTGGAAAGAATGATTCCCCCATGTCGTTTCTTTCTTGTTCTCCGTTTTTCTGGCTGAATTCCCATCTGGAGCGTGGGTACTCACCAAGCCTGCTAATTTTGCCTGGGCTTCTAAAATCGGATCAGGGAGGCCTCAGTGCCTCCTCTCCTTCGGGAGAACGGAAAGATGCCTGTGGCCTACGTAGGTGGTGCAAGCTTCTTGTCTCGAAGCTTTATTGGTATCCCACGTAACCCAAGTTATTCAGCCTCTTTTGCTCCACTAATTTTCCTACTACACTGTTCTTTTCTAACCTCTCTTTATACTTCTAATTAAATAGCTTATCCCTAGGATGCCGATTCCATCTCCCCTTTGAATTACCCTGGATCCACTGGGGCTGGACCCCAGCACGGTGGTGAGGAGATACCCCTCGTCCAAGGTAAGGAGCAGCGGCTGCGCTTTGCTGGAGCAGCCATGAAGAGATACCCCACGCCCAAGGTAAGAGAAACCCAAGTAAGATGGTAGGTGTTGCAGGAGGGCATCAGAGGGCAGACACACTGAAACCATACTCACAGAAAACTAGTCAATCTAATCACACTAGGACCACAGCCTTGTCTAACTCAGTGAAACTAAGCCATGACCGTGGGGCAACCCAAGATGGGTGGGTCATGGTGGAGAGGTCTGACAGAATGTTGTTCACTGGAGAAGGGAATGGCAAGCCACTTTAGTATTCTTGCCTAGAGAACCCCATGAACAGTATGAAAAGGCAAAATGCTAGGATACTGAAAGAGGAACTCCCCAGGTCAGTAGGTGCCCAATATGCTACTGGAGATCAGTGGAGAAATAACTCCAGAAAGAATGAAGGGATGGAATCAAAGCAAAAACAATACCCAGCTATGGATGTGACTGGTGATAGAAGCAAAGTCTGATGCTATAAACAGCAATATTACATAGGAACCTGGAATGTCAGGTCCATGAATCAAGGCAAATTGGAAGTGGTCAAACAAGAGATGGCAAGGGTGAACGTCGGCATTCTAGAAATCAGCGAACTAAACTGGACTGGAATGGGTGAATGTAACTCAGATGACTGTTATATCTACTACTGCGGGCAGGAATCCCTCAGAAGAAATGGAGTAGCCATCATGGTCAACAAGAGTCCAAAATGCAGTTCGGTTCAGTTCAGTCACTCAGTCGTGTCCAACTCTTTGCGACCCCATCAATTGCAGCACACCAGACCACCCTGTCCATCACCAACTCCCGGAGTTCACTCAGATTCACGTCCATCGAGTCAGTGACGCCATCCAGCCATCTCATCCTCTGTCGTAATCTCAAAAATGACACAATGATCTCTGTTCGTTTCCAAGGCAAACCATTCAGTATCACAGTAATCCAAGTCTATGCCCCAACCAGTAATGCTGAAGAAGCTGAAGTTGAATGGTTTTGTGAAGACCTACAAGACCTTTTAGAACTAACACACAAAAGAGATGTCCTTTTCATTATAGGGGACTGGAATGCAAATGTAGAAAGTCAAGAAACACCTGGAGTAACAGGCAAATTTGGCCTTGGAATGTGAAATGAAGCAAGGCAAAGCCTAATAGAGATTTGCCAAGAAAATGCACTGGTCATAGCAAACACCCTCTTCCAACAACACAAGAGAAGACTCTACACATGGGCATCACCAGATGGTCAACACTGAAATCAGATTGATTATATTCGTTGCAGCCAAAGATGGAGAAGCTCTACACAGTCAGCAAAACCAAGACCAGGAGCTGACTGTGGCTCAGATCATGAACTCCTTATTACCAAATTCAGAGTCAAATTGAAGAAAGTAGGGAAAACCGCTAGACCATTCAGGTATGACCTAAATCAAATCCCCTATGATTATACAGTGGAAGTGAGAAATAGATTTAAGGGCCTAGATCTGATAGATAGAATGAGGTTCGTGACATTGTACAAGAGACAGGGATCAAGACCATCCCCATGGAAAAGAAATGCAAAAAAGATTCAGACATGACTGCATGCCTGAACTGAACTGAAGTGACCTGAAGTACTCACTACACCTCAACGAAAACTCTGGTGTAAAAAAAAAAAAAAAAATAAGAAAGAAAGAAAACTCTGGTGTAAACCCTTATGAATTTTCCATTGAGTATTTTCAGGAATTATTAATCGTCCATGCTTGGACTGTAACCATCCTTTATCAGTAATCTTTGCTCTTCTTTTCTCATATCTTTTAAATTATTCCTCAGTATGTTGTGGGTTTTCCTGTTCCACAGGACCTGTCCAGATCAAAGGTATCTGCAGTGAAGGGGTTTCCTAAAGTGCAGCTTTTTTGGCTTGACAGTCACCCAGCTATTTTACTCCCATCCCTGCTGTGCCCTTTGCAATGCATAACAGCTAGTTCTTTAGGACAATATATATTCATTAAAAATCTCTGGATCTCTCTAAAATGCTTAATAGGTTCTCCTGTTGCCCTTTTAAACTCTCTTTCCATTTGCAGCATGAGGGTGTAAAGTCAAATAAGCATACTTAGAATCAGTGTAGATATTTACTCGCTGCCCTTTGCTTAACTCTAGAGCTCAGGTCAGAGCCACAGGTTCTGCTAACTGAGCACTGGTTCCCTGGGGGAGAGATTTTGCTTGTAAAACCTGTTCAGCAGTCACCAGGGCAGAACCTGCTTTAGGCTTCCCTTCCTGATCACCAGCATCAGGGTCTTTTCCTGTGAGTCAGCTCTTCCCATCAGGAGGCCAAAGTATTGGAGCTTCAGCTTCAGTATCGGTCCTGCCAGTGAATATTCAGTTGGTTTCCTTTAGGATTGGCGGTTTTGATATCCTTGATGTCCGAGGGACTGTCAAGTGTCTTCTCCAGCACCACAAACTGAAAGCGTCAATTCTTTGTCACTCAGCCGTCTTAATGATCGAACTCACACATCTGTACATGACTACTGAAAAAGCCATAGTTTTGACTATATGGACCTTTGTCAGCAAAGTGGTGTCTCTGCTTTATACTACGCTGTCTAGGTTTGACATGGGCTTCCTTGGTGGCTCAGTGGCAAGGAACTCGCCTGCATGGGTGTACCTTTGGCTGATTCTTGTTGATGTTTGACAGAAAACAACGAAATTCTGTAAAGCAATTATCCTTCAATTAAAAAATAAATAAAGTGGTAAAAAAAAAAAAAAAAAGAAAAACAAGAATCTCCCTGCAATGCATGGGATTCAGGAGTCATGGGTTTCATCCCTGGGTTGGAAAGATGCCTTGCCATGCCCCATGGGAGGAGGGCATGGCAATCCACTAAAGTATTCTTGCCCGGAGAATCCCATGGACAGAGGCACCTGGCAGGCTACAGTCCATGGGGTCGTCAAGAGTCAGACATGACTGAAGCAATGAGCAAACATGCATACTAGCTTTGTCATAGCTGTTCTTCCAAGGATCAAGTGTCTTAATTTCATGGCAGCAATCACCATCCACGGTGATTTTGGAGCCTCCAAAATTAAATCTGTCCATGCATCCACGTCCCCCCTTCTGTTTTCCGTGAAATGATAGAACTGGATGCCATAATCTTATATTTTTGAATGTTGAGTTTTAAGCCAGCCTTTTCACTCTCCTCTTTCACCCTCATCAAGAGGTTCTTTAGTTCGTCTTCAGTTCCTGCCATTAAAGTGGTATGATCTGCACATCTGAGCTTCTTGATATTTCTGCCAGCAACCTTGATTCCAGCTTGTGAGTCATCCAGCCCAGCATTTCCCATGATGTGCTCTGCATGTAAGTAGAGTAAGCAGAGTGACACTATACAACCTTGTCTTACTTCTTTCCCAATTTTGAAGCAGTCCGTTGTTCCATGTGTTATTCTAGCTGTTGCTTCTTAACCCTCATACCGGTTTCTCAGGAGACAGGTCAGCTAGTCTGGTACTCCCATCTCTAAGAATTTTCCACTGTTTGTGGTAATCCACACAGTCAGAGGCCTTGAGGTAGTCCAGTCAATGAAGCAGAAGTAGATGTGTTTCTGGAATCCCTTTGCTTTCTCCGTAATCTGGGAGAAGGCAATGGCACCCCACTCCAGTACTCTTGCCTGGAAAATCCCATGGACAGAGGAGCCTGGTAGGCTGCCGGGGTCCAGCCCCGGTGGATCCAGGGTGATTCGAAGGTGGGGACGGAGTCGGCATCTTTGGAAAAATACATATTTAATCATAGATATAGAGAGATTAGAAATGGATAGTGTAGTACGAAGATTAGTGGAGAAAAAGAGGCTGAATAACTTGGATTACGTGGAATAGCATCCATGCTCCAGATGGGAATTCAGCCAGAAAAACGGGAGCAAGAAAGAAGCAACATGGGGGAATCAGTCTTTCCGGAAACTGATCCGACTTCTTTATTTTTGGGTTTGCTTATATACCTTTTGTTACACATAGGGATGAATATAGAGTCACGAGGGAGTCAGCAGTCCTGACCTTTGTCAAAATCAGGTGCTTCACATAAATGTATTAAAAAAAAAGGTCTTAGGGATATTACATCATCTTCTGGCCATGAGTGAGACCTGCTGACATTTTATGATCCTTTCTTTCTGATAACCAAAAAAACTTATTTCTTCCAAGGGTGTTTTTTCTTAAACCAGGCACCACCCTCCAAATAAACTTACATTCCTATAGGGTGAGGGTGTAGTGAGTTACAATCAAGAAAGGAATTTATTGAACCCAAGGTTAACATGATTAGTCTTAAAGGTTAATACTTATTTCTCCTATATGCTTAAAGGTTAATACTTATTTCTTCCTATATGCTAGTTATATTCATTATAAGGGTAGGGAACATGGAGATTTAGCAGCAAACATCAGCCCAATAAATGAAAATCCTTTCACCAATGCTCCCCTTAAGATCTATTTAGTCTTAAGATATGATAAAGTTACATTTTTACATAGCAAGGACACAGTGATTTATAACAAAGTACAGTGATCTATTACAAAAGAGAAAATCCATTAACTCAAAAAGTCTAGTATTGCTAACATCAAAAACTACTGCATTTCCTTTTCTATATTCCAAATACATTGATTAATATATTCCCAGGTGCCTAAGGATAAGGAAGCCTGGCGGCAATCATTGACTCAACAAGAAGAAAAAGTCCTATGCTAATTAAGACTCTTGAAATACTCCAAAACTCTCTGTGCTGTTTATGGTTGAGAGGTAGTAAACAATCATGTGGCAGGAGTATGGATAATCCTGTCACACAAGCTAGTCTATCAGCAGAGAGGTTTGACCTGAGACATCCTTGTCCCACCCAGAGTAGGGAATTAGCAGCAATTATTGACACAACAAATGAAGAACCCTCCACCAATATAATTCCTAACCAACACATCTATACTAATAATTTCTAATTCCCCAAAAGAATTTGCCTTTAGTAAGTCTAAAACATCTTGTGCCTCTCAGATTTGGAGGCTGTAAACAATCACATGTGGCCGGATGAACCTATACAGGTGGGCTAGATAACCTTCAGAGGAGTCCGTAAGCTGAAACACTCTTGTCACGCCCAAGAATTTTTATTGCCTTGGAGCTGCACGTTGACTCCTCCGAGAGAAATCGTTATGGGGGAGAGGCCCCCGTAAGGTCAGAGGTGTAGGTGAGAGCATAAGACACTCTGGTTTTGGGGTTAGATGCTTGGGAACAGGGGGTTTCCTGAGGCTTAATCACGCCTTTGTGTATGCTAAGCCTCATTCCTCATGACCTTTGCCATGGGCGGAGTTCCTCACGCTGGCTCCCAGCAGTAGGCTGCAGTCCATGGGGTCACTAAGAGTCAGACACGACTGAGCGACTTGACTTTCACTTTTCACTTTCATGCATTGGAGAAGGAAATGGCAAACCACTCCAATAGTCTTGCCTAGAGAATCCCAAGGATGGGGGAGCCTGGTGGGCTGCCGTCTATGGGGTCGCACAGAGTCGGACATGACTGAAGCGACTTAGCAGCAGCAGCAGCAGCAGCTCCATGATCTAACAAAGGTTGCAACTTGATCTCTTGTTCCTCTGCCTCTTCAAAACCAGCTTGTATATCTACAAGTTCTCATTCCATATACTGTTGAATCCTAGCTTGAAGGAGTATACTAACCAGAGACTTCAGAAATATGGGACAATCTAAGCTTGAGGAATTGGAGGGTATGAAGCCCCATAAGAGAGAGAAGAGGATTCTTTACTTTCCATGTTGTTAGCAAGCTGGGCAAGGGCTAGACCATACCTTCAAGTTCTTGTGTAGGACAGTAGCCTTTACCTAGAAAGTCATAAACCGTTCTGCAACTGTAAGAGAGGGAGGGAGAGGGCGGTGAGTGGGAGCCAGGCACCCTGAGTGGATGTGAGAGACCCATTAGAAGGGGGTTAACAATTAAAAGGAGGGGGGCTTTGGACTAGAGCAGATGTGGTGGACATGGGAAAAAGTAGATGCATTAGACATTTTTGAAGTAAAATGGACATAACTCAGCAAGAATATTGATTTGAGGTGAAGGAGAGGGAATTGTAATCCTGGTTAAGACCAGGTTTCTGTGTCCTGTCATAAGGGTACAAAGGTGTCATGGGGAATCCTGGAAGTTGGCCAGGTCTGGGAAGAATTCCAAATAAGATTTTTATGTTTATGAGCTCAAGGTCTAGATGGATACAATAACCAGTATTTAGATACTTAAGAGATCCTTTTCCTTTTTTAAAAAAGTGAAGTATTGATATATAATTTATATACAGTAGAAGTCAATGCTTTAAAGCATTACTGTTTGTCGACTTTTGACATATGCATACCATTGTGTAAATACTACAACAAGAAAAATGTAGAAATCGTCCCATTGGTTTGAAAATGCTCCCTTGGGCTATTTGCATTCAGACTCCTTCCTGCACTCCTATACCCTGGCAACCACAGATATAGTTCTGTGCCTATAGTTGTGCTTTTGCAGAAATCCATTGACATGAAATGATATAATACAGAGCTTTCTGTGTCTGGCATCTCTCCTTGGCACAGCTGAGATGCATCCTTGCTGTTACATGCATTAGTAGTTCCTTTTGAAATGACCGTGTAGTGTTCTTTTGTACGAGTATACTCTTCTGTTTTTCTTCCATCTATATGCCAGTTCTTGAATAGTTGGGCTGTTTCTAGTTTTGGCTATTAGGAGTACATGAATAAAATATTTGAGTAAAGGTCCTGGTGTGAACATGTTTTTCTTTCTCTTGGGTAAAATTGGGAAAATTAAAACTCCTAGTAAGTAGGAA
Organism: Ovis aries; assembly: GCF_016772045.2. NCBI lineage: Eukaryota > Metazoa > Chordata > Mammalia > Artiodactyla > Bovidae > Ovis > Ovis aries. Next base: position 50,800,754 of record NC_056080.1, read on the forward strand.
AATTCCCACTATAATAGAATAAGAATGTGCTACTGGAGAAGAGTGAAGAAACAGCTACAGAAGGAATGAAAACGCTAAGCCAAAGTGGAAACAACACCCAGCTGTGGCTGTGTCTGGTGGTGAAAGTAAAGTCCAATGCTAAAGAACAATACTGTATAGGAATCAGAGGTATATTCAGAGAAACTAGTTACCAGTTCAGAGATTCAAATGTGCATTGCACCAAGCAAAAAGTGGAAACAGAGGTATCTATTTATGTACTTATTCCATGGAAGTGAGAAGCCATTGGGAGTATGATGGAAAACCCAGGAGCAGAGAAGGAAATGGTTCATCAAAGCATGTATAGAAATAGGTATTTAAAAAACTTAATATCTATTTCTGTCATGACTGTCTTTCTGAGACACATTCTCCACTAAGGGTAACCTTGGACTACCTATCACCACAGTTTGTGGATGCATAAGAAAGACTGCACTAGAAGGAAAAAAACATAGTCTTCAAGCCCTTTTCTCATCCTCCAGAAACCATGCGGTTCCAGGACTCTACCTCAGTGGCGGGAAAACCTCAACCTGCACTGCACACGCCCAACGCAGGGAGCATGCGCAGTGTGTTCGTGTGCGCGCGCACCCCTTGCTGCGCATGCCCCTTGTTGCGCATACGCGTTCCTGAGCATTCTGTGAGGACCGTTGGGCCTGAGACGGGTCTGTTTATTCAGTCCCGGTTCTTTCTCACTACTTGAGACTCACCAGGTAAGTTCACAGATCTGTCCTGTCTGGAGTTTAAGTGTGCGTGTGTGTGTGAGGGGGAGCCAGCGAGCTTTGGGCGAGTCGGGCAGTGCGATCTGGGGCCTTTGAGGAGGAAGGCCCTCAAGGTCTTCATCTTTCTCCTCACAAGTGTCGCGACGCCATAGTTCTTGCCCTGGTGGCTGGAGAGGTCGGGCAGTGGGCAGAGGAGGGCAGGGGGTAGGATGATGGTAGGGGGAGACTTAGGGGTGCTATTTGAGATATCTGGTTCGTTGGGGCCCTGGAACTGACGACAGAGCACAGAATCTGGGGCCGGCAGTGGGACCTGGGCAGGGGGCAGGGTGGGCGATTAAGGAAAGGCTTAGAAACCGGACCGCAGTGGGGTTGTGACTGTATCGCGAGGTTTGTGGTAAGGTGCCAAGAGAGAAATGGACCGGTTGCTCTGTATGCAGCCTCACCTCGGCCACAAACACTGAGAAAATCGCCATAGTCAGGCTGTAAAGACTGAGGCTTTCTTCGTGGTCCAACTGAATTCCAAGGGAGTTGGGGAAAATAGGTCTGGTGAATAGGAGTGTGACAAGAGCAATAGTCCTGAGTTTTTAAATTCTTAGCAGTATTTCACTAGACATCTTCATGATGGAGAATTCTGGTGTGAAATCAAACTTCCTCACAAAAATTCAGCCTTCCTGTGTACCTTAAGGTGATTTCTCTGCCAGCGTAGGAAAGACACAAATGGCTTTGCAAGTGACTGTATTTGGGTAATTGAAATGCATGTACACTCATACTTAACCAGACTTTTCTTTTGAAAGTATTTTCACATTAAAAAAAAGGTCAACATATGGTCATAAAAGTGATCAAATATAGCTGTAGTCTTAAATACATTTTCTAAATCACAATATTCTACTTTCAGGGAAAAATATGAGTGGGCAGGTGGCATCAACATTGGGACCTACAGATCAAGATTCCTCCCAGCTGGATGAACCTGTGGTTGTGAGTACCTTACCATTTGATGTTTTCTATTAGCACAAGTTTCTTTTTGAGAAAATGATGTTAAGCAGTACAGATGCAGTGATAAAGGTCTTCCATGCTGATAAAGGGTGACAGTTTGTCTTAGGAAGGAACATTGATCCAGATATATTACAGTCTGGCATTGCCTGGATGAGTATACTGTTAAATTCCCTGGAAATGTGCCCAGTGACTCCCTCCTCCTGCTTATTAACAACAGACTGCACACTTCCATCCCAACATAGATTGAAATAACTTCCAAAGTTTTTCCGGGTAACTCTTATGGGAGCTGACTCTTCTCTGTGGGAAGAGTAACTTTATTAAAAGTAAGTACGTAGAATTGTGTTGTGAAAATATTGTTAGGTTTACTTATGATCAGATATATCTATGTATTATGTGTATGTATGCTGTTAGATGTATTAATAGCAAAACATTTTTATTTGCATGTACACTCTACTAGGACCAGCACCCCAATGTTGAGCAACCTCAACAAGAGGAACCACCAGCTGAGATTCAGGATATCACACCTAGAAAGGAGGAAGTACATGGAGAGGATCCAGTGAATCGTGATGAAGAGGAGGAGAAGGATGCCTCTGAAGGTAAAGTGTATCTGTGCATCATGCCTTAAGACATAACCAGTAAAAGGAGGAAAGGAAACATTAGAAATGGACTTTAGACAATTCCTAAAGAACTGAGAAGAGTATAGTTTACAGGTTAGTGTGGTCGCTCAAATTTTCCGTTGTTTTCACGACAGAGGGGGGCAACTAAGTTGTCTGAAAACAACCCTGGAAAAGGAAAATGGTAATAACATTTGGAAAATTCTGCTTTCCTTTTTCTCCAGCAAAACATGCTTGGAATAATGCTCCTGAGGTTCTCATTCATCACATTTTTAGCATACTAACTTAAGGCTTTTAATTGATAACACCAAGGGAATGAATATCATCATTCCCTTGTTTATACTGTATGCTTTACAGCTGAATTGATGCATTTTTTTTAAGATTCTGGCCTGGAAGCTGATTTCCAGGAATTGTCTGTGGCAAAGACTGGGGGTGAAGGTGGAGATGGTCCCGATGTCAGGGAGGAGTTTGCATCAAATATAGAGCCTGTTGAAATGCCAGAAGCAGGTATGTCATCCATTCAGAAAGTAATTTATGTGGTTTCTGTTTTTCAGAATAGTATATCTTTACTAATATAAAGGGAACATTACTATTATTTTAATAATGGAGTTCATATAATCTTTGAAAGATAGTTCAGACCCCAGATGCCTGAGTGGTGACTTACAGACTTCCAAATACAGAAACAGGATCAAAGCCGTATCGAATTGATAATAGGAAACAGTTTTCTTGAGTATAAATACTTTAAGCAACAGCTAATAATTATCATGTTCTTTTATAATTTCTGCTTGTAGCAAATATGGAATACATTTGTAATCAATATCAGTTTATATGAGATATGCTTAGGCATCCAAGTAGGTTCTAGTACCAGCTTTAGCATAATGTGTGTGATTCTGTGAAATCCCTTAACTTCTAAACTCAACTTTACTCATAAAAGTTGTGAATTCAGAACAGATACACTAAAATGCTGATTTTTCAATGCTAATTTTTGCATTCTCTGATTCTTTTTGATGGAATGCATACAAAAATACTTTGTTTTTTATGATGTATTTATCATAAAATATAATCGAGTCAAATTATAACGAGGAATTGAGATTTCATTTTCTGATGGGGGACACATGTACACCTGTGGCTGATTCATGTCAATATATGGCAAAAAACACCACAATAACGTAATTAGCCTCCAATTAAAAACAATTAATTAATTTTTTAAAAAAAGACAATGAGCCAACATTCTGCTTGATGTTTGTTAAATTCTCTCAAATTCTGAATTCTCTAGCTCTTAAAAAAGTAGTTGCATGTTAAATCCTTTCCCCAGTGAACCATGAAATGACTGAATAATAAAACGGCAAAAGATAGTCTAGTTTCCTGTTTCTGTGGCTAATCTAGTTGAGAGAGTGCACTTAGTCAGTGATATTCAGGCCAGTGTGAGTAAGATACATATGCTAAGCACACTACCTGGCCCCACGTTTGGTCTTTTTTGAGGGGGAGAGTTTGTTTGTTTTAATTGGAGGATCATTACTTTATAATACTATGATGGTTTTGCCATACACCCCACTCTCACTCTTAAAGAACTAATAAAAATCTGAGCCTCATGATATAATCGTCTCTAACCATATCAAGTGTGTTATTTTTCCTCTTTGATACATGAGTTTAAAAAGTTTTGAAGGCCAAAAGATTGTAACTCTAGTTCTTTCTGCATAATCAACTTGGTATCTTTCACATACGTGTTTTCCAAATTGCTGACTATTAATTGCATGGTTCTGATTTTAAAGGAAGAACTTCATAGTTAGGGAAGAATTTACTGTATTAGCCTTCTAAATATTTTCACTTTATATATTTTTTCCATTCGTTTAGAACAATTAGACGAAATACAACTTTCAGACTACTTACAAGTAACTACAGAACATGGTTCAAATGTTCTCATAGAAAAATCTTAGCCCTAAATATGTGTGGTATTTAAAAAGAAAAATGCATAAATTACAAGGTATATAAATATAAAATCCTACATCCAACGTAAAAGGTAAGAAAAAGAGCAACAGATTAAACCTAAGGGAAAAAGAAAAAGATACTTAATAAAAGACAAGTATAAATTGTTAGGAAGAGGAAAATAAACTCAACTAATAAAGACAATGTGCTAGATTACATAATTTTTAATATATATATATACACACACATTTTTAAATATTCTTTTCCATTGTGATTTATCACAGGAAATTGGACGTTAGTTCCCTGTGCTATATAGTAGGACTTTGTTTACCCATTCTGAATGTAATAGTTTGTATCTTCCAACCCCAAACTGCCAGTCCATTCCTCTCAGTTTACATAATTGTGAAGAAAATGGACAAAGCCCAAGTATACATAATAAGAAATATGAACAAGACACTAAGAGTATATTACAGAATTAAAACAGTATAATCTGGAACTCAAATATTTTCAGAATATTGAAAAAATGGCTAGTAGGGTAGCAAAACAAATATTATTTAACATACCCCACAGTAACTAAATAACTAAACATCATAAATACCATGGATGAAATTTTGAAATTGGTCAGAGTTTTCTCTCAATAGCCAGTATCATTTAGAAACAAACAAAAAAAATCTGCTTCTCCAGATTTTCTTTCTCTCTTCCTACCTGCTTTTCTCTCTCACTCATACTCCCTCTTGCTCTCCCTTTTCTTCTCTTCTCTCCTTTTTTTCTTTCTTTTTTGGTGTAGCTGTGAGAAACAGTCCTATTTATGCTTCACATTTTGATGTCTCCATGTCGCCAGTGATAGTAATAACTTAAAATTAGTGTCACCATATAATTTATTATACCAACTGGAATGCTTTCCAGGGTGAAAAGAAACATTTAGAATTACATGAGGGCCACAAGTAAAAAGGGGGACAAATGTTTAACCGACTTAAAACAACCATATCAGGGATAAATCAGAACAAATGAAATTTTCTCCACTTTTCCACAGTAGAGAAGAAACAAATGTAATACTGGCCTTTTTCTTTACTTCACTTAAGCAGTAACAGAGATAACAACTGTTTAGCTATCCTATATTCGGAATATTATTTCAAATCAATGCATTTAAATGATACTTTTGGGGGATTTTCTGTTTCAGTTTTTGTGTATTTTCTTTTTCTTAGGGTGTTTTTTGTTATTAGATATTTTACGGAATGTGTACACAGTTTTGCCTTCTACTGAAAACTACCTTCTGATAGGTTCCATTGATTTCATTTGTTCTGAACTCAGTGTCCTTATTTTCTTGTATAACTAGGAAGAGTAGTGTGTTTTTAAAAATACTGGTAATATGCTTGAACAGTCTATAAAATCTCTAGAGAGGATTAACTGAAGGTAAGCCAAAAGGTTGCCCTTAGTGTTCTTGTTTATTCCATTTTATAAAACTACAATTGCAGTGAACTTTGTTTACCTCTCCTGTCATCAAAATAAAGTTCTGCTAAGTAACTTTTTTAATATTCATATTATAGGTGAAGGGCAACCATTTGCTTGAAAGAAGATAAACTGAAACCATCTATGATGTTCTTCTGTTGTGTATTTGACTGAAAGTTCTGTCAATAAAGTTTCGTCTTCTACTGGCACATGTTTTGTTAAATTTATCCCCAGGTATTTAATGTTACTGAAAATTCATGGTTTGTGACTTTTATTGTCTAGTTGAGGATGTATGTAGAGATAGAATGTTGGTATATAGATTTTCTGTCCAACAATTCCTCTAAATATGCATATTAATTCCACAAATTTAGATCTAGATTATTTTTGCTTTTCAAGATATAGTATTATATTTGAATATCAAAATTTCTACTGGCTTAAACCTTAAACCTTTCCTCATTTTGCAGCATTGAACAAACCTGGCCAGAATAGTCTTGACTAAAGCAGGTGATAATCGGAATTTTTCCCAATAGGAAATGAAAAATCTCCATTTCAACCTGTTTACGTTGCTTTTTTGTAGATATATTTTTTCAGAGTTAAGTTCCATTCTATTCCTAATTTGCTGTCTTGAATATAGATTAACTTTCATCAAACACTTATACTGCATCAACTGTGATGATCGTAGAATTGTTTTCCCTCCATTTTTCTATTACTGTGATGAATTGAATTGGTAACCTTGACTGGCGCACTAAGCGCAGCCGAGAGGAGCTACCCCACATCTGAGGTCAGGGGCAGAAGCTGGGAGGACCCCATGCCCAATGGGCAGCAGCCAAGAGGAGTTACCCCACGTTCGAGGTCAGGGGCAGTGGCCGAGAGTGCCAGGCTGTGACGGTGCAGGAACGGCTGAGAGGAGCTACCCCATGCCCGAGGCCAAGGGCGGCGGCTGAGAGGAGCCACCGCGCGTCCACGACCAAGGCCAGGGATGGCGGCCAAGAGGAGCCACCCCACGTCCGAGGCCAGGGGCGGCGGCGGGAGGAGCAACCCATGTCCAAGGAGTGGTGGCTACGCGGGCGCAGGAGGGCCTAGAGGAGCCATCCCACGTTGAAGGTCAAGAAGGGTGGTGGTGAGGAGATACCCCTCATCCAAGGTAAGGAGCAGCCATGAAGAGATACCCCATGATCAACGTAAGAGAAACCCAAGTAAGATGGTAGGTGTTGCAAGAGGGCATCAGAGGGCAGACACACTGAAACCATACTCACAGAAAACTAGTCAATCTAATCACACTAGGACCACAGTCTTGTCTAACTCAATGAAACTAAGCCATGCCCACGGGGCAACCCAAGAAGGGTGGGTCGTGGTGGAGACATCTGACAGAATGTGATCCACTGGAGAAGGGAATGGCAAACCACTTCAGTATTCTTGCCTAGAGAACCCCATGAACAGTATGAAAAGGCAAAAGGATAGGATGCTGAAAGAGGAACTCCCCAGGTGGGTAGGTGCCCAATATGCTACTGGAGATCAGTGGAGAAATAACTCCAGAAAGAATGAAGAGACGACGTCAAAGAAAAAACAACACCCAGTTGTGGATGTGACAGGTGATGGAAGTAGAGTCCAGTGCTGTACAGAGCAATATTGCATAGGAACCTGGAATGTCAGGTCCATGAATCAAGGCAAATTGGAAGTGGTCAAACAAGAGACGGCAAGAGTGAACGTTGACATTCTAGAAATCAACAAACTAAACTGGACTGGAATGGGTGAATGTAACTCAGATGACCATTATATCTACTACTGCGGGCAGGAATCCCTCAGAAGAAATGGAGTAGCCATCATGGTCAACAAAAGAGTCCGAAATGCAGTACTTGGATGCAGTCTCAAAAACGACAGAATGATCTCTGTTCGTCTCCAAGGCAAACCATTCAATATCACAGTAATCCAAGTCGATGCCCCAACAGTAACGCTAGAGAAGCTGAACGATTCTATGAAGACCTACAAAACCTTTTAGAATTAACACACAAAAAAGATGTCCTTTTCATTATAGGGGATGGGAATGCAAATGTAGAAAGTCAAGAAACACCTGGAGTAACAGGCAAATTTGGCCTTGGAATGCAGAATAAAGCAGGGCAAAGACTAATAGAGTTTTGCCAAGAACATGCACTGGTCATAGCAAACACCCTCTTCCAACAACACAAGAGAAGACTCTACACGTGGACATCACCAGATGGTCAACACTGAAATCAGATTGATTATATTCTTTGCAGCCAAAGATGTAGAAGCTCTATACAGTCAGCAAAAACAAGACCAGGAGCTGACTGTGGCTCAGTTCATGATATCCTTATTACCAAATTCAGAGTCAAATTGAAGAAAGTAGGGAAAACCGCTAGACCATTCAGGTATGACCTAAATCAAATCCCCTATGATTATACAATGGAAGTGAGAAATAGATTTAAGGGCCTAGATCTGATAGAGTGCCTGATGAACTATGGAATGAGGTTCATGACATTGCACAGAAGACAGGGATCAAGACCATCCCCATGGAAAAGAAATGCAACAAGGCCAAATGGCTGTCTGGGGAGGCCTTACAAAAAGCTGTGAAAAGAAGAGAAGGGAAAAGCAAAGGAGAAAAGGAAAGATATAAGCATCTGAATGCAGAGTTCCAAAGAATAGCAAGGAGAGATACGAAAGCCTTCTTCAGCGATCAATGCAAAGAAATAGAGGAAAAGAACAGAATGGGGAAGACTAGAGATCTCTTCAAGAAAATTAGAGATACCAAGGGAACATTTCATGCAAAGATGGGCTTGATAAAGGACAGAAATGGTATGGACCTAGCAGAAGCAGAAGATATTAAGAAGAGGTGGCAAGAATACACAGAAGAACTGTACAAAAATATCTTCATGACCCGGATAATGACGATGGTGTGATCACTCACCTAGAGCCAGATATCCTGGAATGTGAAGTCAAGTGGGCCTTAGAAAGCATCACTACAAACAAAGCTAGTGGAGGTGTTGGAATTCCAGTGGAGCTATTTCAAATCCTGAAAGATGATGCTGTAAAAGTGCTGCACTCAATATGCCAGCAAGTTTGGAAAACTCAGCAGTGGCCACAGGACTGGAAAAGGTCAGCTTTCATTCTAATCCCAAAGAAAGGCAATGCCAAAGAATGCTCAAACTACCGCACAATTACACTCATCTCACAGGCTAGTAAAGTAATCGTCCAAATTCTCCAAGCCAGGCTTCAGCAATACATGAACCGTGAACTTCCTAATGTTCAAGCTGGTTTTAGAAAAGGCAGAGGAACCAGAGATCAAATTGCCAACATCTGCAGGATCATCAAAAAAGCCAGAGAGTTCCAGAAAAACATCTATTTCTGCTTTATTGACTATGCCAAAGCCTTTGACTGTGTGGATCACAATAAACTGTGGAACATTCTGAAAGAGATGGGAATACCAGATCACCTGACCTGCCTCTTGAGAAACCTATATGCAGGTCAAGAAGCAACAGTTAGAACTGGACATGGAACAACAGACTGGTTCCAAATAAGAAAAGGAGTATGTCAAGGCTGTATATTGTCACCCTGCTTATTTAACTTCTATGCAGAGTACATCATGAGAAACGCTGGGCTGGAAGAAACACAAGCTGAAATCAAGATTGCTGTGAGAAATATCAATAACCTCAGATATGCAGATGACACCACCCTTATGGCAGAGAGTGAAAAGGAACTAAAAAGCCTCTTGATGAAAGTGAAAGAGGAGAGTGAAAAGGTTGGCTTAAAGCTCAACATTCAGAAAACTAAGATCATAGCATCTGTTCCCATCACTTCATGGGAAATAGATGGGGAAACAGTGGAAACAGTGTCAGACATTATTTTTTTGGGCTCCAAAATCACTGCAGATGGTGAATGCAGCCATGAAATTAAAAGACGCTTACTTCTTGGAAGGAAAGTTATGACCAACCTAGATAGCATATTCAAAAGCAGAGACATTTCTTTGCCAACAAAGGTCCGTTTAGTCAAGGCTATGGTTTTCCAGAAGTCATGTATGGATGTGAAAGTTGGACTGTGAAGAAGGCTGAGAGCCGAAGAATTGATGCTTTTGAACTGTGTTGTTGGAGAAGACTCTTGAGAGTCCCTTGGACTGCAAGGAGAGCCAAGCAGTCCATTCTGAAGGAGATCAGCCCTGGGATTTCTTTGGAAGGAATGATGCTAAAGCTGAAACTCCAGTACTTTGGCCACCTCATGGGAAGAGTTGACTCATTGGAAAAGACTCTGATGCTGGGAGGGATTGGGGGCAGGAGGAGAAGGGGACGACAGAGGATGAGATGGCTGGAAGGCATCACCAGCTCGATGGACATGAGTTTGGGTGAACTTCAGGAGTTGGCGATGGACAGGGAGGCCTGGCTTGGTGCAGTTCATGGGGTCGCAAAGAATCGGACACGACTGATAGACTGAACTGAACTGAACACACATAGGTGTGCTTGACAGAAACTTTGGAGAGGATGAATGAATGTCGGGATGAATAAGCAGATTTAAAGTTGTTGAGAGAGGCATAACTAAACAGGCTGAAGACTCTGCTAGGGAACATATTCAGGGATGGCAAGATGGGGACAAAGCCATGGTCTTTATCTCACCTACGCGGTGTCCTTGGATCCCCTCGGCGGTGACCCCTTTCCTAACAGAATGGAAAGTCCTGTTGTCTTTCTCCCATATTACTTGCAATCAACGATAGAGGCCTTCCCTACTCCAGACCTTCAGATCCCAGTCCGAAGCTTTCTCGCCCCTGCCCGCTGGGGGACTGTGGCTGGCTTTCCCCATTGAGACCTAATATTCTGTATTAAACAGGCAAGCACAAAAAAAGCACAATGCCCAGCACAGAGAAGTTTTCAATGGTTCCCGTTATGATAGTGGCCACTACAGAGAAGTAATCTTCATTTTATGAAGACATTTTTTCTGAGTCCAAGACTGCAGCAATCGGTGGGGTTTTCATCCTAACTTTGCCTTTCCACCCTTGAAGGATAATCCTCTAATTGTACAACAGCATCTACATCGGCTGTTCCCCAGTCTCACCACCAAGGGGCGCGCGAGGTGAAACAGGTCTGTCCTGGGATGTACCACTGAGAGGTAGCGGTAAGACCACCCACTCTGGAAGGTACCATTCGAGGGGGCGTATGACAACAAAGAGAGTACATTTACACCGCATCAGGCATCGACCAGAGTTCCTAGCGGAGGCACTCATGACACCACTGGGTCCATCCCCATTCGCTCAATTCCATCTTCCCGCTGCATTTGAGTCCGAGTGGATGCCGGTATTAAGCTGCAACTGTCTTCGTCTGGTTTCCAATTCCACCCCTCCGTTTCTACATGGTTACATCCAAGGGGGAGATGCGTAGGAAGCGAGATGGGCTGCCAGTTTGGGGTATGGCGTCACGAAAGCGTTCTGGGCATTGATTGGTCACCGCGTGATCGCCGGAATTAGCTCTTCCGGGGCGCGAGTAGGGGCCGGAAGTCCCGCCACTTCCGCCCTGCTTCGTCTCCTGCCCAGTTCCAATTGGCTGGCCATCTGTTACAGGCGCTGGTATCGCAGAGCTGGGACTGAGGGCGAGAGGCTTGTTGCCGTGCGCGGCTTTGTAGAATATACAATTTTTCTGCAGTTTTATTGCTTTTCCCGAAGGGGTCGAATAGCTGCCCTAGTTCGTGGCGAGGTTTGGCGCCGTCGCTGGCTGTGCATGGTGACGGCGTTTCAGTCTTGTTTAGCTCTCGCTCAGTCTGGATCGTGTGGCAGCGCACGGTTATTCGCACAAATGGAGGCAATTCTTGTCCTGGGAGAGGTCTCTGAGTTTGCTGTCTCTCCCTGGAGAGTAACCTGTGTCAGGGAGCCTGGGCTTGTGTATCGCTTGTGTGACAACACAGGTGCTGTTAGGGTACGTTTGATCTCCTTGAGCCTTTGGGCGAAGTTGTGTGTGGTGGGACATTGATCTGAGTGGATTTTGTGAGGCATAGTACAGAGCCCCTAGGATGCGTGTGCCTGTATTCCGGGATGTGCATTTTTGGACCTTTCTGGCATTTCAGTCCCTGGGTGTGAGAACTCTGTGTAGGCATGTGCACCTGAGATTGTGAGAGCTCTGAGTTTTTGATTCTGTGCCCAAACTTGTGATGTCTCTGAGCTGCTTTAAGGATTGGTTGGTCTAAGGGTGTAAATTAGCTGCTTGGGGATCTGTGCACAGGTTGCAGGTTTTCCATTTGTCTGGGGACTTTATCTAAAGGTTATATGATGTTCTTGAGTTATTAAAACTTCTGTCTTTCTGTTTAGGGGTTTTTGTATTAGATTGGTAAGTGTCCCGGTGGTTTGGGAATCAAGTCTCCATGATGTGAAGTATCTGTGCAGCTCTCATTTGTTTTTGTCTGGAATACTTTGGTCTGTTTGGAGGGTCTTTGTCACAGTGTGTATGGTTATGGTCTCAGTTGTGTTTGAGGGTCTGAGACGAGTTGTGCTCTGTCTGTGCAGAGATTCAGTGAGCTCTTTTTGGTGTCTCTGGGTATCTATCTGAGCTGCTTGGAGTCTTTGTGTCAGAAATAAAACCTCTTATGTTCTTGGCTGTGAGGTCTCTGGGAACTGAGGGTTTGGAAGCTGGCAGACATGATTCCGAGACCTGGAATCTGACATGCTGACTGTGAGTTGTTGAGCGCATCAGTTGTCTCCTGGAATCTCAGTATGTATCGTAATTAATACAGTGGGGCCAGTGTGCGTCTTGCAGGGTACCTGTGCGTGTTAGCGATGTGTGCAAACAGCCTGGCTTTAGACTATCCTTCAGCAAATGTTTTCTGAGCACCTGCCATATACCTGAGCACTATTGGAGGAGTTTGTGACAGGACAGAACTGACCAAGTCTCCTTTCATAGACTTAAGTGAAGTGAAGTGTCTGACTCTTTGCAACCCCATGGACTGTAGCCTACCAGGCTCCTCTGTCCATGGGATTTTCCAGGCGATAGTACTGGAGTGGATTTCCATTTCCTCCTCCAGTGGATCTTCCTGACCCAGGGATGGAACCTGAGTCTCCTGCATTGTAGACAAACACTTTACCGTCTGAGCCACCAGGGAAGTCCTTTCATAGACTTGGTGGTCAGTAAATAAATCAAGGGTGGCAGGCACTATGAAGCAAGATAATGCTGGATCAGGGGAAAGGGTATATGCAGGTATGATGTTATTATTTTATTCAAGGTAATGAGGGAAAGTCTCCCTGAAAGCTGGCAAGTAATCAGAGAGCTGGAGAAGTGAGGGAGCAGGCTGTGGGGTTATCTAAGGGAAGAGCATTCCAGGCAGAAGGAACAACGGATGCAACTGTCCTGGCATGGACACCTACTTGGCATGCTCCTGAATGTCAAGGAGTCCTGTGATGCATGGGGTTTGGCATGTAGCACCCTTTGAAAGGGGTCTGGTTGCCTCTGTCTCTGTGTCTCTCATAATTTGTGATCATCCGCATTTCACAGATGAAGGACTGAAGGCTCCAACATGTGCCCTGCACCTTCTCTCCTACCTATCCCTGAAATTAGGAGTGACGCCTTCTGGTCCATCATGAGTGAGAGAGAGAGTTTGAGTGTCCTGTCTGCAGGGAAGTCACTCTGAATGTCAGCCAAGCTGCAGAGATCAGTTATACTGTGGGAATCATGCCTCCTAACATTGGTACTCTTGATGGAGGGTAGGACTTAAGAAGAAAAAGGAACTGGGGCAAAGGACAGAGGCAGGAAGGGAAGTTGGAGGACAATGAGGAAAAAAAAAAAAAAACACAACTGGCTTCATCACATTGCCTGGGTTTGGCCCAGTTCACGTTGATTGGCTGACTGTATTAGGACATATTGACCTTTTCCTGTCCCTACCCTTTCTTTCCCTTCCCTTTTTTTGTGACTGAGCAAGTCAGTCCTAAAGCCATTAGGTGTTGCCAGGCAAGGCATGTGTATGTGTTAAGGGGCATCCTTGCCTGGAGAGTCAGAGCCCAAGGTGGAAAGAAGGATATCCCTGGGGATTGGGTGGGAAGGAGGCTAACTGCTTCATGGGTTCAAGCTTGAGTGAGGTGTGGAAGTCTAGGGCAAGGGATGGTTCTGCATAGATTGTGAGGAGGACCTTTTTGTGGAGGAAGGATCACTTATCTGCATTGCGATTCATCAACTCAGCAAATACGTAAGAATGCTGAGAGCCACGTCTGTCATTTTTGGAAAAGGGAATTTCCAATATGGAAAGGAAGTAAACTAGGACAAATTCTGAGGAATTCTACTGGAATTCAAGGTTTCCATGCAAACTTCTTGTATTTGATAGGTGTGCATTGTGGCTAGACTGATGTATAACTATAGATGTGTGTCTCTGTGTTTGTGTGTGTGATTGTGTACACACATATATTCCCAAGTTACTGGAAACAGCAACATTCCAATGGCAATAATGACACCAGTCCCCAGATCCTAGCTTCTGAACACCTTTCTCCACTAAACGATGGGCTCCCAGGCTGAGGAAGGAAAGGATAAATGAGCCTGGTTCACCTTGTCATGTCAGTAATAAGGGAAAGTTGAAGAATGATGGGGAGATGTCAGAGGGACACAATATAGCTTGAGGGCTCTCCCACCGGAAACACTCAGGACTCATTTTTTCCACCTTTTTTGAGATATTATTGACATATAAGCTGTAAGTTTAAGATGCCAATGTGATGATTTGGCACACACGTATTTGGCAAAACGATTACCATGGCAGGGTTAGCACTCTATCCCCTCACATAATCCTTTTTAAAATTGTTGAGGAAATAACATCTCAGATCTACCCTCTTAGCTTTCACTGTATTATCCAGTTTTGTTAATTATACTCACCATGCTATATATTGGATCCGCATAACTTATTCACCTCATACCTGTAAGTTTGTACCCTGTATTCAACATTTTCCCCAGGGCCTGGAAACCACCATTCCAAACTCTTATTTCTGTAAGTTTGACTTTTTAAGAATTTGCATATAAGTGAGAACATACAGTGTATGTCTTTCTTTCTTTTACCTTTTTCACTTAGCATAAAGCCTTTGAAGTCCATTCATGTTGTTGCAAAAGACAGACTTTGTGACTGAATAATATTCCATTGTATGTATTACCACATTTCCTCTTTTTAAATTATTTTAATTGGAGGATAATTACTTTTCAATATTGTGATGTTTTTGTCATACATCAACATGAATCGGCCATAGGGATTCACATGTCCCCCCATCCTGAACCCCCCTCCCACCTCCCTTCCTACCCTATCCCTAGGGGTTGTCCCAGAGTACCGGCTTTGGGTGCCCTGCGTCATGCATGGAACTTAACACAGGTCATCTATTTTACATATGGTAATGTACATGTTTCAGTGCTATTCTCTCAAATCCTCCCACCCACTCGTCCCACTGAGTCCCAGAGTCTGTTCTTTACGTCTGTGTCTCCTTTGCTGCCCTGCATGTAGGGTCATTGGTACCATCTTTCTAAATTCCATATATATGCGTTAATATACAGTATTTCTCTTTCGGACTTACCTCACTCTGTATAACAGGCTCCAGGTTCATCCACCTCAGTAGAACTGACTCAATTGCGTTCTTTTTAAAAATTGAGTAATATTCCATTGTATATGTACCACAGCTCCCTTTTCTGTTTGTCTGCCAATGGACATCTCGGTCGCTTCCATGTCCTAGCTATTGTAAACAGTGCTGCAGTGAACGTCGGGGTACATGTGTCTGTTTCACTTCTGGATTCCTTGGGGTGTCTGCCCAGCAGTGGGATTGCTGGGTCACATGGCAGTTCTATTCCCTGTTTTTAAAGGAATCCCACACTGTTCTCCGTAGTGGCTATACCAGTTTGCATTCCCATCAACTGTGTAACAGGGTTCCCCCTCCTCCACAACCTATCCAGCATTTGTTGTTTGTAGACTTTTTGATGGTGGCCGTTCTGACCGGTGTCATCACGTTTTCTATATCCATTCATCCCTTCATAGACACTTAATTGCTTACAACTTTTGGTTGAAGCTGCAAAGTATATTTCAGGTTAGTGTTAATCCTCCAACATTGTTTTTCAGAATCATTTGGCTATTCTCATTCATTTGCCTTACCACAGAAATCTTCTCATCAATTAGTATATATGTACAAAAAAGTCCTGCTGGAATTTCAGACTGGAATTGTATGAAATTGATGGATCTGTATGGGGGCTACTGACATCCTAATTATATTGAATTTCTCAACCTGTGAACACACCGTGTGCCCCCATTTTGTTAGGTCTTATTTAAGGAACCACATTGCATTATCTTTTCTGCCATTGTTTTATCAAGACTAATTCTCGTGTATCAAATTCTGAAGATCTGAATCTGATAAAGATATGAAAATAGTAGTCAAACTTTCATCAGTAATACTTTATTTCTTATATAATTTTAACATTGCCCATTTATTGTGTTTCTTATTTTTTCTGCTAATATTCATGACTGTTTAATCCAAGGGTGATGGTATGGATATTTTCTGGGGTAAATCATGAGGAGATGTTCAGCTGTGTTTTGGGATGGAGAGTCTGAGGACAGGGGTACAGGGGAGAGAGAGCAGAGTAGGGGTGGGGGAGGTGAAAGCGTGGGGGCAGGGACAGGGGGATACTAGTACAAGCGGAAACAGAAGAGACACAAGAAGAAGAGCTCCCCTTCTGGACCATGCTTAGCTCTCCATAAATATACGCATAATGAAGTGTTTGAGTACTCACAGCAACACTGTGAGGTAAGTTTTTTTTTTTTTTTTTACTTTACAATACTGTATTGGTTTTGCCATACATCAACATGGGGAGAATGGCATTGAGGTAAGCATTTTTAATGCTATCATCCCTTTGGGCAGCTGAGGAGCAGAGACCCACAGACATTAATGGATGAATGAATCTGCATAAAGTCACCTAGCTGGCAAGAGCTGAGTCAGATTGGTGCCCAGGCCAGAGAAAAACAGCCAGGTGTGGTTATCTAACCCCCAATCTGGAATACAGTGCAGTGTCTGGTGTACTCTGGGTCCAAAGGCAGATCAACCTCTCCATCCACATGAAACATCACTATGGATCTGTGTATGGATTGAACACAGCGTCTCCTAGGTGCGTGAAAGACCATGGGGTGTCATGTCAACATGCACACATCACAGTGAACAGTTCCTGGTCCATACCGAGGTCTAAACAGTGTTTCCTCTGACTGACATTAGTGGAGCACCCTCATCACTATGGAAAGTAGCATAACCATAGTGATGAACAGATAGAACCACAGATACGATATCATGAAGACATTACCTCCCCCATCTCGTAAATTTCTTAAATGCAGAGAACAAAACCTGGAAGGCAATAGGCCACATACTAAGTTTTTTTCTCCTAAGTGTGACATTCTAGCTAATTTCCAAATAACATTTTATTAGTATTTTAATGTGTTGTATCTTCATTGTTACATAGGCAGTTTTTCTATTATAATTGAAAACTGGACTTTCTGAAGACTCGTTCTCAGGTATCTTGAGGTTTCAGCATAAAAAAGTTGCGTTGGTATCCCTGCCAAGTGAAAACCCAATGGGTGCACTGAAGTCAGAAGTAATATCTTTGGTACAGTAGGTGGGGGGCTGTGGGGAGTAGAGAGGTCCTGAAGGAAGGCTGGCTAAGCCTGCAAGCGTTGTGAAAAAGGTCACTGATGCTATAGGCCCAAACCAAACAACAGCTCACAGGTCCCAAGGAAGACACTTGGTGTTCTATCCACGGAAATGTCTGTGTTAGGACTTTCAGACCTTTGCTCTTTTGGCTCCCATGATGCAGTGGGGCAGCTTGTGGCACTTATAACACAGTCCTGCTTTGACCCAGGCTGTGAGTGAGAGTCACAGCCTCCTCTGCAGCACCGCCCACTTTGTGGGAGATCTGGAGCCCTTTTTATGATATCTGGCGAGTCGAGAGATTCCAAAGAGAAAGGAGAAAGAAGATACATCGCGCAGGGGGTACACGTACCCACCCTGTGCATGTGGTGCTAGAGATGTGCTGGAGATGCAGGTGCAGCTTGTTGCAGGAACCAGTTGGGGGTGAGTGGACTTGGATTCGGTGACTCAAGGAAGAAATGTGGAAGTGAATGTAAAGGGAGAAAACACACTGAGAGGGGTAAACAGCTCCAACTCCCAATTCTGTACCAGGGTAGGGTGCTCCATTACTGTTGTGAGAAGGCTCCCTGGTCTGAGCTCTGGGAGGGAGTGATGAGCGTTCTAAGGACTCGTCATCAACCCTAAGCAGGGGCTGCTGAGCGTGTGAAGACATTGAGTCTCAGCCTTTACCACTGACAGACACAGGAAGCTTCTTAGCTCTGCTGAGAGTGAGGCTGTGGACCTTAGGGAAGCTCAAACGTAGGGTGGTGGTGGTGGTGGTTGTTCAGTCGCTCAGTCCTGTCTGACTATTAACGAGCCCATGGACTGCAGCACACCAGGCTCCTCTGTCTTACACTATCTCCCTGAGTTTGATCAAAGCAATGTCCATTGTGTTGGTGATGGTATCTAACCATCTCACCCTCTGTCTCCCCCTTTCTCCTCCTGCCTTCGATCTTTTCCAGCATTAGGGTGTTTTCCAATGAGTCAGCTATTCACATCAGGTGGCCAAAGTATTGCAGCTTCAGCATCAGTCCTTCCAGTGAGTATTCAGAGTTCATTTCCTTTAGGATTGGCCGGGTTGTTCTCCTTACGTTCCGAGGGATTCTAAAGGGTCATCTCTCTAGCACCACAATTCGAAAGCATCACTCAGCCTTTTTAATGATCCAACTCACACATCTGTACACAACTACTGGAAAACCATAGTTTCGACACTGCAGAGCTTTGTCAGCAACGTGATGTCTCTGCTTTTTAATATGCTGTCTAGGTTTGTCATGGGCTTCCCCGGGGGCTCAGTGGTAGAGAATCTGTCTGCAATGAAGGGGAATTAGGACACCTGGGTTCAATCAATGGGTCGGGACAGTTCCCTGGAGGAGGGCATGGCAACCCACTCCAGTATTCTCACCTGGAGAATCCCCTGGACAGAGGAGCCTGGCGGGCCTTGGTCGATGGGGTCGTAAAGAGTACACTGAGAGACATCATCTCCTGAACAGAATCTCTGGCCAATGGGCTGTCTCTCCAGCTTTACCCATCTCAAGTAAAATCTGTTCCCTGGCCTCAGACGCCATGTGAGATAACGAAGGAAACTTGAGGTGGTGGTGCTTTAAGCAGCAATTTGGTGTGAGATCGTTATTCGTTTGGGCCAAGTGATTGCAGGGAATGAAATGAGGTAGGGTGATGTCAATGCCTTGTGTATAGGCTCGCTTGTAACAGCATTCTGTGTGTGGTATGAGCAACTTGGTGGGCAAATCAGACGGCATGGCCAAATATTCATTTCTCAGAGTGGATGGAGGCAGAAGAGAGAAAAGAACGATGAACCATGGGTTAGTTGTGAGTCACTTTCTAAAATCTCAGTATTTCTTCACAAGGTGTGTGTGTGTGTGTGTGAATTCTTTTCTTTATCTGAAAATTGCCTTTCTAGGTGGGGAAATATCATCATGAGAGACTCCTTGTGACATGTGAAAAGAGGTTGGGAGTGAATTGGGTTAAGGTCATTTTCCAAGTGTTTCACACCAAGTGTTTGCTTAAGGGGACAGCAGTGGCCTTAAAGAACTGAACTAAGTGGTTGAAATACAGGTTTCAGTTACTGAAATGTGAAGAGACTCTTTCTGGGATGTGTGTTCATCCTAGCCTGTGGTCACAGGCAATTCATAATCTCACAGGATTTGAACCGTGTCTTCCTAATATCTCTTGCTTTCTGCCCTGGAATGTGGTGGAGGCCTCAGTTCCAGTGACTAAAGTGCCTAAGTAACAGTTCTCTGAGAAAAGTAGCTCTCTAGAAAAGAGCAGTGCCTGGGAAGCTGATCTAAAATTTTAATATAGCCTGTGATGTAATTTTTGTTAGCTTCACGCAAGCTATGATTATTCAAAGAAGATAGAGAGATGCACCTACTTTGGTATCTACCATTGGGTTTTTCAAATGAACATACAGTAAGATTGGCCCGGTTTTCTTTCTTATTATGTACTTATTTAGAGTTGGGTGCACTGAGTCTTTGTTGCTGCACAAGGGCTGTCTCTCGTTGTGGAGAAGGAGGACTACTCTCTAGTGGCAGTGCATGCGCCTCTCATTTCAGAGACTTCTCTTGTTGCGGAGCATGGACTCTAGGCTCGAGGGCTTCAGTAGTCGGAGCAGGTGGGTTCAGTAGCTGTGACACAACATCTTAGTTGCCCTGCGGAACGTGGGATCTTCCTGGACTAGGGACCGAACGTCTGCCCCGTTGCATTGGCAGAGGGGTTCTGTTTTATTGTTTTAATCATTAATTTATTTTAATCAGAGAATAATTACTATACGATGTTGTGATGGTTTTTGCCATATATCAACACGAATCGGCCGCAGGTATACATGTGTCCTCCCCTCGTGAACCCCCATCCCACCTGCCTCCCCAGCCTATCCCTCTGGGTTGTCCCAGAGCACCGGCTTGGGGTGCCCTGCTTCACGCATTGAACTTGCACTGGTCATCTATTTTACATATGGTAATGTATATGTTTCACTGCTATTCTCTCAAATCATCCCACCCTCGCCTTCTTTCACCAAGTTGGAAAGTGTATTCTGTACGTCTCTGTCTCCATGGTTTCCCTGCATGTAGAATCATTGTTACCGTCTTTCTAAATTCCATATATAGGCATTAATGTAAGTGTTTGTCTTTCTCCTTCTGACTTACTTCTCTCTGTATAACAGGCTCCACGTTCATCCACCTCATTAGCACTGATTCAAATGTGTTCCTTTTTATAGCTGAGTAATGTTCCTTGTGTATATGCACCACAACTCCCTTATCCATTCATCTGCCGATGGACATCTAGGTCCCTTCCCTGTCCTAGTTATTGTAAATAGCGCTGCTATGAACATTGGGGTACATGTGTCTGTTTCGCTTCTGGTTTCCTCAGGGTGGTATGCCCAGCAGTGGGATTGCTGGGTTGTGTGGCTGTTCTATTCGCAGTTTTTTAAGGAATCTCCACTCTGTTCTCCACTGTGGCTGTACCAGTTTGCATTCCCACCAACGGTGGAAGAAGGTTCCCTTTTCTCCACACCATCTCCAGCATTTATTGTTTGTAGACTTTTTGATGATGGCCATTCTGACATGTGTGAGAGGATACTTCATTGTGGTTTTGATTTATAGTTTTCTAATAATGAGTGATGTTCAGCATCTCTTCGTGTGTTTGGTAGCCATCTGTAGGTCTTTGGAGAAATGTCTGTTTAGGTCTCTTGTCCACTTTTTATGGGGTTGTTCGTTTTTCTGGTATTGAGCCACATGACGTGCTTGTATATTTTGGAGATTCATTCTTTGTCAGTTGTTTCATTTGCTATAATTTTCTCCCGTTCTGAGGGCTGTCTTTTCACATTGCTTATAGTTTCCTTCATTGTGCAAAAGCATTTAAGTTAAATTTGGTCCCTTTTGTTTATTTGTGTTTTTGTTTCCATTACTCTGGGAGGTGGGTCATAGAAGATCTTGCTGTGCTTTATGTCAGAGAGTGTTCTGCCTATGGATTCCTCTTATGAGTTTTATAGTTTCTGGTCCTACATTTAGGTCTTTAATCCATTTTGAGTTTATTTTTGTGCATGGTGTTAGAAAGTCTTCCAGTTTCTTTCTTTAACACGTAGTTGAGCATTTTCCCCAGCAACACGTGTTGAAGAGCTGTGGAAACGGAACCCATTCTTACAGGAGGAAATCGAAGATCGAAAATTTGCGACTCCTCTCTACACCCAAAGCAGGTTTTCATCATGACCCGCTATGCTTGACAGCTATCTTAGGCTGAGGAAAGGGACGACTTGCCCAAATTAATACTAGTTTGAAAACCGACCTTGTGCTTGCTCTGCTGCATGTTCCTGAATCCAAAGTGTTACAGGTAAAACCCTGCTGTTGTTAGTGAAACTCAGCACATTTTAGTTCTTCTCAGGATCCCTTGTGCCTAGTTAGTTGAATACATTTCTAAAACACTGTGGAGATAACTTCATTCGACAGATCAGAATAGTGCATCAAAGATTAAAGATGGCTGAGAATTGTAGCTGTCGATGCTGATGCAGCAGGATCAGCTGTCAGCGTATCTGCTGCCTGTGCTCAGTTGCCGTTTTAAACTGTTTTCTGTGTTATCAAATTAACTCCCGCGCTCAGATGAAGACCAAATTGGAACAGGATGCTTATTGGGAAAAATACAGTTAAGCAATCCCTTGTTTGGTGCACATCCATGGAAACCCACCTCCCTAAACGTTCTTTAGAGATCTTTTCCAGATATTCTTTGGCACATTCCCCAGTGATGGGCTTGCACTGCTGTGTCCTGACTCATCGTCTTGTTAAAGACAGGGCTTTCAACCTCTCAAATGCATTACAGTGCCTGGGTTCTCTCGGAGATCCAAAAGAGGGTGATGGCCCGTGCTCCAGACACCTTCAAAGCGTGTCTGCAAGAACAGGGCCTCTGAGAGGAACGGATCCCCACCTGTGGCAACAGGAAGATCTCGGGTCAGCCTTTTGCAGAGCAGCTCCAGGGGAGTCATGGCACAGTGAAGATCACACCCAGCAGCATGCCCGGGACTGTGGTTTAAGGAACTGGGTGGATGGCGGTGCCCATCCATGAGACAGGAAACGTTGTCCTGGGGCTACTAGCAGGCCTGCAGGGCTTCTGGGACATCTGAGTGCCAATGCCCCATACGTCTCGGCCTATGGGGAATCTGGGGCCCAGCTGGGATTAGTTTAGGTCCTAGATAGATTTAGTGATAAGAAAAGCCAACAACATGCAGGGGGATACTGACAAAAACAAGTCAGATGGGTAAAAGCTCTGGGGGGGTGACGTGGTCACCCAAGGATCATGTGTGGAATGGAAGAGCACAGGGCAGAGGCTGGAAACCAGAGGAAAACAAAGCCCAAGATTTAGGAGGGGATCAAAGTAAATGGACCGACAAGGAGACTTAGAAGTAATGGACTGAGAGGTAGGGGGAAAGCCAGGGTGGGCTGCTGTCACAGACTCTGACCAAGGAAAAGTGGTTTTGGAAAAGGAATGTGTCCATGGCCAATACAGCTCTGGGTACTATGGTTTGGCCCACGGAGCTCTTGGGAGGCGTTAGCAAGGGGATGTTCTGTGGATGGGTACATGGCGGAGGAATCGAGAGGTAACCAGATAAGGATGGTCCTGGTGTCTATACATTCAAGAAGCATGGCTTGAAAGGAACCAAAGACGCATGGTATTGGGAGCAGTGGGCTGTGTGCTCGCAGGGTGTGCTCTCCTCTCCTGGCTCCACCTGGTGATGTGGACCTGCACCGCCCGTGGGTGGGGTTGGTGAAGCTTGCGTTTTTGTCTCCCTCCTCTTGCTGTGGGCCCGGTCCTCCCTGGCTGACTGAGCCTCAGCCACCCTGCTGGCATCTGCAGACCCGTCTGAATCTGGGTCTGATCGTCCAGCCCATCCCCGGGCAGGGACGTCCACTCCTCAGCCTCAGCCGCGAGGTCCCCTAGCCCATCGCCTGCTTAGGCTTCGTCTGGATTCAGTCCCTTTCCTCATTTCTCCCTCGGGTGATGCAGAGCCCTCCCTTGGATCTCACCTGCACCGCAGCAGGAACCAAGATCAGCTCCAGAAAACGAAATTCCTAAACTGCAGCCACCCTTCTGCCCAAAGACTCCGTTGGGTCATTGTACAGTGTGCCCCTGGATCCCAAGTGTGAATGGGGTGGAATCCTCCTTTCCCTGGAGTTCCTCTTCATTTCTTGTCACACCGTCCTTGTCTGAGCTGTCTCACCTCTGCCTGCCACTGCCTCTGTGGGCCGTTCCCCCGCAGTGACTGGGATGCTCTTTTCCTTGGCTTGTCTTTCATTTGACCCATGACTTACCATACAACATCCAGGTCAAAGGGGGCATAGTGTAGAATGCGTACCTTGCGGAGTACATCTAGGAGACGCTGTTGTCACATAAGCCCCACGCCCCTGATCTATAGAAAAACAGAGGGATAAAGAACACAAGAGTCAAATATGCCAAAGGTGCCTGAGATGTTGCCTAAGATGAGCACTGAAGAGTGTCTGTGGGATCAGGAAGTATGGATATTAATGATGCCCATGACGAGACTAGTTCCAGTGGAGGTACTGGGACAAAAGCTCCATGGAAGGGGGCTGAGGAGAGAATCTCTCAGCGGAATTTGAGCAGTTTTCCTTTGCAGGGCAACCGGTAATGTCCAGTAGCTGCAGACTAGGGTGGTGGAAGACGGTGGGTTTCCCCCTGTGCTGTGGAATGCTCCGATGTAGAGGGAGCAGGTGCTGGTTCAGGAGAGAGGAATGATAACTGCAGGGGCAAAGTCCCTGAGAAGGTGCAAGGCATGGGATCCCGGGCAGAGGTGAGCAGCTCCGTGCAGTCAGGAGCAGACTTGGAGGGGGCAGCAGAGTGCCAGGGCAGAAACATGCAGATCGGGACTGGGAAACTTGAGAAATCCCACCGGATTGCTTCGGTATTCTCCAGTAATTATTGGCGCGTGGGGCTGGTGGTCATTAGCATGGAGGAAGGTTAGGAGTGTGTAGTGTAGGGGTGTAGTTAGGTGACCCTGAAACTGAACAGCGGTCTACTCCGGCCATGGATTTAAGATAAAACACTTCTGTAAAGTTGTAAAGTTTTCTCCTCGATGCTCAGGTGCTCAGACACAGGCAGGGAGTGGGCAGGCAGGAGGGTGCAAGGAGCACAAGAGGTGTGTTTGTCGGGGAGAGGTGTGTTTGAGGGAGACAGCTTCCAGCCCTGGCTCAGCCCATCCAGGAGGGGCCTGGCGCATGGTGTGAAAGGACGCGCGGTCGGTGAGCTGGGTCTCCAGGAGGCTGTGGCATCAGTGCACGGGCACTAGTGCGAGGGAGCTGGAGGACAGGACGTCATGTTGAGGGTGATGACAGGGAGGAATGCTGGAACCAGGACACCATGAGGGGCGCGGTCTTTCCTGATGCCCGGGGCGGGACCGTGGGCAGAGGGATGCTCGGGTGGGGAGGAAGGGAGCATCGCTAAGGACAGAGAGTCTCCGGGGTGACCGGGTGAGCCTCGTGGGCACTGAGGACGGATCAGAAGAGTGAGGCCTGAGAGAACAGTGAGTGTACCACGGGAGGGACGCGGTCACAGGCCGGGGGTGGGAGGGAGGAGAATGGACAGGGGACTTGTAACGTTCCCGCACGTGGGGGGCTTCGGCAGTGGGCGACAGGACCCAGACGTCACCCGTCAGGTTCTTCACTGGAGAGTTCAAAACCCGGTCCCAGAGAAATCCCCAGCTGAATAGGGCCAGGAGACGGGCACGGGCCTCAGTGGGTTGCTGCGCGCAGGCCCAGAGCCAGCCAATCGGAGTGCAGCCCCGCCCGCCAAGCGCCGGATCTTCCCGGACACCCTGACTTCCTGCCCGTGTTGCTATGGTTCCGCGGACGGCTGGCTGTCCGGGGGTGGTTTGGCCGGACCCCTTCGAGAGAGTCCCTTCCTTTCTCTGGTCCTTACGGGCATCCCCCTTAACTTTCGCATCCAGGCTGTCCAGTCTGCGCGAAAACCCAGCAGAAACGATGAATCTTCTTCCGGGCTTGCGGCGTTTTGGTTTCTGTGGCCTGCAGGTGGCAGTGTTGCTCCACAGTGTGGCCGGGCCGGTTTTTCCTCCGCCCTTCGCGCTGCCGGAAGCCTTTTGCCACAAGCAGCCCCTGGTTTGGTTTGGTTTGGTTTTTTGTTTTGTTTTGTTTGTTTTCTTCCGCTTGTCCCGGTTGGCTGGTTCAAACTGCATCTGACCCCTTCAGAGAGCCTGTTGTGAGAACTTTCGCCGGACCCACTGACACTTAAAATTACAATAAAATAATATAACCTGACATAGTGAATGATAGTGGACAGAGTGGTTACCCTTGTCTTGCTTCCGATCGTTGAGGAATTCCTGTATGTTTAAAGAGAACTTTTTTATGACAGTGAGTTTTGACTTGAAAATCATTACGTGAAGTGGAAGTGAAAGTGGCTCAGATGTGTCTGTTTCTTTAAGACCCCTTGGACTGTAGCCAGCCAGGCTCCCCTGCCCATGGGATTCTCCAGGCAAGAATAATGGAGTGGGTTGCCATTTCCTTCTCCAGAGGCTCTTGCCAACCCAGCGATTGAATCTGGCTGTCCTGCACTGCAGGCTGACTCCTTACCATCTGAGCCACCGACAATAATAACAAGACAGGGCCAAGTGCCAAGCTAAGATCCTGCTGGGTAATTAATACTGGACACCACCCAAGAAGCAGATGTTATTACTGCCCTAATTTATGCCTTTGGGACCTGTGGCACACAGAGGAAGAGTCAGGTCTCCAGGTTCTCAGGGTTCCTCAGAGAATGTCCCTATGTTCAGGTCTCAAGTCTCAGATTGAAGTTTGCACACCGGTTTGTAGGATACATTCTCCTCCCCAGTGAATAGTAAAATAAAATGCTCACTAGGATCAAGGGTAAGACAGCCTTCAATGCTGCGAAAGACTGATGGCAGGAGGAGAAGGGGATGACAGAGGACAAGATGGTTGGATGTCATCACTGACTCAGTGGACATGAGTCTGAGCAAGCTCCCAGAGATGGTAAAGGACAGGGAAGCCTCCTGATGTGCTGCATGCAGTCCATGGGGTCGCAAGAGTCCGACACGACCAGGACTGAGAAACAATAACAAATTTATTACAATGAGATCCTAAATGAAAGGGGGCAGGAGGGAAAGTACATAGAAAGCGACTTGCCGGGAGCCAGCGTGAGGAACTCCGCCCATGGCAAAGGTCATGAGGAAGGAGGCTTGGCATACGCAAAGGCGTGATCAAGCCTCAGGAAACCCCCTGTTCCCGAGCATCTAACCCCAAAACCAGAGTCTGTTTTATGCTCTCACCTACACCTCTGACTTTACGGGGGCTCTCCCCCATAACCGTTTCTCTCGGAGAAGGAGTAAACGTGCAGCTCCAAGGCAATAAAAATTCTTGGGCGTGTCCAGAGTGTTTCAGCTTACGGACTCCTCTGAAGGTTATCTAGCCCACCTGTATAGGTTCGTCCGGCCACATGTGATTGTTTATAGCCTCCCAACCTGAGAGGCACGAGATGTTTTAGACTTACTAAAGGCAAATTCTTTTGGGGAGTTAGAAATTATTAGTATAATGGGTTGGTTAGGAATTATATTGGTGAAGGGTTCTTCATTTGTTGTGTCAATAATTGCTGCTAATTCCCTGCTCTGGGTGGGACAAGGATGTCTCAGGTCAAACCTCTCTGCTGACAGACTAGCTTGTGTGACAAGATTATCCATACTCCTGCCACATGATTGTTTACTACCTCTCAACCATAAACAGCACAGAGAGTTTTGGAGTATTTTGAGAGTCTTAATTAGCATAGGGCTTTTTCTTCTTGTTGAGTCAATGACTGCCGCCAGGCCTCCATATCCTTAGGCACCTGGGAATATATTAATCAATGTATTTGGAATATAGAAAAGGAAATGCAGTAGTTTTTGATGTTAGCAATACTAGACTTTTTGAGTTAATGGCTTTTCTCTTTTGTAATAGATCACTGTGCTTTGTTATAAATCACTGTGTCCTTGCTATGTAAAAATGTAACTTTATCATATCTTAAGACTAAATAGATCTTAAGGGGAGCATTGGTGAAAGGATTTTCATTTATTGGGCTGATGTTTGCTGCTAAATCTCCATGTTCCCTACCCTTATAATGAATATAACTAGCATATAGGAAGAAATAAGTATTAACCTTTAAGCATATAGGAGAAATAAGTATTAACCTTTAAGACTAATCATGTTAACCTTGGGTTCAATAAATTCCTTTCTTGATTGTAACTCACTACACCCTCACCCTATAGGAATGTAACTTTATTTGGAGGGTGGTGCCTGGTTTAAGAAAAAACACCCTTGGAAGAAATAAGTTTTTTGGTTATCAGAAAGAAAGGATCATAAAATGTCAGCAGGTCTCACTCATGGCCAGAAGATGATGTAATATTCCTAAGACCTTTTTTTATACATTTATGTGAAGCACCTGATTTTGATAAAGGTCAGGACTGCTGACTCCCTCGTGACTCTATATTCATCCCTATGTGTAACAAAAGGTATATAAGCAAACCCAAAAATAAAGAAGTCAGATCAGTTTCCGGAAAGACTGATTCCCCCATGTTGCTTCTTTCTTGCTCCCATTTTTCTGGCTGAATTCCCATCTGGAGCATGGATGCTATTCCACGTAATCCAAGTTATTCAGCCTCTTTTTCTCCACTGATCTTCTTACTACACTATCCATTTCTAATCTCTCTATATCTGTGATTAAATATGTATTTTTCCAAAGACGCCGACTCCGTCCCCACCTTCGAATCACCCTGGATCCACCAGGGCTGGACCCCCGCAGCAACTCATCCACTCTATCAAGATTATGACATGATAACACATTTATAATGCAAAGTACCTGGAAGTAATCAGCTGTTATGTAGTACAAGTTGCTCAGCTCACTGCAAGATGCGTCAGGAAGGGACTTTAATCCAGAGTCGACTGACAGAGAAGTGGGCAGGGTAGTGACCCAAAATAACCATCTTGTTGGGGCCAGGTTGGACAGGACCCGGACATCACGGATCAGGTCCCTCAGCGCAGAGTTCCAAACAGTTTTGGGAAGAAATCTCCCGGCGGACTCAGACTGGGAGACTGGCACTGACCTCACTGCTCCACGGGGCAGGCCCAGAACCAGCCCTCAGCAACTCTGTATCTTCCTGACGTCGTGACTTCTTGACCGCCTCGCTGTGGTTCTGTGGACGGGTCGAGCGGAACTCGCAGGGTCCAGTGGTGGTTTGCCTGGGCCTCTTCGAGAGGTTCCCTTTCTGTGGTCCTCAGGGGCATCCCACATAAGTCCTCTGCCCGAAAACCAAGCAGGAAGGATTCATTTCCTTCCGTGCTTGGCTGTCATTTTGGTTTCTGTGGTCGGCAGGGGGCAGTGTTGCTTCGCGGAGCCGCTTGCCCCTTTTCCCCCCCGCCCTTCCCGTTTGAAAAAAGGTTTCAAAGCCTATTGCGGTAATCGGTGACAGATTTTTTTTTTTTTCTTCTATGTTTGCGCTGGTTGGCTGGTTCCAACTGCTGAGGAAAATGCTGAGACGTATTAAGAAAACTGAAAAATTAACAACAAAGAGAAAATATTAAGCAGGTCAAGGGAAAAGTAGCAAATAACGTAAGAGGGAATCCCCATAAGATTATCAGCTGATTTCTCAGCAGAAACTCTGCAGGTCAGAAGGGAGTGGCAGGATATATTTAAAGCGGTGAAAGGGAAAAACCTATAACCAAAAATACTCTACCAAGCAAGGCTCTTCTTTCAGATTCAACAGAGAAATCAAAAGACAGGCAAAGGCTCAGAAAATTCAACAGTACCACACCAGCTTTACAACAAAGACTAACTAATGTAACATCTCTAGGCAGAAACAAAAAGGCCAGGACTAGAAACAAGAAAATTGTGAATGGGAAAGCTCACCAGTAAAGACAAACAGACGATAAACATAGTAAATCATTGTTATGAGAGGATGGGAGTACAAATGCAGGATATTGAAAATGCATTTGAAATTAAGAGACCAGTAAAGTTAAACAAGTATATACACACGTGTATATATACTCTTTCACTCAGGCACGTCTGACTGTTTGCAACTCCATGGACTATAGCTCTCCTCTGTCCATGGAATTTTTCCAAGCAAGAATACTGGAGTGGTTTCCACTTCCTCCTCCAGGGGAATCTTCCCAACCCAGGAATCAAACTAAAATCTTCTGCATCTCCTGCATTGGCAGGGGGATTCTTCAGCACTGAACCACCTTGGAAGATATATATATATATGTTTATATATATATGTGTATATGTATATACACGTGTATGTGGTGTGTGTATAGGCAGCTATAACAAAAAACTCATCATAACCAAACATCTACAATAGATATAGACACAAAAAAGACAAGGGGATCCAAACACAACACTAAAGATAGGCATCAAATCACAAAAGGAAGTTTGGAATAAACACCTTTAGAACAACCCCAAAACAATTTTTTAAATGCCAATAAGAACATAAATGTCAGCAATTAACTTAAATGTAAATGGATGAAATGCTGCATCCTAAAGAAAAAGAAAAAGGTAACGGATTAAAAAAAGATGAAGACCCATGTATAATACTGTCTGGGCTTCCCTAGTAGCCCAGCTGGTAAAGGATCTGCCTACAATGCATGAGACCCCAGCTTGATTTCTGCATTGGGACGATCCCCTGGAGAAGGGACAGGCCACCCATTACAGTAGTCTTGGGCTTCCCTGGTGGCTCAGTCGGTGAAGAATCTGCCTGCAATGCAGGAGACCTGGATTCGATACCTGGGTTGGGAAGGTCACCTGGAGGAGGGCATGGCAAGCCACTTGAGTATTCTTACCTGGAGAATCCCCATAGACAGAGGAGCCTGGTGTGGGTACAGTTCATGGGGTCGCAAAGAGGCAGACACGACTGAGCGACAAAGCACAGCCCAGCACACATAATACTGTCTACAAGAGACCCATTTCAAATCTAGGTACACATACAGACTGAAAGTGAAGGGATGGAAAAAGATATTCAATGCAAATGGAAATCTAAAGAAACCTGGAGTAGCAATACTCACATCAGACAAAATAGACTTTAAAGATTGTTGCAAGATTCAAGGGCACCACATAATGATCAATGGATTATTCCAAGAAGAAGACACAATTGTAAATAAATATGCACCCAACATAGGAGCACCTCAATATACAAACAGCCATAAAAGGAGAAAACATCAGCAACACAATAATAGAGGGGGACTTTAACACTCCACTTTCATCCATGAAGAGCTCATCCAGACAGAAAATCAAGAAGGAAGCACAGCCCCTAAATGACTCATTACAGCAGATGTACTTAATTGCTATTTCTAGGCCATTCCATCCAAAAGCAGCAGAATACACTTTCTTCTCATGTGCACATAGAACATTCTTTAGGATAGATTGTATCTTGAGTCACAAATCAAGCCACATAAATTTAAGAAAATTGAACTCATATCAAGAGTCTTTTCTGAACCCAATGCTGTGGGATTAGAAATAAAATATAAGAAAAAAACTGTAAAAAAAAATACAAACACAGGGGGGATAAACAATATGCTACTAAACAACCAATGGATCATTGAAGAAGTCAAAGAGGAAATTAAAAAATACCTAGAGACAAATGAAAATGAAAACATGACAATCCAAAACTTATGGGATGCAGCAAAAGCAGTTCTAAGAGGGAAGTTTATAGAAATAAAATCTTACCTCAGGAAACAAGAAAATCTCAAACAAACAACCTTACACCTAAAGTAGCTAGAGGAAGAAGAACAAGCAACACCCCTGTTTACTTGAAGAAAAGAAATCATAAAACTCAGAGCAGAAATAAATAAAATACAAAGAAACAATAGGAAAAATATCAGTGGAACTAAAAGCTGGTTCTTTGAACAGATAAACAAAATTGATAAAACATTAGCTACAGTCATCAAGAGACAAAAGGAGAGGACTCAAATCAATAAAATCAGAAATGAAAACGAAGCTACAATGGACACCACTGAAATACAAAGGATCGTAAGAGACGACTACAAGGAACTATATGCTAAGAAAATGGACAACCTGGAAGACATGGACACGTTCACAGAAAGCTGCAATCTCCCGAGACTGAATTAGGAGTAAATAGGTGAAAAAAAGAACAGACTAATCACAAGTACTGAGATTCAAACTGTGATTAAAGTCTCCCAACAGAGACATCTTGAGATTGTTGAGACCCTGGAGGGGCCTGGCCAACCAAGTCCCAGGCTTGGCAACATTCTGAGGTTTTTACAAGACAAAACAAACAGCATTAACACAAAACCAGTCTTGCAATTTGATCACAGATTGATGAAGGTATCAGTTTGCACCCTTCCTGGGACTGTAGGTGGGACCCCAGAACTGCAATCTTTGAAGTCTCACCCACGGAGAGGACATGTTGCCTGGGGCCTTTTCCAAATTGGTTCCCCAGATGTGCTGTGACACAGGACTTTAAATCTGGATATTGGTCAAAACCCAATTTGGTGGGTTTGCTCTTTCTATTTCTCTTTTCTTTTAATGTTAATATATTGAAAGTAAACTAGATAATTCTCTACTAAATATCTGTGTTATTTATTTGTGAAAAAAAAGAAAAACTCTTAACAAACAAAAGTCCATGAATAGGTACCAACACAGGAGAATTCTATTGTTTAGAAATCACTTTTACTTTTGAAATTATTCAAAAAAAACTGCAGAAGAAAAACAGTCCCACACTCTTTTTATGAAGCCGCCATCACCCTGATATATAAACAGGACAAAAATACAACAAAAACGGCAACAACAAATTACAGGCTAATTTCACTGATGAACGTGGAGGCAAAAAAAAAATCTCAATAAAATACTAGCTAACCAAATACTGCAATATATTGATAGGATCATACACCCTGATAAACTGAGATTTATCCCAGGGAAGCAAGGGCTCTTCAATATACACAAATCAGTCAATGGACGCACTACATTAAGACATAGAAGAATAAAAACATGTAATCATTTTAATAGATGCAGAAAAAGTTTTTGACAAAACTCAACGCCCATTTATGATAAAAACTGTCCAGAATGTGGTCATGGAGGGAACATACCTCAACCTACTGATGGACATATATGACAAATTCACAGCAAACATTCTCAATGGTGAAAAAATGAAGGCATTTCCTCCAAAAAGAGGAACAAGACAAGGTAACCACACTTGCCACTTTTATTCAACGTAATTTTGAAAGTCCTAGCCATGGAAGAGGGAAGAAATAGAAATGAAAGGAACCCTAATGGGAAAAGAAGATGCAGAACTGTCATAACCTTTTAGGATAGTTGCTTTACAATTTTGTGTTATTCTTCCCAGTTCTTCCTCCACTGAGTCCCCAAGTCTGTTCTCTACGTCTGTGTCTCTATTGTTGCCTTGCAAATAGGCTTATCAGTATCGTTGTTTTAGATCCCATATATATGCGTTAATATATGATATTTGTTACTCTCTTTCTTACTTACTTCACTCTGTAAAATGGCTCTAGGTACATTCACCTCATTAGAACTGACTCAAAAGTGTTCCTTTCTATGGCTGAGTAGTATTCCATTGCACACATGTACCAAGCTTCTTCATCCATTCATCTGTGGGTGGACATCTAGGTTGCTTCCATGTCTTAGGTATTATAAGTGGTGCTGCAATGAACGGTACAAAAAGTACATGTGTCTTTTTGAATGAAGTACAATGACGTCTCTGTGGAATGAAGTACAGTGCAAAACCACCTTGCTGACAGTCTGATCTTCAGGTCTGCGCTGCTCTCCCAATTGCAATCGGTAGAATAAAGTCAATGTCTATTAGTTTGCTTTTACTCTTTCCCAGTGTCTTACTGGTATCAACTGGTAGGGAAAAAATCACAAAGAATTAATGTCAAAAATATACAAACAGCTCATGCAGCTCAATAATAAAACAATAAATGACCCGATCAAAAAATGGGCCAAAGAGCTTAATGGATATTTCTCCAAAGAAGATATACAGGTACCTAACAAACACATGAAAAGATGCTCAACATCACTCATTATCAGAGAAATGCAGATCAAAATCACAATGAGGTATCATCTCACGCTGGTCAAAATGGCTGCTATCAGAAAGTCTACAAACAATAAATGATGGAGGGCGTGTGGAGTAAAGGGAACCCTCTTGAACTGTTGGTGGGAATGCAAACTAGTACAGCCACTATGGAGAACAGTTTGGAGATTCCTTAAAAAACTGGAAATAAAACTGTCATACGACCCAGCAATCCCACTGCTGGGCATACACACTGAGGAAACCAGAATTGAAAGAGACACGTGTACCCCAGTGTTCATCGCAGCACTGTTTACAATAGCCAGGACATGGAAGCAACCTAGATGTCCATCGGCAGATGAATGGATAAGAAAGCTGTGTTACATATACACAATGGAGTATTAATCAGCTATTTAAAAGAATGCATTTGAATCAGTATTGATTAGGTGGATGAAACTGGAGCCTTTTATACAGAGTGAAGTAAGTCAGACAGAAAAACACCAATACAGTATATTAACCTACATACATGGAATTTTAAAAGATGGTAATGACAACCCTATATGCGAGACACCAAAAGACACACAGATAAAGAACAGGCTTTTGGACTCTGCGGGAGGAGGCAAGGGTGGGATGATCTTAAGGAACAGCATTGAAACATTTATATTACCATATATGAAATAGATGACCAGTCCAAGTTCCATGCATGAAACAGGGCACTCAAAGCCGGTGAACTGGGACAACCCAGAGGGATGGGATGGGAGGGAGGTAGGAGAGGGTTCGGGATTGGGGACACATGTACACCCATGGCTGATTCATGTGAATATATGGCAAAAACCACCACAATACTGTAAAGTAATTAGCCTCCAATTAAAATTAATAAAATTTTTAAAAATTTCAAGTAACACCAGCTGCTCCTCACGTAGACAGATGACAACACAAATTACCAGGCAATCAGGGAGAAGCCCCCGTCCTCCAACCCCAAGAGCCGACCATCACCAGGTGTCATCTGTGAGGGCATCTCCAGTACCCGACAACTCTTCTTGTGACTCCGGATGCGATCGTCCCTCCCAGCCTCCAAGCTGCTGGGAGAGGCCCTCGGGGCACACGGTCCAGAGGGCCCGGCACTACCTTCTCACCTGCGAATCACCCCCGCCCTAATGCCACCGTCCCCGGGGACAACCTACTTTTCTTCAGGCCACTCCGGGCTCCCTCTCAATCCACCACAACCAAGGGAATATGCAGGAAGGTCCTTCTATAAGGAAGGGAAGGGTAAATGTCCCATCTTTGTAATGTCAAAGCCCGGCCCACAGACTCCTCCCCTGAGGAGGGCAGGTAGCCGCTATAGGACCCTGGACGACTCCTCCTCTCGGTGGTCTTTACCCTTCTCTTCCACACACTGAGGATGGGAGGCCGACCCCCCACTCCAGGCTCCTCAGCTGGGCTGAGGATGGGAAGCACTGCATTGGCATTCCGCTAGTGAGAACCTGATCCTGAGAAAGAACGTGTGAGAGCGAGAGAGAGAGGCAGAGACATGCAGACGGAGGGAGACATCTATCGCTCTAGGACCCACCAGGTGTGCGTTAGTGCCACAGGACCACAATCCTCTTCAGTCAAGTGGGATCCGAGTTCTCTCAGAACTGTTGTTTTCCACAAACACCCCCACCTCTTCAGGATCACATGGCGGTTGGACACTCTGTATATGACTTATTTCTCTTTCTCTCAATGGGGATTGACACTCTTAAGCCGATACTGAATCTTCCTATGGACATTGGTCAATTCGGAATAGTTGGGCTCAAATTGGTGTTCAGCAGGTTCAGAAGTAGGCTCTTTCCTTGGCATCACCTCCCTCCCCACCTCATGCCCCACTTCACAAAATGACACAATATAATGAAGTATTTTCAGGGGAGACGCATTTCCCGTATGGAAATCATCGCAGGTGTTCCTTCTCAAGAGTCTGTGAGTTAGGCCCTGATGTGGCATAGGAATAAGCACATACTTTTAATAGGCTCCTTCAGTCCTGCCTTGCTGTGCAATGCTTTTGAAAACTTTTATATCCTGAATCTCCCAGCAGCGGTGTATAGTAATTTTAAAAGGAAGGTATCTTTCAGTGTCTGGATTCCTGGAGTACAGCTGATCCTGGATAGTAGAACTGTGGTGCGGTCAGAAATTTGGATATATGATTAGTTAGGGGTTTCCATTTATATCTCAATTGTTCATTAGTCCCTAAGTCATGTTCCATTCTTTTGCAGTCCCATGGACTGTACCCACCAGGTTTTCCTGTCCATGGCATTTCCCAGGCCAGAATACTGCAGTGGGCTGCCATTTGCTTTTTCAGGGGATCTTCATGACTCAGGGATCAAACCCCGGTCTCCTGCATTAGCAGGTGGATTCTCTACCACTGAGCCACCAGGGAAGCCCTTGTTTTTCCGATACCATTGCCTTATATTTGACATACCTCTGTTGGGTGGATCACATATGTCTGTGCCTGTGTGTTAGGCTTGCCGCACATGTTTCTTTTGTCCACAACAGTACAGTGAAGTGGCTTGGCTTGCTTACGTCTCTCAGGGTACCAGCAATAGAGAAAATGTATGAAGAGAAAGGGTTTCCTTAACTTAAGGAAAAGAATTTCCACAACTCCCTATGAAAGGGGTTTAGTCTCCTGCCTAGAACCTATTAATATTCAATGAAATCTTTCGTGACTGCTCATTAGAGGAAAGCAATGGTTCTACTGTTTTTACTTGAATATTGGCTACATTTAAAATTATGCTTGAGATTGTGTGAAATAGGTAAGTAAAGCTACAGATCCCAGTGATCCATTTTCTTTACCCAGCATATGGGTGCAGTACAAGCTCAGTGTAAACCATCAGTTTGGGTGAGTACAATGTGCCCTGCAAGGAAATATTTTTTATAAAGTAAACAGACTGGATGTGCTAACAGGAAATCTATACTTTGTTCAGCAGATTATTTATCTAATGAAAAAGGACTTAGGCCAAGGGAATGTATAAGGTGGTGATTGTGAGCGAAAACAGGTGACAACATTGAGAGAGACAGTGGTGTAATGAATAGTGCAGAGACCTTCACATTTTAACAGATGTACATGAGAGATGGTTAGGACCACTACCAAGCAGTGTGACCTTGAGTAAGATGCTCACCATCTCTGATCCTCGGTTCCCTTGCCTGCAAATGGGGAAAATAATATTATAGGTTATCCCACCCCAGGCAAAGCCATTCCTCACGGCCTGATCCCAGCCTCCGCTGGCTCCTGAGGCCAAGGCTCTCGTCACACTTGTTTCACCATGGTCTTCAGACTGGCTTCCTGCCCACCCCACCATGAGCCCCTTGAGGACCTTTATACCACAGCGCCTCAGAACACGTTTACCATCTTATGAGTGATGATAAAGTGAGGTACACGGAGCAGTGCAGCTGCTGTTATGCTGTCAATTCGTTGCAAACAACATATAGGAAACGAGTGGCTGGAGCAAACCTCTCCACTCAGTTTTCTGTTGCTCTAGGGCCGTTTGTGTTTTTTATCCCCACATCGTCCAGAAGCTTATTGTACGAGAGAAACACCCTCCTTTCCCCTT
This sequence comes from Ovis aries, assembly GCF_016772045.2. Lineage (NCBI taxonomy): Eukaryota > Metazoa > Chordata > Mammalia > Artiodactyla > Bovidae > Ovis > Ovis aries. The sequence continues at coordinate 50,837,719 of NC_056080.1, forward strand.
CCGAGTGCACAATCATTATAGCAGCCGTTTCTCAACTGAATTGTCAGTGAGTGAACCCTGAAAATCCTCAGCTCAAATTTCGGTTCGTCGAGCGGGTGAGGGGAATCCTGTCGTCTCTCCCCACTCTGGCACGAGTGTCTAGTGTCCGTCTCTTCCCCCTTGGCTTCCCCTTTCTTCTGTATCTTGGACACTCCTTTACCTCCTGAGACTGAGGTCTGTCCTAGGCTATGGCTGCTTTCAGCACTGTGCTGAGGGCATCGATGACTAGGTGGGCACTGGGGATACTTGTTGGTTGAATACAGCTCAGAGAGCCAGGCGACTTTATTTCACGGGTGAGAAGTGTAGCTTCCACGCAGGCTGCCATCAGCAGGCTGGACGGTTTGAACCTGCTGATCAGCGTCCTCGGGCAAGTCCAGTGGCGCCCTGTCACTCTGCTCCCCTCTTCCTCTTGCTTCCGTAGCTTCTTCTACTCCGCACCTTCCCCGTGCCCTCCTTTGTGCTCCCGCTGCTCTCCGTGTACATGGACACTGTGCCAGAGACCACCCTGTCTCCCGACCTCACGTGGTGTGATTGTCTGTTCCCTTTCTAATTAGACCGCTTTGAGGAGTTTTCTCTTCGCTCACAGTCCATGGTGGACACCCCAATACAGTAAGCATCATGGGTCTCCTTTTATTCTTTTTCCTTTGTTTTATATTTATCCCCCTCTTTTTAACTTTTTTGAGGAATCAATATGGTATTGTGGGTAAGGACACAGATAACCTCTGATTCAGATAACCTTCCTTTCCACCTAGTTCTGCCACTTGCTATCACATCATCTTGAGAAATTAAATTGGCCCACTGTGCCATACCAGCCTCGCCTGAAAATGGGTGAATTATTCAGAATAATGCCATGAACTGAGCAGGTGGTTTTTGTGAGTATTGAATGAGGTTCATAGAAATGTGTTGGCATGTTCCCTGTTATAACAAATACTGAGCTGCCACAGGGCAGGTTGCAGGTCAGGCCTTACCCTCAAGCTTCACGAAGCATTTCAAGGTCACATTAGACATCTGTGTCCAGCCCTAGAGGCTCCTTCCTTCTCAGCCACAGTCCTCGAGCTTTTCCCTCACAGCTAGACAAACCCTCACCAGGAAGCTGGCTTTTCTGTTACACCTCTCCCACCTGGAAATCACTCACAGACTTCATCTTCTGTTGCGTGCATCATTCTGTTCCTGGTAATCTTGTCCTCAGATGGATTGAGGCTCCTCCTATTGCAAGGGGATGCCCAGGACTGATAACAAGGCTGTGATGTTTCCCTGGTCCCCCATGGCATGGAAACTCTCTGGGACCTGTGCCCAAACTTCTCTCCTCATTTCATCTCCCTCCATCCCACAGTTCACAGTTTACACTCAAGCTGGGTTCCAGTGCAGGCCCTACCAGCCCAGGCACTCTCCTTCAGCCTCAAATTCCTTATCTGTAAAATGGCAATAACTCTACCTGTTGGTGAGGTTTATTGGGAGACCTACTGGAGATAACAGATGTAAAACACCTAGCACCCATGACCTGGCAGGTGGAAGGCAGTAAATAACTGGCTGTGTCCTCTATCAGCTCCTTTAATGAACAGCATCTGGTGTGGGATAATACTGTGACTCAGTCGATGTCTTTGGACTGAAGGGTCTAGCCTGTGCAAGGGGCAAAACAAGAAATGAAATTGTGGAATAAGAAAGAAGAAATGAAACCCATGTCCATACAAATACTCATCCTTAGTTACATGTCTTTCAAAGCAGCACTGTCCGTAATCTCCAAATAGTGGAGCAGCCTAAAAGTCTGTCAGCTGGAGAGGGGTAAACAGAGTATTCTGTAGCCATTCAGTGGAACCGCATCAATGGATGAAAAGTGATGAGCTTCTGCTTTCTGCTGCCACACGGGTGAGCCTCCAAAGCATTGTGCTAAGTGAAAGAACCCAGACACAAAAGGCCACTTCCTGCAGGAGTCGGTTGATATGAAATGCCCGCAAAGGGCAAATCTACAGAGACAGAAATTAGATGAGAGGATGCCTGGGCATGCAGGTCCGCTTGGGGATCGACTGCTGATGGGTACACGGACCCTTTTCGTGGTGCTGGCAGGGTTCCACAACTGCACTGTGGCGGTGGTTGCACACTGTGTGAAGTTGCTAAAAGTCACTGCCCTGGAAGTGGTGGGTGTGATTTGTGGTATGTGATTACACCTCAGTAAAGCAGTATAGGAAGGTAATGCAGATGTGCAGGTGAGACATGTGGGGAAAGATGTGCCATTGCTTCTGTAACAGTGGGGAGCGCCCCCGCTCCTTCCACGTCCTGGGTCCGGCCTCCTCCACATGTGCTAGATGCTCCCTCCAGAGACAGTCGCCGTGCACGTCAGGACAGAACCCCCAGTGAGCACACACGTCTAGTGTGTCTCTGTGTTTACACACAGGCGCCCAGTGTGTGACCACAAGTCAGTGGCTCTGGACAGGCTCCCAGAACCCACCCTGCATCTGAAATTCTACTTAGTTGTTTTCCCATTCTTCTCAAATCACGTGGACCCAGCTTCCGTTTCCCTGGTAACGGATCTCAGCCCTTAGCTCCAACCTCTGGTCACAGGAATACCTGTAGCCTGGTGTGAGGTCCCCTGCCTGAGCTCAGCAACCCAGGAGGGATGCTCAGCAGAGCAGTAACCAGGACAATGGAACTCCATCCATCCTCCTTCTGCCGCCAGGACATCTGCCTGAGTGTCTGGTAAGGAAAGGAACTTAGGGGCATAACACACCACTGAGTCATTGAAATTGTTCTAAATATGGCTGTGAATAAATATGTCAAAATCCCTCTCAGAAGGGAAGACATATAATTACAAATTTTTTGAAATTTCATTAGTAGCAAACATGGCTCTTCAGTTCAGGAATCTGTTTAAAACCAGGACGGATGAAGCATCATGTGATTGTGCTTCTCAACCTAAACTGTGCATCAAATCTCCCCTGGAGAGGCTTTAGAAGAGTTGATGCTGGCAGGACAGCCCCAGAGAGTCTGAAGTAGTAGGTCTGGAATGCAGCCCTGGCCTGAGCATTATCTGAAAAGTTGTCTTATGAAAGCTGAGCTTGCAGCTGTGGAAACAAAACCCATTCTTACAGGAAGAAATCCAACATCGAAAACTTGCGACTTCTGACTACAAGCAAAGCAGGGCTGAGGAAAGGGACAACTTGCCCAAATTAATACTAGTTTGAAGACTGACCTTGTGCTTGCTTGCTCTGCTGCGTGTTCCTGAATTCAAAGTTTTACAGTTAAAACCCTGCTGTTGTTAGTGAAACTCAGTACGTTTTAGTTCTTGTCAGGATCCCTTGTGCCTAGTTAGTTGAATACATTTCTAAAACACTGTGGAGATAACTTCATTCGACAGATCATAATAGTGCTTTAAAGATCAAAGATGGCTGAGAATTGTAGCTGTTGATGTTGATGTTGATGTAGAAGGATCGGCTGCCAGCATATCTGCTGCCTGTGCTCAGCTGCAGTTTTAAACCGTTTCCTGTGTTATCAAATTAACGCCCATGCTCAGATGAAGACCAAATAAGAACAGGATGTTTACTGGGAAAAATACAGTTAAGCAATCCCTTGTTTGATGCACACCCATGAAGACTCACCTCTTGAAATGTTCTACTTTAGGGATCTCTTCTGGATATTCTTTGGCATGTTCCCCAATGATGGGCTTACATTGCTGTGTCCTGACTCACCGTCCTGTTAAAGACAGGGCTTTCAACCTCTCAGGTGTATTACAGTGGCCAGGTTCTCTCAGAGATCCAGAAGAGGGTGATGGCCTGTTCTCAGGACACCTTCAGAGTGTGTCTGCAGAACAGGGCCTCTCAGATGAACGGATCCCCATCTGTGGCAACAGGAAGATCTCGGGTCAGCCTTTTCTAGAGCAGCTCCAGGGGAGTCATGGCTTGGTGAAGATCACACCCAGCAGCATGCCCGGGATTGTGGTTTAAGGAACTGGGTGGATGGCGGTGCCTATCCATGAGACACCCCAGGGAACATTGGCCCTGGGCTACTAGCAGGTCTGCAGTGCTTATGGGACATCTGAGTGCAGATAGCCCATACATCTCAGCCTGTGGGGGAAGTGAGGCCCAGTTGAGACATCTTAGGTAGATTTGGTGATTCGAAAAGCCATCAGCATACAGAGGGATACAGATGAAAATGAGTCAGATGGGTAAAAGCTCTGGGGGGGTGACATGGTCACCCAAGGATCATGTATAGAATGGAAGAGCACAGGGCAGAGGTTGGAAACCAGAGGAAAACAAAATCAAGATTTAGGAGGGGTTCAAACTAAATGGACAGATAAGGAGACTTAGAAGTAATGAACTGAGACGGAGGAGGAAAACCAGGATGGGCTGCTGTCAGACTGACCAAGGAAAGTGTTTTTGAAAACGGAATGTGTCTGTGGCCAGTACAGCACTGGGTACTACAGTTTGGCGCACGGAGCTCTTGGGATACGTTAGCAAGGGGATGTTCTGTGGATGGGCACTCAGAGGAGGAATCAAGAGGTAACCAGATAAGGATGCTCCTGGAGTCTATACTTTCAAGAAGCATGGCTTGAAAGGAATCAGAGACTCAGGGTATTGGAAGTAGAGGCCTGTGTGCTTGCAGGGTATGCTATTTTCTATCCCCCAAACCAAAGAGACCAGGATGCCCGTTGCAAAAGAATCATCAGGACTCTTGACTAGAGGACAGAGTGGAGAATTGGAATGATCTTCACAGGTGAGTATTCATGTCGAGAGGGGAGTGTGGTATTTTCAAAGCAGCAGTGGAGTTCCAGGAAGACCTCCTTCCTCTCCCTCTGGGCCCCGCTCTGCCTCTGCGGCCCATGGTCACAGGAAGAGCCAGGTGGTGGTGGGGGACGTGGGTTGCTGAGATCACAGTCTCAATGTACGCTCCTTAGACTCCATGGACACTTTAATGTATTTTTTCTCCCTGGATGATCTGATCTTCCTCATGAGTGTTCACCCTTCATAGTGGTTAGTAATGGGAAAACCCCACTGAAGTTGCTTCTGACTTGGAAAGTGTGGTTGCATGCAACCAGCTGAATATCCACAGATACAAATGCTTAGTCTATTCCGGTGAAAATGTCTCTACTTCTTTCAGTGATGGAACAGGGATATATGTCACTTACAAGGCTTGCAGTCATGTGGGAGAGGGAGTCTATAACACGGCATATGTTTGTTCCTCACAGAGGCCTCAGTGTTCCCTGAGGGAAAAATGACCATCCTCTCCTGGCTCCAGCTGTTGATGCTGACCTGTACCGCCCATGGGTGGGGGTGGGGAAACTTGCATTTTTGTCTCCCTCCTCTTGCTGTGGACCCAGTGCTCCATGGCTGACTGAGCCTCAGCCACCCTGCTGGCATCTGTAGACCCCTCTGAATCTAGGTATTATCGTCCACCCCATCAACGGGCAGGGATGTCCACTCCTCAGCTGCACGGTCCCCTAGCCCATTGCCTGCTTAGGCTTCATCTGGATGCAGTCCCTTTCCACATTTCTCCCTAAAGTGATGCAGAGCCCTCCCTTGGATCTCACCTGCACCGCAGCAGGAACCAAGATCAGCTCCAGAAAACGAAATTCCTAAACTGCAGCCACCCTTCTGCCCAAAGACTCCGTTGGGTCATTGTACACTGTGCCCCCTGGATCCCAACTGTGAATGGGGTGGAATCGTCCTGTCCCTGGTGTTCATTTCTTGTCACACCTCCCTTGTTTGAGCTCTCTCACCTCTGCCTACCAGTGTCTCTGTGGGCCATTCCCCACTGTGACTGGGACGCTCTTTCCTTTGGCTTGTCTTTCACTTGACCCAAGACTTCCCATACAATATCAAGGTCAAATGGGGCCTAGTGTAGAATGTGTAGCTTGTCGAGTACAGTGAGGATAGTTGGTGTCACATAAGCCCCACGCCCCTGAAATATGAAAACAGAGGTATAAACAACACAAAAGTCAAATATGCCAAAAGATGCCTGAGATGTTGCCTAAGATGAGCACTGAAGAGTGTCTGTGGGATCAGGAAGTATGGATATTAATGATGGCCATGATGTGACCAGTTCCAGTGGAGGTACTGGGACAAAAACTCCACAGAAGTGGGCCGAGGAGAGAATATCTCAGCAGAATTTGAAGGAGTTTTGCTTTGCAGGGCAACCGGTAATGTGCCAGTAGCTGCATACTAGGGTGGTGGAAGACGGTGGGTTTCCCCCTGTGCTGTGGAATGCTCCGATGTAGAGGGAGCAGGTGCTGGTTCAGGAGAGAGGAATGATAACTGCAGGGGCAAAGTCCCTGAGAAGGTGCAAGACATGGGATCCTGGGCAGAGGTGAGGGGCTGGGTGTAGTCAGGAGCAGGCGTGGAGAGGGGCAGCAGACTGCCAGGGCAGAAACCTGGAGTTTGGGACTGGGAAACTTGAGAAATTCCACGAGATTTGTTCTTCTTTCTCCACGAATTATTGGCCTGTGGGGCTGGTGGTCATTAGGATGGAGGAAGGTGACTACTGTGTAGTGTAGTAGTGTAGGTAGGTGAGAGTGAAAATGAACAGCAGTTCTACTCTGGCCACGGATTTAAGATAAAACACTTCTGTAAAGTTGTAAAGTTTGCTCCTCAACGCTCCGATGCTGAGACACAGGCAGGGCGTGGGTAGGTAGGCAGGAGGGGTCAAGGAGCACAAGAGGCGTGCTTGCAGGGGACAGCTTCCAGCCCTGGCTCAGCCGACCCAGGAGGGGCCTGGCAGGTAGCGTCGAAGGACGTGTGGTAGGTGAGGTGGGGGTTTCCAGGAGGTTCTGGCATCAGTGCACTGGCGCTAGAGCGAGGGAGCCTGAGGACAGGACATCATGTTGAGGGTGATGAGAGGGAGGAAGGCTAGAAAAAGGGCACCATGAGGGGCGCGGTCTTTCCTGATGCCCGGGGCGGGACCGTGGGCAGGGGGATGCTCGAGTGGGGAGGCGGGGAACATCGAAGAGGACGCAGAGTCTCCGGGATGACCGGGTGAGCCTCGTGGGCACTGAGGACGCATCAGAGGAGTGAGGCCTGAGAGAACAGTGAGTGTACCACGGGAGGGACGCGTTCACTGGCCTGGGGAGGGCGGGAGGAGAAATACAGGGGACTTGTACCGGTCCCGCACTTTGGGGGCTTCGGCAGAGGGCGACAGGCCCCGGACATACCTGGCCAGGTTCCTCAGCGAATGAAGACTTTGAAACAGGGCCCAGGAGAAAACTCCCAACCTACCCAGACTGGCGCGGGGCTCACTGGGTTCCTGCGCGCAGGCCCAGAACCAGCCAATCGGAGCGCAGCCCCGCCCACCAAGCTCCAGATTTCCCGGGTTCCCTGACTTCCCGCCCGTGTTGCCTTGGTTCCGCGGGCCGCTGGAGAGGAGCCCGCGGTCCACGGGTGGTGTTGCCGGGCCCCTTCGAGAGGGTCCCTTCATCTCTGGCCCTCATGGGCATCCTCCTGAACTTCCGCATCCACGCTGTTCGGTCCTCTGCGAGAAAACCCAACAAAAACGATGGATTTTCTTCCGGGCTGCTGGCGTTTTGGTTTCTGTGGTCGGCAGGTGGCAGTGTTGCTCCAAGTGTCACCATCCCATTTCTCCCCCGCCCTTCGTCGTTGAAAAAACGCCGCGCCGCCTTTTGCCCCAAGAAGTGGCGGATAGTTTTCTCTGCTTGAGCCGGTTGGCTGGTTCAAACTGCATCTGAGCCCTTCAGAGAGCCCTTTGTGAAAACTGTGAAGGAACCCACTGACACTTAAAATTACAATAAAATAATATAAGCTGATATATTGAATAATGGAGGGAGTGAGCTCCCTTGTCTTGCTTCTGATCCTAGAGGAAATGCTGTATTTAAAGAGAACTTGATTATGACAGTGAGTTTTGACTTGAAAATGTTTATGTGAAGTGGAAATGAAAGTTGCTCAGTCCTGTCAGATTCTTTAAGACCCCTTGGACTGTGTAGGCTGCCAGGCTCCTCTGCCCATGGGATTCTCCTTTCAAGAATATTGGAGTGGGTTGCCATTTCCTTCTGCTGGAGATCTTCCCACCCCAGGGGCCGAACCTGGGCCTCCTCTGTTGCAGGCTGACTCCTTACCATCCGAGCCACCCACAATAATAACATGACAGGGACAAGTGCCAAGCTAAGATCCTGCTGGGTAATTGATGCTGGACACCACCCAGGAAGCAGGTGGTATTACTGCCCTCATTTTTTGCCTTTGAGAACTGTGGCACACAGAGGAAGAATCAGCTGTCAAGGTTCTCCAGGTTCCTCCAAGAGTGTCCCTCTGTCCAGGTCTCAAGTCTGTCAGATTCTAGTTTGCACACTGGTTTGCAGGAAGCTTTCCTATCCCCAACAGAAGAATGAAATGAAATAATGGGAATGAGGGTAAAGTGAATGTTAGTCGCTCAGGCCTGTCTGACTCTTTGAGACCCCCTGGACTGTAGCCCACCAGGCTCCTCTGTCCATGGGGATTCTCCAAGCGAGAATATTGGAGTTGGTTGCCATTCCCTTCTTCAGCGGATCTTCCCGACCCAGGGATTGACCGCTGGGTCTCACAGGGGTTGCACCAAGGCCTCCCGCATTGCTGGCAGATTCTTCACCATTTGAGCCTCCAGGGAAGCCCAGATGAATGTAAAATAGCCTGCGAAACTTTTAAAAATGTATAATAACATAGTTATGACAATAAGATGCTAAATGAAAAGGGAGGGTGCCACATAGAAAAGGATTCATCCACTGGATCAGTATCACGCTGCTGCTGCTGCTAAGTTGCTTTAGTCCTGTCTGACTCTATGTGACCCCATAGAAGGTCACCATGGCTTAACCTGCTTTACACTTTCCATCCCGAACAAAAGAACTGCCATCTGTAAATATTTCCATGTCAAGATTGTCTAATGGGGTATCCATTAGATCCTCCCAAGCTGCATAGTTTAAAGGTAGAAATTGGGAACAATCGTGATCAGGTGTTTCATTTTCCTTCTCAGGAAGGAAAGTGGCAGGGTTTAAATTTCCACAAACTTTAAGCTTAGTTACTGGTCCTTCTAACAACAATGACTGATATTTAAGAAGCCTACTGTCTGTCATCCAAATATTAACCTTAGAATTTAAGATTCCATTCACATCATGAGAAGTCAGTACAGTAAGGTTTCGTCCATTAATTATTTTTAAAGCTTCAGGTGCCCCAATTACTCTTAGGCGGTGGGGCCACCCACGTGAAATCACATCTAATTCTCTGCTTAGATAAGCAATAGGTTGCTGGTGAGGCCCTCAGGGTTGTGTCAAAACTCCCAAGGCCACACCTTTTCTTTCAGTGACAAACAAATTAAATCCTGACCTTGTGCGCAAGCTCAGAGCTGGAGCTTGTAGGAGATCAGTCTGAAGAAGCTTAAAAGCCTTTTGAGTTTCTAGAGACCAAACCAGTTTGTCAGTTGGGGCCCACTGAGTTTCAGCTATAAGTTTATATAAAGGCCGGGCAAGTTCCCCATAACCCGGAATCCAAATGCGACAGTAACCTGTGATTCCCAAAAATCCTCTCAATTGTCTTAAAGTCATAGGTAAGGGATGATTTAGTATAGCTTTAATTCTCTCGCAAAGAGTCGGACACGACTGAGAGACTTCACTTTCACTTTCACTTAATTCTCTCAGGGCCTATGGCCCTAGTTCCTTCTGATTTGATTAGGCCCGGATATCTTAACCAATTGTTGACAAAGCTGAGCCTTTTCCCTTGATGCCTTGTAACCGCAGCCTGCCAGAAAGTTTAAGAAATTTTCTGAGGCTCGCGAACAAGCTTCCTCTGTCTCAGCACAGAGCAAAGTATCATCTACATATTGTAACACCACCGCTTCAGAGCTATTAAAGTTTTGTAGATCCTGTGACAAACTTTGTCCAAATAAGTGAGGACTGTCACGAAATCCCTAAGGCAAAACTGTCCAGGTTAACTGAGAAGGTGGCTGCGTAGGGTCTTCAAAGGCAAATAGAAATTGACGTTCCTCCACCAAAGGCACTGGATACAAGGCATCTTTTAAATCAATTACTGAGAAATATTTGGCTCGTTCAGGCATTTCAGACAATAGAGTGTAAGGATTAGGCACCACAGGGTGTAAAGGAACTACAGCCTCATTTATTATTCATAAATCTTGAACTAGTCTCCATTTACCATTTGATTTCTTTATACCCAAAATAGGAGTGTTGTAGGGACTGTTACAGAGAATTAATAGTCCCTGCTCCTTTAAATTTTCATTGATGGGTTTTAACCCTTCCTTAACCTCAGGTTTCAGTGGATACTGCTTCTTATGTGGAAATAAGTGCGGGTCTTTGAGCTTGACAACTACAGGAATAGCATTTTGTGCTCGACACACAGATTTTCCATCAGCCCATACTCTAGGATTTACATTTTGTTCAACTAAAGGGAGAGAAAGGGAGAGCTCCATATTCATGAAAACAGAGGCATGGACCTTGCTCAGTATATCCCTCCCCAAAATGGGTGAGGGAGATTCTGGCACGATCAGAAACTCGTGTGAAAATAGCACAGAATCCCAGTTGAAAGATAAAGAATAACTGAAATAATAACATTTGGCTCATCCAGAGAGTCCCATTATGGAAGCGGATCAGGAAGAAAGTGGGTCAGGGGCTTCAGTAAGCACAGAATAAGTTGCCCCAGTATCTAAAAGGAAATCAATGGATTAGTTAGTTCAGTTGCTCAGTCGTGTCCGACTCTTTGCGACCCTATGAATCGCAGGCCTCCCTGTCCATCACCACCTCCCGGAGTTCACTCAGACTCACGTCCATCGAGTCAGTGATGCCATCCAGCCATCCCATCCTCTGTCGTCCCCTTCTCCTCCTGCCCCCAATCCCTCCCAGCATCAGAGTCTTTTCCAATGAGTCAACTCTTCGCATGAGGTGGCCGAAGTACTGGAGTTTCAGCTTTAGCATCATTCCTTCCAAAGAAATCCCAGGGCTGATCTCCTTCAGAATGGACTGGTTGGATCTCCTTGCAGTCCAAGGGACTCTCAAGAGTCTTCTCCAACACCACAGTTCAAAAGCATCCATTCTTCAGTGCTCACCTTTCTTCACAGTCCAACTCTCACATCCATACATGACCACTGGAAAAACCATAGCCTTGGCTAGACGGACCTCTGTTGGCAAACTAATGTCTCTGCTTTTCAACATGCTATCTCGGTTGGTCTTAACTCTTCTTCCAAGGAGTAAGCGTCTTTTAATTTCATGGCTGCAGTCACCATCTGCAGTGATTTTGGAGCCCACCCGCCCCCCCTCAAATAAAGTCTGACACTGTTTCCACTGTTTCCCCATCTATTTCCCATGAAGTGATGGGACTCGATGCCATGATCTTCGTTTTCTGAATGTTGAGCTTTAAGCCAACTTTTTCACTCTCCACTTTCACTTTCATCAAGAGGCTTTTTAGCTCCTCTTCACTTTCTGCCATAAGGGTGGTGTCATCTGCTTATCTGAGGTTATTGATATTTCTCCGGGCAATCTTGATTATCTTAATCTTAATAATTGTGGGGGGCCAATCGATGGAGTTCCTCAGGTGTAATTAGGACGGGAGCTTGTGTGGGGACCCCCGGGCACCTTCAGTCCTGATTGTCTTGAGAGTCGGACGCCAGAGACCTAGGCCTCTGGGGGCAGTCTCTCTTCCAGTGACTGGACATGGAGCCAGGGGCGGCTTAGATGCCTGAGGGCAATCCCACTTGAAGTGCCCCTCCTTTCCACAGTACTAGCAAGCCCATCCCTTTTCACCTAGGTCCCTCTGGGCATCTTTCTCAGGCTGGTTTAAGAACGTTTTTCATAGCCATTGCGAAGGCTTCTGCCTTTTCCTTTGTCTTTTTCTGCCTTTCTTTCTTTTCCTCATATTCCCTACCATAATAGACTGTCTGAGCCAGTTGTAACAGAGTATCTAAAGACTGATTTGGTCCATACGCCCATTTTAATAGCTTATGGCGGATATCTGGAGCCGACTGAGTGAGAAATCTATCCTTTAAGATCACTTTTCCTTCTTCACTTTCGGGATCAATCTCAGTGAATCTGCGAAGGGCTTCTCTTAGTCTATCTAGGAATTTACCAGGAGCTTCCTTCTCCTCCTGTTCTATGTCTGCCAATTTGCCATAGTTTAAAGGTTTAGAACGTGCCTGCCTGAGTCCTTCGAGAATACATCTAACAAAATGACTCTGATTCCATCTTCCTTTAGCTGTGTTGTTGTCCCAGTCTGGTTCTGTAGTTGGGACCGCCTGATTCCCAGTGGGGAGGGCCGCTATCTCGTCCTCCCACTTCCCTACTGATTCATTACCAAGCCATTCATCTCCATAAGCAACTGCTTTTTCCCAAAACTCTAGTCTTTGAGTCAGGAGTCAGCGTTTGTCCCAAGATATACATCACATCCTTCCAAGTAAGGTCATAAAGCAGAGTAACACCTTTAAAAGCTCTAATATATTTTTCTGGGTCCTCTAAATAGTCTCCAGATCCTCCTTTATTCATTGTATTTCTTGATAAGAAAAAGGCTTATTAACTCTCATAGACTGATTATTTCTCCCAGTGGGTGTTTCACGAGGAGGCAACAGCTTGTGTGGCTGTTCCTCAGTCTCTCTGGCTGCTCTGCGCATATGATCCCAGGGATAGATTGGAGAAACCTGTTTTTTTTTTCTCTTTGTCTCCTGTCCTCCATATCATCTCTTACTTCGATGGTCTGAGTTTCTACTGAAACCAGAGTAGTCTGAGGTCGTGCTGAGACAGGAGTTGTTTGGACCTCCATGTGGGCAGTTTGAATCTCAGTTTGGATTTCCACTGAGACCAAGGCAGTTTGAGTCTCAGTTTGGGTTTCCACTGAGACAAAGGCAACCCTTCTGAGGGGGGTTCTCTGGCTTTCAGTTTGCTCAGTTTGGAGCCCCGGGTAGGGGGCAAAGTAGGAGGACAGGAGGGAGCTGAAGGTTTCACGCCCAAATCTATACCCTTAGGACATAAGTCTGGCATATTTCGCAGAGAGAAAAAGGGCAACACATATGCTACTTCTATCCACTTCCCTTGTTCCTTGCAGAACCGGTCTAATTGTAAAACAGTATTATGCTTAAGAGACCCTCCATCTGGCCACTGTTTGCCGTCCTCCAGTGGCCATGCAGTATCACATAGGTAGACCAGGTGTGTCTTCTTTAAGCCCTGGGGATCAAATTTATCCCCGTTTTTCAGGATACAGTTCGAAGAAGTGAGGTTAGAATTGTTAGCTCCCATCTGTAAGAGAGAAAAAAAGCGACCAGCGCCATCCATCTGTGAGAGAGAAAAAAAAGCGACCAGCGCCATCTTTCTACCGGAGGCGTCCCTCCCTGCTCTAGATGGGGGTGTAGATAGACTTTACACCAAAAGCTTTTCCTTCCTGGTCGGACTTAGTCTGTCCCTTACCGACGCAGGTGCCGTACTCGTCCCTCCCGGTTCTACCACCGAGACAGGGTGGGGATGTACCAGGGGTAGACTTGATAGCATCCCTACCTGACGTCCAGCTCTTCACCATTGTCTCTGATGCCCCCCGGGGTGCAGTCAGAGTAACCTTCCAGAATGCCTCCCAAGCTAAGACCGCTGGGGGAAACATTCGTCACCTGAGTGCCTGTGCACGACCCTGAGTATATTCCTGACCACAATAAGACTGATACGAACATAAAGCTGAGATGTTCCCTCCAAGCATCACCACACCAGTATAAGAGCCTCCTCTGGTCCACTAAGAGCCAGCGTTACCACAGGAAAAAACAAACAAACAAACAAACAAACAAAACAAAAACAAAAAAACATTGCGGTCCCAATCTGAGTAACCTTTAATTAACCTCAGAGATGTTCTTGGAGCTAGAGCTCCATCTAGCTTCTGAACTTCCGATTCCTAGCGAGGCTAGGCGCTTTCTTGACTACCAATCCAAGTTTGGGACCTAAGCCACAGTACACAGTATAACAGTATAGATCACAAGTCCCTTGAAAGTCTATGATCCGATAGATTAGGTTAGTACTTTTAATTCCCAAGGAGTTATGAAATGGTCAAAGAGACCGAAAAGTCTGACCGAGAAAGGAGAGTTCGGTCCACACGTTTTGCCCATTTCTGGTCGGTTCCCTAAGGAGACATCGGGTGCCTCTTGGCATTGGCAGGTTGGTATAAACCCCCCGACAGGTTTCTGCCATAAGCCACATGAGATGACCATGGAACCGCAGAGCAGGGCTCCTCACTTGCTTCGTGCAGGGCATGTCATTCATTCACACAAGCACACCGTAGCATTAGTAAAGCACAGCAGAAAACGTGTTCGCTAAGAGAGCGAAGAACTAGAGCTCCAAGCAAGCTTACCTTGTCCTGAAGGATTCCGGATGAGCCCCCAAGATGAAAGGTTGTTGCTGAATCACGCAAAGACGCCGGGATTCTTGGCCCCCGGAGGAGCAGAATTCAATCCAGGGCCAGAGATGAGGCTTGATCACTCAGAGCTTTTGTGTAATAAAGTTTTATTAAAGTATCAAGGAGATAGAGAAAGCTTCTGACAGGCATCAGAGGGGGTCAGAAAGAGTACCCCCCTGCTCATCTTCAGCTGCATGTCATATAGTCACTAGCAGTCTGTTAATGAAAGAAAGGAATGTCTTAAAACTCAGAATGGCACCAGGCCCCTCACCCGTAAGATGCATTTTGGGATAGTCTTGACATCAGATGATTCATCCTGGGCCATAAAATGATTAACTTGAATCTTGAAGAAGGGCAGATCACCATACAAATAGTTTTGTTTACATAGATTGGGGGAACAATATCTGAGTATAACATGTTGGTTTGTCAAGTAGGTTCTGAGCCAAGAGGCAGAACCGACTTGAAGACAGAGTTCGGGGTAAATGCATAGTACATTAGCATAGCTTAAGATAAACATTTTCATAAGAGAAATGCATTGGTTATCTCTAGGTTTGAGAATAGTTAACTTCAGGTGAAACCAGGTGTCATTATGGGAACACAGTATTTTAAGAGAAACCTCTTTTTAAATTCTTATAGAGAAGGAAAAAAATATCGCTAGTTTGCTTCCTCCTGCTGCTTGAGAGAGAGAAAAATGTCTGACACCTGCAGGCTATTTCCTCCCTTTGGAGACCTCTGGCCTTCCTGCCTGTTACCCTCTCACTGACTCAGTGCAAGGCAGCCTTCTCCCCAGCTGCTTAGGCCAGAGATGCTTAAAGCCGTCCTTGCCTGCTGCCTCTCTCTCACCACACTCTCAATCATCAAGCCTCACCTCTCTGCCTCCTAAGTCTAAGTAAGATTCTGTTCCTTCTCTCCATCAGCACAGTGAGTTCCCTAGGCCAGGTCACCCTCGTCTCTCTCCTTGACAAGCACCAGCAATCCTGATGCTTTCCAACACATGGTCTGTCCTGCTGCCTGAGGAAGGGAAGCTTTCTTCAGTGCAATCTGGGCATGACATCCCTGCTCAAAACTCTGCACGGGCTGCCTGCTGCCCTTAGGATACTGTCCAGCCTCCTGGACGAGGCGCAGCAGGACTTGTCTGCCCCCAAATGCCTGGTCTTCACCAGACACCCTCCTTGTGCTCCATGCCCCGCTTGATCTTCCAGCCACCCAGACCTCTCTCTGTTCATCACATGGCTGGTGTCCTCACACTCATCCTCCCTAGCCACCGCACCCCCCCCCGCCCCCTCTCGCCCCCTCTCGCCCCCTCTCGCCCCCTCTCGCCCCCTCTCGCCCCCTCTCGCCCCCTCTCGCTCCCTCCCCACCCACCGATTTCACAATCTCACTCCTGCCTTTGCCTCCATCATAACATGCCCTTCCTCCCTCCTCGTCTGCCTGATTCCTTCTTAGGTTCAGCTGTCAGGCTCGGTAGAGCAATTTCCATTTTTCCTGGGGAGTACCTGAGATTTGATATTTTTACCAAATGGAAGGTGGTGGAGATTTCACTATGAATCAATGCTGCATGATGAGCTGATGAGAAATGCAATCTGATGGCAGAGTTTGTCTGGGAAAGGCTTCCTTGCTAAGAATAGGATAACAGACAGAAAAGCTCTCCTCTTGCTTTATATGGGCCTGTTGTTGTGTTTGAATATGGCCTTTTGAATTTGGTCACAGTGTTGGAAGCATAAAGGGATCCAGGGTGACCACCTGCTTCACAGTGAGGAGGGATAAGGTGAAGCATGGAAATTTCAAAATGTCACTTTACGGTGTCTGTGACCCAGTACACGGAACAGGACTTGAGCTGCCCTACCCATGCACTGTGTGTTGATGAGATTTTCACTCTTTTCCACTCTATAGTGTTGAGTTCCTGTTAGTGTTAGGGGAAGCACACTGATTGAAACCACCCACCCTGGCCAGGCACCATAGTAACCATTTGCATGAGTTGTTTTATGACAGGAGATCCTGATAAGGAATACGGAACTAATAAGCCACCACCAACCGGAGGAGTTCGGGAAAGGTCAGAAGGAGACACCACGTGTCCGTCCACTTCCCAGAATCCCTCTCGCTAGCATCCATCTTGGCTGAGTGATGCGTGCCTCACCACAAAAGACTCTGAATTAGGATGATTGGCCAAAGATGACCCGGAAACTAATTCCATCACCATAAAACCCGAGACTGCATGCAAGCCTCACGGCAGAGCAGTTCTCCTGGGTTCCCTTACCCTACTGCTCTCCACCCAGGTGCCCTTTCCCAATAACATCTCTTGCTTTGTCAGCACATGTGTTTCCTTGGACAATTCATTTCCGAGTGTTAGACAAGAGCCCAGTTTCGGGCCCTGGAAGGGGTCCAGCTTCCTGCAACATTAGGACAAGATGAAGTATATTAACACGTCCTCCCTGCAGGGGAGGATGCAGGGGTTTGATTTACTAGTCCCTGTGGCCATCAGGGAGGCAAGGATGAGCTGCCAACTCAGTATGGGGACCCTCCTAGGGAATGTCACAGCACCTTCTTGCAACTCCTCAGGTGTCTCCACCTGGTGCCATCAACCCATGGAGGGAACTGCCAGTTCCTGTGATGGCCAGTGGAGGGAGCCACCCCACTGCTGCTTCTACCTGCTACAGATTCAACTGTGATGACTGACTTCCTTCACTACAACTCCTCTGGGCAGAACACCCCTAAATATGAAATGAAGTGTGTGCCTGCGCTATGTAAAGCCAATCAAATAGTTGGACACAGCACCAGTTCCACCACCCCACCCCAACCAGAGGATGGAGTAGACTCTCAGGGGCTCTGGCATGCCTCCCTCCCCACTGATGTGTCCGTAACGGGGGTGGGGGGGGTCAGTGTAAATGACTCACCTGGAGCCTACTTATGGAGCTTGTGGGAGCCAGGTATATGGGGTTTTATTCCCCACAGACCCAGAGGGGTAAGGATGAACCCCAGCCTTCTCACAGACAAGGAAGCAAGCTGAAAGAGCTTAGGTGGCTGATGCAGTAAAAGCTGGATCTGGGAGTCACGCCCTAGTTTGTCTTGAGTGCAAAGCCAGTCTTCTCTGCACTCACAACAACACACGTGGCTTGTGTTTCAGTTACTGAGATGCAGATGTTGTTCCACGAGAGGAGAACCATCATTGTCCCAATCTCCTGTCCACTTGTGAAACGCAGGTACCCAGTTGGGAAAAGCCACCCTGAAAGGTTCTAAGCCCCTTTGTGTGTGTGCCTTAGGAGGAGCTGCCTTGCAGCGAAGAAAATGGAGTCCTCTGGTAGGAAAGGGTTGCTCCAGAGGCAACACCAAGCAGGACATTAACTTCCCTGGCGGGGAGGCACTCTGCCATATCAGAGAGGTTTGCAACCAGCCCCCACCCCAGTTATGTCTCCACCAGTCTCACTCTATTCATCAGATATAAGGAATTGGGAGGCACGCCAAAGCACAGGAAGTGTTTTTAGTAGCTGTAAGACAGCTCTGGAGATGACCAGCTGCCATGGTGTTCTGGAGACAACTGGGAATGAAAGTCTGTCTGTCTCCACCTGTGTCCAGGTCTGTGCTCTTCTGCTCATGTGTGTGTAAACTGTGGATGGTCAAAGCGCCACCTCAAGAAACTCCCCCCGCCCCCCACCCCGCCCCCCGGAGACTGTGTCCTGGCCAGGGACCCATACCACATCCCACCCCTGGACATATGGCAGGGGTCAGATGCTCTCTTCTGTGTTCCCAGAGTTCTACAGTTTAAATCCTGCCATCGCTTTTCTCACACAGCACGTGGCAGTCATCTGCCTGCAGGTGACTGTCCCCCATCATCCCAAACCAATCCGGCCACAGTAGGAGGAAACATAGTGTCTGGTCCCTGCTAGGAGCTACTTCCTCAGTGAATGAAGGACCGGGACTCAAGGTAAACATTCAGTCAATACAGCGTAGCTCTTCGTGGACCAGTTACTTTTGTGTTAATGATGACACAGGAGAATGGAGTAAGCAGGACATCTGGGAAATCAGACTCTTTTCCCTTTGGGGGCGGGAATTGGACTGCATGTTTCATATGACCCCTAATTCTGGAAACCCCTGATCAAAGCGGCTGCAAGGTTCATTACGCACATGTGGGTCACTCTGTTGCCCCATCAGCCACAGTTGTAGCCTCACAGTGGAACTGGGGTCAAGATCCTGAGAGCACCAGTCAGGTCACTGAACGTTTCCCAAGGACCAAGTGGCAATGTAGGCCCTGCACCTATGTGTCCAGACGATGGACTGTTGAGTGAACTGAGGCTGCTAGTGGACTCTGTGACACTGTGCCCAGAGCACAGGCGTCTATGGAGTCAGGGTCACCAGCACAGGTAGGAAGGGCATGTCGAGTCCGGGGGAGGCCGTCAGCCTCACTCGGAGCTGCCCCTCGTGCATCCTCCTCACTCCTTGCTTGCCCCACCTCGGCTGTCTCTGCTCTTTCCCCCTGTCCTGCCTCTGCCTCCCTCGCAGGCCTGGCGCAGGCATGTCCATCAGCACCTATGACCCCTGCTTGTCCCTGTTGGTTCGCTGACAGAGCGGACGCTTACCCAGGGCCGCGGTATCTAGTCCCCGCTTTCTCTTCAACTCTCACTCCCTGCTCCCAGCTTCCCTGGTCTCCTGGCAGTATCTGCCCCCAGCATGTATCCCCACGGTTCCCTCTTCTGCAATATCCTGACCCCAGATGTCTTCTGTGCGGACTCCTTTCCCCCCTTCAAGTCTCTGTTAAAATATCAGCTCCTCAATGAAGCCCACCCTGGTTGCTGTGTTCAATACTGTGACTTGCAGCTTTCCCCCTTGCTGCCCACAGTACCAGTCCCTTACAGGACTTACAGTTATCTGATCACAGCACCACCACCTTCTAACACACTCTAGAATATCCTGGGTTGTTATGAGGAGGGTATACTGGGTGCCTCGTACCCCCACCCTTTCCCGACTGGGGACAGTAAGTCCAGCACAAGGATTTCTGCGGACTGGCCTATTGTATCCAGTACAGAGAGCCAAGAAAAGCCTCGATGAATATGTGCTGCCTGAAGCATTGGGAGAGGGCCTCAAGTTGCGGCTGCCTCAGTTTCAGCCACACATCCAGCCCAGCAGCTCCGTGCGTGACCTGGGGCTCAGGAGTCACCTGACTTCACTTCAAACTGTAAACGCCTGTCTTTAAAGGAATGTAGGTACTTTCAATGTTTAGACTTTACTTTGGGCCTCAAGGTTTTTTGGCACCCACATCGAGTACGAATTATTGCAGCTTCTGAAAAACAAGTTCACAATTTTGATGAATTTGGTTGTGCCAATGTGAAACAACATGAAACATACTGGAATGTGAAGTCAAGTGGGCCTTAGGAAGCATTACTACGAACAAAGCTGGTGGAGTTGATGGAATCCTGGCTATTTCAAATGCTAAAAGATGATGCTGTTAAAGTGCTGCACTCAATATGCCAACATTTGGAAAACTCCGCAGTGGCCACAGGACTGGAAAAGGTCAGTTTTCATTCCAATCCCAAAGAAAGGCAATGCCAAAGAATGCTCAAACGACCACACAATTTCTTGTCTAGAAAATACCATGGATGGTGGAACCTGGTAGGCTACAGTCCATGGGGTTGCAAAGAGTCGGACACAAACCAGCAACTTCGCTTCAACTTCACACACTAGTAAAGTAATGCTCAAAATTTTTCAAGCCAGGTTTCACAATACGTGAACCGTGAACTTCCAGATGTTCAAGCTGGTTTTAGAAAAGGCAGAGGAACCAGAGATCAAATTGCCTACATACGCTGCATCATTGAAAGAGCAAGAGAGCTCCAGAAAAACATCTATTTCTGCTTTATTGACTATGCCAAAGCCTTTGACTGCGTGGATCACAATAAACTGTGGAAAATTCTGAAAGAGATGGGAATACAGACCACCTGACCTGCCTCTTGAGAAACTTGTGTGCAGGTCAGGAAGCAACAGTTAGAACTGGACATGGAACCACAGGCTGGTTCCGAATAGGAAAAGGAGTATGTCAAGGCTGTATATTGTCATCCTGCTCATTTAACTTAGATGCAGAGTACATCATGAGAAACGCTGGGCTGGAGGAAGCACAAACTGGAATCAAGATTGCCAGGAGAAATATCAATAACCTCAGATATGCAGATGACACCACCCTTATGGCAGAAAGTGAAGAAGAACTAAAGAGCCTCTTGATGAAAGTGAAAGAAGAGAGTGAAAAATTTGGCTTAATGCTCAACATTCAGAAAATGAAGATCATGGCATCTGATCCCATCACTTCATGGCAAATAGATGGGGAAACAGTGGCTGCCTTTATTTCTTTGGGCTCCAAAATCACTGCAGATGGTGACTGCAGTCATGAAAGTAAAAGACGCTTACTCCTTGGAAGGAAAGTTTTGACCAAACTAGACAGCATATTCAAAAGCAGAGACATTACTTTGTCAACAAAGGTCCATCTAGTCAACGCTATGGTTTTTCCAGTAGTCATGTATGGATATGAGAGTTGGACTACAAAGAAAGCTGAGTGCCAAAGAATTGATGCTTTTGAGCTGTGGTGTTGGAGAAGACTCTTGAGAGTCCCTGGGACTGCAAAGAGATCCAACCAGTCTATTAAAGGAAAGCATTCCTTGATGTTCATTGGAAGGACTGCTGTTGAAGCTGAAAACGCCAACATTTTGGCCACCTGATGTGAAGAGTTGACTTATTTGAAAAGACCCTGATGTTGGGAAAGATTGAGGGTAGGAGGAGAAGGGGATGACAGAGGATGAGATGGTTGGATGACATCACCGACTCAATGGACATGAGTTTGAATAAACTCCGGGAGTTGGTGATGGACAGGGAGGCCTGGCCTGCTGTGGTTTATTGGGTCACAAACAGTCGGACACGACTGAGTGACTGAACTGAACTAAAAGCCTTTCACTGTGTGGATCACAAAAAACTGTGGAAAATTCTTCAAGAGATGGGAGTTGCAGACCACCTAACCTGCTTCCTGAGAAAGCTGTATGCAGGTCAAGAAGCATCAGCTAGAGCTGGACATGGAACAACAGACTGATTCAAGCTTCAGAAAAGAGCACTTCAAGGCTGTATATTGTGACCTTGCTTATTTAACTTATATGCAGAGTACATCATGTAAAATGCTGGGCTGGATGAAACTCAATCTGGAACCTGATTGCTTTTAGAAATATCGATAACCTCAGATACACAGATGACACCAGCCTTATGGCAGAAATCGAAGAGGATCTAAGGAGTCTCTCAATGCAGGTGAAAGAGGAGAGTAAAAATGCTGTCTTAAAACTCAGCATTCCAAAAGTAAGATCATGGTATCTGGTTCCATCACTTGGAGGCAAATAGGTGGAGAAAAAAAATGGAAACAGTCAGAGACTTTATTTTCTCCAGCTCCAAAGCCACTGGAAACCATGGCTGCAGCCATGAAATTAATAGATGCTTGCTCCTTGGAAGAAAAGCTATGAAAAACCTAGACAGCATGTTAAAAAGCAGAGACATTACATTGCCGACAAACGTCCATATCGTCAAAGCTACGGTTTTTCCAGGAGTCCTGTATGGATGGGAGAGATGGACCTCAAGAAGGCTGAGTGCCAAAGAATTGAACCTTTGAAACCGTGATGCTGGAGAAGACTCTTGAGAGTCCCTTGGACAGCAAGGAGATCAAATAAGTCAATCCTAAAGAAAATCAACCCTCAATATTCATTGGAAGGACTGATGATGAAGCTGAAGCTCCAATATTTTGGCTACCTGATGTGAAGAGCCGACTCATTGGAAAAGACCCTGATGCTAGGGAAGATTAAGGGCAGGAGGAAAGGGGACCAACAGAGGATGAGAAGGTTGGATGGCATCATTGCCTCAATGGACATGGGTTTGAGCAAACTCCAGGATATAGTGAAGGATGGGGAAGCCTGGCGTGCTGCAGTCCACAAGGTTGTAAAGAGTCGGACACAACTGAGCTACTGAACAAGAACAACGTGAAATGTTTCAATCCCTGACAGCTCAGCTGTTAAAGAATCCACCTGCAATGCAGGAGACCCTGGTTCGATTCCTGGGTCAGGAAGATCCGCTGGAGAAGGGATAGGCTACCCACTTGAGTATTCTTGGGCTTCCCTTGTGGCTCACCTGGTAAAGAATCCGCCTGCAATGCAGGAGACCTTGGTCCGATCCCTGGGTTGGGAAGATTCCCCTGGAGAAGGGAAAGGCTCGCAAAGGGAAAGGAAGGGACCTCACACTACGGGTCACAAAACCCAAATATCAATGATACACTCAACCAGATATGGACCAAGGAAATAGCAGCTGGCAGACCTCACTGCACTGGACACCCAACATCAAACAATCCACCAAACTGAAACTCTAGAGACTCAATAAATGAGGCAAGACACATGAAATCAGCTGAGATGAAATTCGAATACGGGCCGACATGCATTTTAGCAACTTCCTGAGCTGCCATGGAGAAACCCAACAGCACAGAGACCTCCACCCTGGACACAGAAGTCGCAATCACCCAGCTCATACACAGGACACCATCACACCAACTGCACAGAGCACTGGTATGGTGAATGCACACAGCTCTTTCACAGTGTTCCATGCAGCCACCACAAAGAGACCTCAGACCATGGTACCCCACATCCTACAAACCCCAAAGTTCACAGCCCAAGACATAGGAAACCCCTCAAGGTTTCAGCACCCTCAATCCCTGGCTCACAGACTTATCTCCAGGTCAGAGATGGCACACTCAGGGTGCAGAGCCACCAAAGGGTCAGAGACCTCCTATGCTTTGACAAATACACTTTGTGATGTTACAACCAAGGGTATGGACACCTAGGGTATTCACGTCCCCTGAAATCCCTACATGGATCAGTCCTAGTTGTGGACTTGAAGCTCTTCTAGGGAACTGGACATAAGGAGTCCGGCCTCCTGCCAAAACCTCCCACTCTACAAATGGTACCCAGATGCCAGTAAAGGCACATTCACTCCCCTGCCCCACTGAGGCCAGTGTGAACTGGTAAAACACCTTTGCAGGGGTCTGTGGCAGCACCCATCAGAATTTACATTCCATCGTGCCCTCACCCTCAGCAGCATTTGCCTTCATGAAAGAGGGACATGTGTCAGTCCTATTCTGTGATGCCTCCTTGGGGTTTAGAACAGGGTCAGGCACGTGCACATAGTAGGTACTCCATAGATGTGCGTTTAGCCAAGGAAGTCTTGACCCAGCAGTCTCACTGCTATGAATGTGCCTTAAGGAAATATTCCCACATGCTCAGAGATGTGTGTACAGTGACAGCACATTTCTAGGGGACACTCCAGTGCCCGTTGATAGTGACCATTTACTTAAATTTTCATTAATTTCTTTCAACTGATTTTGTCATTTTCAATGAACAAATCTTACACCTCCTTGGTTAAACTAATTCCTAAGTTCTTTTTATACTGTAACTGGAATTTTCTTACTTAATAGGAATATTCACCATTAGTATAGAAATATAGTTGAATTTTGTATACTGAAGCTGGTGATGATTTCATGGGTGAGTACACAGCTGTTTACATGTCACACACACCACAATAAAGTGGTTTAAGAAAATAGAAATGAAAGTAAAGTACAGGTATGCCCAAATTAAAAAAAAAAAAAACCAATTCAGGGAATGTGTTGGTAGAACTGGCTTACAAGGAAAACTAAAGGAAGTTCTTCATGCTGCAGTAAGTGAATCCATGTGAAAAAGCAAAGAGCACAGGTAAAGGTAATTATATGAACAAAAATTCTTTATGGATACATATTTCAGTCCTTTCTTCCTGTATTTAAAAAGCAACTGTCTAAAACAATATCACATAATTTATTGTTGTGAAAGCAGTAGTTGCTCAGTCATGTCTGACTCTTGGCAACCCCATCACTGTAGCCTACCAGGCTCCTCTATCCATGGGATTCTCCAGGCAGGAATACCGGAGTGGTTAGCCATTCCCTTCTCCAGGGGATCTTCCTGACCAAGGGACTGAACCCAGGTCTCCTGCATTGCAGGCAGATTCTTTACCATCTAAGCCACCAAGGAAGCCCAATTTTTGTTGGGCCAACAACATATGAAATGTAATATATTCTCAGTAACAGCACAAAGGAGGTGGTTGGGAGCAAAGCTGTATTAGGTAAGGAAACAACTCTGGATGGTGTCAAATCCATACAAACATATGCAAAGCATCCGAAATCATGACAAAGAAGGTGAATATAACAGAAGCTATAAATAGGTACCTGATATCCTGCCGTATATCAGCTTTTCATCACATAACGTTATATATAATGTGATAATAATGAGTGTATTAATGAGCTTACTCTTTATAGATTTATTATTTATGTGACAATACGAGAAAAAGAGGGAAACCAGAATAGAGTGATATAGGAGTAATGTTTCTGTATCTCACTAGAATTGGTGTAAATTTCAAGCTGATTGTGATGAACTAAGATGTTTACAGTGGCATACGGCTAAGGAAATAACTTAAAAATAGTGGAAAATCAGTAAAGAGTTTAAAACGCTACATTAGAAAGCATCCATTGAATGAACAAAATGGCATGAGACAGAAATGTACATTGGCAGATGTAAGTCTGTATCAACATTAAATGTAAATAGATAAAACAAGCCAACCAGAAGGCAGACATTGAGAGAACAGTTTAAAAAAAATCCAGGTGTATGTTGTCTACAGAGGACACAGTTTAGATTCTAAGATACATAAATTACCATGTATGTGTGTGTCTGTTCAGTTGCTCAGTCATGTTTAACTCTCTGGGGCCCCATGGACTGTAACTTACCAGGACACCTCTTCATGGAATTTTCCAGGCAAGAATACTGGAGCGGGTTGCTATTTCCTACTCCAGGAGATCTTCCAGAACAAGGGGTTGAACCTGGGTCTCCTGCATTGGCAGATGGGTTCTTTACCACTAGCGCCACCTGGGAAGCCTTATTGACCCAGCAATTCTACTCCTAGGCAGTTTTCCCAAGAGAAATGAAAACATGCTCACACAGTGGCCTGCACTCAAATATTCCACACATGTATTCCTAATAGCCACACGCAGAAACAACCCAGTTATTCAACAACTGGTATACGGATGAAAGAAAAACAAAAGTGTATACCTGTAAAAGGAATACTGCTGCTGCTGCTAAGTCGCTTCAGGCGTGTCCAACTCTTCGTGACCCCATGGACTGCAGCCTACCATGCTCCTCCACCCATGGGATTTTCCAGGCAAGAGTACTGGAGTGGGGTGCCATTGCCTTCTCTGAATACTACACGGTAATAATTTTTTTAAAAAAGTAACTACTAATGCATGTAAGAGCAAGGATGCATCTCAACTGTGCAAATGAGAGAAACCAGACACAGAAGGCTACATAATATATGATTTCTTGTCAACGGATTTCTGGAAACGGAACAACTGTTTGCACAGAAATGTATCTGTGGTTGCCAGGGTATAGGAGTGGAGGAAGGAGTCTGATGGCAAATACCCCAAGGGAGCATTTTTGAAAATTGAGACGTTTTCTTCATTTTTATTGTGGTAGCATTTACACCACAGTATACATTTGTCAAAAATCTACAAATAGTAATACGTTAAAGTGTTGGCTTTTATTGTATATAAATTATACCACAATACTTTTTTTTTAAGGAAAAGGAAATTTTAAGTATTTAAATACTGGTTATTGTATCCATGAGCTCAAAAACATAAAAATCTTCTTTGGAATTCTTCCCAGACCTGGCCAACTTCCAGAATTCACATGGCAGTTTTCTACTTTTATGACAGGACACACACACTTGGTCTTAACCATGTTTATGATTCCCTCTCCCTCACCTCAAGTCCAAATTCTTGCTGAGTTCTGTCCATTTTACTTTGTAAACATCCAATGCATCTACTTTTTCCCATGTCCACCACATCAGCTCTAGTCCAAAGCCTCCCTCCATTTAATTATCAACCCCCTTCTAACGGGTCTATCACATCCACTCAGGGTGTCTGTCTCCCTCTTCCCGCCCTCTCCCTTACAGTTACAGCACTGTCTATGATTTTCTAGATAAAGGCTACTCTCCACACAAGGACTTGAAGGCATGGTCTAGCCTCTGCCCACTTTGCTACCAGCATCGAAAGGAGAGCTTCCTTTTCTTGTCTCTCCTATCAGCCTTCCTTCACACCATCCAGTTTCCTAAGCTTCTCCACTTAAGACTGTTCCCAATTTCTGAAGCCTCCTGGTGAGTAAACTCTTCCAAGCTAGGCTTCAACAGTATGTGAACCGAGAACTCCCAGATATAGTTAGGTTTCGAGGAGGCGGAGCAACCAAAGATCATATTGCCAACATGTTAGATCATGAGGAAAACAAGGGAATTCCAGAAAAACATCTACTTCTGTGTCATTGACTACGCTAAGACCTCTGACTGCGTGGATCACAACAAATAGAGAAAATTCTTAAACAGGGCAGTACCAGACTACTCGACCTGTCTCCTGAGAAACATGCATGTCAAGAAGCAAGTTAGAACCACAGTTGGAACAAATCACTGTTTCATAACTGGGGAAGGAGTACGACAAGGCTGTATATTGTCATGCTGCTTATTTAACTTAGGTGCAGAGTACATCATGCGAAATGTCACACCGGAATCAAGATTGCTGCTGCTGCTGCTGCTAAGTCGCATCAGTCGTGTCCAACTCTCTGTGACCCCATCGAGGGCAGCCCAACAGGCTCCTCCGTCCCTGGGATTGTCCAGGCAAGAATACTGGAGTGGGTTGCCATTCCCTACTGGGAGGAATATTGACAAGCTCAGATACACAGATGATAGCACTCTAATGGCAGAAAGGGAAGAGCAAGTGAAGAACCTTTTGATAAGGGTGAAAGAGGAGAGTGAAAAAACTGGCTTAAAACTCAACATTTAGAAAACTAAGATCATGGCATTTGGTCCTATCACTTCATGGCAAATAGAAAGGGGGAAGAGGAAGCAGTGACAGATTTCATTTTCTTGGGCTCCAAAATCACTGCAGATGGTGATTGCAGCCATGAAGTTAAAAGACACTTGCTCCTTGGAAGGAAAGCTATGACAAACCTAGCTTGCACGCATTCTCTGGCACTTCAGTAGTGTCCGGCTCTTTACGATCCCATGGACCGAGGTCCACCAGGCTCCTCTGTCCAGGGGATTCTCCAGACGAGAATACTGGAGAGGGTTGCCATGCCTTCCTCTAGGGGATCTTCCTAACCCAGGGATTGAACCCATATCTCCTAAGTGGCTGCCTTACAGACAGATTCTTTACCACTGAGCCCCCCAGGGAAGCCCATGACAAACCTAAACAACATATTAAAAAGCAGAGACATCACTTTGCTGACAAAGATCTGTAGAGTCAAAACTATGGTTTTTCCAGTAGTGATGTACAGATGTGTGAGTTGGATCATTAAGAAGGCTGAGTGCCAAAGAATTGATGCTTTCGAATTGTGGTGCTAGAGATGAGCCTTGAGAATCCCTTGGACAGCAAGGAGAACAAACCCGCCAATCCTAAAGGAAATGAACTCTGAATATTCACTGGAAGGACAGATGCTGAAGCTGCAATACTTTGGCCACCTGATGTGAATAGCTGACTCATCGGAAAGGACCCTGATGCAAAAAGACTGAAGGCAGGAAAGGGAACGACAGAGGGTGAGATAATTAGATAGCATCACCAACCCAACCGACATTAATTTGATCAAACCCAGGGAGATAGTGTAGGACAGAGGAGCCTGGTGTGCTGCAGGCAGGCCATGGGGCATAAATAGTCGGACATGACTGAGCAACTGAACAACAAGCACCACCTCCACCTTACCTTTCTTCTTCCCTAAGCTGCCAGAGCCCTGCTCTCAGCAGAACTAAGAAGCTTTCTGTGTCTGTCAGTGGTAAAGGCTGAGACTTATGTCTTCACACACTCAGTGCCCCCTGCTTAGGTGATGATGGGTCCTTAGAATGCTCATCACTCCCTCCCAGAGCTCAGACCAGGGGGCCTTCTCACGACAGTAATGGAGCACCTACCCTGGTACAGAAATGGGAGTTGGAGCTGTTTACCCCTCTCAGTGTGTTTTCTCCCTTTACATTCATTTGCACATTTCTTCTTGAGTCACCGAATCCAACTCTGCTCATCCCCACCTGGTTACTGTAACAAGCCGCACCTGCATCTCTATCAGGGCGGGTGCATGCACCCCTGCACTATGTATTTTCTTTCTCCTTTCCCTTCAGAATCTCTAGACTCCCAGACACCACCCGCAAAAGGGGCAGTGATGAAGGGGAGGTTGTGACTCTCATCCACAGCCTGGGTCAACACACGACTGTATTACATATAACCTGTTTCACTCTTACAATGAACCTTATCTTCTAGCTTTCCTCCTGCTTCTTGGCCACCCTACTCACCATTTTGTTTTGCTTTCCCCTTAGGTCCATTCCCTGCGTTTCTCCTTTGCACTTCTTTTCTGTTATGTGTCTGTCTGGTCCACCAGTGTGATATTCCCATCATCCACCTCACATCACTGGTCTTGTTATTTCAAGTGTTGCAGATACATCCTGAAACATGCTAGTAAGCAATGTGTGTGTACTAAATGAAGATTTTTAATGACTGACAGGAGAAGCATCTCCTCTATGTAGGCGTCAGTAGATAGGTGTCATATTTGTAGCACCATACATAGTCTTGTGTCTTGTTCCAGACACTGTAGGGGTGTGGCTCTGTCTTCATGCCCTGGTGACCTTGCATGTCCCCACTTAGGCTATGTAGGCAAGGCTAAGTTGCAGGCTGACTTGAATCTTGGCAGAGAACCTACTATTGCTACTATTGCTCTTGCAGCAAGGGGAGATACGCAGCCTGATGAAGAGCTGCTATGAGGCCATTTCTCACCTGCCTCCTTATCCAGCTGGAGGTGACACAAAGTTGCTACTCATCCACTTCTGGTTTCACTTGAACATAGGATGGTCTCCCTAGTCCCAGCTGAGAGTACAGCTGTGGACTACAGAACTTCTCATTGCCATAGGGCACAACTGCGGGCTCCTTCCTGGCAGAGACCCACAACCTGTAGTGCCTGTTACTGAGGCCTTCCAATTCAGTGTCAGACCATGGGACTAGGGACAAGGCAACTGACACCAGGGTCATATTGCTTCTGTACTGTCTCTAAGTTAGAATCTGAATCCATTCGGGGTCATTGCCTCCTTACTGGCCAAGCCCGTAGAAGGTGACAAGCCAAACTAACAGCTGCAGTGGTTCACTGTGGCCCTGTAGCTCCTGCTGTGTTACTTAGGGACTGGCTGCCTGACTACGTGACAGAGTCTGGCGTTGAGTTGTGTGATGTCGCATGACCGGAATATTGGCTTACTTTCTTTGTCATCACACACAGCAAGGAGCACAGTTTTCACCACATACTATGACTTAGAGTAGCCTTGCCAGTCCTCATTAACAAACCAACCTTAGAATGGATCCCATGTCTGATACCAGCTACACTGCTATTGAGTCAATATATTTATTTAGACAAAATAAAGTCCAATTCATTTTAAAAGTTAGCCGTATAGTCTACTTGAAATTAAAAATCTCTATCACTTGAGATAATTTTAATTGTAAAGGTAAGTGAAATTAAACATTTTGAAAGTTTAAATGAAAAAATGGAGTAGAATAAGCCAAACCCATTTGTAATGTAATGCCTACTTCACATGTTATCTTGTTTATTCTTCATAACAAATATTTGGTGTAAACTTGTAATTTCCATTTTAGAAATGGGGAAACAGATCCAAAGGATGTAAATACCTTTCTCACCTTCACACAGTACGTGTCAGAGCCAGTACTGATACTCTTAGTTATGCCACGTGCTCTGCTTAGTCGCTCAGTCATGTCCGACTCTTTGCCACCCCATGGACCGTAGCCCGTCAGACACCTCTATCCATGGGGATTCTTCAGGCAAGAATACTGGAGTGGGGTGCTATGCCCTCCTCCAGGGGATCTTCCCAAAGCAGGAATTGAACCCAGGTCTCCAGCACTGCAGACGGATTCTTTACCGTCTGAGCCACTAGGGAAGCCCAGTTATGTCATGTCATAGCCAATAAGGAGACAGAGCAGATAAGACTCAAGTCATTTTGGCTCACAAAGTTCCCCCCATTCCTTTCCGTTTTCTTCTAGCTAGGATCTAACCTTGTCAGGCAGCTCCATGACCTAGGGACTTTTTCACATACTTTTTGGTAAGATGGGACACTCTAACTTAAGTCTCGTGGTAGATTTGAACCTCCCATTTTCAGTCCTTTTGGACCTGGGTTTTCATACTTCTGTGAGGGCACAACAGCTGCTGTTTATAATCTTGTTATTCCCTAAGTAGAGTGCATTCTGAATAGGTCCTTTGTTGCAGAAATATATTTTTTGGTGTGTGAGGATGCAGATGGGGGCTCAGAGACGTAAGCGTTTTGTTATTATGTAATAATAAGGATATAAGGGAGGAATCAGACAGCTGGAGGACTTCCCCGTAGCTCGAACGGTAAAGAATCTGCCTGCGATGCAGGAGACCAGGGTTCGATCCGTGGGTTGGGAAGATCCTCTAGAGAAGGGAATGACCATCCACTCCAGTATTCTTGCCTGGAGAATTCCATGGACAGAGAAGCCTGGCGGGCTACAGTCTGTGGGGTCGCAAAGAGTCAGACATGACTGCGTGACTAACACACACACACACACACGCACAGCTGGAGGGCTTCTGAGATCTGGTGACTATCAAGCCAATGGAGGATGTCACCGAAAAGAAAAGACGTTTGTAACTGCTCTCTCCCTGTACCCAGAAAAACTTGGAAGGCAAGTCAGAAGTGTGTGAAAGATACGCTGTGCCATTTGCCATGGAATTTGACAGCGGTTTTTTTCCCTCTGTCTCCCTAGAACCTTTAACAATGGCTTTGGCATTTCATTTCTCAATACAAATATAGGACAATGCAAATATAGGACAGGGTTATAACCCTGTATGCGGGACAGCAAGAGACGCAGATGTACAGAACAGACTTTTTGACTCTGTGGGAGAGGGAGAGGGCGGGATGATTTGGGAGAATGGCATTGAAACATGTATAATATCATATAAGAAACGAATCGCCAGTCTAGGTTCAATGCAGGATACAGGATGCTTGGGTTTGGTGCACTGGGATAACCCAGAAGGATGGTATGGGTAGGGAGGTGGGAGGGGGGTTCAGGAGTGGGAACTTATGTACACCCATGGCAGATTCATGTTGATGTATGGCAAAATCAATATAGTATTGTAAAGTAAAAAAAATAAATAAATTTTTAAAAAATTAAATAAATAAAGACAAAAGATCAACTAAAAAAAAAAACAAATATAGGACAATACAAATATATTAAATTTTAAAAAATGTTCCCCTGTCAATGATTTCATCAAGGGCCATATGAGATTTAGGTGGCACATTTTGTAAACCCACATATTCAAGAGAAGACCAAAGGCTTTATGAATTTTTTATGTGTGGGTATATATATATGTATGTATATGTATTAACATGTAGATTACACCTAAAGCATATGTTATGACCAAGTTTTTTTAACCCTAGAAGTGCAAGGGTGATTTACATGTATAAAGTTACCAATGCAATTCACCACATTAATAGAAAAATGGAAGGAAAACAATTCTATGATCATCACAACTGATGCAGTATAAGGGTTTGATGAAAATTAATCTATATTTAAGACAGCAAACTAGGAATAGAATGGAACTTACTCTGATAAAGTATATCTACAAAAAAGCAACTTAAACAGGTTGAAAGGGAGAAGGTTTTTCATTTCCTATCAGGAAAAATGCCGATTATCACCTGCTTTAGTCAAGACTATTCTGGCTAGGTTTGTTCAATGCTGCAAAATGAGGAAAGCTTTAAGGTTTAAGCCGGTAGAAACTGTTTATATTCAAATATAATAGTATATTTTGAAAAGCAAAAACAATCTAGATCTAAGTTTTTAGAATTAATATGCATATTTAGAGGAATTGTTGGTCAGAAAGTCTATATACAAACATTCTATCTCTACATACATCCTCAACTAGACAATAAAAATCACAAACCATGAATTTTCAATAACATGAAATACCTGGGGATAAATTTAACAAAACATGTGCCAGTAGAAAATGAAACTTTATTGACAGAACTTTAACAGTCAAATATACAGCATAAGCACAGCATAGATGGCTTCAGTTTCTCTTCTTTCAAGCAGATGGTTGCCCTTCACCTATAATATAAACATTAAAACATTGAAGTTACTTAGCAGAACTTTATTTCAATGACAGGAGAGGTATACAAAGTTCACTGCAGTTGTAGTTTTATAAAATGGACTAAAACAGGAACACGAAGGGCGACCCTTTGGCTTACCTTCAGTTAATCCTCTCTAGACATTTTATAGACTTTTCAGGCACATTCCCAGTATTTTTAAAAACACACTACTCTTCCTAGTTATACAAGAAAATAAGGACACTGAGTTCAGGACAAATGAAATCAATGGAGCCTATCAGAAGGTAGTTTTCAGTAGAAGGCAAAACTGTGTACACATTCCGTAAAATATCTAATAACAAAAAACACCCTAAGAAAAAGAAAATACACAAAAACTGAAACAAAATATCCCCAAAAAGTATCATTTAAATGTATTGGTTTGAAATAATATTCCGAATATAGGATAGCTAAACAGTTGTTATCTCTGTTACTGCTTAAGTGAAGTAAAGAAAAAGGCCAGTATTACATTTGTTTCTTCTCTACTGTGGAAAAGTATAGAAATTTTCCTTTGTTTTAGTTTATCCCGATATGGTTGTTTTAAGTTGGTTCAACATTTGTCCCCCTTTTTACTTGCGGCCCTCATATAATTCTAAATGTTTCCTTTCACCCTGGAAAGCATTCCAATTGGTATAATAAATTATATGGTCACACTAATTTCAAGTCATTACTATCACTGGTGACATGGTGACATCAAAATGTGAAGAAGAAATAGGACTGTCTCTCACAGCCACACCAAAAAAAGAAAGAAAGAAAGGAGAGAAGAGAAGAGAAGGGAGAGCAAGAGGGAGTATGAGTGAGACAGAAAAGCAGGTAGGAAGACAGAAAGAAAGTCTGGAAAACCAGATATTTTTCTTTGCTTCTAAATGATAATGGCTTTTGAGAGACAACTCTGACCAATTTCAAAAGTTCATCCACGGTATCTGTGATGTTTAGTTATTTAGTTACCGCGGGGTATGTTAAACAGTATTTGTTTTTCTATCCTATTAGCCGTTTCATCAACATTCTGAAAATATCTGAGTGCCAGGTTATACTGTTTTAATTCTGTAATATACTAACTGTTAGTGTCTTGTTCATATTTCTTATTATGTGTGCTTGGGCTTTGTCTATTTTCTTCACAGTTATGTAAAGTGAGAAGAATGGACTGGGAATTTGGGGTTGGCAGATACAAACTATTATACTCAGAATGGATAAACAACAAGGTCCTACTATACCGCACAGGGAACTACGTCCAATCTCTTGTGATAAATCACAATGGAAGAGAATATTTTTTAAATGTATATATATATATGTGTTTAAAAATTATGTGAACTAGCACATTGTCTTTATTTATTAGTTGAATTTATTTTCCTCTTCCTAACAATTCATACCTGTCTTTTATTAAGTATCTTTTTCTTTTTCCCTTAGGTTTACTGTGTTGCTCTTTTCCTTACCTTTTATATTGTATGTAGGATTTTATATTTATGTGCTTTGTAATTTATGTATTGTTCTTTTTAAGTAAGTACCACACATATTTAGGGCTAAGATTTTTCTATGAGACCCTTTTAATCATGTTCTGTAGTTACTTGAAAGTAGACTGGAAGTGGTATTTTCGTCTAAATGTTCTAATGGGATGGAACAAAAATGTAAAGTGAAAATATTTAGAAGGCTAATACACAGGAAATTCTTCCCTAACCATGAAGTTCTTCCTTGAAAATCAGAACCATGCAATTATCAGCAATTTGGAAAACATGTATGTGAAAGATACTAAGTTGATTACATGGGAAGAACTAGAGTTACAGGCTTTGACCTTCAAAACTTTTTAAACTCATGTATCAAAGAGGAAAAATAACATATTCGATATGGTTAGAGACGATTATATCATGAGGCTCAGATTTTTATTAGTTCTTTAAGAGTGACAGTTCTTTCAGAGTGGGATGTGGGATGTATGGCAAAAACCATCATCAGAAACCATCATAGTATTGCAAAGTAGTTATCCTCCAATTAAAATAAGCAACCAGCCCCCCCCAACAAAAAACAGACCAAACGTGGGGGCAGGTAGTCTGCTTAGCATGTGTATCTTACTCACACCTGCCTTGAATATCACTGACTACATGCACTCTCTCAACTTGATCAGCCACAGACACAGGAACCTAGACTCTCTTTTGCCATTTCATTGTTCAGTCATTTCATGCTTCATTGGGGAAAGGATTTAAAATGCAACTTTTTAAGAGCTGGAGAATTCAGAATTTGCGAGAATTTAACAAACATCAAGCAGAATGTTGGCTCAGTTCAGTTCAGTTCAGTTCAGTCGCTCAGTCGTGTCTGACTCTTTGCGACCCCATGAATCGCAGCATGCCGGATTTTCTTTTTTTTTTTTTAAGTTTATTTATTCATTTTAATTGGAGGCTAATTACAATATTGTGGTGGTTTTTGCCATACATCGACATGAATCAGCCACAGGTGTACATGTGTTCCCCATCAGAAAATGAAATCTCAATTCCCCTGTTATCATTTGACTCAAGATGCTATTTTATGATAAATAAATCATGAAAAAGAGAATTCTTGTATGCATTCCATCGAAGAGAACCAGAGAATGCAAAAATTAGCATTGAAAAATCAGCATTTTAGTATACCTGTTCTGAATTCACAACTTATGTGAGTAAAGTTGAGTTTAGAAGTTAAGGGATTTTGCAGAATCACACACATTATGTTAAAGCTGGTACTAGAACCTATTTGAATGCCTGAACATATTTCATATAAACTGATATTTATTACAAGTGCATAACATATTTGTCACAAGCACAAATTATAAAAGAACCTGAAAATTATTAGCTCTTGCTTAAAGTACTTATACTCAAGAGAAGAAAACGGTTTCCTATTTTCAATTCGATATGGCTTTGATCCTGTCTGTTTATTTGAAAGTCTGTAAGGCATCTGGGGTCTGAACTATCTTTCAAAGAATATGTGAACTCTGTTATTAAAATAATAGTAATGTTCCCTTTATATTATTAAAGGTATAATGTTCTGAAAAACAAAAACCACATAAATTACTTTCTGAATGGATGACATACCTGCTTCTGGCATTTCAACAGGCTCTGTATTTGATGCAAGCTCCTCATTGACATCAGGACCATCTCCACCTTCACCCCCAGTCTTTGCCTCAGCCAATTCTTGGAGATCAGTTTCCAGGTCAGAATCGTTAAAAAAAAATGTATCAATTCAGCTGTAAAGCATGCAGTATAAACAAGGGGATGATAATATTGATTCCCTCAGTATTATGAATTAAAAGCCTTAGGCTAGTATGCTAAAAATGTGATGACTAAGAACCTCAGGAGCATTATTCCAGGAAAGTATTGCTGGAGAAAAAGAAAAGCAGAATTTTCCAAATGCTATTACCATTTTCCTTTCCCAGGGTTGTCCTCAGACAACTTAGTTGCCCCCTTCTCTTTGTCTTGAAAACAGGGAAAATTTGAGCGACCACACTAACCTGCAAACTATACTCTCCTCAGTTTTTTAGGAACTGTCTGAAGTCCTTTTCTAATGTTTCCTTTCCTCCTCTTACCGCTTACGTCTTAAGACAGGGACAGGGGGATACTAGTACAAGCGGAAACAGAAATGAAGAGACACAAGAAGAAGAGCTCCCCTTCTGGACCGTGCTTAGCTCTCTGTACATATGCACATAATGAAGTCTTGGAGTACTCATAGCAACACTGTGAGGTAAGCATTTTTAATGCTATCATCCCTTTCGGTAGCTGAGGAGCAGAGACACACAGACGTTAATGGGTGAATGAATCTGCATAAAGTCACCTAGCTGGCAAGAGCTGAGTCAGATTGGTGCCCAGGCCAGAGAGAAACAGCCAGGTGTGGTATCTGGTCCCCAATCTGCAATACAGTGCAGTGTCTGGTGTACTCTTGATCAAAAGGCAGATCACCTCTCCATCCTCATGAAACATCACTATGGATCTGTGTATGGATTGAACACAGTGTCTCCTAGGTGCGTGAAAGACCATGGGGTGTCATGTCAACATGCACACATCACAGAGAACAGTTCCTGGTCCATACCGAGGTCTAAAAAGTGTTTCCTCTGACCAACATTAGTGGAGCACCCTCATCACTATGGAAAGTAGCATAACCATAGTGATAAACAGATAGAACCACAGATACGATATCATGAAGACATTACCTCCCCCATCTCGTAATTTTCTTAAATGCAGAGAACAAAACCTGGAAGGCAATAGACCACATACTAAGTTTTTTTCTCTTAAGTGTAACATTCTAGGTGATTTCCAAATAACATTTTATTAGTATTTTAATTTGTTGTATCTTCATTGTTACATAGGCAGTTTTTCTATTATAATTGAAAACTGGACTTTCTGAAGACTCGTTCTCCTCAGGTATCTTGAGGTTTCAGCATTAAAAAGTTGTGTTGGTATCCCTGCCAGGTGAAAACCCAATGGGCGCACTGAAGTCAAAAGTAATATCTTTGGTACAGTAGGTGAGGAGCTGTGGGGAGTAGAGAGGACATGTTGGAGAAGACTCTTGAGAGTCCCTTGGACTGCAAGGAGATCCAACCAGTCCATTCTGAAGGAGATCAGCCCCGGGATTTTCTTTGGAAGGAATGATGCTAAAGCTGAAACACCAGTACTTTGGCACCTCATGTGAAGAGTTGACTCATTGGAAAAGACTCTGATGCTGGGAGGGATTGGGGGCAGGAGGAGAAGGGGACGACAGAGGATGAGATGGCTGGATGGCATCACAGACTCGATGGACGTGAGTCTGAGTGAACTCCGGGAGTTGGTGATGGACAGGGAGGCCTGGCGTGCTATGATTCATGGGGTCGCAAAGAGTCGGACACAACTGAGCGACTGAACTGATAGAAGGCTGGCTAAGCCTGCAAGTGTTGTGAAAAAGTTCACTGACGCTATAGGCCCAAGCCAAACAACAACTCACAGGTCCCAAGGAAGACACTGGTGTTCTATGCACAGATATGTCTCTGTTGGGACTTTCAGACCTTTGCTCTTTTGGCTCTCATGATGCAGCGGGGCACCTTCTGGTGCTTATAACACAGTCCTGCCTTCACCCAGTCTGTGGATGAGAATCACAGCCTCCCCTGCAGCAGCGCCACCTTTGTGGAGCCCTTTTTGTGATGTCTGGGAGTCGACAGATTCCGAAGAGAAAGGATAAAGAAGATACATAGCGCAGGGGTGGAACTTAAGGCTCTCACCACAAGAAAAAAAAAAAAAACACACAACCCAAACGAACCAAGTTAATATGTGAAGCGATGTATGTAATGGTGGGAATACTTTCATAATGTACATGTATTAAATTATCATGTTCTACACTTTTAATATGTCACAATTTCATTTGTTAATTATACCTCCATAAAGCTGAAAAATTTTCTGTTCCCCCCTTTTGATTTCTACTTTGACACAATATTTATGTGTTATTTTGTTTCAAAATATTTGCATATTTTTCAAATACCTTTATAATTTTATCCCTAATTTAATTCCATTGTGTTAAGACAAAATGCTTTGTCCGATTTGAATCTTAAGTTTATGGAGATTTGTTTTACGGTGCAGAGAATATGGTTGTCTTAGTTTCCTGAGGCTGCCATAATGAATCACCACAAACTTGATGGCTTAAAACAACAGAAATTAATTCTCTCACATTCTGGAGGGCAGAGGTCTAAAATCAAGGTGTAGGCAGGTTGGTTTCTTTTGCAGGCTTTGAGGGAGAACGTGTTCCATCCTTCCCTCTCCAGCGTCCGCCAGCTGCGGGCCATCCTTGGCAGGGAGATGCATCGCTAGTCTCTGCCTCTGTGTTCACGTTGTCTTCTCTGTGTTGCAAATCTCCCTCTGGTTTTCTTTTACAAGGATGCCTAAGGTTGGATTTAAGGTTTACCATGAATTTAGCATGATTTCATCTTGAGATCTTTAACTTAACTACATCTTTAAAATTTCTCTCTTCAAATAAGGTCACATTCATGCGTTTTGGAGGTTAGGACTTGCGCATATCTTTTGGGAGGCCATTATTAAACCTAGTGGGGCTTTCTTGGTGGCTCAGACAGTAAAGAATCTGCCTGTAATGCAGGAGACCCAGGTTCAATCCCTGGGTCAGGAAGATCCCCTTGAGAATGAAGTGGCTACCCACTTCAGTATTCTTGCCTGGAAAATTCCATGGACAGAAGAGCCTGGTGGGCTACAGTCCAGGGGTCCCAAAAGAGTTGGGCATGCTGAGTGAGTAACATTTTCAGTTTTTTCACTATTTTTTGATTTAAATTTATTTATTTTAATTGGAGGCTAATTACTTTATAATATTGTATTGGTTTTGCCATACATCATCATGAATCAGCCACGGGGGTACACGTGTTCCCCATCCTGAACCCCCCCCACCTCCCTCCCTGTACCATCCCTCTGGGTCATCCCAGTGCACTAGCCCCAAGCATCCTGTATCCTGCATCGAACCTGGACTGGCGATTCATTTCTTATATGATATTATACATGTTTCAATGCCATTTTCCCAAATCATCCCACCCTCTCCCTCTCCCACAGAGTTCAAAAGACTGTTCTATACTTCTGTGTCTCTTTTGCTGTCTCGCAACAGGATTATCGTTACCATCTTTCTAAATTCCATATATATGCATTAGTATGCTGTATTGGTGTTTTTCATTCAGGCTTACTTCACTCTGTATAATTGGCTCCAGTTTCATCCACCTCATTAGAACTGATCAAAATGTATTCTTTTTAACGGTTGAGTAATACTCCATTGTGTATATGTACCACTGCTTTCTTATCCATTCGTCTGCTGATGGACATCTAGGTTGCTTCCATGTCCTGGCTATTATAAACAGTGCTGCGATGAACATTGGGGTACACGTGTCTCTTTCAATTCTGGCTTCCTCGGTGTTTATGCCCAGCAGTGGGATTGCTGGGTCATAAGGCAGTTCTATTTCCAGTTTTTTAAGGAATCTCCACACTGTTCTCCATAGTGGCTGTACTAGCTTGCATGCCCACCAAGAGTGTAAGAGGGTTCCCTTTTCTCCACACCCTATCCAGCATTTATTGCTTGTAGACTTTTGGATCACAGCTGTTCTGACAAGTGCAGCAGCCTATCTTGCTAACTGTTCTGTGTGCATTTGAAAAGAATATCTATTCTGTTGTTGGATGGAGAAAGTGAAAGTGAAAGTCACTCAGTCATGTCCGACTCTTTGCGACCCCATGGACTATACAGTCCATGGAATTCTCTAGGCCAGAATACTGGAGTGGGTAACCTACCTTTCCTTTCTCCAGGGGATCTTCCCAACCCAGGGATCAAACCCAGGCCTCCTGCACTGCAGGCAGATTCTTTACCAGCTGAACCACAAGGGAAGCCCTGTTGGATGGTATGTCCTATAAATATCAGTTAGTTAGGTAAATTTGGTTGATAGTGTTTTTCAGTCATATTCTAATTATTTTTTGTCTACTTGTTCTATACATTACAAGAGGGATGTTATGAATTCTTCAACTGTAATTATGAATTTTTCTATTTTGCGTTTTATTTCTATCAGTTTTTAGTACATGTATATTGAAACTCTGTTATTAGGTGCATAAATGTTCAGAATTGCTACATCCTGCTGATGATTTGAACCTTTTATTATTATAAAATGGCCCTTTTCATCCCTGGTAACACCCTTTGCTCTGAAATATTTTCCTACCTTTCCTGATATTAATATAGCCACTCAGCTTTCTTTATATCAGTTTTTACGTGGGATATCTTTTCTCATCTTTTTACTTTTCTCTTTAAAAAACCACTTCATTGAGGAACAATTTACATTCCATAATATGCGCTCATTTTAGGTGTACATTTTGATGCATTTTGATCAGTATATATACTCATATAACAATCATCACAAGATACAAAACATTTCTGTCACTCCCAAAACTCTTCTCATATCCTTTGAAAAATAACAGCTTTATTGAGATTGAATTCACATGCCATACAATGTATCCTTTTAAAGATATAATTAAAATTTAAAACTGTATTCCTAGAATCAATGCAATAATCACCACACTTTTTGAACATTTTCATCACCCCTCCAAAGGGGAAAAAACTTTGTGCATATTAGCAATCACTCCCCTCTCCCCTCTATCCCACCCCTAAGCAATCACTAATCTACTTTCCATCTGTATCTATTGGCCTGTTCCAGGATTCACATAAATGAAACTGTACAATATGTGATCTTTTGTCACTGGCCTCTTTCACTTAGGATAGTGTTTTCAGACTCATCCATGTTGTAGCACGTATCAATACCTCATCTCTTTTTATTGCTGAATAATATTCCACTGTATGGATATACCACCCATTCTCATTCATCAGTTGATAGACATTACAGTTCTTTCCACTCTGGGATTATTATGAATAATGCACCTTTGAATATTTGTTTACAAATTTTTAAGACTTTTTATTTTATATTGGAGTATAGACAGTTAACAATGTTGTGATAGCTTCCAGTGGACAGCAAAGGGACTGAGTCATACACATACATGTATCCATTCTCCCCCAAGCTCTCCTGCCAGGCTGCCACATAACGTTGAACAGCGTTCCCTGTGCTCTACAGTAGGTCCTTGTTGCTTATCCATTTTAAATACAGAAGTGTGATTGTAAAAATTTTTGTGTAGACATTTGTTTTCAGTTCTCTTGGGTGTATACTTAGGAGCAGAATTGCAGCGTCATACGGTAACTGTATATAAGATAATCTTTGAGGAATTGTCAGATTGTTCCCTAAAGCACCTTTTAAGCTCCCTTAAAGCACCCTAAAGCACATTTTCAGCAGTGTACCCACTCTGCACATCTTCAGCAACACACATTATTATCTGTCTTTTGCAGTTAAGCCATTTTACTGGGTGTGAAGGGATCAGGCATGTGATTTTGATCGTATTTCCCTGATGACTAATGATGTTGAGCATCCTTTCATGGGCTTGTTGTTGTTGTCTAGTTGCTATCTTGTTCAGCTCTTTGGTGACTGTCCATGGGGCCATGTGCTTACTGGTCATTATATATTTTCTTTGGAGAAAGATCTATTCATATGTATGCCCATTTAAAAATTAGGTTATTTGTCTTTTAATTATTGAGCTGTAAGGATTCTGTCTACAATCTAGATATCAGGTATGTAATTTACAAGAAAAGGTCTCCCATTCTATGAGTTGTTTTTGTTTTTACTTTCTAATAGGGTCACTTGCAGCATAAAGGCTTTTCATTTTGGTGAAGTCCAGTTTATTCACTATGTTTCAAGTTCACTAGGCTTTCCTTCCAAAATGTCTAATCTGCTATTAATTTCATCCAGTGTATTATTTTTTGTCTCAGAGCATGTGTTATTCATCTCTAGAAGTTCAATTTGGGGCTTTTAAAGATAATTTCATGTCCCCTATTGGCATACTTGATTTCGCTCTATCGTCTTCAATATGTAGAATAATTTTATAATAGCTGTTTTAATCTCCTTATCAGGTAACTTTATCACCTGTGTTATTTCTGAGTCTGTATTTTACTGATTGATTTTTCTCTTCATTATCGATTACATATTCTGCTTCTGTGCATGCCTAATAACTTTATTGTAGCCAGATTGTGAATTTTATCATCTTGGGTTCTGATTTTTTAATAGTAGCAATAGTAATAATTCCTTGAAGCGATTTTGAGCTTCATCCTGGGACACATTTGAATTACTTGGAAATAGGTTTATCCTTTTGAGGCTTACTTTCAAGCATTATTAAGATGAGACCAGAACAGTTTTCAGTCTAGGGTGAATTTTGCTGACCACTGGAAAAATACCTAGCTGAGAAATCTACCCGATACCCTGAATATTGGAGGTTTTGTCACCTCTGGCAGGTGAGAGGA
Organism: Ovis aries; assembly: GCF_016772045.2. NCBI lineage: Eukaryota > Metazoa > Chordata > Mammalia > Artiodactyla > Bovidae > Ovis > Ovis aries. The sequence continues at coordinate 50,880,195 of NC_056080.1, forward strand.
CAGACTATTTCCATCCCTCTGAGAGCTCTGAAGTTCTCTACCCACTACTTTTTGGTGGTTATTTTTCCATCCAGAATAGAGCAGGAGACTCCAAACGGAACTCTCTGCAAATCTCCAGAGTGCTCTCTCTCTCTCTGCAGTCCTCCCCTCTCCATGCAGCTCCCCTTTCTCTGGTCCTGTATTCCAGGAATTCTGGCTGCTCTGGCCTCCCCGAATGCTGTACTCTGTTTCCTCAGATCTAGAGAGTGCTGGCCTCTGTCTGGGTTCCCTGTCGCTGCTCTGATGCCTGGAAAGCCTCTCGGGGAAGTAAGCTGGGAGAAATTGTAATTCTCACCTCATTTTCCCCCTTCTCTCAGGTATCAGAATCCTGAATGTTGTACTACACATGAGAACCGTCACACACAAACTTTTAGTTACTTAAAGGGGGAAGATAAATCCCACCTCGTCATTCCTCGTGGGCAGAACCCCTTTCTAAGCCAGTCTGGTTTGTAAAAGGCTTGTTTATTTGTTTGACTGCATTGGGTCTTCGTCGCGGCACTAAGATGTGGGCCCTTCCTTGCGGTGCACGGACGCTCTAGTTGTGGTGCAGGCTCAGTAGTTGCAGCAAACACGCGTGCCCTGAGCTGCAAAGTGAATTATTAACCACAGGATGACCAGGGAAGTCCCCCCAAGTCAGTCTTAATTATTGAATGCTGAGTTCCGAGGATCGGTTCTCTTTCTCTTGTGACGTGTGTGTGTCCTGGTATGAAGATGTTCAGGGAAACTCCCAAGGAGTTCAGAGCAGTGTAAAGATGTAACAACTGAAGCAGTCCTGACAATCACCACTATTTATGCTGCTGAGGAGGTTGTCAAGAGGGTCTGGGGTCTGCACCAGCCCCATTTTCTCTCTTATACCTACACCAGAAGCAGATCAGCAGGGAACATTTACCGTGGCCATGTGCTGCTCTTCCCTACCCTCACATGAGCTGGGTTCCCTTATGCACATTAACCGCCTGGCCCTGGACCAGGTAACTTTGAGAACCCTGTTCCTGGACATCTTCCAGATGCCCTCACATACAAATGCTCTGTGGTACAGGTATTGTTTTCATCATATGACATTGCTTTGTATATTAATAGTTACTCAAATATTACCTGAGTACGGGGCTGGTGAAAGATTCCATTAGTATATCAGCACATGGACTACACAGGTAAGCACATACTTCCACATTCTCTGCTTCCAGGGCCTACCACTGGGGTGAGATTTCAGTGCCTCCTTGTTCCTTTCAAACACATTTCTCTATGTTTAAAGCACACACACATACATGGGGTTTCCCTGGTGGCTCAGGCGGCAAAGAATTTGCCTGCAATGTGGGAGACCAGAGTTCGACCCCGGGTTTGGGAAGATCCCCTGGAGGAGGGCATGGCAACCCACTCCAGTGTTCTTGCCTGGAGAATCTCCACGGACAGAGGTGCCTGGAGGGTTACAGTCCATGGGGTTACAAAGAGTCAGACACAACCGAGTGACTAAGCAGAGCACAGCATGGCACACGCACACAGAGTAGGTCCCACTATGAGCATCTCCTATTTGCTTCCCCTCCCCACAACTATTAACAGCATGTCCTGAAGCAGTTCCATCTGATCGGTACACCCTGGTCCCCTTATTCTGTTCCATGGCCAGTGTGTGCTGCATGGTATAAGATGAATGCCTCACCATTCGTCTACAATCCAAAGACCGTTGATTATTCGCGGACATAAAGAGGATTTACACAATTGTTTGCTACCACCTTCCTTCTACACACAACTCTCCAAATGTGGGTGTGTTGATTATACATTTTAAAGTGGAGCTGCTGGGACAAAGCTCAGTCAGTCACCAGTCACCCAATGGGCACCTACTACGTGTCATGCACTGGGGTGACTAGACAAAAAATGTCCTTCCCTCAAGGACAGAACAAGGATTTTGTGAGGAGTTTTCACTTTAATAGATGCTGCCACAATGCTGTCCATCTGTGGTTCAGGAGAAGTCAAGCTTTTTTACTATCTCCTCACATCATTCTTGGGACAGACTGAGGGGCATCCCCTTTTACAGGTGTCCATGAGGCCGCTCCAACCCCATTTTGCCCATGCTCATCCCCTGCAGATTCGAATACACCAGCAACAGTGATTGGTTGTGGGGCTTGGGAGGCAAGGAATCCTAGACCACTCTGGGCAGCCCACGTGGAAAATGCAGGCTCGAGCTCTCGCGGGTTACAGGGACAGAGGCCACAGATTAGTCCCAGGCTCACACAGTCAGGCAACGAAGTTGATGGACAGGATCTTGCAGTAGGGGCCGCGGGCCTGAACACTGGAGGACCAGTGGAACCCAGTCTCCAGGAGTGTTTGCTGCCCAGTCAACAGGCTGGACACGCTTCCCCAGGCAGTGGCTGCTCTAGTGAGGTCACTCTAGGAGTCTGCTGGCATCCGTGGGCGCATTTCTGCGTTTTAGGTAATCAGTCTTCTGAGTTGCAGTGTCGTAAGCACTTCTATTCTTTGGAACTCTGCATTCAACTGGGTATATCTTTCCTTTTCTCCTTTGCTTTTCGCTTCGCTTCTTTTCACGGCTATTAAGGCCTCCTCAGACAGCCATTTTGCTTTTTTGCATTTCTTTTTCTTGGGAATGGTCTTGATTCCTGTCTCCTGTACAGTGTCACGAACCTCCGCCCATAGTTCATCAGGCACTCTGTCTATCAGATCTAGGCCCTTAAATCTATTTCTCACTTCCACTGTGTAGTCATAAGGGATTTGATTTAGGTCATATCTGAATGGTCTAGTGGTTTTCTCCACTTTCCTCAATTTCAGTCTGAAGGTGGCAATAAGGAGTTCATGATCTGAGCCACAGTCAGCTCCCGGTCTTGTTTTTGCTGACTGTATAGAGCTTCTCCATCTTTGGCTGCAAAGAATATGATCAATCTGATTTCGGTGTTGACCATCTGGTGATGTCCATGTGTAGAGTCTTCTCTTGTGTTGTTGGAAGAGGGTGTTTGCTATGACCAGTGCGTTCTCTTGGCAGAACTCTATTAGCCTTTGCCCTGCTTCATTCTGTATTCCAAGGCCAAATTTGCCTGTTACCCCAGGTGTTTCTTGACTTCCTCCTTTTGCATTCCAGTCCCCTAAAATGAAAAGGACATATTTTGGGGATGTTAGTTCTGGAAGGTCTTGTAGGTCTTCATAGAACTGTTCGACTTCAGCTTCTTCAGCGTTACTGGCCGGGGCATACATTTGGATTACCGTGATATTGAATGGTTTGCCTTGGAAACAAACAGAGATCATTCTGTTGTTTTTGAGATTGCATCCAAGTACTGCATTTCAGACTCTTTTGTTGATATGATGGCTACTCCATCTCTTCTATGGGATTCCTGCCCAGAGTAATAGATATGATGGTCATCTGAATTAAATTCACCCATTCCAGTCCATCTTATTTTGCTGATTCCTACAATGTCGATGTTCACACTGGCCATCTCCTGTTTGACCACTTCCAATTTGCCTTGATTCATGGACCTAACATTCCAGGTTGCTATGCAATATTGCCTTTACAGCATTGCACCTTGCTTCTATCACCAGTCCCATCCACAACTGGGTGTTGTTTTTGCTTTGGCTCCATCCCTTCATTCTTTCTGGAGTTATTTCTCCATTGATCTCCAGTAGCATGTTGGGCTCCTACTGACCTGGGGAGTTCCTCTTTCAGTGCCCTATCTTTTTGCCTTTTCATACTGCTCATGGGGTTCTCAAAGCAAGAATACTGAAGTGGTATGCCATTCCCTTCTCCAATGGGCCACATTCTGTCAGACCTCTCCACCATGACCCGTCTGCCTTGGGTGGCCCCACACGGCACGGCTTAGTTTCATTGAGTTAGACAAGGCTGTGGTCCATGTGATCAGATTGGCTAGTTGCAAAGGGGAAAAGGGAAGATATACCCATATGAATGCAGAGTTCCAAAGAATAGCAAGGAGAGATAAGAAAGCTTTCCTCAGGGATCAATGCAAAGAAATAGAGAAAAACAATAGAATGGGAAAGACTAGAGATTTCTTCAAGAAAATTAGAGATACCAAGGGAATATTTTATGCAAAGATGGGCTCAATAAAGGACAGAAATGGTATGGACCTAACAGAAGCAGAAGATATTAAGAAGAGGTGGCAAGAATACACAGAAGAACTGTACAAAAAAGATCTTCATGACCCAGATAATCACGATGGTGTGATCACTCACCTAGAGCCAGACATCCTGGAATGTGAAGCCAAGTGGGGCTTAGGAAGCATCACTACGAACAAAGCTAGTGGAGGTGATGGAATTCCAGTTGAGCTGTTTCAAATCCTTAAAGATGATGCTGTGAAAGTGCTGCACTCAATATGCCAGCAAATTTGGAAACCTCAGCAGTGGCCACAGGACTGGAAAGGTCAGTTTTCATTCCAATCCTAAGGAAAGGCAGTGCCAAAGAATGCTCAAACTACTGCACAATTGCACTCATCTCACACGCTAGTAAAGTAATACTTGAAATACTCCAAGCCAGGCTTCTGAAATACGTGAACCATGAACATCCAGATGTTCAAGCTGGGTTTAGAAAAGGCAGAGGAACCAGAGATCAAATTGCCAACATCCACTGGATCATGGAAAAAGCAAGAGAGTTCCAGAAAAACATCTATTTCTGCTTTATTGACTATGCCAAAGCCTTTGACTGTGTGGATCACAATAAACCGTGGAAACTTCTGAAAGAGATGGGAATACCAGACCACCTGACCTGCCTCTTGAGAAGTCTGTATGCAGGTCAGGAAGCAACAGTTAGAACTGGACATGGAACCACAGACTGGTTCCAAATAGGAAAAGGAGTACGTCAAGGCTGTATATTGTCACCCTGCTTATTTAACTGATATGCAGAGTACATCATGAGAAATGCTGGGCTGGATGAAGCACAAGGTGGAATCAGGATTGCTGGGAGAAATATCAATAACCGCAGATATGCAGATGACACCATCCTTATGGCAGAAAGTGAAGAGGAACTAAAAAGGCTCTTGATGCAAGTGAAAGAGGGGAGTGAAAAAGTTGGCATAAAGCTCAACATTCAAAAAACAAAGATCATGGCATCCGGTCCCATCACTTCATGGCAAATAGACGGAAAAACAGTGGAAAGAGTGTTAGACTTTATTTGAGGGGGCTCCAAAATCACTGCAGATGGTGATTGCAGCCATGAAAGTAAAAGATGCTTACTCCTTGGAAGGAAAGTTATGACCAACCTAGACAGCATATTAAAAAGCAGAGATATTACTTTGCCAACAGAGGTCCGTCTAGTCAAGGCTATGGCTTTTCCAGTGGTCGTGTATGGTTGTGAGAGTTGGACTATAAGGAAAGCTGAGCGCCGAAGAATTGATGCTTTTGAACTGTGGTGATGGAGCAGACTCTTGAGAGTCCCTTGGACAGCAAGGAGATCCAACCTGTCCATGCTGAAGGAGATCAGTCCTGGGTGTTCATTGGAAGGACTGATGCTGAAGCTGAAACTCCAATACTTTGGCCACCTCACGCGAAGAGCTGTCTCATTGGAAAAGACCCTGATGCTGGGAAAGATTGAAGGCAGGAGGAGAAGGGACGACAGAGGATGAGATGGTTGAATGGAATCACCGACTCAATGGACATGGGTTTGGGTGGACTCTGGGAGTTGGTGATGGACAGCGAGGCCTGGCGTGCTGCAGTTCATGGGGTAGCAAAGAGTCGGACACAACTGAGTGACTGAACTGAAGCACTTCTAAGGTGCCATCTCACTTCTTCCTCACTAGGCCCCTTGAAGAAAACCCTGTCACCCCTGTGTGACCTTCAGTCGAGCTCTTTCTCTCACAGACCCTCTCCTTTTCCCCCCAGCCCTGAGGGAAGTGCCCTGGACTCCTGGTCTGGGTCTGGATTTTCTCTGGATCCTGGAGAGATTTTCAGTTTGGCTCTTTCAGGGACTTTATGACAGATCCCTGTGTGTGGGCAGGAAAGAGGTATCCTGCAGAATGTAGGGAGTAGGCAGGGTCCTGAGGGGATCCTCTGAGGCAGCACTGGTCCTGGGTGAGAGGCCACAAATGGGCTGAGGGTGTAAATGAGGCCTGGGAGTAGGGCTAGGGGAGGGGCTAAAGAGGCCCCTGGGTGGGAGGGAGGGCCTGGTGGAAGATGAGGGGAGAGGTGGGGATTTGGGGAGAGGACTTGTGGCAGCTGTTACCAGGACAGGGACTTTGGAAAATGACAGATGATCAGAGGGATGTAATGGAGATGTCATAGCCACAGTGAGGGGAAGACCTCTCCTATCTTCAGAATTCAGGATCCCACAGTGGGTGCTGAGAGATGACAGAGAGGACAAGTTCCCCAGGGCTTGTTCTGTGGATCCGGTATGCACTCTAAACCTCCGAATGGGCAGGATACAAAGTCACCACGATGAGAGGTGACTAGAGTGTGTAGGTCCATTCTCAGGACCCAGACATGGGAAATCAGTTTCAGAACCCCTCAGCTCTAAGGCAGTCCCCACCCCTGGAATGAACTTGCATTCCTCAGGATGGCATGCTGGTGAATGCAGGTTGCAGGGACCTCAAGACTGGACGCGTCACTCTCTTGGGGTGACTGAACAGAAACCCACTGCCACTGCCCACACAGAAGCCCAGAGGCGAAGATTTGGGGCTCTGTGTCCCAGGGTGCAGCCTGTGGGTGGTGGGGGAGAAGTGTGAAGCCTCAGAGCTAATGGGGTGCTGTTAGCTAGAGTAGTGTCCACTTAAAGAAAAGCATACAACAGAAGCGTTGTGAGCTTGAGTTGAATTCAGGGTCTTCTGGGGACTATAGCCTGGGACACAGTTACTCTGTTAGCTCTGAGGAAACTGCTCTGAGGAGGCAGCAGAGAAGTCAGTATGTTTTTTGGCTATGAAATACATGCAGTCAAGTGTGGATATTGGTAAAAGATTCCTGTGAAACACAGAGATCAGATATCACAAGTAAATCATTTTCATGCTTTTCTGTGTGTGGGAAGATGCAAGAATCTGGGGTCACTGAACCTTTTCCTGAGGTAGGCGTGTAACTAAATAAAGGTCAGCTTGTCCAAAGCACAGAGGGCCTCATCCTATTTTTCATCCTGAATCGCTCAGGATGCACTGTCATTCAGCAACCACAGTGGTTACAATTTAACCCTGTAGGACTGGCTGTGAGCGATGCTGTTTGTCTTAGGGATCCTAATTTTTCTGAGTCTACAGTCGGAATTTCTGAGCTGGCTGGGGTCTGTGTCCTCAGGTGTGAACTATTAAAGCCGTTTTGCGTGGGAGTCTAGGATGAGCAGTCTCTGAGGTGATTCCAGATATCTGTCCCAGGGCATGAAGTCTCTGAACTATTTAGGGGGTCTTTGTCAAGAGGGTTGGGCCTCTGAGCTGTTCATGTATCTGCATATGACAATAGTCTTAAGAGGAAGGCTGGATGGACCCCACTCTCACGGGTCTTAGAAGTAGACCTGTGATTTCACATTTGCTATGATTTCTACCATGCCTCCCTACAGAGATAAAAGCTTGGGATGCCATCCTCAGAAAGGGTAGGTCATGTGCAGTTTACAGGAGCCCATGGTAATAATCCTGTTAAGCACAATACTTGCTGAACATGAGTACCACCCATGATAGGGGTCCTGTGACAAAAACCGTGTACACACTCTCACTCAGTGAATCTGCCCAACCCACAACAAGGAGGGCAGCATTTGCAGAAGGGAGCTCAAGGCCCACTGCAGATAGGAGGTCTCAGCTCATGATGACGGGAGGAACCAGATGTAAGCTTGGGCTCCTTGGTGGAGCCAGGGAAGACTCAGCACGACCCTGGCCAGGTAGAATGTAGGGGGGCGTTTGCACAGGGCCACAAGGACCCTGTGACTGACTCACTGTCAGGATATGTCTCTGTGTCTCCCCATCACACACACAACTTCTTACCTGGTGTATGGAATGTAATCTTAATATTCCCTGGAGAGGTGGTGCTAAAAGTCACAGAGGTGAGCCTCCAAGTAGCTGGGGAGAAACCTCACATTCGCCAATTTGCACAAGGCTCCACCACAAATGCAGAGATCCCTGCCTCTCTTCCCCCAATAAAGCAGTCATTGGCACTGAGATCAGCAGGAGGGAAAGCTGGGCCGGAGAAATTGTGAGGGACCCTATATACAGATGAGCCTCGCTATGACTGGTACATGTCCTTATCATGATAGGCAGAGGCCCCGGATGTGTGTTAAGGGAGCATGATTAAAGCCCAGGCCATGGGCAACTGAGTCATTCCCTAGAGACAGTCCCTGGGGAGCGGCTTTTATTCTCCTATAGAGAAAATGGACTGTACATCATCCAGTAGCAGGGCTGGGGGCCTGTAGGTGGGTGCTAACTAAGTGGGGACAGTTTGCTGCCAGAAATAGTCTCTCTGTCCCTGTCTAATGCTCTATATTTGTCTTTTTCTCTGCCATCTCTGAGCTTGTTATATCATCCCTCTGTGCCTTTGCAAGACTCAGTGTGACCTCACTCACACCAAGAGGTTCCTTGGCTTTGTCTCTCCTGAGGGTATCTTCGATTGACACGGATGTTCACTGGGAGCAGTAGGGGGGATTCTCCTTGAGTGTAGGGGATTCCAGGAAAGGCATGTTCAATTGCAGATGGCCTGTGGTTTTTCTGGTGTAAATCAAGAGCTCCTCAAAAATCACTGTGTGATCTGACTCTCTGAGAGAAGCCTAGGGGTTCCTCTGGTAAGAAACCTCCTGTGGCTCAAGTCAAAGTACCCCCTCTGGCCAGAAAGCCCTATGGGACCTGACCCTCATTACCTCTCTCATCAGATCTCCTGGCTCTCCCGCCATTATGCTGTGACAGTCACACAGGCCTCCTCACTCTTGTCATACACACTACACTGAGTTCCTGGAGAAGGAAATGGCAACCCACTCCAGTATTCCTGCCTGGAGAATCCCAGGGACAGAGGAGCCTGGTAGGCTGCCATCTATGGGGTCGCACAGAGTCGGACACGATTAAAGCGATTTAGCAGCAGCAGCACACTGAGCTCCAAGCCCCAGTTTTTCAACTGGCCCTAACTCTGTCTGGGATAATTTTCTCCCAGATAGGCCATCTCCTCTAGGCTTTTACTCAAATGTCACAATCTTAGAAAGAACTTCCCTGACCACTCTTTCTAGGTATCATCCCTCCTATTTCACTATCCCGGTTTAATGTTAATCACAGCAGTTATGAACACCTGAAAATTACTTATCTTTTGGGGCTGTATGACCCCAACACAATATAAGTTTCATGAAGCCAAAGTTGATTTTCTCTTTCCTAACACACATAGTTGTGCTTGATACAAACTGTGGAGAGAATGAAAGAATGACGGAATGAATAAACAAATTTGAACTTGTTGAGAGAGGCATAGCTAGACAGGCTGTGGATTCTGCTAGGGAACATATTCAGGGATGACAAGATGGTGAGAAAGCGGTGGTCTTTATTTCATCTGCGCGGTATCCTTGGGTCCCCTTGGAGCTCACCCCTTTCCTAACAGAATGGAATGTCCTGTTGTCTTTTTCAGTATTTCTCGCAGTCCACGACAGAGGCCTTCCCCATGCCAGGCCTTCAGATCCCAGTCGGAAGCTTTCTCCGGACCGTGGCTGGCTCTCCTGATGAAACCGATTCTGTAACTAAACAGGAAAACACAAACAAGTACAGAGAAAATGGTTTCAATGCTTCCTGTTACGATAGTGGCTCCTACAGAGAAGTAATCTTCAGTTTACGAAGACTTTTTTCTGGGTCCAAGACAGCAGCAATCGGCGGGGTTTTCATCCTAACTTTGCCGTTCCACCCGTGGAGGAGGATCATCCTCTAATGGGCCACCGGCATCTAGATCGGCTGTTCTTCAGTCTCACCACCAAGGGGCGCGCGAGATGAAACACTTTTGTCCTGGAATGTACCACTGAGGGGTAGCGGTAAGACCACCCACTCTGGAAGGTACCATTGGGAGAGGGCGTGTGACAACGCTGAGCCCCTTACACCGCGTCGGGGTCGACCACACTTCCCAGCGGAGGCACTCGTGGCGCCATGGGTCCATACCCATTCGCTCCATTCCGTCTTCCCGTGGCATTCGAGTCTGAGTGGACACCGGTATTAAGCTGCAACTTTTTTCGTCTCTTTTCCAACCTCACCCCTTGGTTTCTACACGGTTTCACCCAAGGGGGATGGCTACGGAGCGAGACAGGCTGCCGGTTGCGGGTATGGCGTCAGGAAGCGTTCTGGGCATTGATTGGTCGCCGCGTGCTTGCCGGACTCAGCTCTTCCGGGACGCGAATAGGCTCGGAAATCCCGCGACTCCGGCTTTCCTTGGTCGGCCCCCTTCGATTTGGCTGGCTGGCTGGTACGGCACTGGGATCGCAGAGCTGGAACTGAGGCCCACAGGCCTGTGTGTACGCGTGCGCCTGCGTTGCCGTGCGCGGCTTTTCAGAGCATACAATTTTTCTCTGAGTTTTACTGCTTTTCCCGAAGGGGTCGAATAAGCTGCCCTGGTTAGTGGCGAGGTTTGGCGCTGTCGCTGGAGGAGCATGCTGACGGCGTTTCAGTCTTGTTTAGCTCTCGCTCAGTCTGTATCGTGTGGCCACGCACGGTCATTTGCACAAATGCATGCAATTCTTGTCCAGGGAGAGGTCTCTGAGTTTGGTGTCTCTCCCTGGAGAGTAAAGTGTATCTGGCAGCTTGGGGTTGTGTATTGCTACGTGTGACGACACAGGTGCTGTTTGGGTACATTTGATCTCCTTGAGCCTTTGGGCGGAGTTGTGAGTGATGGAATATTTGATCTGAGTGGATTTTGCGAGGCATAGTACAGAGCCCCTAGGATGCGTGTGCCTGTATTCCGGGGTGTGCATTTTTGGAGCTTTCTCTGGGTGTGAGATCTCTGTGTAGGCGTGTGCACCCCAGACTGTGAGAGCTCTGAGTTTTTGATTCAGGGTCCCATGTTGTGATGTCTCTGAGCTGCTTTAAGGATGGGTTCATGTAAAGGTGTTAACTATCAGCCGCTTGGGGATCTGTGCACAGGGTGCAGGTTTTCCATCTGTCTGGGGACTTATCTAAAGGTTATAGGATGTTCTTGAGTTATTAAAAATTCTGTCTTTCTGTTTCGGGTTTTTGTATTAGATTGGGAAGTGTCGAGTGGTTTGGGAGTCAGTCTCCATGATGTAAAGTATCTGTGCAGCTCTCATTTGTTTCTGTCTGGAAGACTTTGGTCTGTTTGGAGGGTCTTTGTCACAGTGTGTATGGTTATGGTCTCAGTTGTGTTTGAGGGTCTGAGACGAGTTGTGTGCTCTCTGTGCAGAGATTCAGTGAGTTCTTTTGGTGTCTCTGGGTATCTATCTGAGCTGTCTGGAGTCTCTGTGTCAGAAATAAAACCTCTTATGTTCTTGGCTGTGAGGTCTCTGTCCGGGAACTGAGGGTTTGGAAGCTGGCAGAATGATTCCGAGGCCTTGAACCTCACATGCTGACTGTGTGTTGTTGAGCGTATCAGTTGTCTCCTGGAATCTCAGTATGCATCCTAATTATTACAGTGGGTCAGTGCGCGTCTTGTAGGGTACCTGTGCATGTTAGCAGTGTGTGTTGCCTGGCTCCAGAATGTCCTTCCACAAATGTTTTCTGAGCACCTGCCATATACCTGAGCACTATTGGAGGAGTTTGTGACAGGACAGAAGTGACCACGTCTCTCCTTTCATAGACTTGGTGGTCAGTAAATCAATCAGGGGTGGCAGGCACTATGAGGAAAGGTAATGTTAGATCAGGGGAAAGGGTATATGTAGGTATGATGTTATTATTTTATATAAGGCAATGAGGGAAAGTCTCCCTGAAAGATGGCAAGTAAGCAGAGATCTGGAGGAAGTGAGGGAGCAGGCTGTGGGGTTATCTAAGGGAAGAGCATTCCAGGCAGAAGGAACAACGGATGCAACTGTCCTGGCATGGAAACCTACTTGGCGTGCTCCTGAATGTCAAGGAGTCCTGTGATGCACGGGGTTTGGCATGTAGCACCCATTGAAAGGGGTCTGGTTGCTGCTGTCTCCGTGTCTCCCACAATTTGTGATCATCCGCATTTCACAGATGAAGGACTGAAGGCTCCAACATGTGCCCTGCACCTTCTCTCCTACCTATCCCTGAAATTAGGAGTGAAGCCTCTGATCCATGATGAGTGAGAGAGAGTGTGAGTGTCCTGTCTGCAGGGATGTCACGCTGAATGTCAGCCAAGCAGCAGAGATCAGTTATACTGTGGGAATCACTCTTGATGGAGGGCAGGACTTAAGAAGAAAAAGGAACTGGGGCAAAGGACAGAGGCAGGAAGGGAAGTTGGAGGACAGTGAGGGGGGAAAACAAAAAAGACTGGCTTCATCACATTGCTTGGGTTTGGCCCAGTTCACGTTGATTGGCTGACTGTATTAGGACATATTCACCTATTCCTGTCCCTACCCTTTCTTTCCCTTCCCTTTTTGGTGCCTGAACAAGTCAGTCCTAAAGCCATTAGGTGTTGCCAGGCAAGGCATGTGTATGTGTAAAGGGGCATCCCTGCCTGGAGAGTCAGAGCCCAAGGTGGAAAGAAGGATATCCCTGGCGATTGGGTGGGAAGGAGGCTAACTGCTTCTTGGATTCAAGCTTGAGTGAGGTGTGGAAGTCACGGGCAAGGGATGGTTCTGCATAGATTGTGAAGAGGACCTTTTTGTGGAGGAAGGCTCACTTATCTGCATTGGGATTCATCAACTCAGCAAATACATAAGAATGCTGAGAGCCACGTCTGTCATTTTTGGAAAAGGGAATTTCCAGTGTGGAAAGGAAGTAAACTAGAACAAATTCCTAGGAATTCTAGGAATTAAAGGTCTCCATGCAAACTTCTTGTATTCGATCGGTGTGCATATGTGGCTAGACTGATGTATAACTATAGATGTGTGTCTCTGTGTTTGTGTGTGTGATTGTGTACACACATATATTCCCAAGTTACTGGAAACAGCCACATTCCAATGGCGATAATGACACCAGTCCCCAGATCCTAGCTTCTGAACACCTTTCTCCACTAAATGATGGGCTCCCAGGCTGGGGAAGGAAAGGATAAATGAGCCTGGTTCACCTTGTCATGTCAGTAATAAGGGAAAGTTCAAGAATGGTGGGGAGATGTCAGAGGGACACAGAATATAGCTTGAGGGCTCTCCCACTGGAAACACTCAGGACTCTTATTTTTTCCACCTTTTTTGAGGTATTATTGACATATAAGCTGTAAGTTTAAGATGCCAATGTGATGATTTGATACACACATATTTGGCCACGACAGGGTTGGCACTCTCATCCCCTCACATAATCCTTTTTTAAAAATGTTGAGGAAATAACATCTCAGATCTACCCTCTAAGCTTACACTGTATTATACAGTTTTGTTCATTATACTCACCATGCTATACATTGGATCCGCGTAACTTATTCATCTCATACCTGTAAGTTTGTACCCTGTATTCAACATTTTCCCCAGGCCCTGGAAACCACCATTCCAAACTCTTAGAAATTTCTGTAAGTTTGACTTTTTTAGATTCTGCATGTAAATGAGAACATACAATACATGTCTTTCTCTCTTTCACTTTTTCCGCCTAGCATAAAGCCTTTGAAGTCCATTCATGTTGTTGCAAAAGGCATAATTTTCTTCTTTGTGACTGAATAATATTCCATTGTATATATCACCGCATTTCCTCTTTTTAAATTAGTTTATTTTAATTGGAGGATAATTATTTTACAATATTGTGATGTTTTTGTCATACATCAACATGAATCGGCCATAGGGATTCACGTGTCCCCCCATCCTGAACCCCCCCTCCCACCTCCCTCCCTACCCTATCCCTCGGGGTTGTCCCAGAGTACTGGCTTTGGGTGCCCTGCGACATGCATGGAACTTAACATTGGTCATCTGTTTTACATATGGTAATGTACATGTTTCAATGCTATTCCCTCAAATCCTCCCACCGAGTCCTCCCACTGAGTCCCAGAGTCTGTTCTTTACGTCTATGTCTCCTTTGCTGCCCTGCATGTAGGATCATTGGTTCCGTCTTTCTAAATTCCATATATATGCGTTAATATACAGTATTTCTCTTTTTCTTTCTGACTTACTTCACTCTGTATAATAGGCTCCAGGTTCATCCACCTCATTAGAACTGACTCAAGCGCGTTCCTTTTTATACTTGAGTAATATTCCATTGTATATGTACCACAGCTTCCTCATCCGCTCATCTGCCAATGGACATCTCGGTTGCTTCCATGTCCTAGCCATTGTAAACAGTGCTGCAGTGAACGTTGGGGTACATGTGTCTGTTACCTCGGGGTGTCTGCCAGCAGTGGAATTGCTGGGTCATATTTGTTGTTTGTAGACTTTTTGATGGTGGCCGTTCTGACCAGTGTCACCACGTTTTCTTTATCCATTCGTCCCTTCATAGACACTTAGTTGCTTACAACATTTGGTTGAAGGTGCAAAGTAAATTTCAGGTTAGTGTTAATCCTCTGACGTTGTTTTTCAGAATCATTTGGCTATTCTCGTTCATTTGCCTTACCACAGAAATTTTGTCATCAATTAGTCTATATGTACAAAAAAGTCCTGCTGGAATTTCTGACTGGAATTGTATGAACTTGATGGATCTGTATGGGGACTACTGACATCCTAATTATATTGAATTTCTCAACCCGTGAACACACCATGTGCCCCCACTTCATTAGGTCTTATTTAAGGAACCACATTGCATTAATTTTTCTGCCATTGTTTTATCAAGTCTAATTCTCATATATCAAATTCTGAAGATCTGAATCTGATGAAAATATGAAAATATTAGTAGTCAGACTTTCATCAGCAATGCTTTATTTCTTGTGTCGTTTTAACATTGCCCGTTTATTGTGTTTCTTATTTTTTCTGCTAATATTCATGATTGTTTAATCCAAGGGTGATGGTATTTTCTGAGATAAATCGTGAGAAGATGTTCAGCTGTGTTTTGGGATGGAGAGTCTGAGGACAGGGGCACAGGGAGAGAGAGCAGAGTAGGGGTGGGGGAGGTGAAAGCGTGGGGGCAGGGACAGGGGGATACTAGTACAGGCGGAAACAGAAGTGAAGAGACACAAGAAGAAGAGCTCCCCTTCTGGACCGTGCTTAGCTCTCCGTACATAAACACATAATGAAGTCTTGGAGTACTCACAGCAACACTGTGAGGTTAGCATTTTTACTGCTGTCATCCCTTTGGGCAGCTGAGGAGCAGAGACACGTAGACGTTAATGGGTGAATGAATGTGCACAAAGTCACCTAGCTGGCAAGAGCTGAGTCAGATTGGTGCCCAGGCCAGAGAGAAACAGCCAGGTGTGGTATCAGACCCCCAATCTGGAATACAGTGCAGTGTCTGGTGTACGCTGGGTCCAAAGGCAGATCAACCTCTCCATCCGCATGAAACATCACTATGGATCTGTGTATGGATTGAACACAGCGTCTCCTAGGTGCGTGAAAGACCATGGGGTGTCATGTCAACATGCACACATCACAGAGAACAGTTCCTGGTCCATACCGAGGTCTAAACAATGTTTCTTTGACCGACATTAGTACAGCACCCTCATCACTATGGAAAGTAGCATAACCATAGTGATAAACAGATAGAACCACAGATACGATATCATGAAGACATTACCTCCCCCATCTCGTAATTTTCTTAAATGCAGAGAACAAAACCTGGAAGGCAATAGGCCACATACTAAGTTTTTTTCTCCTAAGTGTGACATTCTAGCTAATTTCCAAATAACATTTTATTAGTATTTTAATCTGTTGTATCTTCATTGTTACATAGGCAGTTTTTCTATTATAATTGAAAACTGGACTTTCTGAACACTCGTTCTCCTCAGGTATCTTGAGGTTTCAGCGTAAAAATGTTCCATTGGCATCCCTGCCAGGTGAAAACCCAATGGGCGCACTGAAGTCAGAAGTAATATCTTTGATACAGTAGGTGGGGGGCTGTGGGGAGTAGAGAGGTCCTGAAGGAAGGCTGGCTAAGCCTGCAAGCATTGTGAAAAAGGTCACTGACGCTATAGGCCCAAACCAAACAACAGCTCACAGGTCCCAAGGAAGACACTGGTGTTCTATCCACGGAAATGTCTGTGTTAGGACTTTCAGACCTTTGCTGTTTTGGCTCCCATGATGCAGTGGGGCAGCTTGTGGCGCTTATAACACAGTCCTGCTTTGACCCAGGCTGTGAATGAGAGTCACAGCCTCCCCTGCAGCACCGGGGGCCCCCTTGTGGGCGATCGATCTGGAGCCCTTTTTGTGATGTCTGGGAGTCGACAGATTCCGAAGAGAAAGGAGAAAGAAGATACATCGCGCAGGGGGTACATGCACCCACCCTGTGCATGTGGTGCTAGAGATGTGCTGGAGAGGCAGGTGCCGCTTGTTGCAGGAACCAGTTGGGGGTGAGTGGACTTGGATTCGGTGACTCAAGGAAGAAATGTGGAAGTGAATGTAAAGGGAGAAAACACACTGAGAGGGGTAAACAGCTCCAACTCCCAATTCTGTACCAGGGTAGGGTGCTCCATTACTGTTGTGAGAAGGCTCTATGGTCTGAGCTCTGGGAGGGAGTGATGAGTGTTCCAAGGACTCGCCATCAACCCTAAGCAGGGGCTGCTGAGAGTGTGAAGACATTGAGTCTCAGCCTTTACCACTGACAGACACAGCTTCTTAGCTCTGCTGCGAGTGAGGCTGTGGCACCTTAGGGAAGCTCAAAGGTAGGGTGGTGGTGGTGGTTGTTCAGTCGCTCAGTCATGTCTGACTATTAACGAGCCCTTGGACTGCAGCACGCCAGGCTCCTCTGTCCTACACTATCTCCGAGTTTGTTTTTATTTTTTTTTTCTTTGCGTTTTATATTTTTTATCTCCCTGAGTTTGATCAAAGTAATGTCCATTGTGTTGGTGATGCTCTCTAACCATCTCACCCTCTGTCTCCCCCTTTTCCTCCTGCCTTCGATCTTTTCCAGCATTAGAGTGTTTTCCAATGAGTCAGCTATTCTCATCACGTGGCCAAAGTATTGCAGCTTCAGCATCAGTCCTTCCAGTGAGTATTCAGAGTATCCAGTATTCATTTTCTTTAGGATTGGCCGAGTTGTTCTCCTTACTGTCTGAGGGATTCTAAAGGGTCATCTCTCTAGCACCACAATTCGAAAGCATCACTCAGCCTTCTTAATGATCCAACTGACACATCTGTACACGACTACTGGAAAAACCATATTTTTGACTCTGCAGACCTCTGTCACCAAAGTGATGTCTCTGCTTTTTAATATGCTGTCTAGGTTCATCATGGGTTTCCCGGGGGCTTAGCGGTAGAGAATCTGTCTGCAGTGCAGGGGAATTGGGACACCTGGGTTCAATCCCGGGTCGGGAAGGTTCCCTGGAGGAGAGCATGGCAACCCACTCCAGTATTCTCGCCTGGAGAATCCCCTGGACAGAGGAGCCTTGGTCCATGGGGTCATAAAGAGTACACTGAGAGACGTCACCTCCCAAACAGAATCTCTGGCCAACGTGCTGTCTCTCTAGCTTTACTCATCTCAAGTAAAATCTGTTCCCTGGCCTCAGAAGCCACATGAGATAACGAAGGAAACTTGAGGCGGTGGTGCTTTAAGCATAGATTTGGTGCGAGATCGTTATTCGTTTGGGCCAAGTGACTGCAGGGAATGAAATGGGGTAGGGTGATGAAGGAAATGAGATGATGAATTTATTGCCCCAGCCACCTCCCTGCCCCCAGGTACCCGACTTCAGTAGGGCTGGCTGGTGTCAATGCCTTGTGTATAGGCTCGCTTGTAACAACATCCTGTGTGTGGTATGAGCAAATTGGTGGGCAAATCAGACAGCATGGCCAAATATTCATTTCTCAGCGTGGATGGGGGGAGAAGAGAGAAAAGAACGATGAACCATGGGTTAGTTGTGAGTCACTTTCTAAAATCTCAGTATTTCTTCACAAGGTGTGTGTGTGTGTGTGAATTTTTTTCTTTATCTGAGAATTGGCTTTCTAGGTGGGGCAGTATCATCGTGAGAGACTCCTTGTGACATGTGAAAAGAGGTTGGGAGTGAATTGGGTTAAGGTCATTTTCCAAGTGTTTCACACCAAGTGTTTGTTTAAGAGGCTAGCAGTGGCCTTAAAGAACTGAACTAAGTGGTTGAAATACAGGTTTCAGTTACTGAAATGTGAAGAGACTCTGGGATGTGAGTTCATCCTAGCCAGTGGTCACAGGCAACTCATAAACTCATAGGATTTGAACCATGTCTTCCTATTGTCTTTTGCTTTCTGCCCTGGAATGTGGTGGAGGCCTCAGTTCCGGTGACTAAAGTTCCTAGGTAACAGTTCTCTGAGAAAAGTAGCTCTCTAGAAAAGAGCAGTGCCTGGGAAGCTGATCTAAAATTTTAATATAGCCTGTGATGTAATTTTTGTTAGCTTTACCCAAGATAATGATCATTCAAAGGATATAGAGAGATGCACCTACTTTGGTATCTACCACTGGATTTTTCAAATGAACATACAGTATGATTGGCCCGGTTTTCTTTCTTCTTATGTATTTATTTAGTGTTGGGTGCACTGAGTCTTTGTTGCTGCACGAGGGCTTTCTCTCGTTGTGGAGGAGGACTACTCTCTAGTGGTGGTGCATGTGCCTCTCATTTCAGAGACTTCTCTTGTTGCGGAGCATGGACTCTAGGCTCGAGGGCTTCAGTAGTCAGAGCAGGTGGGTTCAGTAGTTGTGACACACCGTCTTAGTTGCCCTGCGGCACGCGGAATCTTCCTGGACTAGGGATTGAACGCCTGCCTGTTGCATTGGCAGGTGGATTCTTTTTTTTTTTTTAATCATTAATGTATTTTAATTGGAGAATAGTTACTATATGATATTGTGATGATTTTTGCCATACATCAACATGAATCGGCCGCAGGTATACATGTGTCCTCCCCTCCTGAACCCCCATCCCACCTGCCTCTCCACCCTATCCCTCTGGGTTGTCCCAGAGCACCGGCTTGGGGTGCCCTGCTTCACGCATTGAACTTGCACTGGTCATCTGTTTTACATATGGTAATGTATATGTTTCACTGCTATTCTCTCAAGTCATCCCACCCTCGCCTTCTTTCACTGAGTTGAAAAGTATGTTCTGTACGTCTCTGTCCCCTTTGCTTCCTTGCATGTAGAATCGTTGCTACCATCTTTCTAAATTCCATATATAGGCATTAATATAAGTATTTGTCTTTCTCTTTCTGACTTACTTCTCTCTGTATAACAGGCTCCAGGTTCATCCACCTCATTAGCACTGATTCAAATGCGTTCCTTTTTATAGCTGAGTAAGCAAGAGAGTTCCAGGAAAACATCTACTTCTGCTTTATTGACTATGCCAAAGCCTTTGACTGTGTGGATCACAATAAACTGTGGAAAATTCTGAGAGAGATGGGAATACCAGACCACTTGACCTGCCTCTGGAGAAATCTGTATGCAGGTCAGGAAGCAGCAGTTAGAACTGGACATGGAACAACAGACTGGTTCCAAATAGGAAAAGGAGTATGTCAAGGCTGTATATTGTCATCCTGCTTATTTAACTTATATGCAGAGTACATCATGAGAAACGCTGGACTGAAAGAAACACAAGCAGGAGTCAAGGTTGCCGGGAGAAATATCAATAACCTCAGATAAGCAGATGACACCAGCCTTATGGCAGAAAGTGAAGAGGAACTAAAAGCCTCTTGATGAAAGTGAAAGTGGAGAGTGAAAAAGTTGGCTTGAAGCTCAACATTCAGAAAACGAAGATCATGGCATCCGGTCCCATCACTTCATGGGAAATAGATGGGAAACAGTGGAAACAGTGTCAGACTATTTTTGGGCTCCAAAATCACTGCAGATGGTGACTGCAGCCATGAAATTAAAAGACGCTTGCTCCTTGGAAGTAAAGTTATGACCAACCTAGATAGTATATTCAAAAGCAGAGACATTACTTTGTCGACTAAGGTCCGTCTAGTCAAGGCTATGGTTTTTCCTGTGGTCATGTATGGATGTGAGAGTTGGACTGTGAAGAAGGCTGAGTGCCCAAGAATTGATGCTTTTGAACTGTGGTATTGGAGAAGACTCTTGAGAGTCCCAGGGACTGCAAGGAGATCCAACCAATCCATTCTGAAGGAGATCAGCCCTGGGATTTCTTTAGAAGGAATGGTGCTAAAGCTGAAACTCCAGTACTTTGGCCACCTCATGCGAAGAGTGGACTCATTGGAAAAGACTCTGATGCTGGGAGGGATTGGGGGCAGGAGGAGAAGGGGACGACAGAGGATGAGATGGCTGGACGGCATCACCGACTCGATGGAAGTGAGTCTGAGTGAACTCTGGGAGTTGGTGATGGACAGGGAGGCCTGGCGTGCTGCGATTGATGGGGTCGCAAAGAGTCGGACACGACTGAGCGACTGAACTGAAATGAACATTCCATTGTGTATATGCACCACAACTTCCTTATCCATTCATCTGCCAATGGACATCTAGGTTCCTTCCCTGTCCTAGCTATTGTAAATAGTGGTGCTGTGAACATTGGGGTACATGTGCCTGTTTCGCTTCTGGTTTCCTTGAAGTGTATGCCCAGCAGTGAGATTGCTGGGTCGTGTGGCAGTTCTATTCCCAGTTTTTTAAGGAATCTCTACTCTGTTCTCCATAGTGGCTGTACCAGTTTGCATTTACACCAACGGTGGAAGAAGGTTCCCTTTTCTCCACACCATCTCCAGCATTTATTGTTTGTCGACTTTTTGATGACGGCCATTCTGACCTGTGTGAGATGATACCTCACTGTGGTTTTGATTTGCAGTTTTCTAATAATGAGTGACGTTGAGTATCTCTTCATGTGTTTGGTAGCCATCTGTATGTCTTTGGAAACATGTCTGTTTAGATCTCTTGCCCACTTTTTGGGGGGTTGTTTGTTTTTCTGGTATTGAGCCGCATGAGGTGCTCGTATATTTTGGAGATTCATTCTTTGTCAGTTGTTTCATTTGCTATTATTTCCTCCCATTCTGAGGGCTGTCTTTTCACCTTGCTTATAGTTTCCTTCATTGTGCAAAAGCATTTAAGTTAAATTTGGTCCCTTTTGTTTATTTGTGTTTTTATTTCCATTACTCTGGGAGGTGGGTCATAGAGGATCTTCCTGTGATTTATGTCAGAGAGTGTTCTGCCTATGGTTTCCTCCTAAGAGTTTCATAGTTTTTGGTCTTACATTTAGATCTTTAATCCATTTTAAGTTCTTTTTTGTGTGTATGGTGTTAGAAAGTGTTCCAGTTTCATTCTTTTACACGTAGTTGAGCATCTTCCCCAGCAACATGTGTTGAAGAGACTTTGTTTACGCCATTGTATATTTGTGCCTCCTTTGTCAAAGAGAACGTGTGCATAGGTGTGTGGATTTATCTCTGGGTTCTCTATTTTGTTCCATTGATCTATATTTCTGCCTTTGTGCCAGTACCATACTGTCTTGATGACTGTAGCTTTGTAGTATAGTCTGAAGTCAGGAAGGTTGATTCCTTCAGTTCCATTCTTCCTTCTCAAGATTGCTTTGGGCATTCAGAGTCTTCAGTGTTTCCATACAAACTGTGAAATTATTTGTTCTAGTTCTGTGGAAAATACCTCTGGTAGTTCGATCTGGATTGTGACGAATCTACAGATTGCTTTGGGTAGTAGAGTCATTTTCACTATACTGATTCTTCCAATCCAAGAACGTGGTACATTTCTCCATCTATTTGTGTCATTGTTGATTTCTTTTTCAGTTTTTTTTTTTTTTATAGCTTTCTGTATACAGGTCTTTTGTTTCTTTATGTAAATTTATTCCTAAGTATTTTATTCTTTTCATTGCAGTGGTGAATGGGATTGTTTCCTTAATTACTCTTTCTGATTTTTCCTTATTAGTATATAGGAATGCAATGGATTTCTGTGTATTAATTTTATATGGCAGGCACATTCTGAACCCCTGGACCTCCAGGGAATTCCTGGCCTGCTTGTCCTTGGGTGTGCAGCTCTCTGAGCTCTGACACATGGAGAGATTCCAGTGATCACCACCACGGCCAGGACACAGGCCACGTCCATCACCCTAAAAACGCCCAGGTGCTGCCCCTTTCTGGTTTCCCCTCCCACACCCCAATCCCTGGCAGAAGGATCTGTCCTCTTTCACTACATTTTGTCCTTTACAATTTTAAAATTCCTTACGTATTCTGAATATAAGACCTTTCTCAGATCTGTGATTCACAAACATCTTTCCCCTAATAACAAATAGCTTCCCTTTTCATTACTGGAGACATGAGTGATGAAATGTACTTTTCCTCCCCACACTCAGAGCCCAGTGTTGTGTAGGCAGCAAGTGCCCGTGAGATTCTTCAGAAGTGAAAATGAATTCTGCTGTCTGTCAGTCTGTGCTCTCAGCTAGTCCCCAGAGCTATAGTTCTGCAGAAATCCACGAGTCTTCTGTAGACAGAGGCGCTTGAGAACGGGTATATTTATTGGAGTCTGAACTTGTGATCTCATCAGAGAGCTTCAGAGCTCAGCCCATCTTGCAGGACTTGTCTCCCAAGGGAGCTTTTCTTCTTGAAACTCAGAGGCATGAATTTAGTCAGCGTGGGCACGTTTAGCAGGGCTAACCTGGCATTTCAAGGTTGTTCATCCTTTATCAGGTATCAGACCACATTCAATATATTTCTTTATGTCATCTTAGTTACCCCTCCTTCAAAGACCCATCATTTTGGAAGATTTCAATCCTAATTGATGAGGTGAGAAAGCAGAGGACAGGGAAGTTAGGGGGATGGCTTAGGGTCACATAGGCCGCCAGAGGAAAAGTGACCCACAAACCTCAGCATCCTCCATTCAGAGCCCCCACTCTTTATTTCTTCAGTAAAGTTGCCATGCGTGCATGCATGCTAAGTCACATCAGTCATGTCCAACTCTTTGCGACCACATGACTGTAGCCCGCCAGGCTCCTCTGTCCATGGGATTCTCCAGGCAAGAGTACTGGAGTGGGCTGCCATGCCCTCCTCCAGGGGATCTTCCTGACCCAGGAATCCAACCCACGCCTCCTGCAGCTCCAGCATTGCAGGAGGATGCTTTACCGCTGAGCCACTGGCGAGGCCCAAAGTTGATGTATGATACTATATTTGTTTCAGGTGCACAACAAAGTGACTCCATATTTTTGAACATTGTGAAATGAATTGCTATGATAAGCTTGGTTACCATGTGTCACCACAGAGATTTCTGACAAGGTTATTGACTATATTCCCTGTGTGTACATTCCATTCCCATGACTTATTTTATAACTGGAAGTTTGTGTCTGCTAATCCCTTCCCTGTTCTACACATCTCCCTACTCCCTCCTCCTCTGATAACCACCAGTTTGTTCTCTGTGTCTCTGACTCTATTTCTCTCTCGTTTCCCGTGTTCTCTTATTTTGTTTCTGCGGTTCCACATGTAAATAAAATGGTGTGGTATTTGTCTTTCTCTGTGTGCATAGTTTTACTTGGCATAACACCCTCTAGGTCCATCCATGTTGTCGACAATGACAAGATTTCATTCTTTTTTTATTGCTGAGTAATATTCCACTCTGTGTGTGTGTGTGTGTGTGTGTGTGTGTGTGTACACCATTTCTGTCTTTTTGACTCATCTATCGATGGGCACTTAGGTTCCTTCCTTATCTTGGCTCCCCTTGGCTGTAAATGACGCTGCAGTGAACAGAGGAGCACATATATCTTTTGTGACTAGTGTTTCTTCTATTCTTGAGAAAAATACCGAGAAGTGGAACTGCTGGACCATATGGTAGTTCTTGTTTTCAGTTTTTGAGGAAAGCCTCATTGTCTCCATAGTGGCTGCACCGATATACATTTCCACCAACACCGCACGAGGGTTTCCTTCTCTCTGCATCCTCCCCAACATTTCTTACCCGTTGTCTTTTTGATAAGAGCTACTTGACAGGTATGAGGAAGTACTTCACTGTGGTCTTGATTTTCTAATCTCTGATGAGGAGATGTTGAGCATCTTTTCATATGTCTGTTAGCCATCTGTATCTCGTCTTTGCAGAAATGTCTTCAGTGCTTTGCCCCATTTTAAAATCGGGTTTTGGGTGTTTTTCCCAATACATTCTATGAGTCCTTTAGCTGTTTTGGACATCTACGACTTTTCGGATGTGTGTCGCTTGCTCATATCTTCTCCCACTCGGCAGGTTGCCTTTTTCCTTTGTTGACGGTTTCCCTTGCTGTGTAAAAGCTTTTTCGTTTGATGAACTCCCATTTGTTTCTTTTCTGATTTCGTTGCTCTTGCCTGAGGAGACATATCAAAAAAACTATTGCTAAGACCTATGTCAACCAGCATACTGCCTACGTCGTCTTCTAGGAGCTTTATGGTTTAAGGTCTAACAATTTCGTCTTTAATCTTCTGTTGTTGTGGTTTATTTTTGAATGTTGTGTAAAAAAAGGGGGTCCAGTTTTCCGTAACCATTTATTGAAGAGACAGCATTTTCCCTGATGGATGTTCTTGGCTCCCTTGTCATAGACTAATAGGCCATATGAGCGCAGGCTTATTTCTGACAGAGCATCCCCAACCGTACCCTCCATAAAGGCTGGGGTGACGTAGGAGGACCCGGTGACTTCCGTGTCCGTCCACAGCTGGTGGCACACCAAGTCTGGATAAGGTACGTCCCTGATGCCTAGCCACAGTGCGCTGGGGCAGGGATGGTCATCCCGCCTGGGGCAAGATCCCCAGGGTGGGATGCGATGGGCTCACTCCAGCAGCCAACCCAGGTCGATCCCGCCATCCACAGTCCCTCATTTAGCCTCATGAAGGTTTTCACTGTATATGTTACATCCCCTCCATGCAGTGCCAGGTTGGCTGTTGAGACGGGGAAGTGAGGAGGAATTGCATGGCCAGTCCCTGCCCTCGAGGTTGAGTCATTAAGCAGAGAGGAGATCTGACACCCTTAGATGTGGTGGCGAGTGCGTCACTGATCCCCTGTGAGGCTGCGTTGCTAGGAGACGAGAAGAATGACAAGGATCAGGGTAGATGAAGTGGACGTGGCGGGGGAGGGGACAGGGTACTCTGGGTCCTTGCTGTGCCAGTCCCAACTGCAGAATTACCCACAGCCTGCATGAGGGCGCCCGGAGGATGGATAAGCGGCTATAAATGAAGATATCAGCTGTGCCACCCCCTCCCCACCTCAAAGTCTGTATCCCCAACCTGCCCATTGGGCGTTGGTGATCTGGGGGTCACTTCTGAGCAGCATACTCTCCCCAGTTACAGAGTAGGAGCCGGAATCCGGTGATGGGCAGAGATGTGCAGCACGTCAAATTCTAGGCCGGAGACCGAGCCTTAGGAACCAACAGGCCAGAGAATCCTGGATGGGAGTTGGCTTAAATGCAGTGGCCAAATAACAAGTCTGAATGTACCTGTAGCAAGCAACGATACTGAACCATTCATTTAAAGACCTTCCCACAAAGGGAAGTCCTGGGCCTCCTGGTTTCATCAGTGAAATCTGTCAAATGTTTAAGGAAGAAATAGCACCCATCCTTCACAGATGCTTCCTGAATAGACAGGAGGGAGGAGGGAACGTTTCCTAATTCATCCTATAAGCCCAGTATTACCCCAGTACCAAAGCCAGACTTGCCATCACCAGAAAGCTACAGACCCATATCTGTCATGAATAGCGATGCATACACCCTCAACACCGTATCTGCAAACCAAATCGAGAAACATTTTGCAAAGGGCTGTGCGAGATCTCTCCCAGGACTGCAGTACTGGACCAACACTCACCTTCAGTTATGGGAAACAGTGTATTGATATAATGAAGGACGGAAACCACCTGTCATCTTGACAGACAAAGAAAAAGCATTTGACACCCTTCAAGACCCGTTCATGACAAATAGGTAAATAACTAAATCAGTAAACACGGCCAACCAACTCAGGATAGAGGGGATCGTCATCGTGGTGCTGAAGAACATCCCCGAGAAACATCCAGCTCTCGTCACATCACATCTAGTAGAGTCTGAGTGCATGCTTGCCTCTTGAGATCCAGACCAAGGATAGGAGGTCTGCTTCAACCACCTCTGTTCCACACCGACTGAAGGGTGTAGCCTGTGCACTGTGCAAGAGAAGAAAGGAAACCATGGGGAAATGAGAAATGAAACCCATGTCCACACAAACACTTGTCCTTAGATGTCTTTCACAGCAGCACTGTCTGTAATCTCCAAATAGTGGAGCAGCCTAAAAGTCTGTCAGCTGGAGAGGGGTAAACAGAGTATTCTGTAGCCATTCAGTGGAATAGCATAGATGGATGAAAAGTGATGAGCTTCTGCTTTCTGCTGCCACACGGGTGAGCCTCCAAAGCATTGTGCTAAGTGAAAGAACCCAGACACAAAAGGCCACTTCCTGCAGGAGTCCGTTGATATGAAATGCCCGCAAAGGGCAAATCTACAGAGACAGAAATTAGATGAGAGGGTGCCTGGGCGTGCAGGTCCTCTTGGGGATCGACTGCTGATGGGTACACGGACCCTTTTCGTGGTGCTGGCAGGGTTCCACAACTGCACTGTGGCGGTGGTTGCACACTGTGTGAAGTTGCTAAAAGTCACTGCCCTGGAAGTGATGGGTGTGATTTGTGGTATGTGATCACACCTCAGTAAAGCAGTTTAGGACGGTAATGCAGATGTGCAGGTGAGACATGTGGGGAAAGATGTGCCATTGCTTCTGTAACAGTGGGGAGCGCCCCCGCTCCTTCCACGTCCTGGGTCCGGCCTCCTCCACATGTGCTAGATGCTCCCTCCAGAGACAGTCGCCGTGCACGTCAGGACAGAACCCCCCGTGAGCACACACGTCTAGTGTGTCTCTGTGTTTACGCACAGGCGCCCAGTGTGTGACCACAAGTCAGTGGCTCTGGACAGGCTCCCAGAACCCACCCTGCATCTGAAATTCTACTTCGTTGTTTTCCTATTCTTCTCAAATCACGTGGACCCAGCTTCCATTTCCCAGATTCAGTAACGGATCTCAGCCCTTAGCTCCAACCACTGGTCACAGGAATACCTGTAGCCTGGTGTGAGGTCCCCTGCCTGAGCTCAGCAACCCAGGAGGGATGCTCAGCAGAGCAGTAACCAAGACAACGGAACTCCATCCATCCTCCTTCTGCCGCCAGGACTGAGGTGCGTTCCCTCCCGTCCATCTGCCTGAGTGTCTGGTAAGGAAGGGGACTTGGGGGCATAACACACCACTGAGTCATTGAAATTGTTCTAAATATGGCTGTGAATAAATATGTCAAAATTCATCTCAGAAGGGAAGACGCGTAATTAAAAATTTTTGTAACGTCTTTAGTAGCAAACATGGCTCTTCAGTTCAGGATTCTATTTAAAACCAGGATGGGTGAAGCATCATGTGATTGTGCTTCTCAACCTAAACTGTGCATCAGATCTCCCCTGGAGAGGCTTTAGGAGAGCCGATGCTGGCAGGACAGCCCCAGAGAGTCTGAAGTAGTAGGTCTGGTATGTGGCCCTGGCGTGAGCTTTATCTGAAAGTGTTCTCTTCTGAAAGCCGAGCTTGCAGCTGTGGAAACGGAACCCATTCTTACAGGAGGAAATCGAAGATCGAAAATTTGCAGCTCCTCTCTACAGCGAAAACAGGTTTTCATCATGACCCGCTATGCTTGACAGCTATCTTAGGCTGAGGAAAGGGACGACTTGCCCAAATTAATACTAGTTTGAAAACTGACCTTGTGCTTGCTCTGCTGCATGTTCCTGAATCCAAAGTTTTACAGTTAACACCCTGCTGTTGTTAGTGAAACTCAGCACATTTTAGTTCTTCTCAGGATCCCTTGTGCCTAGTTAGTTGAATACATTCCTAAAACACTGTGGAGATAACTTCATTCGACAGATCAGAATAGTGCGTCAAAGATTAAAGATGGCTGAGACTTGTAGCTGTGGATGTTGATGCAGCAGGATCGGCTGTCAGCGTATCTGCTGCCTGTGCTCAGTTGCCGTTTTAAACTGTTTCCTGTGTTATCAAATTAACTCCCGCGCTCAGATGAAGACCAAATCGGAACAGGATGGTCATTGGGAAAAATACAGTTAAGCAATCCCTTGTTTGGTGCACACCCATGAAGACCCACCTCCCTAAGGGTTCCTTAGGGATCTCTTCCAGATATTCTTTGGCACATTCCCCAGTGATGGGCTTGCACTGCTGTGTCCTGACTCATCGTCTTGTTAAAGACAGGGCTTTCAACCTCTCAGGTGCATTACAGTGCCCGGGTTCTCTCGGAGATCCAAAAGAGGGTGATGGCCCGTGCTCCGGACACCTTCAGAGTGTGTCTGCAGGAACAGGGCCTCTGAGAGGAACGGATCCCCACCTGTGGCAACAGGAAGATCTCGGGTCAGCCTTTTGCAGAGCAGCTCCAGGGGAGTCACTGCACAGTGAAGATCACACCCAGCAGCATGCCCGGGATTGTGGTTTAAGGAACTGGGTGGATGGCGGTGCCCATCCATGAGACACCCCAGGGAACACTGGCCTGGGGCTACTAGAAGGTCTGCAGGGCTTCTGGGACATCTGAGTGCAGATGCCCCATACGTCTCGGCCTGTGGGGAATCTGGGGCCCAGCTGAGATGTCCTAGGTAGATTTAGTGATAGGAAAAGCCATCAGCATACAGGGGGATACTGATGAAAACAAGTCAGATGGGTAGGAGCTCTGCGGGGGTGACGTGGTCACCCAAGGATCATGTACGGAGTGGAAGAGCACAGGGCAGGGGTTGGAAACCAGAGGAAAACAAAGCCCAAGATTTAGGAGGGGATCAAAGTAAATGGACCGACAAGGAGACTTAGAAGTAATGGACTGAGAGGTAGGGGGAAAGCCAGGGTGGGCTGCTGTCACAGACTCTGACCAAGGAAAAGTGGTTTTGAAAACGGAATGTGTCCGTGGCCAGTACAGCACTGGGTACTATGGTTTGGCCCACGGAGCTCTTGGGAGGCGTTAGCAAGGGGATGTTCTGTGGATGGGCACATGGCGGAGGAATCGAGAGGTAACCAGATAAGGATGGTCCTGGTGTCTATACTTTCAAGAAGCATGGCTTGAAAGGAACCAAAGACGCATGGTATTGGGAGCAGTGGGCTGTGTGCTCGCAGGGTGTGCTCTCCTCTCCTGGCTCCACCTGGTGATGCTGACCTGCACCACCCGTGGGTGGGGGCGGTGAAACTTGCATTGTTGTCTCTCTCCTCTTGCTGTGGGCCCGGTCCTCCCTGGCTGACTGAGCCTCAGCCACCCTGCTGGCATCTGCAGACCCGTCTGAATCTGGGTCTGATCGTCCAGCCCATCCCCGGGCAGGGACGTCCACTCCTCAGCCTCAGCCGCGAGGTCCCCTAGCCCATCGCCTGCTTAGGCTTCGTCTGGATTCAGTCCCTTTCCACATTTCTCCCTCGGGTGATGCAGAGCCCTCCCTTGGATCTCACCTGCACCGCAGCAGGAACCAAGATCAGCTCCAGAAAACGAAATTCCTAAACTGCAGCCACCCTTCTGCCCAAAGACTCCGTTGGGTCATTGTACAGTGTGCCCGCTGTGAGTCCCAAGTGTGAATGGGGTGGAATCCTCCTTTCCCTGGAGTTCCTCTTCATTTCTTGTCACACCGTCCTTGTCTGAGCTGTCTCACCTCTGCCTGCCACTGCCTCTGTGGGCCGTTCCCCCGCAGTGACTGGGATGCTCTTTTCTTTGGCTTGTCTTTCATTTGACCCATGACTTCCCATACAACATCCAGGTCAAAGGGGGCATAGTGTAGAATGCGTACCTTGCCGAGTACATCTAGGAGACGCTGTTGTCACATAAGCCCCACGCCCCTGAACTATAGAAAAACGGAGGGATAAAGAACACAAGAGTCAAATATGCCAAAGGTGCCTGAGATGTTGGCTAAGATGAGCACTGAAGAGTGTCTGTGGGATCAGGAAGTATGGATATTCATGATGGCCATGATGAGGCCAGTTACAGTGGAGTGACTGGGACAAAAGCTCCATGGAAGGCGGCAGAGGAGAGAATCTCTCAGCAGAATTTGAAGCAGTTTTGCCTTGAAGGGCAACCGGTAATGTGCCAGTAGCTGCATACTAGGGTGGTGGAAGACGGTGGGTTTCCCCCTGTGCTGTGGAATGCTCCGATGTAGAGGGAGCAGGTGCTAGTTCAGGAGAGAGGAATGATAACTGCAGGGGCAAAGTCCCTGAGAAGGTGCAAGGCATGGGATCCCGGGCAGACGTGAGCGGCTCCGTGCAGTCAGGAGCAGGCGT
This sequence comes from Ovis aries, assembly GCF_016772045.2. Classification (NCBI taxonomy): domain Eukaryota; kingdom Metazoa; phylum Chordata; class Mammalia; order Artiodactyla; family Bovidae; genus Ovis; species Ovis aries. The sequence goes on from NC_056080.1 coordinate 50,910,481, forward strand.
GGAGAGGGGCAGCAGAGTGCCAGGGCAGAAACATGCAGATCGGGACTGGGAAACTTGAGAAATCCCACCGGATTGCTTAGGTATTCTCCAGGAATTATTGGCGCGTGGGGCTGGTGGTCATTAGCATGGAGGAAGGTTAGGAGTGTGTAGTGTAGGGGTGTAGTTAGGTGACCCTGAAACTGAACAGCGGTCTACTCCGGCCATGGATTTAAGATAAAACACTTCTGTAAAGTTTTCTCCTCGATGCTCAGGTGCTCAGACACAGGCAGGGAGTGGGCAGGCAGGAGGGTGCAAGGAGCACAAGAGGTGTGTTTGTCGGGGAGAGGTGTGTTTGCGGGGGACAGCTTCCAGCCCTGGCTCAGCCCATCCAGGAGGGGCCTGGCGCATGGTGTGAAAGGACGCGCGGTCGGTGAGCTGGGTCTCCAGGAGGCTGTGGCATCAGTGCACTGGCACTAGTGCGAGGGAGCTGGAGGACAGGACGTCATGTTGAGGGTGAAGACAGGGAGGAATGCTGGAACCAGGACACCACGAGGGGCGCGGTCCTTCCTGATGCCCGGGGCGGGACCGTGGGCAGAGGGATGCTCGGGTGGGGAGGAAGGGAGCATCGCTAAGGACGGAGAGTCTCCGGGGTGACCGGGTGAGCCTCGTGGGCACTGAGGCCGGATCAGAAGAGATCAGTGAGTGTACCACGGGAGGGACGCGGTCACAGGCCGGGGGTGGGAGGGAGGAGAATGGACAGGGGACTTGTAACGTTCCCGCACGTGGGGGGCTTCGGCAGTGGGCGACAGGACCCGGACGTCACCGGTCAGGTTCTTCAGTGGAGAGTTCGAAACCCGGTCCCAGAGAAATCTCCCGGCCGGCCAGGGCCAGGAGACGGGCACGGGCCTCAGTGGGTTGCTGCGCGCAGGCCCAGAGCCAGCCAATCGGAGTGCAGCCCCGCCCGCCAAGCGCCGGATCTTCCCGGACACCCTGACTTCCTGCCCGTGTTGCTATGGTTCCGCGGACGGCTGGCTGTCCGGGGGTGGTTTGACCGGACCCCTTCGAGAGAGTCCCTCCCTTTCTCTGGTCCTTACGGGCATCCCCCTTAACTTTCGCATCCAGGCTGTCCAGTCCTCTGCGCGAAAACCCAGCAGAAACGATGACTCTTCTTCCGGGCTTGCGGCGTTTTGGTTTCTGTGGCCAGCAGGTGGCAGTGTTGCTCCACAGTGTCGTCGGGCCGGTTTTCCCTCCGCCCTTCGCGCTTTAATAAAATGACAGGAAGCCTTTTGCCACAAGAAGCGGCTGGTTTGGTTTGGTTTGGTTTGGTTTTCCTTAGCTTGTGCCGGTTGGCTGATTCAAAGTGCGTCCGAGCCCTTCAGAGAGCCCGTTGTGAGAACTTTCGCCGGACCCACTGACACTTAAAATTACAATAAAATAATATAAGCGGACATAGTGAATGATAGTGGATGGAGTGGTTGCCCTTGTCTTACTTCCGATCGTTGAGGAATTCCTGTATGTTTAAAGAGAACTTTTTTATGACAGTAAGTTTTGACTTGAAAATCATTACGTGAAGTGGAAGTGAAAGTGGCTCAGACGTGTCTGTTTCTTTAAGACCCCTTGGACTGTAGCCAGCCAGGCTCCTCTGCCCATGGGATTCTCCAGGCAAGAATAATGGAGTGGGTTGCCATTTCCTTCTCCAGAGGATCTTGCCAACCCAGCGATTGAATCTGGCTGTCCTGCACTGCAGGCTGACTCCTTACCATCTCAGCCACCTACAATAATAACATGACAGGGAAAGTGCCAAGCCAAGATCCTGCGGGGTAATTGATGCTGGACACCACCCAAGAAACAGATGCTATTACTGCCCTCATTTTATGCCTTTGGGACCTGTGGCACACAGAGGAAGAGTCGGCTCTCCAGGTTCTCAGGGTTCCTCAGAGAGTGTCCCTATGTTCAGGTCTCAAGTCTGTCAGATTGAAGTTTGCACACCGGTTTGTAGGATACTTTCCCCTCCCCAGTGGAAGAGTGACATAAAATGCTCACTGGGATTGAGGGTAAGACAGCCTGCAATGCTGCGAAAGACTGATGGCAGGAGGAGAAGGGGATGACAGAGGACGAGATGGTTGGATGTCATCACTGACTCAGTGGACATGAGTCTGAGCAAGCTCCGGGAGATGGTGAAGGACAGGGAAGCCTCCTGACGTGCTGCTTGCAGTCCATGGGGTCGCAAAGAGTCGGACACGACCAACGGACTGAAACCAATATTCATTACAATGAGATACTAAATGAAAGGGGGCGGGAGGGAAAGTTCATAGAAAACGACTCATCCACTCTATCAAGATTATGACATAACATATTTATAGTGCAAAGCACCTGAAAGTAATCAGCTGTTAAGGAGTACGAGTTGCTCAGCTCACTGCAAGGTGGGTCAGGAAGGGACTTTAATCCAGAGTCGACTGACAGAGAAGAGGGCAGCGTAGTGACCCAAAATAACCGTCTTGTTGGGGCCAGGTTGGACAGGACCCGGACATCACGGATCAGGTCCCTCTGTGGAGAGTTCCAAACAGTTTCGGGTAGAAATCTCCCAGCAGACGCAGGCTGGGAGACTGGCCCTGACCTCACTGCTCCCCGGGGCAGGCCCAGAACCAGCCCTCAGCAACTCCGGATCTTCCTGGACGTCCTGACTTCTTGCCCGTCTCGCTGTGGTTCTGTGGGCGAGTCGAGCGGAACTCGCGCGGTCCAGGCGTGGTTTGCCCGGGTCCCTTCGAGAGGTTCCCTTTCTTTCTCTGGTCCTCAGGGGCATCCCCCATAAGTCCTCTGCCCGAAAACCGCGCAGGAAGGATCGATTTTCTTCCGGGCTTGCTGGCATTTTGGTTTCTGTGGTCTGCAGGGGGCAGTGTTGCTCGGGGGAGACGCTTGCCCGTTTCTCCCCCGCCCGGCCGGGTTGAAAAAAGGCTGCATTAAGCAAACTGAAAAATTACCAACAAACAGAAAATATAAAGCAGTTTAAGGTAAAAGTAGCAATCATGGGATTGCTGTTTCATGTGGTATTTTTATTCCCAGCTTCTTTAGAATCTCCATACCGTTCTACATACTGGATGTACAGATTTACTTACCCACCAACAGTGCTAGAGGATTCCCGTTTCACCAATCCTGTTAGGCATTTATGGTTTGTAGATTTGTTGATGGTGGCCATTCTGAAAAGATGATACCTCCTTGTATTTTTGAATTGCATTTCACTACTAAAGAGCAATGTCGCACACCTCTTCATGTGTTTGTTGACCATCTATGTCTTCTTTGGAAAAATGTCTGTTTTAGGTCTTCTGCCCATTTCTTGATTGGGTTGTTTATATTTCTGATATTGAGCTGCATGAAATGCTTGTATATTTTTGAGATTAATTCTTCTTCAGTTGCTTCATTTGCGATTGTTTCTGCCATTCTGAGGGTTGTCTTTCACCTTGTTTATAGTTTCATTTGCTGTGTTAAAGAGTCAGATTGGACTAAGCAAATGAACTGAACTGAACTTGCTATAAAAATACTGTAAGTATAATTAGGTCCTATTTCTTTATTTTTTATTTTATAGTTTGAGCATTCCTTGCAATTGCCTTTCTTTGGGACTGGAATGAAAACTGACCTTTTCCAGTCTTGTGGCCACTGCTGAGTTTTCCAAATTTGCTGGCATATTGAGCACTTTCACAGTGCAGCACTTTCACAGCATTATCTTTCAGGATTTGAAATAGCTCAACTGGAATTCCATCACCTCCACTAGCTTTGTTCCTAGTGATGCTTTCTAAGGCCCACTTGACTTCACATTCCAGGATGTCTGTCTCTAGGTGAGTGATCACACCATTGTGATTATCTGGGTTGTGAAGATCTTTTTTGTACAGTTCTTCTGTGCATTCTTGCCACCTCTTCTTAATATCTTCTGCTTCTGTTAGGTCCAGACCATTTCTGTCCTTTATCGAGCCCATCTTTCCCTTGGTATCTCTAATTTTTTGAAGAGATCTCTAGTCTTTCCCAGTCTGTTTTTTCCTCCATTTCTTTGCATTGATCGCTGAAGAAGGCTTTCTGATCTCTTCTTGCTATTCTTTGGAACTTTGCATTCGATGCTTTTATCTTTCCTTTTCTCCTTTACTTTTCGCTTCTCTTCTTTTCACAGCTATTTGTAAGGCCTCCCCAGACAGCCATTTTGCTATTTTGCATTTCTTTTCCATGGGGATGGTCTTGATCCCTGTCTCCTGTACAATGTCATGAACCTCATTCCATAGTTCATCAGGCACTCTATCTATCAGATCCAGGCCCTGAAATCTATTTCTCACTTCCACGGTATAATCATAAGGGATTTGATTTAGGTCATACCTAAATGGTCTAGCGGTTTTCCTTACTTTCTTCAGTTTAAGTCTGAATTTGGTAATAATGAGTACATGATCTGGGCCACAGTCAGCTCCCGGTCTTGTTTTTGTTGACTGTATAGAGCTTCTCCATCTTTGGCTGCAAAGAATATGATCAATCTGATTTCGGTGTTGACCATCTGGTGATGTCCATGTGTAGAGTCTTCTCTTGTGTTGTTGGAAGAGGATGTTTGCTATGACCAGTGCATTTTCTTGGCAAAACTCTATTAGTCTTTGCCCTGCTTCATTCTGCATTCCAAGGCCAAATTTGCCTGTTACTCCAGATGTTTCTTGACTTCCTACTTTTGCATTCCAGTCCCCTATAATGAAAAGGACATCTTTTTTGGGTGTTAGTTCTAGAAGGTCTTGTAGGTCTTCATAGAACCGTTCAACTTCAGCTTCTTCAGTGTCTACCGCACAATTGCACTCATCTCACATGCTAGTAAAATAATGCTCAAAATTCTCCAAGCCAGGCTTCAGCAATACGGGAACCGTGAACTTCCTGATGTTCAAGCTGGTTTTAGAAAAGGCAGAGGAACCAGAGATCAAATTACCAACATCCGCTGGATCATGGAAAAGCAAGAGAATTCCAGAAAAACATCTATTTCTGCTTTATTGACTATGCCAAAGCCTTTGACTGTGTGGATCACAATAAACTGTCAAAAATTCTGAAAGAGATGGGAATACCAGACCATCTGACCTGCCTCTTGAGAAATCTGTATGCAGGTCAGGAAGCAGCAGTTAGAATTGGACATGGAACAACAGACTGGTTCCAAATAGGAAAAGGAGTACGTCAAGGCTGTATATTGTCACCCTGCTTATTTAACTTATATGCAGAGTACATCATGAGAAACGCTGGACTGGAAGAAACACAAGCTGGAATCAAGATTGCCGGGAGAAATATCAATAACCTCAGATATGCAGATGACACCACCCTTATGGCAGAAAGTGAAGAGGAACTAAAAGCCTCTTGTTGAAAGTGAAAGTGGAGAGTGAAAAAGTTGGCTTGAAGCTCAACATTCAGAAAACGAAGATCATGGCATCTAGTCCCATCACTTCACGGGAAATAGATGGGGAAACAGTGGAAACAGTGTCAGACTTTATCTTTTTGGGCTCCAAAATCACTGCAGATGGTGACTGCAGCCATGAAAGTAAAAGACGCTTACTCCTTGGAAGAAAAATTATGACCAACCTAGATAGTATATTCAAAAGCAGAGACATTACTTTGCCGACTAAGGTCCATCTAGTCAAGGCTATGGTTTTTCCAGTAGTCATGTATGGATATGAGAGTTGGACTGTGAAGAAGGCTGAGCGCCCAAGAATTGATGCTTTTGAACTGTGGTGTTGGAGAAGACTCTTGAGAATCCCTGGGACTGCAAGGAGATCCAACCAGTCCATTCTGAAGATCAGCCCTGGGATTTCTTTGGAGGGAATGATGCTAAAGCTGAAACTCCAGTACTTTGGCCACCTCATGGGAAGAGTTGACTCATTGGAAAAGACTCTGATGCTGGGAGGGATTGGGGGCAGGAGGAGAAGGGGACAACAGAGGGTGAGATGGCTGGATGGCATCACTGACTAGATGAATGGGAATCTGAGTGAACTCCAGGAGTTGGTGATGAACAGGGAGGCCTGGCATGCTGCGATTCATCGGGTCGCAAAGAGTCGGACATGACTGAACGACTGAACTGAACTGAATGGAAAGAGAATATTGCTAATTTTTTTGTTAGAGTGTTCTCCCTATGTTTTCCTCTAAGAGTTTTATAGCATCTGGCCTTATGTTTGTTCTTTAATTGATTTTGAGTGTTTTTTCCCTCCCTGTGGTGTTAGGAAGTATTCTAATTTCTTTGTTTTACATGTTACTGTCTGATTTTCACAGCACCACTTATTGAAGATGCTGTCTTTTCTCCATTGTACATTCTTACCTCCTTGAGTATAGATGAGGTGCCCCACAGGTGCAAGGGTCTGTCTCTGGGCTTCCTATTGTGTTCCATTGGTCTTTCCTTTTGTACTTACCTAGAGATTTTACATTAGTCTTTGTTGTAAAGCTGGTGTGGTACTGTTGAATTCCCTGAGCCTTCGCTTGTCTTTTGATTCTCTGTTGAATCTGAAAGAAGAGCCTTGCTGGGTAGAGTATTTTTGGTTGTAGGTTTTTCCCTTTCACCACTTTAAATATATCATGCCAATCCCTTCCGGCGTGCAGAGTTTCTGCTGAGAAATCAGCTGATAATTTTATGGGGATTCCCTCTTATGTTATTTGCTTCTTTTCCCTTGACCTGCTTAATATTTTCTCTTTGTTGTTAAATTTTCAGTTTGCTTAATGTGTGTCTCAGCATTTTGAGCCATCCAACTGGGCAAGCACAGGAAAAAAAAATCCGTCCCTGATTACCGCAAAAAACTTCGAGAACTTTTTTCAACCCGGCCGGGCGGGGGAGAAACGGGCAAGCGTCTCCCCCGAGCAACACTGCCCCCTGCAGACCACAGAAACCAAAATGCCAGCAAGCCCGGAAGAAAATCGATCCTTCCTGCGCGGTTTTCGGGCAGAGGACTTATGGGGGATGCCCCTGAGGACCAGAGAAAGAAAGGGAACCTCTCGAAGGGACCCGGGCAAACCACGCCTGGACCGCGCGAGTTCCGCTCGACTCGCCCACAGAACCACAGCGAGACGGGCAAGAAGTCAGGACGTCCAGGAAGATCCGGAGTTGCTGAGGGCTGGTTCTGGGCCTGCCCCGGGGAGCAGTGAGGTCAGGGCCAGTCTCCCAGCCTGCGTCTGCTGGGAGATTTCTCCCCGAAACTGTTTGGAACTCTCCACAGAGGGACCTGATCCGTGATGTCCGGGTCCTGTCCAACCTGGCCCCAACAAGACGGTTATTTTGGGTCACTACGCTGCCCTCTTCTCTGTCAGTCGACTCTGGATTAAAGTCCCTTCCTGACCCACCTTGCAGTGAGCTGAGCAACTCGTACTCCTTAACAGCTGATTACTTTCAGGTGCTTTGCACTATAAATATGTTATGTCATAATCTTGATAGAGTGGATGAGTCGTTTTCTATGAACTTTCCCTCCCGCCCCCTTTCATTTAGTATCTCATTGTAATGAATATTGGTTTCAGTCCGTTGGTCGTGTCCGACTCTTTGCGACCCCATGGACTGCAAGCAGCACGTCAGGAGGCTTCCCTGTCCTTCACCATCTCCCGGAGCTTGCTCAGACTCATGTCCACTGAGTCAGTGATGACATCCAACCATCTCGTCCTCTGTCATCCCCTTCTCCTCCTGCCATCAGTCTTTCGCAGCATTGCAGGCTGTCTTACCCTCAATCCCAGTGAGCATTTTATGTCACTCTTCCACTGGGGAGGGAAAGTATCCTACAAACCGGTGTGCAAACTTCAATCTGACAGACTTGAGACCTGAACATAGGGACACTCTCTGAGGAACCCTGAGAACCTGGAGAGCCGACTCTTCCTCTGTGTGCCACAGGTCCCAAAGGCATAAAATGAGGGCAGTAATAGCATCTGCTTGGGTGGTGTCCAGCATCAATTACCCAGCAGGATCTTGGCTTGGCACTTGTCCCTGTCATGTTATTATTGTAGGTGGCTGAGATGGTAAGGAGTCAGCCTGCAGTGCAGGACAGCCAGATTCAATCGCTGGGTTGGCAAGATCCTCTGGAGAAGGAAATGGCAACCCACTCCATTATTCTTGCCTGGAGAATCCCATGGGCAGAGGAGCCTGGCTGGCTACAGTCCAAGGGGTCTTAAAGAAACAGACACGTCTGAGCCACTTTCACTTCCACTTCACGTAATGATTTTCAAGTCAAAACTCACTGTCATAAAAAGTTCTCTTTAAACATACAGGAATTCCTCAACGATCGGAAGTAAGACAAGGGCAACCACTCCATCCACTATCATTCACTATGTCCGCTTATATTATTTTATTGTAATTTTAAGTGTCAGTGGGTCCGGCGAAAGTTCTCACAACGGGCTCTCTGAAGGGCTCGGACGCACTTTGAATCAGCCAACCGGCACAAGCTAAGGAAAACCAAACCAAACCAAACCAAACCAGCCGCTTCTTGTGGCAAAAGGCTTCCTGTCATTTTATTAAAGCGCGAAGGGCGGAGGGAAAACCGGCCCGGCGACACTGTGGAGCAACACTACCACCTGCTGGCCACAGAAACCAAAACGCCGCAAGCCCGGAAGAAGAGTCATCGTTTCTGCTGGGTTTTCGCGCAGAGGACTGGACAGCCTGGATGCGAAAGTTAAGGGGGATGCCCGTAAGGACCAGAGAAAGGAAGGGACTCTCTCGAAGGGGTCCGGTCAAACCACCCCCGGACAGCCAGCCGTCCGCGGAACCATAGCAACACGGGCAGGAAGTCAGGGTGTCCGGGAAGATCCGGCGCTTGGCGGGCGGGGCTGCACTCCGATTGGCTGGCTCTGGGCCTGCGCGCAGCAACCCACTGAGGCCCGTGCCCGTCTCCTGGCCCTGGCCGGCCGGGAGATTTCTCTGGGACCGGGTTTCGAACTCTCCACTGAAGAACCTGACCGGTGACGTCCGGGTCCTGTCGCCCACTGCCGAAGCCCCCCACGTGCGGGAACGTTACAAGTCCCCTGTCCATTCTCCTCCCTCCCACCCCCGGCCTGTGACCGCGTCCCTCCCGTGGTACACTCACTGTTCTCTCAGGCCTCACTCTTCTGATCCGTCCTCAGTGCCCACGAGGCTCACCCGGTCACCCCGGAGACTCTCCGTCCTTAGCGATGCTCCCTTCCTCCCCACCCGAGCATCCCTCTGCCCACGGTCCCGCCCCGGGCATCAGGAAGGACCGCGCCCCTCGTGGTGTCCTGGTTCCAGCATTCCTCCCTGTCATCACCCTCAACGTGACGTCCTGTCCTCCAGCTCCCTCGCACTAGTGCCAGTGCACTGATGCCACAGCCTCCTGGAGACCCAGCTCACCGACCGCGCGTCCTTTCACACCATGCGCCAGGCCCCTCCTGGATGGGCTGAGCCAGGGCTGGAAGCTGTCCCCCGCAAACACACCTCTCCCCGACAAACACACCTCTTGTGCTCCTTGCACCCTCCTGCCTGCCCACTCCCTGCCTGTGTCTGAGCACCTGAGCATCGAGGAGAAAACTTTACAGAAGTGTTTTATCTTAAATCCATGGCCCGAGTAGACCGCTGTTCAGTTTCAGGGTCACCTAACTACACCCCTACACTACACATTCCTAACCTTCCTCCATGCTAATGACCACCAGCCCCACGCGCCAATAATTCCTGGAGAATACCTAAGCAATCCGGTGGGATTTCTCAAGTTTCCCAGTCCCGATCTGCATGTTTCTGCCCTGGCACTCTGCTGCCCCTCTCCACGCCTGCTCCTGACTGCACGGAGCCGCTCACCTCTGCCCGGGATCCCATGCCTTGCACCTTCTCAGGGACTTTGCCCCTGCAGTTATCATTCCTCTCTCCTGAACTAGCACCTGCTCCCTCTACATCGGAGCATTCCACAGCACAGGGGGAAACCCACCGTCTTCCACCACCCTAGTATGCAGCTACTGGCACATTACCGGTTGCCCTTCAAGGCAAAACTGCTTCAAATTCTGCTGAGAGATTCTCTCCTCTGCCGCCTTCCATGGAGCTTTTGTCCCAGTCACTCCACTGTAACTGGCCTCATCATGGCCATCATGAATATCCATACTTCCTGATCCCACAGACACTCTTCAGTGCTCATCTTAGGCAACATCTCAGGCACCTTTGGCATATTTGACTCTTGTGTTCTTTATCCCTCTGTTTTTCTATAGTTCAGGGGCGTGGGGCTTATGTGACAACAGCGTCTCCTAGATGTACTCGGCAAGGTACGCATTCTACACTATGCCCCCTTTGACGTGGATGTTGTATGGTAAGTCATGGGTCAAATGAAAGACAAGCCAAAGAAAAGAGCATCCCAGTCACTGCGGGGGAACGGCCCACAGAGGCAGTGGCAGGCAGAGGTGAGACAGCTCAGACAAGGACGGTGTGACAAGAAATGAAGAGGAACTCCAGGGAAAGGAGGATTCCACCCCATTCACACTTGGGACTCACAGCGGGCACACTGTACAATGACCCAACGGAGTCTTTGGGCAGAAGGGTGGCTGCAGTTTAGGAATTTCGTTTTCTGGAGCTGATCTTGGTTCCTGCTGCGGTGCAGGTGAGATCCAAGGGAGGGCTCTGCATCACCCGAGGGAGAAATGTGGAAAGGGACTGAATCCAGACGAAGCCTAAGCAGGCGATGGGCTAGGGGACCTCGCGGCTGAGGCTGAGGAGTGGACATCCCTGCCCGGGGATGGGCTGGACGATCAGACCCAGATTCAGACGGGTCTGCAGATGCCAGCAGGATGGCTGAGGCTCAGTCAGCCAGGGAGGACCGGGCCCACAGCAAGAGGAGAGAGACAACAATGCAAGTTTCACCGCCCCCACCCACGGGCGGTGCAGGTCAGCATCACCAGGTGGAGCCAGGAGAGGAGAGCACACCCTGCGAGCACACAGCCCACTGCTCCCAATACCATGCGTCTTTGGTTCCTTTCAAGCCATGCTTCTTGAAAGTATAGACACCAGGACCATCCTTATCTGGTTACCTCTCGATTCCTCCGCCATGTGCCCATCCACAGAACATCCCCTTGCTAACGCCTCCCAAGAGCTCCGTGGGCCAAACCATAGTACCCAGTGCTGTACTGGCCACGGACACATTCCGTTTTCAAAACCACTTTTCCTTGGTCAGAGTCTGTGACAGCAGCCCACCCTGGCTTTCCCCCTACCTCTCAGTCCATTACTTCTAAGTCTCCTTGTCGGTCCATTTACTTTGATCCCCTCCTAAATCTTGGGCTTTGTTTTCCTCTGGTTTCCAACCCCTGCCCTGTGCTCTTCCACTCCGTACATGATCCTTGGGTGACCACGTCACCCCCGCAGAGCTCCTACCCATCTGACTTGTTTTCATCAGTATCCCCCTGTATGCTGATGGCTTTTCCTATCACTAAATCTACCTAGGACATCTCAGCTGGGCCCCAGATTCCCCACAGGCCGAGACGTATGGGGCATCTGCACTCAGATGTCCCAGAAGCCCTGCAGACCTTCTAGTAGCCCCAGGCCAGTGTTCCCTGGGGTGTCTCATGGATGGGCACCGCCATCCACCCAGTTCCTTAAACCACAATCCCGGGCATGCTGCTGGGTGTGATCTTCACTGTGCAGTGACTCCCCTGGAGCTGCTCTGCAAAAGGCTGACCCGAGATCTTCCTGTTGCCACAGGTGGGGATCCGTTCCTCTCAGAGGCCCTGTTCCTGCAGACACACTCTGAAGGTGTCCGGAGCACGGGCCATCACCCTCTTTTGGATCTCCGAGAGAACCCGGGCACTGTAATGCACCTGAGAGGCTGAAAGCCCTGTCTTTAACAAGACGATGAGTCAGGACACAGCAGTGCAAGCCCATCACTGGGGAATGTGCCAAAGAATATCTGGAAGAGATCCCTAAGGAACCCTTAGGGAGGTGGGTCTTCATGGGTGTGCACCAAACAAGGGATTGCTTAACTGTATTTTTCCCAATGACCATCCTGTTCCGATTTGGTCTTCATCTGAGCGCGGGAGTTAATTTGATAACACAGGAAACAGTTTAAAACGGCAACTGAGCACAGGCAGCAGATACGCTGACAGCCGATCCTGCTGCATCAACATCCACAGCTACAAGTCTCAGCCATCTTTAATCTTTGACGCACTGTTCCGATCTGGTGCACGACGGTATCTCCACAGTGTTTTAGGAATGTATTCAACTAACTAAGCACAAGGGATCCTGACAAGAACTAAAACGTACTGAGTTTCACTAACAACAGCAGGGTGTTAACTGTAAAACTTTGGATTCAGGAACATGCAGCAGAGCAAGCACAAGGTCAGTTTTCAAACTAGTATTAATTTGGGCAAGTCGTCCCTTTCCTCAGCCTAAGATAGCTGTCAAGCATAGCGGGTCATGATGAAAACCTGTTTTCGCTGTAGAGAGGAGCTGCAAATTTTCGATCTTCGATTTCCTCCTGTAAGAATGGGTTCCGTTTCCACAGCTGCAAGCTCGGCTTTCAGAAGAGAACACTTTCAGATAAAGCTCACGCCAGGGCCACATACCAGACCTACTACTTCAGACTCTCTGGGGCTGTCCTGCCAGCATCGGCTCTCCTAAAGCCTCTCCAGGGGAGATCTGATGCACAGTTTAGGTTGAGAAGCACAATCACATGATGCTTCACCCATCCTGGTTTTAAATAGAATCCTGAACTGAAGAGCCATGTTTGCTACTAAAGACGTTACAAAAATTTTTAATTACGCGTCTTCCCTTCTGAGATGAATTTTGACATATTTATTCACAGCCATATTTAGAACAATTTCAATGACTCAGTGGTGTGTTATGCCCCCAAGTCCCCTTCCTTACCAGACACTCAGGCAGATGGACGGGAGGGAACGCACCTCAGTCCTGGCGGCAGAAGGAGGATGGATGGAGTTCCGTTGTCTTGGTTACTGCTCTGCTGAGCATCCCTCCTGGGTTGCTGAGCTCAGGCAGGGGACCTCACACCAGGCTACAGGTATTCCTGTGACCAGTGGTTGGAGCTAAGGGCTGAGATCCGTTACTGAATCTGGGAAATGGAAGCTGGGTCCACGTGATTTGAGAAGAATAGGAAAACAACGAAGTAGAATTTCAGATGCAGGGTGGGTTCTGGGAGCCTGTCCAGAGCCACTGACTTGTGGTCACACACTGGGCGCCTGTGCGTAAACACAGAGACACACTAGACGTGTGTGCTCACGGGGGGTTCTGTCCTGACGTGCACGGCGACTGTCTCTGGAGGGAGCATCTAGCACATGTGGAGGAGGCCGGACCCAGGACGTGGAAGGAGCGGGGGCGCTCCCCACTGTTACAGAAGCAATGGCACATCTTTCCCCACATGTCTCACCTGCACATCTGCATTACCGTCCTAAACTGCTTTACTGAGGTGTGATCACATACCACAAATCACACCCATCACTTCCAGGGCAGTGACTTTTAGCAACTTCACACAGTGTGCAACCACCGCCACAGTGCAGTTGTGGAACCCTGCCAGCACCACGAAAAGGGTCCGTGTACCCATCAGCAGTCGATCCCCAAGAGGACCTGCACGCCCAGGCACCCTCTCATCTAATTTCTGTCTCTGTAGATTTGCCCTTTGCGGGCATTTCATATCAACGGACTCCTGCAGGAAGTAGCCTTTTGTGTCTGGGTTCTTTCACTTAGCACAATGCTTTGGAGGCTCACCCGTGTGGCAGCAGAAAGCAGAAGCTCATCACTTTTCATCCATCTATGCTATTCCACTGAATGGCTACAGAATACTCTGTTTACCCCTCTCCAGCTGACAGACTTTTAGGCTGTTCCACTATTTGGAGATTACAGACAGTGCTGCTGTGAAAGACATCTAAGGACAAGTGTTTGTGTGGACATGGGTTTCATTTCTCATTTCCCCATGATTTCCTTTCTTCTCTTGCACAGTGCACAGGCTACACCCTTCAGTCGGTGTGGAACAGAGGTGGTTGAAGCAGACCTCCTATCCTTGGTCTGGATCTCAAGAGGCAAGCATGCACTCAGACTCTACTAGATGTGATGTGACGAGAGCTGGATGTTTCTCGGGGATGTTCTTCAGCACCACGATGACGATCCCCTCTATCCTGAGTTGGTTGGCCGTGTTTACTGATTTAGTTATTTACCTATTTGTCATGAACGGGTCTTGAAGGGTGTCAAATGCTTTTTCTTTGTCTGTCAAGATGACAGGTGGTTTCCGTCCTTCATTATATCAATACACTGTTTCCCATAACTGAAGGTGAGTGTTGGTCCAGTACTGCAATCCTGGGAGAGATCTCGCACAGCCCTTTGCAAAATGTTTCTCGATTTGGTTTGCAGATACGGTGTTGAGGGTGTATGCATCGCTATTCATGACAGATATGGGTCTGTAGCTTTCTGGTGATGGCAAGTCTGGCTTTGGTACTGGGGTAATACTGGGCTTATAGGATGAATTAGGAAACGTTCCTCCTCCCTCCTGTCTATTCAGGAAGCATCTGTGAAGGATGGGTGCTATTTCTTCCTTAAACATTTGACAGATTTCACTGATGAAACCAGGAGGCCCAGGACTTCCCTTTGTGGGAAGGTCTTTAAATGAATGGTTCAGTATCGTTGCTTGCTACAGGTACATTCAGACTTGTTATTTGGCCACTGCATTTAAGCCAACTCCCATCCAGGATTCTCTGGCCTGTTGGTTCCTAAGGCTCGGTCTCCGGCCTAGAATTTGACGTGCTGCACATCTCTGCCCATCACCGGATTCTGGCTCCTACTCTGTAACTGGGGAGAGTATGCTGCTCAGAAGTGACCCCCAGATCACCAACGCCCAATGGGCAGGTTGGGGATACAGACTTTGAGGTGGGGAGGGGGTGGCACAGCTGATATCTTCATTTATAGCCGCCTATCCATCCTCCGGGCGCCCTCATGCAGGCTGTGGGTAATTCTGCAGTTGGGACTGGCACAGCAAGGACCCAGAGTACCCTGTCCCCTCCCCCGCCACGTCCACTTCATCTACCCTGATCCTTGTCATTCTTCTCGTCTCCTAGCAACGCAGCCTCACAGGGGATCAGTGACGCACTCGCCACCACATCTAAGGGTGTCAGATCTCCTCTCTGCTTAATGACTCAACCTCGAGGGCAGGGACTGGCCATGCAATTCCTCCTCACTTCCCCGTCTCAACAGCCAACCTGGCACTGCATGGAGGGGATGTAACATATACAGTGAAAACCTTCATGAGGCTAAATGAGGGACTGTGGATGGCGGGATCGACCTGGGTTGGCTGCTGGAGTGAGCCCATCGCATCCCACCCTGGGGATCTTGCCCCAGGCGGGGATGACCATCCCTGCCCCAGCGCACTGTGGCTAGGCATCAGGGACGTACCTTATCCAGACTTGGTGTGCCACCAGCTGTGGACGGACACGGAAGTCACCGGGTCCTCCTACGTCACCCCAGCCTTTATGGAGGGTACGGTTGGGGATGCTCTGTCAGAAATAAGCCTGCGCTCATATGGCCTATTAGTCTATGACAAGGGAGCCAAGAACATCCATCAGGGAAAATGCTGTCTCTTCAATAAATGGTTACGGAAAACTGGACCCCCTTTTTTTACACAACATTCAAAAATAAACCACAACAACAGAAGATTAAAGACGAAATTGTTAGACCTTAAACCATAAAGCTCCTAGAAGACGACGTAGGCAGTATGCTGGTTGACATAGGTCTTAGCAATAGTTTTTTTGATATGTCTCCTCAGGCAAGAGCAACGAAATCAGAAAGAAACAAATGGGAGTTCATCAAACGAAAAAGCTTTTACACAGCAAGGGAAACCGTCAACAAAGGAAAAAGGCAACCTGCCGAGTGGGAGAAGATATGAGCAAGCGACACACATCCGAAAAGTCGTAGATGTCCAAAACAGCTAAAGGACTCATAGAATGTATTGGGAAAAACACCCAAAACCCGATTTTAAAATGGGGCAAAGCACTGAAGACATTTCTGCAAAGACGAGATACAGATGGCTAATAGACATATGAAAAGATGCTCAACATCTCCTCATCAGAGATTAGAAAATCAAGACCACAGTGAAGTACTTCCTCATACCTGTCAAGTAGCTCTTATCAAAAAGACAACGGGTAAGAAATGTTGGGGAGGATGCAGAGAGAAGGAAACCCTCGTGCGGTGTTGGTGGAAATGTATATCGGTGCAGCCACTATGGAGACAATGAGGCTTTCCTCAAAAACTGAAAACAAGAACTACCATATGGTCCAGCAGTTCCACTTCTCGGTATTTTTCTCAAGAATAGAAGAAACACTAGTCACAAAAGATATATGTGCTCCTCTGTTCACTGCAGCGTCATTTACAGCCAAGGGGAGCCAAGATATGGAAGGAACCTAAGTGCCCATCGATAGATGAGTCAAAAAGACAGAAATGGTGTACACACACACACACACACACACACACACACACACACAGAGTGGAATATTACTCAGCAATAAAAAAAGAATGAAATCTTGTCATTGTCGACAACATGGATGGACCTAGAGGGTGTTATGCCAAGTAAAACTATGCACACAGAGAAAGACAAATACCACACCATTTTATTTACATGTGGAACCGCAGAAACAAAATAAGAGAACACGGGAAACGAGAGAGAAATAGAGTCAGAGACACAGAGAACAAACTGGTGGTTATCAGAGGAGGAGGGAGTAGGGAGATGTGTAGAACAGGGAAGGGATTAGCAGACACAAACTTCCAGTTATAAAATAAGTCATGGGAATGGAATGTACACACAGGGAATATAGTCAATAACCTTGTCAGAAATCTCTGTGGTGACACATGGTAACCAAGCTTATCATAGCAATTCATTTCACAATGTTTAAAAATATGGAGTCACTTTGTTGTGCACCTGAAACAAATATAGTATCATACATCAACTTTGGGCCTCGCCAGTGGCTCAGCGGTAAAGCATCCTCCTGCAATGCTGGAGCTGCAGGAGGCGTGGGTTGGATTCCTGGGTCAGGAAGATCCCCTGGAGGAGGGCATGGCAGCCCACTCCAGTACTCTTGCCTGGAGAATCCCATGGACAGAGGAGCCTGGCGGGCTACAGTCATGTGGTCGCAAAGAGTTGGACATGACTGATGTGACTTAGCATGCATGCATGCATGGCAACTTTACTGAAGAAATAAAGAGTGGGGGCTCTGAATGGAGGATGCTGAGGTTTGTGGGTCACTTTTCCTCTGGCGGCCTATGTGACCCTAAGCCATCCCCCTAACTTCCCTGTCCTCTGCTTTCTCACCTCATCAATTAGGATTGAAATCTTCCAAAATGATGGGTCTTTGAAGGAGGGGTAACTAAGATGACATAAAGAAATATATTGAATGTGGTCTGATACCTGATAAAGGATGAACAACCTTGAAATGCCAGGTTAGCCCTGCTAAACGTGCCCACGCTGACTAAATTCATGCCTCTGAGTTTCAAGAAGAAAAGCTCCCTTGGGAGACAAGTCCTGCAAGATGGGCTGAGCTCTGAAGCTCTCTGATGAGATCACAAGTTCAGACTCCAATAAATATACCCGTTCTCAAGCGCCTCTGTCTACAGAAGACTCGTGGATTTCTGCAGAACTATAGCTCTGGGGACTAGCTGAGAGCACAGACTGACAGACAGCAGAATTCATTTTCACTTCTGAAGAATCTCACGGGCACTTGCTGCCTACACAACATTGGGCTCTGAGTGTGGGGAGGAAAAGTACATTTCATCACTCATGTCTCCAGTAATGAAAAGGGAAGCTATTTGTTATTAGGGGAAAGATGTTTGTGAATCACAGATCTGAGAAAGGTCTTATATTCAGAATACGTAAGGAATTTTAAAATTGTAAAGGACAAAATGTAGTGAAAGAGGACAGATCCTTCTGCCAGGGATTGGGGTGTGGGAGGGGAAACCAGAAAGGGGCAGCACCTGGGCGTTTTTAGGGTGATGGACGTGGCCTGTGTCCTGGCCGTGGTGGTGATCACTGGAATCTCTCCATGTGTCAGAGCTCAGAGAGCTGCACACCCAAGGACAAGCAGGCCAGGAATTCCCTGGAGGTCCAGGGGTTCAGAATGTGCCTGCCATATAAAATTAATACACAGAAATCCATTGCATTCCTATATACTAATAAGGAAAAATCAGAAAGAGTAATTAAGGAAACAATCCCATTCACCACTGCAATGAAAAGAATAAAATACTTAGGAATAAATTTACATAAAGAAACAAAAGACCTGTATACAGAAAGCTATAAAAAAAAAAAACTGAAAAAGAAATCAACAATGACACAAATAGATGGAGAAATGTACCACGTTCTTGGATTGGAAGAATCAGTATAGTGAAAATGACTCTACTACCCAAAGCAATCTGTAGATTCGTCACAATCCAGATCGAACTACCAGAGGTATTTTCCACAGAACTAGAACAAATAATTTCACAGTTTGTATGGAAACACTGAAGACTCTGAATGCCCAAAGCAATCTTGAGAAGGAAGAATGGAACTGAAGGAATCAACCTTCCTGACTTCAGACTATACTACAAAGCTACAGTCATCAAGACAGTATGGTACTGGCACAAAGGCAGAAATATAGATCAATGGAACAAAATAGAGAACCCAGAGATAAATCCACACACCTATGCACACGTTCTCTTTGACAAAGGAGGCACAAATATACAATGGCGTAAACAAAGTCTCTTCAACACATGTTGCTGGGGAAGATGCTCAACTACGTGTAAAAGAATGAAACTGGAACACTTTCTAACACCATACACACAAAAAAGAACTTAAAATGGATTAAAGATCTAAATGTAAGACCAAAAACTATGAAACTCTTAGGAGGAAACCATAGGCAGAACACTCTCTGACATAAATCACAGGAAGATCCTCTATGACCCACCTCCCAGAGTAATGGAAATAAAAACACAAATAAACAAAAGGGACCAAATTTAACTTAAATGCTTTTGCACAATGAAGGAAACTATAAGCAAGGTGAAAAGACAGCCCTCAGAATGGGAGGAAATAATAGCAAATGAAACAACTGACAAAGAATGAATCTCCAAAATATACGAGCACCTCATGCGGCTCAATACCAGAAAAACAAACAACCCCCAAAAAAGTGGGCAAGAGATCTAAACAGACATGTTTCCAAAGACATACAGATGGCTACCAAACACATGAAGAGATACTCAACGTCACTCATTATTAGAAAACTGCAAATCAAAACCACAGTGAGGTATCATCTCACACAGGTCAGAATGGCCGTCATCAAAAAGTCGACAAACAATAAATGCTGGAGATGGTGTGGAGAAAAGGGAACCTTCTTCCACCGTTGGTGTAAATGCAAACTGGTACAGCCACTATGGAGAACAGAGTAGAGATTCCTTAAAAAACTGGGAATAGGACTGCCACACGACCCAGCAATCTCACTGCTGGGCATACACCTCAAGGAAACCAGAAGCGAAACAGGCACATGTACCCCAATGTTCACAGCACCACTATTTACAATAGCTAGGACAGGGAAGGAACCTAGATGTCCATTGGCAGATGAATGGATAAGGAAGTTGTGGTGCATATACACAATGGAATGTTCATTTCAGTTCAGTTGCTCAGTCGTGTCCGACTCTTTGCGACCCCATGAATCGCAGCATGCCAGGCCTCCCTGTCCATCACCAACACCCAGAGTTCACTCAGACTCACTTCCATCGAGTCGGTGATGCCATCCAGCCATCTCATCCTCTGTTGTCCCCTTCTCCTCCTGCCCCCAATCCCTCCCAGCATCAGAGTCTTTTCCAATGAGTCCACTCTTCGCATGAGGTGGCCAAAGTACTGGAGTTTCAGCTTTAGCACCATTCCTTCCAAAGAAATCCCAGGGCTGATCTCCTTCAGAATGGATTGGTTGGATCTCCTTGCAGTCCCTGGGACTCTCAAGAGTCTTCTCCAACACCACAGTTCAAAAGCATCAATTCTTGGGCACTCAGCCTTCTTCACAGTCCAACTCTCACATCCATGCATGACCACAGGAAAAACCATAGCCTTGACTAGACGGACCTTAGTCGACAAAGTAATGTCTCTGCTTTTGAATATACTATCTAGGTTGGTCATAACTTTACTTCCAAGGAGCAAGCGTCTTTTAATTTCATGGCTGCAGTCACCATCTGCAGTGATTTTGGAGCCCAAAAAAATAGTCTGACACTGTTTCCACTGTTTCCCATCTATTTCCCATGAAGTGATGGGACCGGATGCCATGATCTTCGTTTTCTGAATGTTGAGCTTCAAGCCAACTTTTCACTCTCCACTTTCACTTTCATCAAGAGGCTTTTTAGTTCCTCTTCACTTTCTGCCATAAGGCTGGTGTCCTCTGCTTATCTGAGGTTATTGATATTTCTCCCGGCAACCTTGACTCCTGCTTGTGTTTCTTTCAGTCCAGCGTTTCTCATGATGTACTCTGCATATAAGTTAAATAAGCAGGATGACAATATACAGCCTTGACATACTCCTTTTCCTATTTGGAACCAGTCTGTTGTTCCATGTCCAGTTCTAACTGCTGCTTCCTGACCTGCATACAGATTTCTCCAGAGGCAGGTCAAGTGGTCTGGTATTCCCATCTCTCTCAGAATTTTCCACAGTTTATTGTGATCCACACAGTCAAAGGCTTTGGCATAGTCAATAAAGCAGAAGTAGATGTTTTCCTGGAACTCTCTTGCTTACTCAGCTATAAAAAGGAACGCATTTGAATCAGTGCTAATGAGGTGGATGAACCTGGAGCCTGTTATACAGAGAGAAGTAAGTCAGAAAGAGAAAGACAAATACTTATATTAATGCCTATATATGGAATTTAGAAAGACGGTAGCAACGATTCTACATGCAAGGAAGCAAAGGGGACAGAGACGTACAGAACATACTTTTCAACTCAGTGAAAGAAGGCGAGGGTGGGATGACTTGAGAGAATAGCAGTGAAACATATACATTACCATATGTAAAACAGATGACCAGTGCAAGTTCAATGCGTGAAGCAGGGCACCCAAAGCCGGTGCTCTGGGACAACCCAGAGGGATAGGGTGGAGAGGCAGGTGGGATGGGGGTTCAGGAGGGGAGGACACATGTATACCTGCGACCGATTCATGTTGATGTATGGCAAAAATCATCACAATATCATATAGTAACTATTCTCCAATTAAAATACATTAATGATTAAAAAAAAAAAAGAATCCACCTGCCAATGCAACAGGCAGGCGTTCAATCCCTAGTCCAGGAAGATTCCACGTGCCGCAGGGCAACTAAGACGGTGTGTCACAACTACTGAACCCACCTGCTCTGACTACTGAAGCCCTCGAGCCTAGAGTCCATGCTCCGCAACAAGAGAAGTCTCTGAAATGAGAGGCTTATGCACCGCCACTAGAGAGTAGTCCTCCTCCACAACGAGAGAAAGCCCTCGTGCAGCAACAAAGACTCAGTGCACCCAACACTAAATAAATACATAAGAAGAAAGAAAACCGGGCCAATCATACTGTATGTTCATTTGAAAAATCCAGTGGTAGATACCAAAGTAGGTGCATCTCTCTATATCCTTTGAATGATCATTATCTTGGGTGAAGCTAACAAAAATTACATCACAGGCTATATTAAAATTTTAGATCAGCTTCCCAGGCACTGCTCTTTTCTAGAGAGCTACTTTTCTCAGAGAACTGTTACCTAGGAACTTTAGTCACCGGAACTGAGGCCTCCACCACATTCCAGGGCAGAAAGCAAAAGACAATAGGAAGACATGGTTCAAATCCTATGAGTTTATGAGTTGCCTGTGACCACTGGCTAGGATGAACTCACATCCCAGAGTCTCTTCACATTTCAGTAACTGAAACCTGTATTTCAACCACTTAGTTCAGTTCTTTAAGGCCACTGCTAGCCTCTTAAACAAACACTTGGTGTGAAACACTTGGAAAATGACCTTAACCCAATTCACTCCCAACCTCTTTTCACATGTCACAAGGAGTCTCTCACGATGATATTGCCCCACCTAGAAAGCCAATTCTCAGATAAAGAAAAAAATTCACACACACACACACACACCTTGTGAAGAAATACTGAGATTTTAGAAAGTGACTCACAACTAACCCATGGTTCATCGTTCTTTTCTCTCTTCTCCCCCCATCCACGCTGAGAAATGAATATTTGGCCATGCTGTCTGATTTGCCCACCAATTTGCTCATACCACACACAGGATGTTGTTACAAGCGAGCCTATACACAAGGCGTTGACACCAGCCAGCCCTACTGAAGTCGGGTACCTGGGGGCAGGGAGGTGGCTGGGGCAATAAATTCATCATCTCATTTCCTTCATCACCCTACCCCATTTCATTCCCTGCAGTCACTTGGCCCAAACGAATAACGATCTCGCACCAAATCTATGCTTAAAGCACCACCGCCTCAAGTTTCCTTCGTTATCTCATGTGGCTTCTGAGGCCAGGGAACAGATTTTACTTGAGATGAGTAAAGCTAGAGAGACAGCACGTTGGCCAGAGATTCTGTTTGGGAGGTGACGTCTCTCAGTGTACTCTTTATGACCCCATGGACCAAGGCTCCTCTGTCCAGGGGATTCTCCAGGCGAGAATACTGGAGTGGGTTGCCATGCTCTCCTCCAGGGAACCTTCCCGACCCAGGCATTGAACCCAGGTGTCCCAATTCCCCTGCATTGCAGACAGATTCTCTACCGCTAAGCCCCCGGGAAACCCATGATGAACCTAGACAGCATATTAAAAAGCAGAGACATCACTTTGGTGACAGAGGTCTGCAGAGTCAAAAATATGGTTTTTCCAGTAGTCGTGTACAGATGTGTCAGTTGGATCATTAAGAAGGCTGAGTGATGCTTTCGAATTGTGGTGCTAGAGAGATGACCCTTTAGAATCCCTCAGGCAGTAAGGAGAACAACTCGGCCAATCCTAAAGAAAATGAATACTGGATACTCTGAATACTCACTGGAAGGACTGATGCTGAAGCTGCAATACTTTGGCCACCTGATGAGAATAGCTGACTCATTGGAAAACACTCTAATGCTGGAAAAGATCGAAGGCAGGAGGAAAAGGGGGAGACAGAGGGTGAGATGGTTGTGTTAGCATCACCAACACAATGGACATTACTTTGATCAAACTCAGGGAGATAAAAAATATAAAACGAAAAGAAAAAAAAAATAAAAACAAACTCGGAGATAGTGTAGGACAGAGGAGCCTGGCGTGCTGCAGTCCAAGGGCTCGTTAATAGTCAGACAGGACTGAGCGACTGAACAACCACCACCACCACCACCCTACCTTTGAGCTTCCCTAAGGTGCCACAGCCTCACTCGCAGCAGAGCTAAGAAGCTGTGTCTGTCAGTGGTAAAGGCTGAGACTCAATGTCTTCACACTCTCAGCAGCCCCTGCTTAGGGTTGATGGCGGGTCCTTGGAACACTCATCACTCCCTCCCAGAGCTCAGACCATAGAGCCTTCTCACAACAGTAATGGAGCACCCTACCCTGGTACAGAATTGGGAGTTGGAGCTGTTTACCCCTCTCAGTGTGTTTTCTCCCTTTACATTCACTTCCACATTTCTTCCTTGAGTCACCGAATCCAAGTCCACTCACCCCCAACTGGTTCCTGCAACAAGCGGCACCTGCCTCTCCAGCACATCTCTAGCACCACATGCACAGGGTGGGTGCATGTACCCCCTGCGCGGTGTATCTTCTTTCTCCTTTCTCTTCGGAATCTGTCGACTCCCAGACATCACAAAAAGGGCTCCAGATCGATCGCCCACAAAGGGGGCCCCCGGTGCTGCAGGGGAGGCTGTGACTCTCATTCACAGCCTGGGTCAAAGCAGGACTGTGTTATAAGCGCCACAAGCTGCCCCACTGCATCATGGGAGCCAAAACAGCAAAGGTCTGAAAGTCCTAACACAGACATTTCCGTGGATAGAACACCAGTGTCTTCCTTGGGACCTGTGAGCTGTTGTTTGGTTTGGGCCTATAGCGTCAGTGACCTTTTTCACAATGCTTGCAGGCTTAGCCAGCCTTCCTTCAGGACCTCTCTACTCCCCACAGCCCCCCACCTACTGTATCAAAGATATTACTTCTGACTTCAGTGCGCCCATTGGGTTTTCACCTGGCAGGGATGCCAATGGAACTTTTTTACGCTGAAACCTCAAGATACCTGAGGAGAACGAGTGTTCAGAAAGTCCAGTTTTCAATTATAATAGAAAAACTGCCTATGTAACAATGAAGATACAACAGATTAAAATACTAATAAAATGTTATTTGGAAATTAGCTAGAATGTCACACTTAGGAGAAAAAAACTTAGTATGTGGCCTATTGCCTTCCAGGTTTTGTTCTCTGCATTTAAGAAAATTACGAGATGGGGGAGGTAATGTCTTCATGATATCGTATCTGTGGTTCTATCTGTTTATCACTATGGTTATGCTACTTTCCATAGTGATGAGGGTGCTGTACTAATGTCGGTCAAAGAAACATTGTTTAGACCTCGGTATGGACCAGGAACTGTTCTCTGTGATGTGTGCATGTTGACATGACACCCCATGGTCTTTCACGCACCTAGGAGACACTGTGTTCAATCCATACACAGATCCATAGTGATGTTTCCTGTGGATGGAGAGGTTGATCTGCCTTTGGACCCAGAGTACACCAGACACTGCACTGTATTGCAGATTGGGGGTCTGATACCACACCTGGCTGTTTCTCTCTGGCCTGGGCACCAATCTGACTCAGCTCTTGCCAGCTAGGTGACTTTGTGCACATTCATTCACCCATTAACGTCTACGTGTCTCTGCTCCTCAGCTGCCCAAAGGGATGACAGCAGTAAAAATGCTAACCTCACAGTGTTGCTGTGAGTACTCCAAGACTTCATTATGTGTTTATGTACGGAGAGCTAAGCACGGTCCAGAAGGGGAGCTCTTCTTCTTGTGTCTCTTCACTTCTGTTTCCGCCTGTACTAGTATCCCCCTGTCCCTGCCCCCACGCTTTCACCTCCCCCACCCCTACTCTGCTCTCTCTCCCTGTGCCCCTGTCCTCAGACTCTCCATCCCAAAACACAGCTGAACATCTTCTCACGATTTATCTCAGAAAATACCATCACCCTTGGATTAAACAATCATGAATATTAGCAGAAAAAATAAGAAACACAATAAACGGGCAATGTTAAAACGACACAAGAAATAAAGCATTGCTGATGAAAGTCTGACTACTAATATTTTCATATTTTCATCAGATTCAGATCTTCAGAATTTGATATATGAGAATTAGACTTGATAAAACAATGGCAGAAAAATTAATGCAATGTGGTTCCTTAAATAAGACCTAATGAAGTGGGGGCACATGGTGTGTTCACGGGTTGAGAAATTCAATATAATTAGGATGTCAGTAGTCCCCATACAGATCCATCAAGTTCATACAATTCCAGTCAGAAATTCCAGCAGGACTTTTTTTGTACATATAGACTAATTGATGACAAAATTTCTGTGGTAAGGCAAATGAACGAGAATAGCCAAATGATTCTGAAAAACAACGTCAGAGGATTAACACTAACCTGAAATTTACTTTGCACCTTCAACCAAATGTTGTAAGCAACTAAGTGTCTATGAAGGGACGAATGGATAAAGAAAACGTGGTGACACTGGTCAGAACGGCCACCATCAAAAAGTCTACAAACAACAAATATGACCCAGCAATTCCACTGCTGGCAGACACCCCGAGGTAACAGACACATGTACCCCAACGTTCACTGCAGCACTGTTTACAATAGCTAGGACATGGAAGCAACCGAGATGTCCATTGGCAGATGAGCGGATGAGGAAGCTGTGGTACATATACAATGGAATATTACTCAAGTATAAAAAGGAACGCGCTTGAGTCAGTTCTAATGAGGTGGATGAACCTGGAGCCTATTATACAGAGTGAAGTAAGTCAGAAAGAAAAAGAGAAATACTGTATATTAACGCATATATATGGAATTTAGAAAGACGGAACCAATGATCCTACATGCAGGGCAGCAAAGGAGACATAGACGTAAAGAACAGACTCTGGGACTCAGTGGGAGGACTCGGTGGGAGGATTTGAGGGAATAGCATTGAAACATGTACATTACCATATGTAAAACAGATGACCAATGTTAAGTTCCATGCATGTCGCAGGGCACCCAAAGCCAGTACTCTGGGACAACCCCGAGGGATAGGGTAGGGAGGGAGGTGGGAGGGGGGGTTCAGGATGGGGGACACGTGAATCCCTATGGCCGATTCATGTTGATGTATGACAAAAACATCACAATATTGTAAAATAATTATCCTCCAATTAAAATAAACTAATTTAAAAAGAGGAAATGCGGTGATATATACAATGGAATATTATTCAGTCACAAAGAAGAAAATTATGCCTTTGCAACAACATGAATGGACTTCAAAGGCTTTATGCTAGGCGGAAAAAGTGAAAGAGAGAAAGACATGTATTGTATGTTCTCATT
Source organism: Ovis aries (assembly GCF_016772045.2). NCBI lineage: Eukaryota > Metazoa > Chordata > Mammalia > Artiodactyla > Bovidae > Ovis > Ovis aries. The sequence continues at coordinate 50,936,931 of NC_056080.1, forward strand.
TACATGCAGAATCTAAAAAGTCAAACTTACAGAAATTTCTAAGAGTTTGGAATGGTGGTTTCCAGGGCCTGGGGAAAATGTTGAATACAGGGTACAAACTTACAGGTATGAGATGAATAAGTTACGCGGATCCAATGTATAGCATGGTGAGTATAATGAACAAAACTGTATAATACAGTGTAAGCTTAGAGGGTAGATCTGAGATGTTATTTCCTCAACATTTTTAAAAAAGGATTATGTGAGGGGATGAGAGTGCCAACCCTGTCGTGGCCAAATATGTGTGTATCAAATCATCACATTGGCATCTTAAACTTACAGCTTATATGTCAATAATACCTCAAAAAGGTGGAAAAATAAGAGTCCTGAGTGTTTCCAGTGGGAGAGCCCTCAAGCTATATTCTGTGTCCCTCTGACATCTCCCCACCATTCTTGAACTTTCCCTTATTACTGACATGACAAGGTGAACCAGGCTCATTTATCCTTTCCTTCCCCAGCCTGGGAGCCCATCATTTAGTGGAGAAAGGTGTTCAGAAGCTAGGATCTGGGGACTGGTGTCATTATCGCCATTGGAATGTGGCTGTTTCCAGTAACTTGGGAATATATGTGTGTACACAATCACACACACAAACACAGAGACACACATCTATAGTTATACATCAGTCTAGCCACATATGCACACCGATCGAATACAAGAAGTTTGCATGGAGACCTTTAATTCCTAGAATTCCTAGGAATTTGTTCTAGTTTACTTCCTTTCCACACTGGAAATTCCCTTTTCCAAAAATGACAGACGTGGCTCTCAGCATTCTTATGTATTTGCTGAGTTGATGAATCCCAATGCAGATAAGTGAGCCTTCCTCCACAAAAGGTCCTCTTCACAATCTATGCAGAACCATCCCTTGCCCGTGACTTCCACACCTCACTCAAGCTTGAATCCAAGAAGCAGTTAGCCTCCTTCCCACCCAATCGCCAGGGATATCCTTCTTTCCACCTTGGGCTCTGACTCTCCAGGCAGGGATGCCCCTTACACATACACATGCCTTGCCTGGCAACACCTAATGGCTTTAGGACTGACTTGTTCAGGCACCAAAAAGGGAAGGGAAAGAAAGGGTAGGGACAGGAATAGGTGAATATGTCCTAATACAGTCAGCCAATCAACGTGAACTGGGCCAAACCCAAGCAATGTGATGAAGCCAGTCTTTTTGTTTTCCCCCTCACTGTCCTCCAACTTCCCTTCCTGCCTCTGTCCTTTGCCCCAGTTCCTTTTTCTTCTTAAGTCCTGCCCTCCATCAAGAGTGATTCCCACAGTATAACTGATCTCTGCTGCTTGGCTGACATTCAGCGTGACATCCCTGCAGACAGGACACTCACACTCTCTCTCACTCATCATGGATCAGAGGCTTCACTCCTAATTTCAGGGATAGGTAGGAGAGAAGGTGCAGGGCACATGTTGGAGCCTTCAGTCCTTCATCTGTGAAATGCGGATGATCACAAATTGTGGGAGACACGGAGACAGCAGCAACCAGACCCCTTTCAATGGGTGCTACATGCCAAACCCCGTGCATCACAGGACTCCTTGACATTCAGGAGCACGCCAAGTAGGTTTCCATGCCAGGACAGTTGCATCCGTTGTTCCTTCTGCCTGGAATGCTCTTCCCTTAGATAACCCCACAGCCTGCTCCCTCACTTCCTCCAGATCTCTGCTTACTTGCCATCTTTCAGGGAGACTTTCCCTCATTGCCTTATATAAAATAATAACATCATACCTACATATACCCTTTCCCCTGATCTAACATTACCTTTCCTCATAGTGCCTGCCACCCCTGATTGATTTACTGACCACCAAGTCTATGAAAGGAGAGACGTGGTCACTTCTGTCCTGTCACAAACTCCTCCAATAGTGCTCAGGTATATGGCAGGTGCTCAGAAAACATTTGTGGAAGGACATTCTGGAGCCAGGCAACACACACTGCTAACATGCACAGGTACCCTACAAGACGCGCACTGACCCACTGTAATAATTAGGATGCATACTGAGATTCCAGGAGACAACTGATACGCTCAACAACACACAGTCAGCATGTGAGGTTCAAGGCCTCGGAATCATTCTGCCAGCTTCCAAACCCTCAGTTCCCGGACAGAGACCTCACAGCCAAGAACATAAGAGGTTTTATTTCTGACACAGAGACTCCAGACAGCTCAGATAGATACCCAGAGACACCAAAAAGAACTCACTGAATCTCTGCACAGAGAGCACACAACTCGTCTCAGACCCTCAAACACAACTGAGACCATAACCATACACACTGTGACAAAGACCCTCCAAACAGACCAAAGTCTTCCAGACAGAAACAAATGAGAGCTGCACAGATACTTTACATCATGGAGACTGACTCCCAAACCACTCGACACTTCCCAATCTAATACAAAAACCCGAAACAGAAAGACAGAATTTTTAATAACTCAAGAACATCCTATAACCTTTAGATAAGTCCCCAGACAGATGGAAAACCTGCACCCTGTGCACAGATCCCCAAGCGGCTGATAGTTAACACCTTTACATGAACCCATCCTTAAAGCAGCTCAGAGACATCACAACATGGGACCCTGAATCAAAAACTCAGAGCTCTCACAGTCTGGGGTGCACACGCCTACACAGAGATCTCACACCCAGAGAAAGCTCCAAAAATGCACACCCCGGAATACAGGCACACGCATCCTAGGGGCTCTGTACTATGCCTCGCAAAATCCACTCAGATCAAATATTCCATCACTCACAACTCCGCCCAAAGGCTCAAGGAGATCAAATGTACCCAAACAGCACCTGTGTCGTCACACGTAGCAATACACAACCCCAAGCTGCCAGATACACTTTACTCTCCAGGGAGAGACACCAAACTCAGAGACCTCTCCCTGGACAAGAATTGCATGCATTTGTGCAAATGACCGTGCGTGGCCACACGATACAGACTGAGCGAGAGCTAAACAAGACTGAAACGCCGTCAGCATGCTCCTCCAGCGACAGCGCCAAACCTCGCCACTAACCAGGGCAGCTTATTCGACCCCTTCGGGAAAAGCAGTAAAACTCAGAGAAAAATTGTATGCTCTGAAAAGCCGCGCACGGCAACGCAGGCGCACGCGTACACACAGGCCTGTGGGCCTCAGTTCCAGCTCTGCGATCCCAGTGCCCGTACCAGCCAGCCAGCCAAATCGAAGGGGGCCGACCAAGGAAAGCCGGAGTCGCGGGATTTCCGAGCCTATTCGCGTCCCGGAAGAGCTGAGTCCGGCAAGCACGCGGCGACCAATCAATGCCCAGAACGCTTCCTGACGCCATACCCGCAACCGGCAGCCTGTCTCGCTCCGTAGCCATCCCCCTTGGGTGAAACCGTGTAGAAACCAAGGGGTGAGGTTGGAAAAGAGACGAAAAAAGTTGCAGCTTAATACCGGTGTCCACTCAGACTCGAATGCCACGGGAAGACGGAATGGAGCGAATGGGTATGGACCCATGGCGCCACGAGTGCCTCCGCTGGGAAGTGTGGTCGACCCCCGACGCGGTGTAAAGGGGCTCAGCGTTGTCACACGCCCTCTCCCAATGGTACCTTCCAGAGTGGGTGGTCTTACCGCTACCCCTCAGTGGTACATTCCAGGACAAAAGTGTTTCATCTCGCGCGCCCCTTGGTGGTGAGACTGAAGAACAGCCGATCTAGATGCCGGTGGCCCATTAGAGGATGATCCTCCTCCACGGGTGGAACGGCAAAGTTAGGATGAAAACCCCGCCGATTGCTGCTGTCTTGGACCCAGAAAAAAGTCTTCGTAAACTGAAGATTACTTCTCTGTAGGAGCCACTATCGTAACAGGAAGCATTGAAACCATTTTCTCTGTACTTGTTTGTGTTTTCCTGTTTAGTTACAGAATCGGTTTCATCAGGAGAGCCAGCCACGGTCCGGAGAAAGCTTCCGACTGGGATCTGAAGGCCTGGCATGGGGAAGGCCTCTGTCGTGGACTGCGAGAAATACTGAAAAAGACAACAGGACATTCCATTCTGTTAGGAAAGGGGTGAGCTCCAAGGGGACCCAAGGATACCGCGCAGATGAAATAAAGACCACCGCTTTCTCACCATCTTGTCATCCCTGAATATGTTCCCTAGCAGAATCCACAGCCTGTCTAGCTATGCCTCTCTCAACAAGTTCAAATTTGTTTATTCATTCCGTCATTCTTTCATTCTCTCCACAGTTTGTATCAAGCACAACTATGTGTGTTAGGAAAGAGAAAATCAACTTTGGCTTCATGAAACTTATATTGTGTTGGGGTCATACAGCCCCAAAAGATAAGTAATTTTCAGGTGTTCATAACTGCTGTGATTAACATTAAACCGGGATAGTGAAATAGGAGGGATGATACCTAGAAAGAGTGGTCAGGGAAGTTCTTTCTAAGATTGTGACATTTGAGTAAAAGCCTAGAGGAGATGGCCTATCTGGGAGAAAATTATCCCAGACAGAGTTAGGGCCAGTTGAAAAACTGGGGCTTGGAGCTCAGTGTGCTGCTGCTGCTAAATCGCTTTAATCGTGTCCGACTCTGTGCGACCCCATAGATGGCAGCCTACCAGGCTCCTCTGTCCCTGGGATTCTCCAGGCAAGAATACTGGAGTGGGTTGCCATTTCCTTCTCCAGGAACTCAGTGTAGTGTGTATGACAAGAGTGAGGAGGCCTGTGTGCCTGTCACAGCATAATGGTGGGAGAGCCAGGAGATCTGATGAGAGAGGTAATGAGGGTCAGGTCCCATAGGGCTTTCTGGCCAGAGGGGGTACTTTGACTTGAGCCACAGGAGGTTTCTTACCAGAGGAACCCCTAGGCTTCTCTCAGAGAGCCAGATCACACAGTGATTTTTGAGGAGCTCTTGATTTACACCAGAAAAACCACAGGCCATCTGCAATTGAACATGCCTTTCCTGGAATCCCCTACACTCAAGGAGAATCCCCCCTACTGCTCCCAGTGAACATCCGTGTCAATCGAAGATACCCTCAGGAGAGACAAAGCCAAGGAACCTCTTGGTGTGAGTGAGGTCACACTGAGTCTTGCAAAGGCACAGAGGGATGATATAACAAGCTCAGAGATGGCAGAGAAAAAGACAAATATAGAGCATTAGACAGGGACAGAGAGACTATTTCTGGCAGCAAACTGTCCCCACTTAGTTAGCACCCACCTACAGGCCCCCAGCCCTGCTACTGGATGATGTACAGTCCATTTTCTCTATAGGAGAATAAAAGCCTCTCCCCAGGGACTGTCTCTAGGGAATGACTCAGTTGCCCATGGCCTGGGCTTTAATCATGCTCCCTTAACACACATCCGGGGCCTCTGCCTATCATGATAAGGACATGTACCAGTCATAGCGAGGCTCATCTGTATATAGGGTCCCTCACAATTTCTCCAGCCCAGCTTTCCCTCCTGCTGATCTCAGTGCCAATGACTGCTTTATTGGGGGAAGAGAGGCAGGGATCTCTGCATTTGTGGTGGAGCCTTGTGCAAATTGGCGAATGTGAGGTTTCTCCCCAGCTACTTGGAGGCTCACCTCTGTGACTTTTAGCACCACCTCTCCAGGGAATATTAAGATTACATTCCATACACCAGGTAAGAAGTTGTGTGTGTGATGGGGAGACACAGAGACATATCCTGACAGTGAGTCAGTCACAGGGTCCTTGTGGCCCTGTGCAAACGCCCCCCTACATTCTACCTGGCCAGGGTCGTGCTGAGTCTTCCCTGGCTCCACCAAGGAACCCAAGCTTACATCTGGTTCCTCCCGTCATCATGAGCTGAGACCTCCTATCTGCAGTGGGCCTTGAGCTCCCTTCTGCAAATGCTGCCCTCCTTGTTGTAGGTTGGGCAGATTCACTGAGTGAGAGTGTGTACACGGTTTTTGTCACAGGACCCCTATCATGGGTGGTACTCATGTCAGCAAGTATTGTGCTTAACAGGATTATTACCATGGGCTCCTGTAAACTGCACATGACTTACCCTTTCTGAGGATGGCACCCCAAGCTTTTATCTCTGTAGGGAGGCATGGTAGAAATCATAGCAAATGTGAAATCACAGGTCTACTTCTAAGACCCGTGAGAGTGGGGTCCATCCAGCCTTCCTCTTAAGACTATTGTCATATGCAGATACATGAACAGCTCAGAGGCCCAACCCTCTTGACAAAGACCCCCTAAATAGTTCAGAGACTTCATGCCCTGGGACAGATATCTGGAATCACCTCAGAGACTGCTCATCCTAGACTCCCACGCAAAACGGCTTTAATAGTTCACACCTGAGGACACAGACCCCAGCCAGCTCAGAAATTCCATCTGTAGACTCAGAAAAATTAGGATCCCTAAGACAAACAGCATCGCTCACAGCCAGTCCTACAGGGTTAAATTGTAACCACTGTGGTTGCTGAATGACAGTGCATCCTGAGCGATTCAGGATGAAAAACAGGATGAGGCCCTCTGTGCTTTGGACAAGCTGACCTTTATTTAGTTACACGCCTACCTCAGGAAAAGGTTCAGTGACCCCAGATTCTTGATTTACTTGTGATATCTGATCTCTGTGTTTCACAGGAATCTTTTACCAATATCCACACTTGACTGCATGTATTTCATAGCCAAAAATCATACTGACTTCTCTGCTGCCTCCTCAGAGCAGTTTCCTCAGAGCTAACAGAGTAACTGTGTCCCAGGCTATAGTCCCCAGAAGACCCTGAATTCAACTCAAGCTCACAACGCTTCTGTTGTATGCTTTTCTTTAAGTGGACACTACTCTAGCTAACAGCACCCCATTAGCTCTGAGGCTTCACACTTCTCCCCCACCACCCACAGGCTGCACCCTGGGACACAGAGCCCCAAATCTTCGCCTCTGGGCTTCTGTGTGGGCAGTGGCAGTGGGTTTCTGTTCAGTCACCCCAAGAGAGTGACGCGTCCAGTCTTGAGGTCCCTGCAACCTGCATTCACCAGCATGCCATCCTGAGGAATGCAAGTTCATTCCAGGGGTGGGGACTGCCTTAGAGCTGAGGGGTTCTGAAACTGATTTCCCATGTCTGGGTCCTGAGAATGGACCTACACACTCTAGTCACCTCTCATCGTGGTGACTTTGTATCCTGCCCATTTGGAGGTTTAGAGTGCATACCGGATCCACAGAACAAGCCCTGGGGAACTTGTCCTCTCTGTCATCTCTCAGCACCCACTGTGGGATCCTGAATTCTGAAGATAGGAGAGGTCTTCCCCTCACTGTGGCTATGACATCTCCCTTACATGCCTCTAATCATCTGTCATTTTCCAAAGTCCCTCTCCTGGTAACAGCTGCCACAAGTCCTCTCTCTCCCCAAATCCCCACCTCTCCCCTCATCTTCCACCAGGCCCTCCCTCCCACCCAGTGGCCTCTTTAGCCCCTCCCCTAGCCCTACACCCAGGCCTCATTTACACCCTCAGCCCATTTGTGGCCTCTCACCCAGGACCAGTGCTGCCTCAGAGGATCCGGTGCTGCCTCAGAGGATCCCCTCAGGACCCTGCCTACTCCCTACATTCTGCAGGATACCTCTTTCCTGCCCACACACAGGGATCTGTCATAAAGTCCCTGAAAGAGCCAAACTGAAAATCTCTCCAGGATCCAGAGAAAATCCAGACCCAGACCAGGAGTCCAGGGCAATTCCCTCAGGGCTGGGGGGAAAAGGAGAGGGTCTGTGAGAGAAAGAGCTCGACTGAAGGTCACACAGGGGTGACAGGGTTTTCTTCAAGGGGCCTAGTGAGGAAGAAGTGAGATGGCACCTTAGAAGTGCTTCAGTTCAGTCACTCAGTCGTGTCCGACTCTTTGCTACCCCATGAACTGCAGCACGCCAGGCCTCGCTGTCCATCACCAACTCCCAGAGTCCACCCAAACCCATGTCCATTGAGTCGGTGATTCCATCAAACCATCTCATCCTCTGTCGTCCCTTCTCCTCCTGCCTTCAATCTTTCCCAGCATCAGGGTCTTTTCCAATGAGACAGCTCTTCGCGTGAGGTGGCCAAAGTATTGGAGTTTCAGCTTCAGCATCAGTCCTTCCAATGAACTCCCAGGACTGATCTCCTTCAGCATGGACAGGTTGGATCTCCTTGCTGTCCAAGGGACTCTCAAGAGTCTGCTCCATCACCACAGTTCAAAAGCATCAATTCTTCGGCGCTCAGCTTTCCTTATAGTCCAACTCTCACAACCATACACGACCACTGGAAAAGCCATAGCCTTGACTAGACGGACTTCTGTTGGCAAAGTAATATCTCTGCTTTTTAATATGCTGTCTAGGTTGGTCATAACTTTCCTTCCAAGGAGTAAGCGTCTTTTAATTTCATGGCTGCAATCACCATCTGCAGTGATTTTGGAGCCCAGAAAAATAAAGTCTGACACTCTTTCCACTGTTGGCCCATCTATTTGCCATGAAGTGATGGGACCGGATGCCATGATCTTTGTTTTTTGAATGTTGAGCTTTATGCCAACTTTTTCACTCCCCTCTTTCACTTGCATCAAGAGCCTTTTTAGTTCCTCTTCACTTTCTGCCATAAGGATGGTGTCATCTGCATATCTGCGGTTATTGATATTTCTCCCAGCAATCCTGATTCCACCTTGTGCTTCATCCAGCCCAGCATTTCTCATGATGTACTCTGCATATCAGTTAAATAAGTAGGGTGACAATATACATCCTTGACGTACTCCTTTTCCTATTTGGAACCGGTCTGTGGTTCCATGTCCAGTTCTAACTGTTGCTTCCTGACCTGCATACAGACTTCTCAAGAGGCAGGTCAGGTGGTCTGTATTCCCATCTCTTTCAGAAGTTTCCACGGTTTATTGTGATCCACACAGTCAAAGGCTTTGGCATAGTCAATAAAGCAGAAATAGATGTTTTTCTGGAACTCTCTTGCTTTTTCCATGATCCAGTGGATGTTGGCAATTTGATCTCTGGTTCCTCTGCCTTTTCTAAACCCAGCTTGAACATCTGGATGTTCATGGTTCACGTATTTCTGAAGCCTGGCTTGGAGTATTTCAAGTATTACTTTACTAGCGTGTGAGATGAGTGCAATTGTGCAGCAGTTTGAGCATTCTTTGGCACTGCCTTTCCTTAGGATTGGAATGAAAACTGACCTTTCCAGTCCTGTGGCCACTGCTGCGTTTTCCAAATTTGCTAGCATATTGAGTGCAGCACTTTCACAGCATCATCTTTCAGGATTTGAAACAGCTCAACTGGAATTCCATCACCTCCACTAGCTTTGTTCGTAGTGATGCTTCCTAAGGCCCACTTGGCTTCACATTCCACGATGTCTGGCTCTAGGTGAGTGATCACACCATCGTGATTATCTGGGTCGTGAAGATCTTTTTTGTACGGTTCTTCTGTGTATTCTTGCCACCTCTTCTTAATATCTTCTGCTTCTGTTAGGTCCATACCATTTCTGTCCTTTATTGAGCCCATCTTTGCATAAAATATTCCCTTGGTATCTCTAATTTTCTTGAAGAAATCTCTAGTCTTTCCCATTCTATTGTTTTTCTCTATTTCTTTGCATTGATCCCTGAGGAAAGCTTTCTTATCTCTCCTTGCTATTCTTTGGAACTCTGCATTCAAATGGGTATATCTTCCCGTTTCCCCTTTGCAACTAGCCAATCTGATCACATGGACCACAGCCTTGTCTAACTCAATGAAACCAAGCCATGCCGTGTGGGGCCACCCAAGGCAGATGGGTCATGGTGGAGAGGTCTGACAGAATGTGGCCCATTGGAGAAGGGAATGGCATACCACTTCAGTATTCTTGCTTTGAGAACCCCATGAACAGTATGAAAAGGCAAAAAGATAGGGCACTGAAAGAGGAACTCCCCAGGTCAGTAGGAGCCCAACATGCTACTGGAGATCAATGGAGAAATAACTCCAGAAAGAATGAAGGGATGGAGCCAAAGCAAAAACAACACCCAGTTGTGGATGGGACTGGTGATAGAAGCAAGGTTCAATGCTGTAAAGGCAATATTGCATAGCAACCTGGAATGTTAGGTCCATGAATCAAGGCAAATTGGAAGTGGTCAAACAGGAGATGGCCAGTGTGAACATCGACATTGTAGGAATCAGCAAAATAAGATGGACTGGAATGGGTGAATTTAATTCAGATGACCATCATATCTATTACTCTGGGCAGGAATCCCATAGAAGAGATGGAGTAGCCATCATATCAACAAAAGAGTCTGAAATGCAGTACTTGGATGCAATCTCAAAAACAACAGAATGATCTCTGTTTGTTTCCAAGGCAAACCATTCAATATCACGGTAATCCAAATGTATGCCCCGGCCAGTAACGCTGAAGAAGCTGAAGTTGAACAGTTCTATGAAGACCTACAAGACCTTCCAGAACTAACATCCCCAAAATATGTCCTTTTCATTTTAGGGGACTGGAATGCAAAAGGAGGAAGTCAAGAAACACCTGGGGTAACAGGCAAATTTGGCCTTGGAATACAGAATGAAGCAGGGCAAAGGCTAATAGAGTTCTGCCAAGAGAACGCACTGGTCATAGCAAACACCCTCTTCCAACAACACAAGAGAAGACTCTACACATGGACATCACCAGATGGTCAACACCGAAATCAGATTGATCATATTCTTTGCAGCCAAAGATGGAGAAGCTCTATACAGTCAGCAAAAACAAGACCGGGAGCTGACTGTGGCTCAGATCATGAACTCCTTATTGCCACCTTCAGACTGAAATTGAGGAAAGTGGAGAAAACCACTAGACCATTCAGATATGACCTAAATCAAATCCCTTATGACTTCACAGTGGAAGTGAGAAATAGATTTAAGGGCCTAGATCTGATAGACAGAGTGCCTGATGAACTATGGGCGGAGGTTCGTGACACTGTACAGGAGACAGGAATCAAGACCATTCCCAAGAAAAAGAAATGCAAAAAAGCAAAATGGCTGTCTGAGGAGGCCTTAATAGCTGTGAAAAGAAGGGAAGCGAAAAGCAAAGGAGAAAAGGAAAGATATACCCAGTTGAATGCAGAGTTCCAAAGAATAGAAGTGCTTAGGACACTGCAACTCAGAAGACTGATTACCTAAAACTCAGAAATGCGCCCACGGATGCCAGCTGACTCCTAGAGTGACCTCACTAGAGCAGCCACTGCCTGGGGAAGCGTGTCCAGCCTGTTGACTGGGCAGCAAACACTCCTGGAGACTGGGTTCCACTGGTCCTCCAGTGTTCAGGCCCGCGGCCCCTACTGCAAGATCCTGTCCATCAACTTCGTTGCCTGACTGTGTGAGCCCGGGACTAATCTGTGGCCTCTGTCCCTGTAACCCGCGAGAGCTGGAGCCTGCATTTTCCACGTGGGCTGCCCAGAGTGGTCTAGGATTCCTTGCCTCCCAAGCCCCACAACCAATCACTGCTGCTGGTGTATTCAAATCTGCAGCGGATGAGCGTGGGCAAAATGGGGTTGGAGCGGCCTCACGGACACCTGTGAAAGGGGATGCCCCTCAGTCTGTCCCAAGAATGATGTGAGGAGATAGTAAAAAAGCTTGACTTCTCCTGAACCACAGATGGACAGCATTGTGGCAGCATCTATTAAAGTGAAAACTCCTCACAAAATCCTTGTTCTGTCCTTGAGGGAAGGACAATTTTTGTCTAGTCACCCCAGTGCATGACACGTAGTAGGTGCTCATTGGGTGATTGGTGACTGACTGAGCTTTGTCCCAGCAGCTCCACTTTAAAATGTATAATCAACACACCCACATTTGGAGAGTTGTGTGTAGAAGGAAGGTGGTAGCAAACAATTGTGTAAAACCTCTTTATGTCTGCGAATAATCAACTGTCTTTGGATTGTAGACGAATGGTGAGGCATTCATCTTATACCATGCAGCACACACTGGCCATGGAACAGAATGAGGGGACCAGGGTGTACCGATCAGATGGAACTGCTTCAGGACATGCTGTTAATAGTTGAGGAGACGGGAAGCAAATAGGAGATGCTCATAGTGGGACCTGCTCTGTGTGCGTGTGCCATGCTGTGCTCTGCTTAGTCACTCGGTTGTGTCTGACCCTTTGTAACCCCATGGACTGTAACCCTCCAGGCACCTCTGTCCGTGGAGATTCTCCAGGCAAGAACACTGGAGTGGGTTGCCATGCCCTCCTCCAGGGGATCTTCCCAAACCCGGGGTCGAACTCTGGTCTCCCACATTGCAGGCAAATTCTTTGCCGCCTGAGCCACCAGGGAAACCCCATGTATGTGTGTGTGCTTTAAACATAGAGAAATGTGTTTGAAAGGAACAAGGAGGCACTGAAATCTCACCCCAGTGGTAGGCCCTGGAAGCAGAGAATGTGGAAGTATGTGCTTACCTGTGTAGTCCATGTGCTGATATACTAATGGAATCTTTCACCAGCCCCGTACTCGGGTAATATTTGAGTAACTATTAATATACAAAGCAATGTCATATGATGAAAACAATACCTGTACCACAGAGCATTTGTATGTGAGGGCATCTGGAAGATGTCCAGGAACAGGGTTCTCAAAGTTACCTGGTCCAGGGCCAGGCGGTTAATGTGCATAAGGGAACCCAGCTCATGTGAGGGTAGGGAAGAGCAGCACATGGCCACGGTAAATGTTCCCTGCTGATCTGCTTCTGGTGTAGGTATAAGAGAGAAAATGGGGCTGGTGCAGACCCCAGACCCTCTTGACAACCTCCTCAGCAGCATAAATAGTGGTGATTGTCAGGACTGCTTCAGTTGTTACATCTTTACACTGCTCTGAACTCCTTGGGAGTTTCCCTGAACATCTTCATACCAGGACACACACACGTCACAAGAGAAAGAGAACCGATCCTCGGAACTCAGCATTCAATAATTGAGACTGACTTGGGGGGACTTCCCTGGTCATCCTGTGGTTAATAATTCACTTTGCAGCTCAGGGCACGCGTGTTTGCTGCAACTACTGAGCCTGCACCACAACTAGAGCGTCCGTGCACCGCAAGGAAGGCCCACAACTTAGTGCCGCGACGAAGACCCAATGCAGTCAAACAAATAAACAAGCCTTTTACAAACCAGACTGGCTTAGAAAGGGGTTCTGCCCACGAGGAATGACGAGGTGGGATTTATCTTCCCCCTTTAAGTAACTAAAAGTTTGTGTGTGACGGTTCTCATGTGTAGTACAACATTCAGGATTCTGATACCTGAGAGAAGGGGGAAAATGAGGTGAGAATTACAATCTCTCCCAGCTTACTTCCCCGAGAGGCTTTCCAGGCATCAGAGCAGCGACAGGGAACCCAGACAGAGGCCAGCACTCTCTAGATCTGAGGAAACAGAGTACAGCATTCAGGGAGGCCAAAGCAGCCAGAATTCCTGGAATACAGGACCAGAGAAAGGGGAGCTGCATGGAGAGGGGAGGACTGCAGAGAGAGAGAGAGCACTCTGGAGATTTGCAGAGAGTTCCGTTTGGAGTCTCCTGCTCTATTCTGGATGGAAAAATAACCACCAAAAAGTAGTGGGTAGAGAACTTCAGAGCTCTCAGAGGGATGGAAATAGTCTGTCCTCTCACCTGCCAGAGGTGACAAAACCTCAAATATTCAGGGTATCGGGTAGATTTCTCAGCTAGGTATTTTTCCAGTGGTCAGCAAAATTCACCCTAGACTGAAAACTGTTCTGGTCTCATCTTAATAATGCTTGAAAGTAAGCCTCAAAAGGATAAACCTATTTCCAAGTAATTCAAATGTGTCCCAGGATGAAGCTCAAAATCGCTTCAAGGAATTATTACTATTGCTACTATTAAAAAATCAGAACCCAAGATGATAAAATTCACAATCTGGCTACAATAAAGTTATTAGGCATGCACAGAAGCAGAATATGTAATCGATAATGAAGAGAAAAATCAATCAGTAAAATACAGACTCAGAAATAACACAGGTGATAAAGTTACCTGATAAGGAGATTAAAACAGCTATTATAAAATTATTCTACATATTGAAGACGATAGAGCGAAATCAAGTATGCCAATAGGGGACATGAAATTATCTTTAAAAGCCCCAAATTGAACTTCTAGAGATGAATAACACATGCTCTGAGACAAAAAATAATACACTGGATGAAATTAATAGCAGATTAGACATTTTGGAAGGAAAGCCTAGTGAACTTGAAACATAGTGAATAAACTGGACTTCACCAAAATGAAAAGCCTTTATGCTGCAAGTGACCCTATTAGAAAGTAAAAAACAAAAAACAACTCATAGAATGGGAGACCTTTTCTTGTAAATTACATACCTGATATCTAGATTGTAGACAGAATCCTTACAGCTCAATAATTAAAAGACAAATAACCTAATTTTTAAATGGGCATACATATGAATAGATCTTTCTCCAAAGAAAATATATAATGACCAGTAAGCACATGGCCCCATGGACAGTCACCAAAGAGCTGAACAAGATAGCAACTAGACAACAACAACAAGCCCATGAAAGGATGCTCAACATCATTAGTCATCAGGGAAATACGATCAAAATCACATGCCTGATCCCTTCACACCCAGTAAAATGGCTTAACTGCAAAAGACAGATAATAATGTGTGTTGCTGAAGATGTGCAGAGTGGGTACACTGCTGAAAATGTGCTTTAGGGTGCTTTAAGGGAGCTTAAAAGGTGCTTTAGGGAACAATCTGACAATTCCTCAAAGATTATCTTATATGCAGTTACCGTATGACGCTGCAATTCTGCTCCTAAGTATACACCCAAGAGAACTGAAAACAAATGTCTACACAAAAATTTTTACAATCACACTTCTGTATTTAAAATGGATAAGCAACAAGGACCTACTGTAGAGCACAGGGAACGCTGTTCAACGTTATGTGGCAGCCTGGCAGGAGAGCTTGGGGGAGAATGGATACATGTATGTGTATGACTCAGTCCCTTTGCTGTCCACTGGAAGCTATCACAACATTGTTAACTGTCTATACTCCAATATAAAATAAAAAGTCTTAAAAATTTGTAAACAAATATTCAAAGGTGCATTATTCATAATAATCCCAGAGTGGAAAGAACTGTAATGTCTATCAACTGATGAATGAGAATGGGTGGTATATCCATACAGTGGAATATTATTCAGCAATAAAAAGAGATGAGGTATTGATACGTGCTACAACATGGATGAGTCTGAAAACACTATCCTAAGTGAAAGAGGCCAGTGACAAAAGATCACATATTGTACAGTTTCATTTATGTGAATCCTGGAACAGGCCAATAGATACAGATGGAAAGTAGATTAGTGATTGCTTAGGGGTGGGATAGAGGGGAGAGGGGAGTGATTGCTAATATGCACAAAGTTTTTTCCCCTTTGGAGGGGTGATGAAAATGTTCAAAAAGTGTGGTGATTATTGCATTGATTCTAGGAATACAGTTTTAAATTTTAATTATATCTTTAAAAGGATACATTGTATGGCATGTGAATTCAATCTCAATAAAGCTGTTATTTTTCAAAGGATATGAGAAGAGTTTTGGGAGTGACAGAAATGTTTTGTATCTTGTGATGATTGTTATATGAGTATATATACTGATCAAAATGCATCAAAATGTACACCTAAAATGAGCGCATATTATGGAATGTAAATTGTTCCTCAATGAAGTGGTTTTTTAAAGAGAAAAGTAAAAAGATGAGAAAAGATATCCCACGTAAAAACTGATATAAAGAAAGCTGAGTGGCTATATTAATATCAGGAAAATATTTCAGAGCAAAGGGTGTTACCAGGGATGAAAAGGGCCATTTTATAATAATAAAAGGTTCAAATCATCAGCAGGATGTAGCAATTCTGAACATTTATGCACCTAATAACAGAGTTTCAATATACATGTACTAAAAACTGATAGAAATAAAACACAAAATAGAAAAATTCATAATTACAGTTGAAGAATTCATAACATCCCTCTTGTAATGTATAGAAGAAGTAGACAAAAAATAATTAGAATATGACTGAAAAACACTATCAACCAAATTTACCTAACTGATATTTATAGGACATACCATCCAACAGGGCTTCCCTTGCGGTTCAGCTGGTAAAGAATCTGCCTGCAGTGCAGGAGGCCTGGGTTTGATCCCTGGGTTGGGAAGATCCCCTGGAGAAAGGAAAGATAGGTTACCCACTCCAGTATTCTGGCCTAGAGAATTCCATGGACTGTATAGTCCATGGGGTCGCAAAGAGTCGGACATGACTGAGTGACTTTCACTTTCACTTTCACCATCCAACAACAGAATAGATATTCTTTTCAAATGCACACAGAACAGTTAGCAAGATAGGCCGCTGCACTTGTCAGAACAGCTGTGATCCAGAAGTCTACAAGCAGTAAATGCTGGATAGGGTGTGGAGAAAAGGGAACCCTCTTACACTCTTGGTGGGCATGCAAGCTAGTACAGCCACTATGGAGAACAGTGTGGAGATTCCTTAAAAAACTGGAAATAGAACTGCCTTATGACCCAACAATCCCACTGCTGGGCATACACACCAAGGAAACCAGAATTGAAAGAGACATGTGTACCCCAATGTTCATCGCAGCACTGTTTATAATAGCCAGGACATGGAAGCAACCTAGATGTCTATCAGCAGATGAATGGATAAGAAAGCAGTGGTACATATACACAATGGAGTAATACTCAGCCATTAAAAAGAATACATTTGAATCAGTTCTAATGAGGTGGATGAAACTGGAGCCTATTATACAGAGTGAAGTAATCCAGAAAGAAAAACACCAGTACAGTATACCAACACACATATATGGAATTTAGAAAGATGGTAATGATAACTCTGTATGCAAGACAGCAAAAGAGACACAGAAGTATAGAACAGTCTTTTGGACTCTGTGGGAGAGGGAGAGGGTGGGATGATTTGAGAGAAAATCCTAAGAAATATACTAAAAGACTACAAAATAATTTAGCAAGTTGCAGGATAAAAGGTCAGTATTCAAAATCAAGTGCATTTCTATATGCTAACGATTAACAGTTGATATTTGAAATTAAAATACCATTTATAATAGCATCACAATATATAAGATACTTAGGGATAAATTTGACAAAAGAAGTACAAGGCTTGCACACTGAAAATTACAAAATATTACTAAGAGCAATAAAAGATCTAAATAAACAGAAAGATACCCTGTGTTCACAGACTAGATGATTCAATATTCCTAAGATGCATAAATTGACAAGCCAATTCTAAAATTTATATGGAAGTGCAAAGGACATAGAATAGCCAAAATGTTTTTAAAAAGAATAAAGTTAGAGGACTTACACTATCTGATTCCAAGCTTTAATAATCAAGACCAGTGTGGTATCAAAGTAAAGAGCAGTAAAAAAGAAGAGAGTCAAGAACTAAGCTCATACATATAAGGCTAATTTATACCTTCAACAAAGGTATAAATGCAATTCAGTGAAAGAAAGAATAATATTTTCAATATCTGAATAGCCATATGCAAAAAAATTGAACTTTGACCATTACCTCACAACATGTACAAAACAAATGCAAGTTGGATCATTGACCTAAGTGTAAAACTGAAACCTACAAAAATATATTAAAGAAAGCTTAAAAGGAAATCTTAGTCACCTTTAGGTTGGCAATATTTCTTAACTAGGACTCAAAAACCATGGATATAAAAACACTGATATCTTGGACCTTATCAAAACTAGACATTTTTCTTCAAAAGAGAGACTATTGTGAAAATAAAAAGGCAAGCCACAGACTGAAAGGAAGATTTTTGCAAAGTATGTATCTAGTAAAGGACTTGTACCCAGAATATGTAAAGAACTCTGTAAACTCAATAATAATCACTCAAACAAACCAGCTTTTTGAATGGGCAAAAGATCTGAGCAGATACTTCATTAAAGAAAAATGGAAAGGTATGGCTACTTTGGAACAGTTTAGCAGTTTCTTATGAAGTTAAACATACACCTTCTATACAATCTAAACTTCCGATTGCTATATATTTACCCAAGATAAAAGAAAGCATTCAGGTCAGTTCAGTTCAGTTCATTCACTCAGTTGTGTCCGACTCTTTGTGACCCCATGAATCGCAGCTCGCCAGGCCTCCCTGTCCATCACCAACTCCCGGAGTTTACCCAAACTCATGTCCACCATGTCGGTGATGCCATCCAGCCTTCTCATCCTCTGTCGTCCCCTTCTCCTCCTGCCCCCAGTCCCTGCCAGCATCAAAGTCTTTTCCAATGAGTCAACTCTTCGCATGAGGTGGCCAAAGTACTGGAGTTTCAGCTTCAGCATCAGTCCTTCCAATGAACACCCAGGACTGATCTCCTTTAGGATAGATTGGTTGGATCTTCTTGCAGTCCAAGGGACTCTCAAGAGTCTTCTCCAACACCACAGTTCAAAAACATCAATTCTTCAGCGCTCAGCTTTCTTCACAGTCCAACTCTCACATCCATACATCCATACATGACTACTGGAAAAACCATAGCCTTGACTAGATGGACATTTGTTGGCAAAGTAATGTCTCTGCTTTTCAATATGCTATCTAGGTTGGTCATAACTTTCCCTCCAAGGAGTAAGTGTCTTTTAATTTCATGGCTGCAGTCACCATCTGCAGTGATTTTGGAGCCCAAAAAAATAAAGTCTGACACTGTTTCCCCATCTATTTGCCGTGAAGTGATGGGACCGGATGCCATGATCTTAGTTTTCTGAATGTTGAGCTTTAAGCCAACTTTTTCACTCTCCTCTTTCACTTTCATCAAGAGGCTTTTAGTTCCTCTTCACTTTCTGCCATAAGGGTGGTGTCATCTGCATATCTGAGGTTATTGATATTTCTCCTGGCAATCTTGATTCCAGCTTGCACTTCTTCCAGTCCAGCGTTTCTCATGATGTACTCTGCATATAAGTTAAATAAGCAGGATGACAATACACAGCCTTGACGTACTCCTTTTCCTATTTGGAACCAGTCTGTTGTTCCATGTCCAGTTCTAACTGTTGCTTCCTGACTTGCATATAGGTTTCTCAAGAGGCAGGTCAGGTGGTCTGGTATTCCCATCTCTTTCAGAATTTTCCACAGTTTATTGTGATCCACACAGTCATATTTCCAGACAAAGATATGTACACAAATATGCATAGCAGCTTTATTTATAATAGACAAAAACTGGAAACAAACCAAATATCCATCACTGGGTGAATGGATAAAGAAATTGTGGTATATAAATACAATAGAATACTACTCAGCACTAAAAGGAATGATCTATCGACACACACACAACCGCAAGGAGGAATCTGAAACTAATTATGCTGAGTGAAAGAAGCCAGACCAAAAAAAAAAAAAAAAAAGGAATACATATTGTATGATTCCATTTATATGAAATCTAGGAAGTACAAATGAATAGATTAGTATATTTTAGGATGTGGAATGTGAAAGAGAGGGAGCAGTGAAGAAAAACTCTAAGAATGAGGTCTGAGGAACCAGAAGGATGAAATTGCCAACATGATAAGAGAAAGATTGCAGGAGGAGCTGGTTTTAGGGGTAAGGTCAGGAATTCAGTTATGGTTTTGTTGAGTTTGAGAGTGCCTATTAGACATCTAAGTGGGGATGTTGTGTAGAAAGTTGGATGTGAGAGACTGGAGATAAGAGAGAACTGGGTTGGAGAAAATTTGGAAGCCCAGGGCTTTCAGGCATAGCCACCAGTATGTATCACTCCATGAATGTTGCTGTGACTTTCTCACAGGTCTCCCTGTTTCCTTCCCTTAACCCTCCAATCCATCTTCCCTGCCCATGGCTGGCAGAATCCTTCTAAAGTGCAAAAATTGGCCATATAATGCCCCTGCTTAAAAAATAAAGGAGGAAACTAAGGAGGAGAGAAAAACATTTTCAGTGGCAGCATCCCAGTCCCCTGAGAGATAAAGTCTCATCTTCTTAATCCAGCACCCTAGGATTTTTGTGACATGTTCTTTGCCTCACCAACCTACCTATAACCTCATTTCTCCCCTCCACCTTTAATGCGGTGCCAGTGCCATCTGACCGAGCCTTCCCAAAATGGTACCAGCTCCTAGATCCTTCCTGCCTGGAATCTCTCTCTCCCTTCCTCCTCCGCCCATTTCCTCTTAAGCTCATTATATCTTCTCATCCTTCGAAACTTTCCTCAACATCTCAAAGTCCATCTATCCATAACCCCACATGTATATCTCTCACGGAAAGCTTATGTCTCACCCTCAGGGGTATGATCTTCAGGTTATTTCCCCTCCTCTTTTATAAACTATATGTATACAACTCAAGTTTCCAACAATACCGGTGAAATATATTTCTGAAAATTTGACATATTCATATAGTGGGATGCCATTCAGCCATAGAAAACGAACTCTTGTTTAGTTAACAGAATGAAGAATGAAGCATAATTAAATAAAAGAAGCATATACTGTATTATTTTTCAATTTATATAAAGAGAAAAACCAAACCATGCCCTTAGAAATCAAAATGGTCACTATCCTGAGGTAGAAGTGACTAGGAGGGGGCACAGATGCACCTCCTGGGGTGCTAGTCATGATCTGTTTCTTGACTCAGCATGTTTGTGAAAACTCATCAAGTTGTCCATAGTGTTTGTGCACTTTGGTATATTGTTAGACTTGAATAAAAACAAAACTAAACTAAGATGATTAACCATAATAAAAAGCGAGGAAGTAAATTGCATAAGATTCAGGGTGAGAGAACTATGATTGGTAAAAGTCACCAAGCGAGCTTCTAGGGTGTACAATGTTCTGTTTCTTAACCTGTGTGGTGTTTACACAGGTGTTTGAATTATAAATATTCTTAAAAAGTGGACATATGTTTTCTGAACTTTTCTGTGTGGGTAATATACTTTATCATTAAAATAGTTCTATAAGTGCATACATTTTTCAGGATATATTTTGTAAAGCAAATAGTACAAAATAAAAACAAAGTGCAATGGAGTATCTATAGTAATACTAGTTTTATGTAAGAAAGAAGCAGAAATGAAAGAAATACACTATGCATTTGTGCAAAAAAGAAATATAGTTAAGTGTAAATCAGAAGCTAGTGGGATTTATTACCTACATGGGATGAACAGGAATAGGATGAAAAGGATGGGAGGATGGAATGGGGTACATGAGATAGGAGAGTGACACCTCTGGGCATAAGTTATTTATGGCTTTGACTTTAAAAATCACGTTACCCTTCTACACTGTTGATAAGTCTGTAAACTGTTGCAGCCACTATGGAAAATAGTATGGAGGCTCCTTAAAAAACTAAAAATATAACTATAATACCATATGATTCTGCAATCCCATTCCTGGGCATATATCTAAAAGAAATGAAAAATCTAATTCAAAAATGCACCCCAATGTTCATAGCAGCACAGTTTGCAATAGTTAAGAAATGGAAGCAACCTAAATGTCCATAGACAGATGAATGGACAAAGAAGAAGTGGTATACATATTCAACAGCATACTACTCAGTCGTAAAAAAGAATTAAAAGTGCCATTTGCAGCAACACTGATGGACCTAGAGGTAATCATACTAAGTACAGTAAGTCAGCCATGCACGTGTGCTCAGTCATTCAGTTGTGTTTGACTCTTTGCGACCCCATGGACTGTAGCCTGCCAGCCTCCTCTGTCCACAGGGTTCTCCAGGCAAGAATACTGGAGTGGGTGGCCATTTCCTCCTCCAGAGGATCTTCCTGAACCAAGAATCGAACTCATGTGTCCCGCATCTCCTGCATTGGCAGGCAGATTCTTTACCACTGAGCCACCTGGGTAGCCCAAAGTAAGTCAGACACAGAAAGACAAATATCTTGTGATATCACTAATATGTACAATTTTTTAAATGACACAAATGAACTTATTTACAAAAAATAGATACACACTATTATATAGAAAATAGAGAAACAACAATGACCTACCATATAGTACAGGGAATTGTATTCAATATGTTGCTGTTGTTCAGCCACTAAGTTGTGTCCGACTCAGAGCGACCCCATGGACTGCAGCACACCAGGCTTCCCTGTCCTTCACCATCTCCTGGGGTTTGCTCAAACTCATAGCCATTGAGTTGGTGAGATCCAACCATCTCATCCTCTCTTGCGCCCTTCTCCTGCCCTCAATCTTTCCCAGCATCAGGGTCTTTTCCAATGAGTCAGCTCTTCACATCAGGTAGCCAAAGTATTAGAGCTTCAGCTTCAGCATCAGTCCTTCCAATGAACATTCAGGGTTGATTTCCTTAAAGATTGAGTGGTTTGATTGCCTTGCTGTCCGAGGGACTCTCAAGAGTCTTCTCCAGCACCGCAATTCAAAAGCATCGATTCTTTGGCACTCAACCTTGTTTATGGTCCAACTCTTACATCTGTACATGGCTACTGGAAAAAACATAGCTTTGACTAGACTGATCTTTGTTAGCAAAGTGATGTCTCTGATTTTTAACATGCTGTCTAGGTTTGTCATAGCTTTCCTTCCAAGGACAAGCGTCTTTTAATCTCATGGCTGTAGTCACCATCCACAGTGATT
Source organism: Ovis aries (assembly GCF_016772045.2). Classification (NCBI taxonomy): domain Eukaryota; kingdom Metazoa; phylum Chordata; class Mammalia; order Artiodactyla; family Bovidae; genus Ovis; species Ovis aries. The sequence goes on from NC_056080.1 coordinate 50,959,431, forward strand.
CTGGAGCCCAAGAAAATGAAATTTGTCACTGTTTCCACTATTTCCCCATTTATTTGCCATGAAGTGATGAGACCAGATGTCATGATCTTAGTTTTTTTGAATATTGAGTTTTAAGCCAGCTTTTTCACTCTCCTCTTTCTCATCAAGAGACCCTTTAATAGAAAAGAATCTGAAAAATAATAGGTATATGTATATATGTATAACTGAATCACTTTGCATACACCTGAAAGTAATACATTATAAATTGACTATACTTCAATTTTTTTAAATTATATTGATGTTCTACTTAATCAACAAAGAAAAGGGAGAAACAAAATGAAATACAAACAGAAACAAATAAGTCTATTTCAAATGAATAACGAAACTACACCAAATGGGGGAAACAAAAAAAAAAACCCTGTAAACAAATATTAAGCACTAGTTAGCAGCTTTATTTTTCACAGTAGTGACTTGGCAGTTCTAAAACAACTATATGCATATCCTAGGATTGAACAAATAAGTAAAAATATTGTGAATATTGAGAACCAGATTTCTCACTGTATAAGAAAGGAGTTAGAAATATGGAAAGGGGGTACAGCTAGAATGAATCTTGTGGTTTGAAATTAGAATTGGAGTGCCAATATGAATTAATGATCTTAAGATGAATCAGAGATTACATAGATAGATAGATATAGACATATGGTTGAAAGACAGATGATAGATAATGTGTGTATGTGTGTTTAGGAATATATACATACACACCAGCTCTGTCCACTGAGATGGACTGTAAGCAATGACTCCTAGTTGCAACAATGGGCACACTTCATGCCCATATTTTGGTATCTCTTCCAAAAGGAACCAAGACTAGTTTCTTGAGGAAATGGCTGATTCCAGAGCTGGGGCAGAACAAGTATAAGATGAGCCTGGAATGTTCAAAGGATAATGGATATATCAAAAGGACGCAAAAGCAAGCTTGAAAGGATTCTCCTTGTCAAATTCTGGAACAATTTGGGCATCAAAACAAATAATGTATGTAGCAGTTTATAATGCATTGAATAAAATAAGAATCCACAAATCCATATGACAACACTAAATGAATGAACAAAGAAGGAAGAAAGGAAGGAAAAGAGAGAGAGCTCTTCCTTATTGTAGAATATGAACTAACAAATGTAGAAGGAATAATAATAGAATTAGAAAATCACCATTTGGCAGTCACCGTAGGAATAATTGTTTCAGCCAAGTACAGTGGGATCTGAGTGTGAGGGAAAAACATGGCTTGTTATTCCATATACTTCTGTGCTGTGTGTCTCACAGTGTGCATGTTCCCATGCATCACTTGTATAATTAAAAATATGTTTATTCTTTTGACATGCTGAGGGACATGTGTTTGTCACTGTCAGTGCTTGCTGCAAGATACTGGGACACAAATAAGTAGCACTGAGGCAGCACCCAGGAGCACTGTCTCCTGAAAGAGAGATAAGAGCAGCAGGTCTAATTAACTGTAATACTGAAAAAAATACACTAGAACATGGTGGTATGACTCTTGCCTGAGTACCTCAGCACTGTGCTGAGATTAGAACAAGCACCCAGTAGAAACTTGCATAAGGTGTAAAACAGCATATCCAATCGCTATCTTTGCAGAAGAAAGTGGGGAATGCAAAGTATGATATATAGGTATATATAAATATACATATATAAGCATATAGGTAGATATTAATACTTATATTTTCAAAGAGCAACACTGCAAGGATAAACCAAAAACTCATTTTTTAAAAGTGACCTATGATGGGCAGGGCATAACAGGGTGCAGGGACAGGATGGAAGTTATATAGTTTAGACTATATATTGAAAACATAAAAATGTTTTACATATTCAAAAATTGAAATTTGATTAAAATTTAATCCCTAAAAATTGAAAACAAATGGAACTGAAAAAAATCTCACTATATAACATTCATGACATAGCTTCCAAAGACAATATATTATTTCCAACAACTTTGGAACACCGTGTTTTGAATGTATGCCCTTAACAGAATACATTCCAAGGACATATAGAGCTGCTAAGAAAGTTTAGACTTCTTTCAGGAATCTAAATACTGGTAGAAATACTGGTTTTGTTACTTTACTGCAAAGAAGCCATTATATAAATGTTGTTCAGAACCAAGATCTTCCATCTAAAAGTGCCAATTTTGAAGTGCAAAATTTTAAAATTGCATAAACACCTTGGAATATTCACTTTGAATTGGAAATATCAGTATGATCCAATAGGGCATCAACTCTTTGCTCTAAAATTAGTATTCCTTAATGACAGAATTACATCTTTATGTTATCTTTCCTGTATTAACTGTATTTTGTGCAATCCAATAGCCTGAGTTAATGAAGGATACTTTTCACTTATATAAAAGTGCCAGTTAATAAATATAGAAAAGTGACAGAATTTTTTTAAAATGGCCACTCTGAAAATCTTAATAAAATAACTGAACCAGGCAACTATCATCAATGTGTGTGCTCAGTCATGTCCGACTCTTTTCTCCCCCATGGACTGTAGCCCTCTAGGCTCCTCTGTCCATGGGATTCTCCAGACAAGAATATTGGAGTGAATTGCCATTTCCTACTCCAGGGTATCTTCCTGACCCAGGGAATGAACCCATATCTCTTGCATCTCCTGCATTGGCAGGTGGACTCTTAACCACTGCATCACCTGGGAAGAGCAATAGATGAAATCATTAAATGAAAGGTTGATGGGGAAATTTCCTAGGGAGGTATCAGGCTATTACCACCTTAACTCACTTGATGAATCTTAACATCATTAAAAGCAGAACCACCATATATTATATGCCTCCTGGTATGAAATAGGAATCTCACATCACCACCTATGAAGTGTTCTTAATAACCTGAATGCAACAGAGTCCTCAGAGCTAAGACCATCTCCAGGAATAATGGGAAGTAGATAACATGTTAAATGACTCCACAAGGGAGCAAAAAGACAAATTCAGAAGATGAGTCCTTCTACAGGAGTGATTCCCAACCTCCAGGCTGTGGCTCGTACCTCCTGTCAGATCAGCGGCAACATTAGATTAGAAATAAAGTGCACAGTAAATGTAATGCATAAATCATCCTAAAACCACCACCCCCTCACATTCCAGGAAAAAATTGTCTTCCACAAAACTGGTCTCTGGTGCCAAAAAGGCTGGGGATCCTTTTGTTGTGCTACAGCACAACTGCAATAAGTCAAGGGCATGACACAAAAAGTGCAAAGAGAGATTAAGGGGCAAAGTGCTCCAGATTAAGGGACACTAAAGAACCATATCAAACAGTGCACTGTGCTCTGAATAGAACAAGCCTACTGAAAAAGACATTTGATTATAAAGATAATTGGGTAATTGCGGGCTTGCTTATTGTTAGACATTCCAAGGAATTATTGCTATGCTTAAGTGTAATAATGGAATAATGATTTATTAAATTATCTCCTTTTTTAGAAATGCATACTGAAGTATCAGTCAATTCAGTTCAGTCGCTCAGTCATGTCCGACTCTTTGCAACCCCATGAATCGCAGCACACCAGGCCTCCCGGATGTCCATCACCAACTCCCGGAATTCACTCAGATTCACGTCCATCGAGTCAGTGATGCCATCCAGCCATCTCATCCTCTGTCGTCCCCTTCTCGTCTTGCCCCCAATCCCTCCCAGCATCAGAGTCTTTTCCAATGAGTCAATTCTTCACATGAGGTGGCCAAAGTACTGGAGTTTCAGCTTTAGCATCATTCCTTCCAAAGAACACCCAGGGCTGATCTCCTTCAGAATGGACTGGTTGGATCTCCTTGCAGTCCAAGGGACTCTCAAGAGTCTTCTCCAACACCACAGTTCAAAAGCATCATATATATGGGTACAATTCAATGCCTGAGATTTGCTTTCAAATATTCCAACAAAAGAAAACAATGGAATAGATTAAACATATATGGTAGAATATTATTCATTATCCAGTCATGATCGCATGTGTGTTTATGCTACTACTCCTTGTGTTTGAAATGTTCATAACAAAAAAGGTAAAGTTTGTCGAGAAGATGAAAGTGGGCCCTAAGAAAAATTCTAGAATAAGTTGGAAAGAAGTATTTTTATTCACGCCAGGGGAAAAAGACTTATTTAGGTTCAGTGACTAGGACAGTTAAGCATGGGTGCAAAATGTACCAAATCATTCCCAATTGTTTAGACGCCAAGTAGAACATTCTTTATGACAAGTATGTGATTTATTATTTTTTAAAAGGCTGTGGAAAATTCTTAGAGAAATGGGAATACCAGACTACCTTGCCTGTTTTCTAAGAAACCTGTATGCCAGTCAAGAAGCAACAGTTGGGGGCGGGGGCGGTCCTAAGATGGCAAAGGAATAGGACGGGGAGACCACTTTCTCCCCCACAAATTCATCAAAAGAACATTTAAATGCTAAGTAAATTCCACAAAACAACTTCTGAATGCCAGCAGAGGACATCAGGCACCCAGAAAAGCAGCCCATTGTCTTCGAAAGGAGGTAGGAAAAAATATAAAAGACAAAAAAAGAGACAAAAAAGGTAGGGATGGAGCTCCGTCCCAGGAAGGGAGTCTTAAAAAGAGGGAAGTTTCCAAACACCAGGAAACACTCTCACTGCCGAGTCTGTGGCAAGCCTTGAAGCACAGAGGACAACATAACAGGGAGGAAAAATAAATAATTAATTAAAACCCACAGATTACAAGCCCAATAGTAACTCCCCCAGTGGAGAAGCAGCGCAGACGCCTGCACCCACCACTAGCAACCGGGGGCTGGGCAGGGAGGCATGGGCTGCATTGCTTAGAGTAAGGATCTGGCCTGAATGCCCCAAGGGCAATCTGAGCGAGCTAACTTGGGCTAGCAAACCAGACTGTGGGATAGCTACAACGCGAAAAGCCCTAAGACACCGCCAGGCCCGGGCACAGAACAAAGGACTGAACAGAACTAGCCGGCTGCAGACCATCCCCCTCCAATGACAGGCAGCCAGAGCCGGAAGGGGGCAATTGCAGCCCCAGAGAGACATTATCTACAAAACTGTAAGCAGGCTTCTTTGCTAACTAAGACTTCTTTCGGTTCTGGACGGTCAACATCCACCTGAGAAGGTGTGCCGGTTGTACACCCAGAAAACCGAGCGGCAGGGACGGGGGAGGCGATAAGTTGCAGCGACCACGCTCACCAAACACCTCATCACCTGAGCTGCTCAGACCTAGGAAGGGCACAAGACTACCCGAGTGCGTGAACTTGAGCGGCTTAGACCTGGGAAGTGCATGCAGCCCAGGGCTGGCCTCGAACGGTTCCCGGCGGAGCAACCTAGAGCCTGAGCAGTGTGGGCAGGGAGGGTATACACTCCGTGAGCGGGGGCAGGCCCAGTGTGGCCGAGACACTGCGAGCACACGCCAGTGTTATTTGTTTGCAGTGTCCCTCCCTCCCCACAGCGCGACCGAACAAATGAGCCTAAAAAAAGTGTCCACCACCGCCCCCTACGTGTCAGGGTGGAAATCAGACACTGAAGAGACCAGCAAACAGAAGAAGCTAAAACAGAGGGAACCGCCTTGGAAGCGACAGGTGGAATAGATTAAAACCCTGTCATTAATACCAACTACATAGGAAGGGGCCTATAGATCTTGAGAAATATAAGCCTGACCAAGGAACTATCCGAAAATGAACTGACCCCACAATACCCACAACACCACCAGAGAAAGTCCTAGATATATTTTTACTATTTTTACAATCATTCTTTTTTTAATTTTTTTTTAATTTTTAAGTCCTCTATTACTTCTTTAATTTTCACTCTTATAACCTACTATTACTTTGCAAAAAAAGACCATTTTTTAAAAGCAAACTTCATATATATATATATTATAATTTTCCTGACTTTGTTTTTTTTTTCTTTCTTTTTTTTTCTTCTTTTCTTTAATAGTATATTTTTGAAATTCCAAACTCTACACTAGATTTTTAATCTTTGCTCCTTGGTATTTGTTATCAATTTTGTACCTTTAAGAACCCAATCTTCAGTACCCATTTTTACTTGGGAGTGAGATTACTGGCTTGACTGCTATCTCCCCCTTTGGACTCTCCTTTTTCTCCACCAGGTCGCCTCTGTCTCCTCCCTACCCTCTCTCTTCTCTACCCAACTCTGTGAATCTCTGTGTGTTCCAGACAGTGGAGAACATTTAGGAAACTGATTACTGGCTGGATCTGTCTCTCCTTTTGATTCCCTCCTTTTATCCTCTTGGTCACCTCTGTCTCCTTCCTCCCTCTTCTCTTCTTTGTATAACTCCGTGAACATCTCTGAGCAGTCCAGTTGTGGAGTGCACATAAGGAAGTGATAACTGGCTAGCTTGCTCTCTCCTCTATTGATTCCAACTCATCTCATTCGGGTCACCTCTAACTCCTTCCTCCCTCTTCTCTTCTCCATGTAACTCTGTGAACCTCTCTGGGTGTCCCTTACTGTGGAGAAACTTTTCATCTTTAACCTAGATCTTTTATCAACGGTGTTATATAGAAGGAGAAGTCTTGAGACTACTGTAAAAATGAGACTGAAAACAAGAAGCAGGAGGCTTAAGTCCAAACCCTGAGAACACCAGAGAACTCCTGACTCCAGGGAACATTAATTAACAGGAGCTCATCAAATGCCTCCATGCCTACACTGAAACCAAGCACCACCCAAGGGCCAACAAGCTCCAGAGCAAGACATACCATGCAAATTCTCCAGCAACACAGGAACACAGCCCTGAGCTCCAATATACAGGCTGCCCAAATTTACTCCAAAACCACTGACATCTCATAACTCATTACTGGACACTTCATTGCACTCCAGAGAGGAAATCCAGCTCCACCCACCAGAACACCGACACAAGCTTCCCTAACCAAGAAACCTTGACAAGCCACCTGTACAACCCCACCCACAGCGAGGAAACTCCACAATAAAGAGAACTCCACAAACTGCCAGAATACAGAAATTATACCCCAAACTCAGCAATATAAACAAGATGAAGAGACAGAGGAATACCCAGCAGGTAAAGAAACAGGATAAATGCCCACCAAGCCAAACAAAAGAGGAAGAGATAGGGAATCCACCTGATAAAGAATTCCGAGTAATGATAGTGAAAATGATCCAAAACCTTGAAATCAAAATGGAATCACAGATAAATAGCCTGGAGACAAGGATTGAGAAGATGCAAGAAAGGTTTGACAAGGACCTAGAAGAAATAAAAAAGAGTCAATATATAATGAATAATGCACAAATGAGATCAAAAACACTCTGGAGGCAGCAAATAGTAGAATAATGGATGCAGAAGATAGGTTTAGTGAGGTAGACGATAGAATGGGAGAAATAAATGAATCAGAGAGGAAACAAGAAAAATGAATTAAAAGAAATGAGGACAATCTCAGAGACCTCCAGGACAGTATTAAATGCCTCAACATTCGAATCATAGGAGTCCCAGAAGAAGACAAAAAGAAAGACCACGAGAAAATCCTTGAGGAGATAATAGTTGAAAACTTCCCTAAAATGGGGAAGGAAATAATCACCCAAAGTCCAAGAAACCCAGAGAGTCCCAAACAGGATAAACCCAAGGTGAAACACCCCAAGACACATATTAATCAATTTAACAAAGATCAAACACAAAGAATAAATATTAAAAGCAGCAAGGCAAAAACAACAAATAACACACAAGGGAATTCCCATGAGGATAACAGCTGATCTTTCAATAGAAACTCTTCAGGCCAGGACGGAATGGCAAGACATACTTAAAGTGATGAAAGAAAATAACCTACAGCCCAGATGACTGTACCCAGCAAGGATCTCCTTCAAATATAAAGGAGAAATCAAAAGCTTTACAGACAAGCAAAAGCTGAGAGAATTCAGCACCACCAAACCAGCTCTCCAACAAATGCTAAAGGATATTCTCTAGACAGGAAACACAAAAGGGTGTATAAACCCGAACCCAAGACAATAAAGTAAATGGCAACGGGATCATACTTATCCATAATTACCTTAAACGTAAATGGGTTGAATGCCCCAACCAAAAGACAAAGACTGGCTGAATGGATACAAAAACAAGACCCCTATATATGTTGTCTACAAGAGACCCACCTCAAAACAGGGGACACATACAGACTGAAAGTGAAGGGCTGGAAAAAGATTTTCCATGCAAATAGAGACCAAAAGAAAGCAGGGGTAGCAATACTCATTTCAGATAAAATAGACTTTAAAACAACGGCTGTGAAAAGAGACAAAGAAGGACACTAGATAATGATTAAAGGATCAATCCAAGAAGAATATATAACAATTATAAATATGTATGCACCCAACATAGGAGCACCACAATATGTAAGACAAATGCTAACAAATATGAAAGGGGAAATTAACAATAACACAATAATAGTGGGAGACTTTAATACCCCAATCACACCTATGGATAGATGAACTAAACAGAAAATTAACAAGGAAACACAAACTTTAAATGATACAATAGACCAGTTAGACCTAATTGATGTCTATAGGACATTTCACCCCAAAACAATGAATTTCACCTCTTTCTCAAGTGCACATGGAACCTTCTCCAGGATAGATCACATCCTGGGCCATAAATCTAGCCTTGGTAAATTCAAAAAAATTGAAATCATTCCAAACATCTTTTCTGACCACAATGCAATAAGATTAGATCTCAATTACAGGAGAAAAACTATTAAAAATTCCAACATATGGAGGCTGAACAACACATGTTGAATAATCAACACAACAAGAAATCAAAAAAGAAATCAAAATATGCATAGAAATGAATGAAAATGAAAACACAACAACCCAAAACCTGTGGGACACTGTAAAAGCAGTGCTAAGGGGAAAGTTCATAGCAATACAGGCATACCTCAAGAAACAAGAAAAAAGTCAACTAAATAACCTAACTCTACACCTAAAGCAACCAGAAAAGGAAGAAATGAAGAACCCTAGGGTTAGTAGAAGGAAAGAAATCATAAAAATAAGGGCAGAAATAAATGCAAAGGAAACGAAGCCATAGCAAAAATCAACAAAGCCAAAAGCTGGTTCTTTGAAACAATAAATAAAATTGACAAATCATTAGCCAGACTCATCAAGAAACAAAGGGAGAAAAATCAAATCAATAAAATTAGAAATGAAAATGGAGAGATCACAACAGACAACACAGAAATACAAAGGATCATAAGAGACTACTATCAGCAACTATATGCCAATAAAATGGACAATGTGGAAGAAATGGACAAATTCTTAGAAAAGTACAACTTTCCGGACTTCCCTGGTGGCTCAGATGGTAAAGTGTCTGGCCACAATTCGGGAGACCTGGGTTCGATCCCTGGGTCGGGAAGATCCCCTGGAGAAGGAAATGGCAACCCACTCCAGTATTTTATAAAAAAAAAAAAAAAGAAAAAAAGAAAAGTACAACTTTCCAAAACTGAACCAAGAAGAAATAAAAATCTTAACAGACCCATCACAAGCACAGAAATTGAAACTGTAATCAGAAATCTTCCAGCAAAAAAAAGCCCAGGTCCAGACGGCTTCACAGCTGAATTCTACCAAAACTTTTGAGGAGAGCTAACACCTATCCTACTCAAACTCTTCCAGAAAATTGCAGACATTAGAGATGTGCTGCTTTGAAGTGTGTTCTCAAGTCACTTACGAAAGCCCTGTGGGTCCAGTGTTTGCTGAGAACTGGGTTTCCCTTCTGTCAGGAGCTCACAACTGAAAACACAGGAAATAACATCCAACAGTCGAAGTCATGGACAAGCCCCCTCATCCTTCGTAGCACTGAGTGGGGCGCACATCAATAAGAAACAGCTCTAAGTCCCAGGGGGCGCTAGTGGTAAAGAACCTGCCTGCCAGTGCAGAAGGCATAAGAGGTGTGTGTTCAATCACTGGGTCAGGAAGAGAAAAGAGAACCCTCTTACACTCTTGGTGGGAATGCAAACTAGTACAGCCACTATGGAGAACAGTGTGGAGATTCCTTAAAAACTGGAAATAGAACTGCCTTATGACCCAGCAATCCCACTCCTGGGCATACACACCAAGGAAACCAGAATTGAAAGAGACACGTGTACCCCAATGTTCATCACAGCACTGTTTATAATCGCCAGGACATGGAAGCAACCTAGATGTCCATCAGCAGATGAATGGATAAGAAAGCTGTGGTACATATACACAGTGGAGTATTACTCAGCCATTAAAAAGAATACTTTTGAATCAGTTCTAATGAGGTGGATGAAACAAGCCTATTATACAGAGTGAAGTGAGCCAGAAAGAAAAACACCAATACAGTATACTAACGCATATATATGGAATTTAGAAAGATGGTTACAATAACCCTGTATGCGAGACAGCAAAAGAGACACAGATGTATAGAACAGTCTTTTGGACTCTGTGGGAGAGGGAGAGGATGGATAATTTGGGAGAATGGCATTGAAACATGTATAATATCATATATGAAATGAATTGACAGTCCAGGTTCGATGCATGATACTGGATGCTTGGGGCTGGTGCACTGGGTTGACCCAGAGGGATGGTACAGGGAGGGAGGTGGGAGGAGGGTTCAGGATGGGGAACATGTGTATACCTGTGGCAGATTCATGTTGACATATGGCAAAACCAGTACAATATTGTAAAGTAATTAACCTCCAATTAAAATAAATAAATTTATATTTTTTAAAGAAATAAAAGGTTAAAAAAAAATAGAAGCAACAGTTAGAACCAGACATGGAACAACAGACTGGTTCAAAACTGGGAAGGGAGTAGACTGCTGATTTAAGATGGTGGAGTAGAAGGGCTTGTGTTTATCTCATCCTATGAGAGCACCAAAATCACAATTAGCTGCTGAACAACCATCAGGAGAATGGTGGAATCCACCAAAAAAGATACCACAAATCCAAAGACAAAGAAGAAGCTGCAGTGAGACACAATTGTGATAAAACCAAATCTCATACCCACGGGGTGGGTGACCCACAAACTAGAGAACAGTAATACCAAAGAAGTTCTCCCACTGCTGTGAAGATTCTGAATGCCACGTCAGGCTTCCCAGCCTGGGGATTCGACAAAGGGACTGGGACTCTTCAGGGAATCTGACCTTGAAGGCCAGCAGGATTTGATTATAGGACTTCCACAGGACTGGGGGAACCAGAGACTGTTGCAGGGCACAAACAAAATCTTGCATGTATCAAAACCCAGAGAAAAGGAGTAGTGACCACACAGGAGACTGAACCAAAACTCCATGCTAGTGTTGGAGGGTCTCCTGTTGAGGCGTGGGTTGGCAGAGGCTCACCACAGGGAGGGGGCACTGGCAGCAGCAGTCCTGGAAGGTCCCCCCTGGCATAAGCCCTCTTGGAGGTCACCATTAACCCTGGGATCAGTTCAGTTCAGTCACTCAGTCATGTCTGACTCTTTGCAACCCCATGGACTGCAGCACGCCAGGCTTCCCTGTCCTTGACCAACTCCCAGAGCTTGCTCAAACTCATGTCCATCGAGTCAATCCTAAGAAAAATCAACCCTGAATATTCATTCGAAGGACTGATGCTGAAGCTGAAGCTCCAATACTTGGGCCACCTGATGCGAAGAGCTGACTCATTGCAAAAGACCCTGGTGCTGGGAAAGATTGAGGGCAGGAGGAGAAGGGGGCAACAGAGGATGAAATGGTTGGATGGCATCACCTACTCATTGGACATGAGTTTGAACAAACTCTGGGAGATAATGAAGGACAAAATGCCTGGCATGCTACAGTCCATGGGGTCACAAAGAGTCATATACAACTTAGTGCCTGAACAACAACAACAGGAGCTTCTAGATATTGTTAATGTTCTATTCAGCTGAGCATTGATAAGTTACATGAGTGTTCACTTTATAACTGTTAATACATCTAATGCACATTTCTATATGTATATTACATTTCACACTTTAAAATGTTAAATTTTTAAAATCACGATTGAATGGTGAAACATAGCACTCTTTCTCCCAATTCAAGGTAACCTGGACTTGTTAAGCAGGCCACAGCAATCCACTAAGGTGCTTTTGCCCATCTGGAAGTGGAGTACTGTTATTCCAGAGAAAGGAATGGGAGGAAATCAGGAACTTGTAAAATCCTCACAAATGTGCTTATCTCCTCACCTGCTCAGGCAGTGTAAACAGAAGGGCACAGGCAGAAGGCAGCCAGGGTTCTCCCATTCCTCGAATGTTGGAGTTGATTTAAAATAGTTTCCCCTGCCTTCTCCCACTGCAGCTCTGCCTGTTGGATGTTGTGTGCTTACCTCATAGGGGACATGCCTTTTTTGGAGAACTTTTTCTCCCCCTTACTAAGGGAGGAAAGTTACTTCAGGGTGGAGTGTAGGGTATCGGGCTTAAGTCCAGCTGACCTCTCCCACCCTCCTTTGCAAACCCTTCTTTACTCATCATGGTTCCTTGCCATCTCCCATGACCTCAATAGAACAATCCTTTCTCCTGAGAGCCTTAGAAGGTATGACTTGGAGGCCAACGATGGCAAATCAACATAGCAAGAGCCCAGGTCAGTATCTCTGTGTTCAAGAGAAAGTCAAAGAGCCTTAGTCTGGCATTCAGGATCTGGCCTGTGCCGGAGGACCATCCTTCACCTAGGCCACAACAAATTGCTTCTGCCATGCTTCAAATGCATATTGCCTTCTGGAACCCTCAAGCCTTTGTACAGGCTTTTTCACTCACCTAGGCACCATTTTAATTTAATCAAGATGTGCATGGTACTATTAATGATTTTATGTCTTGACTTTATTATGAACACTCTACAAATAGTATCTCACTTATCTTCACAACCCTATTTTGTAAGCACTATTACTACCTCATTTAACAGATAAGGAACTTGAGGTACAAGGAAGGTAAGAGGCACAGATTCAAACCCCAGCAGCCTGGAACAAGAGTCAGTGCTCTTAGCCACCACACTGTGTTGGCTCTCAAACTTCTTCCAATTCACTTCTACTTCTTCCACACTTATTCTGGGTATCAACCACTCCTCCCCATACTGCCCCTCTCCCATAGCTTCCAATGCCCACCTTGCCTCCCACTATGATGAAACATCCTGACTGCTAGTTTTAGTTTTTCATTTTAAAAACTTTTAAAACTTGAAATATATAACACACATAAAGAAAAGTACTAGAGGCATAAATATGCAGCTCTCAATGAATTGTTACTAAGTAACCATCCATGCAATCAACAGGGAAATCAAGAAATAGAACCTTCTCAGTACCTACAAAAGTCTCCTTGGGCCTCCTACTCAGAGCCCAAAGGCAATCAAGATTCTGACTTCTATCACCATAGATGAGTTTCACCTGTTTTAGAACTTTATATGCTGCTGCTGCTAAGTCACTTCAGTCGTGTCCGACTCTGTGTGACCCCATGACAGCAGCCCACCAGGTTCCCCCGTCCCTGGGATTCTCCAGGCAAGAACACTGGAGTGGGTTGCCATTTCCTTCTCCAATGCGTGAAAGTGAAAAGTGAAAGAGAAATCGCTCAGTCGTGTCTGACTCTTCGCGACCCCATGGACTGCAGCCCACCAGCCTCCTCCATCCATGGGATTTTCCAGGCAAGAGTACTGGAGTGGGGTGCCATCGCCTTCTCTGAGAACTTTACATAAATAGAACCAAAAGAGCATGTGCTCTTTGTGTCTGGTTTATTCTCCTCAGCAAAATATTTGCAGAATCTATCCATATCGTTGTGGGCTTCCCAGGTGGCTCAGTGGTAAAGAATCTGCCTGCCAATGCAGGAGACACAAGAGATGCAGGTTCAATCCCTGGGTTAGGAAGATCCCCTGGAGTAGGAAATGGCAACTCACTCCAGTATTCTGGCCTGGAAAATTCCATGAACAGAGGAGCCTGGCAGATTACAATCCAAGAGTTGGACACGACTGAGCGTGAGCACTCACACATACACACACCATCCATATTGTTGTATGTGGTTGTGGGGCATTTCTTCCCATCAATGTGTAGTATTGAATCGTGTGAAGACAATTTATCATCCTTAATGATGTCTAGGTTGTTTCGACTTTGAACTATTAAAAATAGTGCCTTTATGAAATGCACATTATTGTATATGCTTTGGGGTAAACATACCATGAGATGGATTTTCAGCCTTTTAAAATATATATATGTTTAAGGCTATAAATTTCTCTCTAAGCATAGCCTTAGCAGCATCCCACAGAATTTCAGATATAATATTTTCATTATCAGTCAGTTCAAAATATTTTCTAATTTCCATCGTGACTTTATATTTGACTCATGGGTTTTCCTCCCTCCCCAAAACATGATGCCCAAACATAACAATAACCACCTGAGGGCCATGTCAAAATACAGATGTTGGAGCTTCATTTCAAACCTCCTAAATTAGTATTTTGGGGAGGTATACCTGGGGATCCACATTTCACAAACTCTATGAGGTTTTAGATGCAGGTGGATTGCAGGACCACAACTTGGTAATGGAGCAAGGATTTCCTAATGGCAGAGAGTAAATCTGATTCACCTAAACCCACTCTGAGATTCTTGCCTGGAGAGTGCCATGGACAGAGGAGATTGGCAGACTACAGTCCATGGGGTTGCAAAGAGTTGGACACAACTGAGCACACACAAGCACCCTGAACCTAGCATACAGCCATGTTTAATAACCAAGTGAACCAGTGAATGACGGAAGAAGAGAAATAGAAGAAAAATGCGTATATGAAGAGAACTGGGATTCTTAAATGCTATAAATTAGGGGAACCACTATAGCATCATTTGGTCTCAATTTAATCTATTCAGGACAGAAATATTTTTTTCCTTGCCTTCGAACCTCTGCCTACAAGGCTTCCTCCTCACCCATCCCATTCTGCTGTCATGGGTGCGTGTCTGTCTACTGACCCAGAGAAAGTAGGGGTGGCACAGGAGATGACATCCTGAGAAGGGTTGTTCGGAGATGGGCAGCGGTCCCAGCCCCGCCCCCCCCTCCATCCCGCCACACACCTGCCCACCTGCAGGCCTTCCTGGGAAAATGCCCATAGAACCCATTCATAAAATACCCATTCTAAATAAGACTGTCTGTCCTACCTCTCAGAGCTTTAAGCATCCCTCCCGTATGAAAGCTTTTGAGAAACTTCCACAGACCTTTCTGCCCTGACCCCAACCACAGACCCCTCCTATCCCTGCTTCCCCTGAACTTTGTAGCCCGTGTGAGTTGCTCTCTGAGCGGCCTCTTAGGTACCTCTCCACACCTCCATGCGTGCCTCTCTTCAGCATCTCAGAAAGACTAGAGTCTGAATTCCCCAGCCAGCTATTGTCCTGGCAGCACAGCCACCTCGCCAGCCATCCCCACCCAGTCGGCCAGCCAGCCAGCCGGCTGCTCCCCGGACTCGCCAGCCCTCCCTCCCTGCCCCACCCCAGGGAGGACCAGGCTGGCGGCTGGGAGTCTCCCTGCCTGTTCTGCCTCCCTCCTTCCCTCCCTCTCCCTCCCTGCCTCCCTCCCTCCTCCGCCCGCCCCTGAGGCAGGGACCGTGCAAATCGAGGAGAGGGGGGACGGACAGGCCGGATGGGGTCCAGCTTAGTGCCTTGGGCTCCCCGCCAATGCCCTATCCAGGTTGGGAGTCCCCAGCATCTTGGGACCTACATTTGTGTGAGCTGGGGTGGTTCCCAAGCCTGGAGGGTCCCTCCGGCAGGCTCATAGTGCCCCTGTTTTGCATCAGGACCCCCCTCGGATGCTCTGAGCCACCCTCCTCAACCCGGATCTAAAACCCAGGACGCAGCTATCAGGCCAGCCTCTCTCTCCACCCCACCCCCTCTTTCTGGCGTCCATCCCCTTCTCAACTCCACCTCTGCTGCTGCCTCTGGCTGTGGACCTGCACCTCTTCCCCATCCCCGAAGGCCTGGGGAGCGGGCTGAGCCTGGATGAGAGCTCCCCCAACCTGGGGCTCTCCCAGGCCATGGCCTGGGTGCTTCCAGGGAGGAGCCCGGGACCCTGAGCATCTGCTAGAGGCTTGGCAGAGGCCCCGCAGGGACCGTGTCTTCTGAGGACAAAAGGCGCGGCCAGCAAGCAGACAGGAAGGGGGAAGGGGGAGACCAGCAGCCAGACAGGCAGACAGGCAGACGGGTAGCGGGGGCCAGTGTTGGCCCCCCTCGCAGCTTGGCGGAGGCATGAAGATGGGGGAGGGAGTGTGTAGTTGGGGAAGCACCTGCTCGGACCCCCACCTGCCAGCTAGCTGGGCACCGCAAAGCTCTGTGCTGCCCACCTGGTGTTCCCCATCACCCCCAGCCCTGCCCAGTGCACTCCTCCAGTGCCTGCTTCCCCTGATGTCTTCGATTTAGACCAGCCCGGCTGTATCCACGGCAACAGAAGCAGGAGTGTCACTGGCTGCCAGATCACTGAGGGTCCCACAATGTGGCCTGGGCTGTGCTTTATCCTGAGTGAGACAGCTTGAGCCCCCTCCCTGGATTTCAAGACAGTCCTGCTGAGAGAGCCTAGGTAAGTAGTCAGCATCCCTCCATCGAGGATGGGGGGCTGGGACTTATGTCCCCCCACACATATTCCAGAGTCTCTATCACTGCCATGCTCTCTTTCTCTGACTCTGTTTGTCTGTCTCTCTTTCTGCTCCATCACAAGGACTACTTGGGCACCCAAGCCTGGAGAGTCCTCTAGCCCTCCCTATCTTCCTCCATCCCAAATGTCCCATAAGGAAGGGAACCACCACCTGTTTCCCTGTACAGGGTCTATTTTTATAATTATGGTTGCTTTTGAGCACGAGGCTGTGTTAATATTTCCTTGTGTGCTATCCGTGGAAGGCATGTCTGGAGCCTGACTTGCTCCCCTCACAATGCCTGCACCCTGGGCAGGCTCAGCCTCCTGCAGCTTCCTCCTCTCCCTTCTCCACTCTCAGCCAGGTTCCTTGGCCGGCATGCAGCGTGTGTCTGTGTATGTGTGTCTGCCCATGTGTGAGATGGCAGGTGGGTAGAGAAGCTGCTCCCACCCCAGACCACCCCCCACTCCTTGCTTCCTTCTTTCCTTCCTTCCCCTGTCTCTCCCCACAGGTAGCAAAGACTTTTGCCCACTCACTACGGAGGATACTGCTGTGATTTCCAGCTAGGGGTTGGAAGCCACTGTAGGGCTAAAAGGAAGGTGAGGTGGTGGGGGAGAAGCACTTCCAGGCCCTAGACTGCCTGATGCCGTGGGGGGGCGGGGGGGCAAGGACCATGCCATGCAACACCCTGCAGGGGCCAGACACAACATGGTTGCCTCCACAGTGTGAGCCCTAGCCTTAATCCAAGGCTCTCAGTCTGTTTCAGACGTCCACATTGTGTCTGGGGCTCCCCAGATATTGTGGCCTTGCATGCTGTTGGCCAGTCGTCCCTCTGCCTGAAGAGGCAAGAAAGCCTGGTACACGGAGAACATGGATTCTCCAGGGAGACCTCCCTCAACTACTGGCTCTGCAACTTATAGTGAAAGTGAAACTTACTGAACCTCAGTTTTCTCATCTGTCAAAGAGACTGGTAACCCTTCCTTTATGGGTGTGTGTAGTGACAAAATGAGTTGGTGCATGTAAGTAAAAAATGTTTGTAGAAGTGACCCTGAAGCAATGTCAGCAAAGCTCATGGTCAGTATTGTTCATGGTTAATATTGTCATTACTTATTTGGAGGAAGGACTGGCCGCTCTCCTCCAGGGTCTTTGCTGAGATCTAGGGGGTGGGCAGCAGGTAGGTAAATGGGGGAGGGGCGTGGAAGGGAGGGAGGCAGGAGCAATTCTGTGTTGTGACTGTTGGTCTAAGGAGGAATACGTGGTGGCTGTAGGCAGAGCCTCCTGCCCCCACCCTCCTCCAGGATCCTTCCCTACACTTGCCCCTGTTTGTGCACACACATATAGAGGCTTGAGCCCCCATGAGCTAGCAGAGGTCTGGCTTGTAGCCTGCAGCATTACTGACCCTGGTGATGTATGCATCTCCCTGTTGAGGGGAAACTTGGCAAGAGTTTGGCTTGGTGGCTGGCAGGGCTTGGTGACAAGGCTGAAGCTTCTGAGATCACAGGGCTTCGGGTGTGGCCCATGTAGCAGCCAGAGCTGTGGGAGACAGGTCCCAGGGAGTTCCCAACATAGAGCTTGGGCTGGAGGGACAGTTGGGTCCACTGGCTGATTTCTGAATGTGGAGATGTGGTGGACCACTGCTTGAGGGGTCAACGGCTGGAGGACAGCTGTCAAAGCCAGGGGAGGAGCAGAGGGAGGGGAAACACTGAGGCCCAGAAGACCTCCTCTGTGGGGGCAGGGAGGGGTGGCATTCTGGGGTACAGGGTATACTTTTCTAAAGAAGCATTTGATACAGAAGGGAGAGACTCTCACATGTGGTCCAGAGGCATCTAGGCCTGAGCATGGGTATATATGTGCAACTGAAAACATATGGCTCTGTGTGTGCATCTGTTCATGGACACTATGAATGTGTATGAGTCTGTGTGTATGAGCAGGTCACATGATGGTGTGCAAGTGTGTAGGTGTCTGAGTAGGATCATATTTGTACAAGGGAGTGGGTATGACTTTGCATATCTGTCTGGGTGAGCAAATGGGCATATTTGATCCTAAGCCTGAATGAGGGTGTTGTTTCTCTGAGCCAATAGGCCTGTTGAATGTCTGGCTGTGTTATATGTGTGTGGTATCCATTTGTCTTTGAATGTACATGTCTGATTGTATGTGTATGAGTGTGAGGGTTTCAGAATGCCTAGGTGTGCATATCCTATTAGGTGATTGCCTGGGTATATCTGATTGTGTATATTTGTGTGTACCCATGTGTGCATATGAGTATAGGTGCATCTAAATGGTGTATTTCTAAGTGAGTGGGCTTGTGTGTGTGTGTGTGTGTCCATGCATGTATGGGAGGGTATGTGTGTGTGAACACGCTTCTGCATAGGTGTGCCTGCCATGTATTTGTATGAGTAGGCCTATATGTGAATGTCTGTGGATTCTCCAACATTTTGAATTATGTCTATGTCTGTGTGTACATGTTTGAAAACATATTGTCTGTAGACAGACTGTTGGGTCCACATCTGATTAGGAAAATGTTAGTGTAGATGGTCACACTAGTATAAAAAGAATTAATTGTGTGGGAAGGGGAGAGTATGTGAGTGCACATGTTTTGTACATGAAAGTATATCTTTTGGGTTTGCCTATGTGTGCACATTTAAATATATGGGTATGGCTGAGGGCTGTACACCTTTAAATATATGCACAA
This sequence comes from Ovis aries, assembly GCF_016772045.2. Taxonomy (NCBI): domain Eukaryota; kingdom Metazoa; phylum Chordata; class Mammalia; order Artiodactyla; family Bovidae; genus Ovis; species Ovis aries. Next base: position 50,978,646 of record NC_056080.1, read on the forward strand.
AAGGCTGTGTGCATAGGTAAATGGCTACATTCATGTATATGTCTACTTGTGTTTGTGGGTACACTCTTGTGTGTAAGTGCATTTCTGAGTGTGGTTTGCATGAGCAACTACTCATAATTATTGGATGTACATGTCTCATTATGTATTTTGTTTGAATTTCTGAGTGAGTTTGAATGTGTGAGTGTGGAAATGCCTGTGAGTGACTGAATGTATGTGTGTATTCTAGTATGTGTGAATATTAGCTGCATGTGCACTTAAGTGAACATGTCTATATATTTGCCTGTGTATTCACACACATCTAAGTGTGTGTGTGTAAATATGCCCAGGTGTGTGTCTGTCTGAATGTACAGGTGTTCAAACTGTACCAGTTTGTACAGTTCTAATTATTTGTAAATGTGTATTTGTGTTTACCATTGTTTGTTTTGAAGTGTATGTTGTAGAACAGTGTTAAGTGAGTATATATACATGCCCCTCTTGATCTGTAAGTGCATTTGAGTGTGTGTGTGTGAGGATGTCTTTCCATGAGTGTATCTGTGATGAGTGTTAGCAATTCTTCTTGTGCAGGTGTACAAGTTTGTGAGAATATGTGACTATCCTTCCACGTGTGCATAATTGTGAGTGAGCGTGTTTTGTAAGTAATTTGTGTCTTCATGTCTGATTTCGTGCATGGAGGAATGATGTACAGGCCTAAGTTCATGTGAACATGCATATAGGTGTACATGCCCACTTGTGTGTATGTCTGTGTGTGTTAGAATGCCATGTATGAGTACACCATCTAAATTATAAGCATGTGCACACCTGGCTGTTTGTGTGTATGAGTACATCTTTGTGTGAGTATGTGTAACTATGCTTATGTGGTAATATCTGGGACTGTACATGTATGTATTTGGGAGCTCACTTCTGTGTATCATGTTTGTTCATTGTCTAATTGGGTATGATACAGAGTCTGCCTGTCTGTGGACATATGCATAAATTTGCCTGTGTATACACCTGTGTTTGTGAGTGAATGCATGTCCTTCATGGGCATTACGTCATGCGAATATATGCTATGGCTATATGTCTGTGTTTGAGGATAAGTGGATGTGCATATGCGGGACCAAGTGCGGTATGAGTGTTCACTGTCATGGGCGTACCTATGTACGATAGGTACATAGGGATGAGTGTAGGTATGTGTTCACGTGCATGTCTCAGGGAAAGAGATTTGGCCTTGGGCTTGTGCAGATAGGTCTGATCATTGAAGGGAAAGATAAGGGAGGATACTTGTGAGTCTGCATTATGCTCTGTGTACCCCAACATGTATTTATGTGCATGTCTGAAGGTCAGTGGTACCCTGCTAGATCATGTCTGGCTTTAATTGTGTAGAAATCCTAGAGAATATAAGCCATAACACTTCAGCAATCCATGACCACCTTCTGGGGTTTCTCTGGCCTTGACCATGTGCCGGGCTTTTGTATGGATCTCAGGATAATTCCTGTTATCATTCACACTCAGTAAGTGAAACCAATGATGACTGATGTCCTACTAGGGAATGGGGCCTGTGACCCCTTTAGAAAAGGATTTCTTGAAACACAAAGACCTCTTTGCCCATTCTTCCTGCCACCACCAAAGGCACAGAACAAAATGGCATTGTGTGTTATCAAAGGTTGGCAAATGGTTTTTACACACAGCACCCAAATTGTGCTATCCAGGCAGAATTCTAGATCTAAATGTGTATGTATAAGTGAAAAAGGAAGGTACATTCAGGTAGAGTGGGGTGTGTGTGGAAGAGGTTCTATATTTGGTGAGAGAGAGAGAGGGGGATCTAGTTTGTGTGTATGTAAGAGAAACCCTGGGTGTTTCTGGGTAGGGTTTGTATGTGAGACATTTGGGTGTATTTGAGAGTGATGAGTGTGGATGTGGGTGTATGTGAATGATGCATTTGTGAGGCACTATGAGACCATTGGCCTATTGGGTGGAGGATGATATGAGTGACACTCTGGGTGTAGCTATGTGGGAAGATATGTGAGAATGTATATATTTTAGGGATATGTGGGTATGAGTGTATCTGGGTGGTGCAAGAGAGAGTTAGGGGCTATCTAGATGTATGTTTTACATTGTGGACCTATCTATGTTATGTGTATAAGAGGGAGTGTGAGTGTTTCTGAGTAGAGTAAGTGTATGAGGGAGTATGGGTGTATTGGACTGGGGCATTCAAGTGTGGGTAAATTTGGATGGTGTGTAGGTGGGTGAGAGCACAAGTGTATCTAGGCACTGGAAGTGTGTATGGAGTATATCAATATGGTGTGTGTGTGTGTGTGTGTGTGTGTGTGTGTGTGTGTGTGTGTGTAAGAGAGAACTTGGGCACATCTGGGTGAGGGTGAAGTATGAGTGTGTATATAATTGGGAGTATCTATGGATGCTGTGCAGAGAAGGCAATGGCACCCCACTCCAGTACTCTTGCCTGGAAAATCCCATGGACGGAGGAGCCTGGTAGGCTGCAGTCCATGGGGTCGCGAAGAGTCAGACATGACTGAGTGACTTCACTTTCACTTTTCACTTTCATGCATTGGAGAAGGAAATGGCAAGCCACTCCAGTGTTCTTGCCTGGAGAATCCCAAGGACGGGGGAGCCTGGTGGGCTGCCGTCTATGGGGTCGCACAGAGTCGGACACGACTGAAGCGACTTAGCAGCAGCAGTAGCAGCATGGATTCTGTGAGGGGTATATGTGAATGAGGTGTGTGTGGTGTATGTGAGAGAACATGGGTTTATTCTCATGGTGTGTGTGGCGGGTAGGTATTCTGGATGATGGTGATTAAGAGAGGGGGAGCTAGATTATGTGCATACGTGTGTGTAAGAGAGCGTGTAGGTGTTTCTGAGTGTGATGGGATGTGTGCATCCATGAATGTATGTATGTATGATGTATGTATGCATGAATGTATCCAGTAGAAGGAGTGGGTAGGTGTATCTGGATGGGGTAGAAGTGTTTGGGTGTGATTGGATCAGAGAGTGAATGTGAGTGTGTTAGGGAGTGAATGTGTGTTGGGTTGTCAGTGGGTATATCTGGATGATGTGTGAGAGAGTGTGGTACATATGGGCTGTTTGTGAAACTATGGATGGAGTGTGTTTGAATGTGAATGTATCTGGATGGTGGGTGGGTGAGAGCACGGGTGTATTTGGATGGTGCATTAAGGTATATCTGGATGGTGTGTTGTTGAAGCTTTGATTGTGTATCTGGGTGTGTATATACTTGAGTATGTATGTTAGTATGTGTATAATCAGATGAGGTGTGTGGAAGAGAGTGTTTGGGGGACACTGCTGGGTAGGAAGTATGAGTTTGGAATGTCGGTGCATCTGGGTGGTGTGGAGAGGATAAGAACATTGGGTGTATCTGGTCAGTGGAGTGTCTAGGGAAGTGCACTTGGACAGTATGTGTGAAAGTTGAATATACTTGTGTGGATGTGTGTGTGTGCATTTGCAGATGTTTCTAGACGGTAGTGGAGCATATCTAGATGATGCATGTGGGTGTGAATGTGTCTTAGTGGTCCACAGGGGATGAATCTGGATATTGTGTACATGTATGAGAGGATGTATCTAGCTGGGGCTGTATGAGTGGGGCTCTGTGTGTTTATGTGTGAGAGAGATAGAGACAGAGAAGTGTGGGTCTATATGGATAGGATTTGTGTGTGAGTGGGTGTCTCTGGATTATGTGTAGGTGTCTCTGGGTCATGTGTAGGGTGTCTCTGGATTATGTGCATTTGGATGTATTTGAGTTCGGTGAGTGTATCTAGGTGAGGTGTGTGTAAGTATAGTATTTTTGAATGGTGTGTGTATCATTGTGGGTGTGTCTTAATACCACATGTGAAAGAGACTGTAGTGTGCCTGGGTTGGGTATGAGGGCTCTAGATTGGGAATGTGAGTTTGGGTGTATCTGAATGTTGTATGTGAGAGTGTGGGTATACTGAGTTGGGAATTTGTGTAAGTGTGGCTGTATCTGGGTGGAGTGCCTCTGAATGTAGGTGTATTTGAGGTATATATATGTATGAGGTGTATCTAGATGGTGTGTGTGAGAGAGTGTGTTAGTATTGTGTGTGTGAGAGAGTGGGTACATCTAAATAGTGTGTGAGAAAAAGAATAGTGTGCCCACTTGGGGTGGGGCATATGGGAGTGGGTATATCTAAGTAAGATGTATGCGGTTTTCTCTGGATGGTGTATGGGAGAGAGATAAAGTATATCTGAGTGATGTATGTGCATGTGAATATATGTGGATAGCGTGTGAGAGTGTTTGGGTATATCTGGGTTCAGTTCAGTTCAGTCGCTCAGTTGTGTCCAACTCTTTGCGACCCCACAGACTGCAGCACGCCAGGCCTGTCCATCACTAACTCCCAGTTTACTCAAACTCATGCCCATTGAGTTGGTGATGCCATCCAACCATCTCATCCTCTGTCATCCCCTTTTCTCCCATCTTCAATCTTTCCCAGCATCAGGGTCTTTTCAAATAAGTTAGCTCTTCCCATCAGGTGGCCAAAGTATTGGAGTTTCAGCTTCAACATCAGTCCTTCCAATGAATATTCAGGACTGATTTCCTTCAGAATGGACTGGTTGGGTCTCCTTGCAGTCCAAGGGACTCTCAAGAGTCTTCTCCAACACCACAGTTTGAAAGCATTAATTCTTCAGCATTCAGCTTTCTTTATACTCCAGCTCTCACATCCATACATGACTACTGGAAAAACTGTAGCCTTGACTAGACGGATCTTTATTGGCAAAGTAATGTCTCTGCTTTTTAATTTGCTGTCTAGGTTGGTCATAACTTTCCTTCCAAGCAGTAAGCATCTTTTAATTTCATGGCTGCAATCACCATCTGCAGTGATTTTGGAGCCCAGAAAAAATAAAGTCTGCCAGTATTTCCACTGTTTTTCCATCTATTTGCCATGAAGTGATGGGACTGGATGCCATGATCTTTGTTTTCTGAATATTGAGTTTTAAGCCAACTTTTTCACTCTCTCCTTTCATCAAGAGGCTCTTTAGTTCTTCTTCACTTTCTGCCATAAGGGTGGTATCATCTGCATATCTGAGGTTATTGATATTTCTCCTGGCAATCTTGATTCCAACTTGTGCTTCATCCAGCCCAGTGTTTCTCATGATGTACTCTGCATATAAGTTAAATAAGCATGGTGACAATATACAGCCTTGACGTACTCCTTTCCCTATTTGGAAGTAGCCTGTTGTTCCGTGTCCAGTTTTAACTGTTGCTTCCTGACCTGCATACAGATTTCAGGAGGCAGGTCAGGTGGTCTGGTATTCCCATCTCTTTCACAATTTTCCACAGTTTATTATCTGTATGTGATGTGGATTTATCTAGATAGTATGTTGGTGGTATATGTGTGTGTTTGATAGTGTGGGCATGTCTTGGTGGGGTGCATGATTTGGGGAATGTGTATGAATGTGTATATCTTTCCTGGGGCAAAATACACCTCTGCTGGGTTGTCTGTATATGTGTATACAGACATATATATGTATGTGTATATGTATGGAGTGTTTATGTATGTGTATGTATATGACTGTTCCTGAGCCTGAGTGCATGGCTTGTGTGTATATGTGCTTGTGATAGAGTAGTGTGTATCTGTATATGTGTATGAGGTGAGTGTGTTTCTACATGTGAGTAAGTTGAATCTGTAAGATTTCAAGCCAGGCTCTGAGTTTGCATCCTAGTTCTGCCTTTATTAGCTGTGTGGCTTTGGGAAAGTCACCTAACCTCAACTATGCCCTTATTTCTTACCTGTAAAGTAGGGTAATAATACTACCTATTTCATAGGATGAAAATTGGATGAGTTAATATTCAAAAAGTGCTTTGGTCTGTGTTTGCACCTTATATGGTGTTCAGTTCAGTTCAGTTCAGTCGCTCAGTCGTGTCTGACTCTTTGTGACCCCATGAATCGCAGCACACCAGGCCTCCCTGTCCATCACCAACTCCCAGAATTCACTCAGACTCATGTCCATCGAGTCAGTGATGCCATCCAGCCATCTCATCCTCTGTCGTCCCCTTCTCCTCCTGCCTCCAATCCCTCCCAGCATCAGAGTCTTTTCCAATGAGTCAACTCTTCGCATGAGGTGGCCAAAGTACTGGAGTTTCAGCTTTAGCATCATTCCTTCCAAAGAACACCCGGGACTGATCTCCTTCAGAATGGACTGGTTGGATCTCCTTGCAGTCCAAGGGACTCTCAAGAGTCTTCTCCAACACCACAGTTCAAAAGCATCAATTCTTCAGCGCTCAGCTTTCTTCACAGTCCAACTCTCACGTCCATACATGACCACTGGTAAAATCATAGCCTTGACTAGACGGACCTTTGTTGGTAAAGTAATGTCTCTCCTTTTCAATATACTATCTAGGTTGCTCATAACTTTTCTTCCAAGGAGTAAGCGTCTTTTAATTTCATGGCTGCAGTCACCATCTGCAGTGATTTTGGAGCTCAGAAAAATAAAGTCTGACACTGTTTCCACTGTTTTTCCATCTATTTGCCATGAAGTGATGGGACCGGATGCCATGATCTTAGTTTTCTGAATGTTGAGCTTTAAGCCAACTTTTTCACTCTCCTCTTTCACTTTCATCAAGAGGCTTTTAGCTCCTCTTCACTTTCTGCCATAAGGATGGTGTCATCTGCATATCTGAGGTTATTGATATATCTCCCAGCAATCTGGATTCCAGCTTGTGCTTCTTCCAGTCCAGCGTTTCTCATGATGTACTCTGCATATAAGTTAAATATGCAGGGTGACAATATACAGCCCTGATGTACTCCTTTTCCTATTTGGAACCAGTCTGTGGTTCCATGTCCAGTTCTAACCGTTGCTTCCTGACCTGCATACAGATTTCTCAAGAGGCAGGTGAGGTGGTCTGGTATTCCTATCTCTTTCAGAATTTTCCACAGTTTATTGTGATCCACACAGTCAAAGGCTTTGGCATAGTCAATAAAGCAGAAATAGATGTATTTCTGGAACTGTCTTGCTTTTTCCATGATCCATATGGTGTTACCCAGTACTAAAATTGTCACATGTGCCTATCTGCAAGTGTGAATGGGGTAGTTTCTATGTGCATATTTGCCCGTTATCAGTATCCACATGTATTTGCTCATCCTGGCTGTATGTGAGAGTGTGTTTGTACATAAAAGTGGGTTTGTACTTATATGTGTCCCAGTGTGTGTATAAAACCATGGGTGTATGAGAATGGAAGCATGGTTCTGGGAGGTTGATGGAGGGGGGTTGGCCCTGTGTTTATGTTTCCTAGCATACACACATCTGAGTGTATGAGTGCATATACTTGTATCTATGGTAGTACACAGTGTGTTTTTATCTGCAAATGGGTTTTTTAACGGTCAGAGTGTAAATGTATGCATGTTGTGAGTGTCTGTAAATGTAAGAAGGTTGGTATTCAGGTTTATATGTGATGATGTGGGTCAATGTGAATGTGTGAAGAGGATTTATGCCTTATGGTCATGAACTAAGATATGTGTTCTGTGCCATGTGAATGCACGTGTAGGTGTGAATCAGCGTGTCTGTTTATGTTTATAAGTAGCAGTGGCTGTATGTGTGTGTGTACATGAGTGCACTGATCCACATGCCTACCTGCCTCTGTGCATGCAGCAGTGAGCCTGAGCCGTGTGTCTGTATGTGTGAGCAAGTCTGTACTGTGTATATATGTATGGTTACCAGGGTAGGATTTATATAAGATAGTAGGTTTAAATCTCTTAGTGTAAGAGCCTGGGGTGGGGAAGGGCTGGGATCTGTAGGATGTGAGCAGGATGTACCCTGTGTCTGAATGTCAGATCTTACATCCGTGCATGTATGACTGGGTATGAAAGCATGTAAGTCCATACGATTTGGTCTGTAGGTGTGTGTGTCTGCACGTGCCCATGTGGATGGCAAATGTATCAGTGCCTAGGGCTGTATTTCTATAGTAGGGTGATTATATGTGTGTTATATAAATCTTCGCATGATTTGCTGGTAGGTGGGCACCTACACACATGCCTAACTCTTTCTGTGTAGGAAGAGAGGTACGTGTGTGAGCATCTGATTGCACTTATCAGATGCAGTAAGTCTGGATGTGAGTGCATATTTGAATCTCCATGTACACCTGTGCCTGTGTGCTGTGTATCTGTTTGAGTATGCTGGTGTTTATGCAATATGACTAGCTGTGAATGTGTCAAGCACACAGAGAGGGTGAAATATTTGTATGGCACACTATAGTAAACTTTAAGAGGATTTCAGGGTACTGAGATTTGGGGAAAAGAAATTACATTTTATTTACTTTATAAAAATTGTGATAAGGAAATTAAAATGCCAAGTTTTAGAAGTTGTTTAGTATTGGATTTGTATGCAGTTTTTAAAATTATTTATTTATTCATTTTGTCTGCACTGGGTCTTTGTTGCTGTGCGTGGGCTTTCTCTAGTTGCATCAAGTGGGGCTACTCTTCATTGTGATGGGTGGGTTTCTCATTGTGGTGTCTTCTCTTGTTGTGGAGTGCAGGCTCTAGGGCATGTGGGCTTCAGCAGTTGTGGAGCGTGGGCTCAGTAGTTTTGGCACACAGGCTTAGTTGCCCCATGGCACATGGAATCTTCCCAGACAAGAGATCAAATCCGTGTCCTCTGCATTGGCAGTCAAATTCTCAACCACTGTACCTCCGAGGAAGTCCCTGTATGCAACTTTTCAATGAAATCTTTTTCAATTTTTTTCATGGCACACTTGAGCTCACTTCTGTAAACATAACTTTTTAATTCACTCATGCAAATCTGTAATGGTCAATATTCATGCCCACTTCTGCATCTTCAGTCATGACTGTCTTGATTTATTTTATGGTCATTTTCATCATGATTTGGTAAATCACTTAGTGCTGAGCATAGATAATTTATATCATTATTGTATTTCTTGATGAAAACCCAAACAAAACAAATGAAGCAACTAACCATTGGTACTTTTGACACGGATATAAATTTCCATTGTGGCCTGCCTCTTCTTGATGTCAAAAGGTAAGACCCATTCCATGGAGGTTGTTTAGGCATGGTTTGCCCTAATGCCCTTGTAATCAGCTTGAATGTATGAAATGTAGCAGCATGGTGCGGAAAACTCACTTAAAAGCATGAGTTTTGGGGTCATCAGGTATCATTTAGGTTTCTCTGAAGCATCAGGCGCAGTTTCTTATGTTGAATATGTCTGGTGCTTTCACACCATACCAACCTTTCTTAAGAAATGGAACAACTGCTTGGGCACGCTTCCCTTTTTCACCTCCCTTTTATAACTCACTCATTCTTGCCATGGCCAGGCAGACCCAGGTTTTATGTTGGGAATAGCTACATAACCTCTTCTGTCTCAGTAATCACTGTCAAGAGGAAACCATTTGCATAAGTAAGTGGTAGCAAATAGTCAGGGGGTATTTTGTAATTGATTAAAACTTTTCTCATCAATAATCAATAATTCTTAGCCTTTGAATTCTGTGCTTCAAAGGTGAGATCCTTCTTGAAATCTAACCCCTCTTTGTTTTCTTTCAATCAAAGATGTTGAAATTTCTTGTAACAAATAGTCATGAATTTTGAATCCAACAGAAAATTTTCATTTTGAGTATTTAAAAATAATGAAGTTTTCCCCCAAGTAGACCTTGTTCTATTCATAATAAGTTCTGTTTTGTATACTTCCCTGGTGGCTTAGATGGTAAAGCGTCTGTCTACAATGCGGGAGACCTGGGTTCGATCCCTGGGTCGGGAAGATCCCCTGGAGAAGGAAATGGCAATCCACTCCAGTAGTATTGGTTGGGAAATCCCATGGACAAAGGAGCCTGGTAGGCTACAGTCCATGGGGTCGCAAAGAGTCGGACACAACTGAGCGACTTCACTTTTCTTTGGTATTACCCTATAACGGTAACTAAGCATCACCCAAGTAACCATACTTCATTTAACTTCTTCTAAGGTGAAGTTTGGCTTCAAATCCATAAACCTTGTCAGTATACTTTCATGTATCTTTGAGTGTCGAAAATTTTTGATATATTTTATTCACATGCTCAAAGAACCATGTGTTGAAGCCAGTAAGCATCAAATCTGCAAAGGGAGAATCATTCACAAATGAATGCTGAAAATTTTCTTTTTAGCTAATAACTCCTTTATAATATCCTACACACTTAGGTTTAAAACAATAGAGAAAGGTATACTGATTCCAGTGTTTCAGAGAAAGCTGATAAGTGGGTGGGTAATGCCTGGGATCTAATTAAATTCACCTGGCATCATTTACAGTAGACGTTAGACCTTTGAGCAAACTTTTATAGGTTAAAGCTCCTCCATGGATGACTCTCAGCATTTTCAGAACAAATTTCAGCTGTAAACTTCCTGCCATCACAACAGCAGCATCAGTCCACAGATTTGTACAGAGTTTCCACAAAATTTAAAAATATTTATCTATCACTTTGAATACTTCAGCCTTAGTTTTTTTGGTTCTTCTGGCATTTCTCTTAAGGCTTTCTGACCAGTACTATAAACCAAGCACAGTTAATCAACATTCTGAGATACATCAATATAAAATGAAAACTCCTTTGATTCAGTCATCTTCTGAGTTAGTGTTATCTTGATATCCCTTGACCTGTCATCAGTGTGTCTCCTAACAGAAATCATTGAAAGTGTCTCCTTTTCTATTTGGACTCAAATGTGTGGACAATTTCCCAGCAGACTGCTAACATATAAGATTCTACTGGGCAGGCATCTTAGCTTTACTGGTTAATTGCATAACCTTATTACTAGCTGGTTGAGCTCCATCTAAGAATGTTCTAACTCATCTCAGAAAAGAGCCCAGTTTCTTAATTTGCTCTTCTGGATGCTTCAAAAGGTCCATATCTTTCTCTGTGCGATAGATTGTTTTGTGGTCTGTTGACCAACATAGCCTACTGGGAAAGTTTCTTTTGATAACTTTTCCGTGCAAGTTGAATGTTTAGGCTGAGGAAAAGAGGGCTAATTGGGCAGCTGGACTCAAGTCTGAGACAATCCTGATTAAATTGTTTAAATTAGGAATATTCTGGATTATTTTGGAGGGGAGACTACTGCGTTTGTCTTGAGTCTCCTGATTTTCCAGCTTTGATCAAAAAGTCCAATTTGATGAAGAAAGAAATATCTTAAAAATTAAATCTACTTGAATATGAAGTATTGAAAGGGTCAGCAGACCTTTGTGACTTCTGAAAATTGTTTTTTTTCCCCAAAATCAAGTTCTAGTTCTTCTATATTTTTAAGCAGCACTCAGAAAGGCTTAGAGTTCTCTTTAATGAATCAATTCAACTGTAGTCAGGCTGCACTTGTTTATTGACAAATTTTTTACCTAATAAAAGATAAAAATTAATTGTGAAATCAATTATGAAATCCTGCCAAGAATCAGATTTGCCAAATTTTAAATATTAAAAGCCCGTAGCAAATAAATCAATAAATAAGCAAAGAAATAATAAAAATGTTCTAATACTTTTTAAAGAGTTCTTATCTTTTAGAAATAATGACTGAAATTCTTATGGATGAAATGGCATAATATACAAGCTTCAGAATACCATGAAAGTGGGAGAACTGGGTGAGGCTTTTTTAATTTCAATTAATTTATTTTAATTGGAGGCTAATTACTTTATAGTATCGTGGTGGTTTTTGCCACACATTGACATAAATCAGCCACAGGTGTACATGTGTCCCCCCATCCTGAACTCCCCTCCCACCTTCCTCCCACCCCATCCCTCTGGGTTGTCCCAGAGGGACAAAGCACCAGCTTTGAGTGCCCTGCTTCATGCATCAAACTTGTACTGATCATCTGTTTCACATATGGTAATATGGGTGAGGTTATAGGTGAAACAAGACCCTATGAGTTGACTGTTGGTGAAGCTGGGCAGTGGGTGCACAGAGGTTCATTACAGGATTCTTCTACATTTATGTTTGAAATGTTCTAGAAGAGAACATTTTTTTAAAATAAAGAAACAATAATCAAGGAAATTAACGAAATAGGTATATTCTCTTTAGGAACACCTAATACTATATAGGGCTTCCCAAAAGAAGCAATAATCAAGGAAATTAACAAAATAGGTATATTCTCTTTAGGAACACCTAATATGGAGAAGGAAATGGCAACCCACTCCAGTACGCTTGCCTAGAAAATCCCATGGACAGAGGAGCCTGGTGCAGGCTACTGCCCATGGGGTCACAAAGAGTCAGACACGACTGAGCAACTGAGTGACTTCACTTCACTAATACTATATAGGGCTTCCCAGGTGGCACAGTGGTAAAGAATCCACCTGCCAATGCAGGAGATGCAAGAGACGCAGGTTCAATCCCTGGGTCAGGAAGATTCCCTGAAAGTGGAAATGGCAACCTTCTCCAGTATTCTGGCCTGGAAAATCACATGGACAGAGGAACCTGGCAGGCTACAGTCCATGGGGTTGCAAAGAGTCGGACACAATTGAGCAACTGAGCACACAATACTATATAATAGTAATAACAGCTACAATCATATAGCCCTCCTATTTATTTAGAAAAAAAATTGCCCCCAAATAAGAATGAGATAAAATTAAAAGAAAAACAAACATTGTACACGTATGGGCAAAAGCAAAAAACCTTACTGATTGTGAACAAAAAGTGGCAATCAAAGTAATAATCCAACTATCTGGAATGTTCCTACAGGAAGCAGTCCAGACATTTACAACCTCCCTTCTCACAGAGTCCCCTTGAGCCCCATCTTGCTGCAGCCTGGGGCAGCTCTGCTAATGTTTCCACCTGTACGTTCCAGAGTTGGCTGCTCTGTGCACTTGCACGGGTTTGTCTCTTGATATATACCTGTTGCAGGATTTATATGTCAAGTAAGTGTATCTGAGTTGTGAGCAAGATTGTGTGTGTGTAGACATCTGTATGTGAGAGTGTATCTGTATATACTGTATCTGGCTTTTCTCTTTGTGTTTGCTTGTGCTTGCGTTTTGCTAAGGGGTGTATGTGTGTGTGTGTTTTCATTGGAGCTGGTCTACTTCTTGCATAATGTACATGAATGGGCAACTGTGTGTACCTGTGCTAGGGTATACACATCTGTGTTGGTGAGTGTAACTAATCTGTGTGAGACATCTTGGATCAGTTGGTCTCTGTGTGTTAGAGTATGCACATGTGTGTATATGTGAGTAGTTCTTAACTAGTCTATTTTTTCTGTTGGTATCTGAGGGGCAGTCTGTCTGTATACACATACATATATGTGTTTGTGTGTATATATATGTGTGTGTCAGGATTCAAGTGCATGTGAGCATGCTGGTGTATGTAACTGAGTGTTAACGTGTGTAACCATGATTGCATATGTGATAATATAGATATGCCACTGTTTTCATACCTGTGTTGCAAGAGTGTGAATACATGAGAGGATTTGAATAATCAGGTACGCTGGGACAAAGGGGATATATGAGCCCGAGTGTGAGTGACAATGAGTAGGTTTACGTGTGTGTATCTCTCAGGATTTAAGAGTTTGTGTGTGTGTTAGGGGAGTTGTAATTAATGGGTTTGTGGGACACTGCACATGTATGTGTATGTGTGTGTATGTCTGAGTGTGTCTGTGCATATGAGCAATTCTTAGCCCTCCCATACACAGCACCCTCTTTTATGTAACATATTTTGTAACACCCCTTTACCATCTGGACATTAAGTTCTTAGATAATATAACCTCTCTGCATATATAATTTCAAAAGAAGACATATAGTATTTTATACCATATCCACATTGTATTAACTCTAATATATATAAATAAGAAATAAAAGTGATTTATAAGAAAATAATTTGTATTTCAATACAGAAATGCTTGGACATGACACTCCCTAAGAGATTCAGTGAATTAAAGGCTTGTAACGTAACAGGTAAACATGGATTTAGAGAAGGGGAAAAATCAGAAGCTGCCCTTTGTACAAAGTGCAGGAAAATGACAGGCAAAGACCTAGGAATGAGAGTTTCCGAAATAGTGAACTACTCAAGGAAAGTGCTCCACAAAACAAAGCATAGTCTCTAGACTTAACGTTACAGCCACATTCCTGGATAATTCAGGATATATTAAATCAAAGAAACAACTGTGTTTATCAGTGAAAGAGACTTAGAGTCTAGGTTCAGTTCATGCCAAGTCCAAAATTCTGTGGGATATGAGACATGTTGACTGTGGAATTGCCCTACAGGTCTCTGGACAGCCAACATCCTCACGAAGGACTCCAAAAATGTTGGAAGGACACACCCAGCCCTGTGGCAACCAAAAAATGTGCCTGTAAACTTCCAAAATTTCCCCTAGGGGGCAGTAATACCTTTATTGAAAACAAAGCACGGGTGTTTAAGCAGGGGTACACTGTGCCATGTGAATGAGGCAGCATACACAATATACCGTGTGTGTGTGTGTGTGTGTGTGTGTGTATGCACACCTCGCATGCACACTAGTGCCCCTATATGTGAGCTGGTTGCTGTTCGTTGGTCTCTATAGAAGTAGCCTATGTGATTCTGGGTGTGTGTTGGTGTCTGTGTATCTCTGTCTAAGGGCATCTGGGCACAAGCGGGTGTGTACGTGTTACGCATATGCACATGCATCCTTAGTGTCGGATGGTCCCAGGCTGTGGCTGCCCGTGCTCAGAACCCTCTCCTCATTTTTTTTATTATCACCCCAGCTTTCCAGGCAACACCAGGGTTTTGTTTGTTTGCTGGTATTGTTTTATGGTTTTTTGTTTTGTTTGTTCTGTTTTAGTGTTTGTTTTTGTTTTCCCTGAGACTCTGAGCTACACATTATCCACTTCCTTGGTCTTAGTTTGTCTCTCTGTGTCTCCCTCTCTGCATCCATCTTTATTTCTGCCTCTCTCTGTGTCCATCACCTCTCTATATCTGTCTCTCACCCCCCATCCCTGTCTCTTTATTGCTCTACATCTTTCTCCCTTTCCTGGCATTATCCCTGTCCTTCTATCTCTTTGTCTTTGTCTCCCTCCCTCCTTCCCTCTCTCTCTCTGTCTCTATTTTTTCTCTCTGTCTCTCTCTCCCACTCTCATCTCTCTATTTTCCCCTTTCTGTCTCTATATTTCTCCCTTGTTGGTCTCTTGCACTGTCTCTGTTTCTCTGTGTGTGTGTCTCTGTCTTTTTTTGACTTCCTCTCTTCTTCCTCTTTCTGTCTCCTCTTCTCTATGTAAACCTCTATCCTTTCTCTGTTTATTTCTCCCACCCCTCCCCGCCACGTTCCTGTGTCTCCATCTCTCTCTTTCTGCTCCACTCTCTTTCTTTGTCACTTGTGTGTCTCTCTGACTGTCTTACATTCAATCTCTGTCTCTATCACTTCCCCCGCCACTCCTCAAGGCTAAGGAGTGTGTCTGTGTGTGTGTGTGTGTGTGTGCATGTGCATGTTTCTACACACCCAGCTATCAGCTGGTCCACAGATCTGTGGGAGCTGTGAGGCCTTGAGGGGCTGAAGGGGCCCACCAACTCCACTTCTCTCAAGCCCCTGCCCTAGCACCTTCTCTTGGTCCACTGGCACTGGCTCTGAGACTTTGGGGTACCATGAGAAAAGTTTGTCCCCAGGTGGCTGTGGCAGGCTCAGTTGGATTGAACTGAGAAACAGTGCAGAGGGGAGCCATTTTCCAGGGAGGGAGGGGGTAGAAAGACATCCATTCAAGCCCCACCTCTTCCAACCTCAATCCCATCCCAGCCCCAGCAGGAGTTCTGAGCTTCTCTGGCCTCTGCTTTACTGCCTTTCCTGGGAAACCTGCCCTGCTATCCTATCACACCCTACATCCCCGACCCAGCCGTCATACACTAGGAGCTCTCCTATTCACCCCCAGGCTTTCCTGTGCCCTCCCATTCACACACTGCCCAGACTGCTTTCTCAGCAAATCCTACCTGATGCCTCCAGGTGGCCCTCCCTGAGCCACTAGCCCCCCCACTAGTCCCTCAACCAATTGATTTGACAGCTTTTGACTGAGAGCCTACGGTGGGTTCTGCACTGCTCTTCTAGAATGTGTGAGTCAAAAATCCCTACCCTCATGGAGCTTTCCTTCTAATACGGAGGGGCAGGCAATAAATCAAAATTTTAAAGTGAATATTTTATAATAACCATAAATGAAGTGTAATCTTTAAAACTGTGAATCACTGTCTGTAATTATATAATGCTTACATCAACTATATGATAATATAAATAAATAAATCAAAACAACTATAAAAAAGGTAAATTATGTAGTGCATCAGAAGAGAGGAATTCCAGGAAGAGAAATAAAGCAGGGCAGGGGGACAAAGGGGTGCTGTTTTCTTACCTAGATTACTACAGGAGCCTCCTAAGTAGTATCCCTACTTCTACCTTCGCCTCACATGGTCTATGCTCCTCACAACAGCAAGCAGAATCCCATTCAATCCTGAGTCATATCACATCTTATCTCTGTGCAAAACTCTCCCATGGCGCCCATCTCACTCAGATTAAAAGTCAGAGTCCTCAGTGTGACCTATGTGATCTGACCTCACCACCTTGCTGAGCTCTCCTCCTACTACTTTCCCCTTGCTCATTCCATTCCACCTACCTCCTTATTCTTCCTCAAATGTACCACATGCAGTCTCACCTCAGAGCCTTTGTTCTGGCTATTCCCTCTGCCTAGACTTCTCTTCTCCCAGATATCCACATGGCTCACTCACCTCCTCCATTTTTTTGCTCAGATGACACCTCTTCCATGAAGCTTTCCCTGTCCACCTCATTTAAAACTGTACTTCCAAAAATAAAACAAAACTGTACTTCCTCCACCCCTGGCGCTTCCTATCCCCCTTCCCTCCTAAATTTAGGAATTTATCATCATCTGACCTACTGTATTTCACCTATGTATCTTCTTTATTATCTAGAATGTCAACTTCCCAAGAGCAGAGACCTTTGTCTGTTTATTTCACATCTGTGTCACCAGTGCCTGGCACACAGTAGATGCTCAATAAATAGTTTTTCAAGAAATGAGTACATACAAGCATACCTATATCTTTATGTTCACACATACTTCCCACTTCATTTAAAGTAAAAACCCAAGTCTTTGTCGTGGCCCACAGCCCTGCATGATCTGGCCCCAGACCCCTCTGTGAATTCACTTTCCACTGTCTTTCTTGCCCGCCCTGTTCCAACCACACTGATCTTCCCACTGTTCCATGAGTGTGCTAAACACATTCATTATGAATAAAGAAACCTATTTAATGAGTGGCTACTAATGTTAACCAAAAAGAGAAAAAAAAAACACTGTGAAATAGAATAAAAGCTAATGAGGTACATTACATATAGGATCTGTACTGTTTTGTGAAACTTTGGGTTCAGCCCTATGTGCACATGTGCGTATGTGTATCAGATTGTGATGTAAAATGTATTTCTTATTATGGGTGGCAGTTTTAAAAGTTTGAAGAACACAACCTTTGGGCTTTACAAAGGGAGAGAAGAGCCGCACCCACATCCCCATCCCACAGACCCACCAATGGAGGAAAGAGGTAACCGAGGACATCCAGAGAGATGAAGTACCCGTCACCCAGCAAGGAGGGAGGGGGAGCAGCAGTGGGCCAGGGGCAGGGCCTGACACCACCTGGGAGTAAGAGGGGAGGCCGCATAGACACACTAACACTGCCCTTTCTCTTTCTTCCTCGCCTTTCCTTTTCATCTGTTTCTCACTGTTTTTCTTGTGTTTCTCTCTCTCCTTCCCTGCTCTCTCCTTCTTTCCCCCTCTTCTTGTCTCTCTGGTTCTGTCTGTCTCCCTATCTTTTCTCTTTCTCATCCCCTCCATTTCTGTCTCAATTGGTGTCCATTTTCTCTGTTCTTTCTCACTCTCTCTGCCCCTGTGTGTGTGTTTTCACACCCTCTCCTGCCCTCATACCTCTGTCTGTGTCTGTGTCTCCCCCATGATCCTCATTTGCAGGTGCAGCCCAGCAGAACAACTGATGGAGTCCCCTGGGGCCCATCGCGTACTGGACTGGCTGACCCCATAGGGTTGGGAGCAGCCCCTGCCCCTCAGTATGGCCAACACCACTGGAGAGCCCGAGGAGGTGAGCGGTGCACTGTCTCCACCATCAGCAGTGGCTTACGTGAAGCTGGTGCTGCTGGGACTGATCATGTGCGTGAGCCTGGCGGGCAACGCCATCTTGTCCCTGCTGGTGCTCAAGGACCGTGCCCTGCACAAGGCTCCTTACTACTTTCTGCTGGACCTGTGCCTGGCTGACGGCATACGCTCTGCCGTCTGCTTCCCCTTTGTGCTGGCTTCTGTGCGCCACGGCTCCTCATGGACCTTCAGTGCGCTCAGCTGCAAGATTGTTGCCTTTATGGCTGTGCTCTTTTGCTTCCATGCGGCCTTCATGCTGTTCTGCATCAGCGTCACACGCTACATGGCCATCGCCCACCACCGCTTCTATGCCAAGCGCATGACACTCTGGACATGCGCAGCTGTCATCTGCATGGCCTGGACCCTGTCTGTGGCCATGGCCTTCCCACCTGTCTTCGACGTGGGCACCTACAAGTTCATCCATGAGGAGGACCAGTGTATCTTTGAGCATCGCTATTTCAAGGCCAATGACACGCTGGGCTTCATGCTTATGTTGGCCGTGCTCATGGCAGCCACACATGCTGTCTATGGCAAGCTGCTCCTCTTCGAGTATCGTCACCGCAAGATGAAGCCTGTGCAGATGGTGCCAGCCATCAGTCAGAACTGGACATTCCATGGCCCTGGGGCCACTGGCCAGGCTGCTGCCAATTGGATCGCTGGCTTTGGCCGAGGGCCCATGCCACCAACCCTACTGGGTATCCGGCAGAATGGGCATGCAGCCAGCCGGCGGCTGCTGGGCATGGACGAGGTCAAGGGTGAAAAGCAGCTGGGCCGTATGTTCTACGCAATCACACTGCTCTTCCTGCTTCTCTGGTCACCCTACATCGTGGCCTGCTACTGGCGTGTGTTTGTGAAAGCCTGCACCGTGCCCCACCGTTACCTGGCCACTGCTGTTTGGATGAGCTTCGCCCAGGCTGCCGTCAACCCAATCGTCTGCTTCCTGCTCAACAAGGACCTCAAGAAGTGCCTGAGGACTCACGCCCCCTGCTGGGGCACAGGTGCCCCAGCTCCTAGAGAACCCTACTGTGTGATGTGAAGCAGGCTGGTAGGCAGACAGGCAGGGAGAAGGTCGTGGCCACCACGATGGAGCCAGCAGAAGGGAAGAGGTAGGGCTCCATACATGAGCCTTTCTTTCTGAGCTCCAGCCCCAGACCCTGGAACAACCTGGAATCTAGGCACCTTTGCCAACACCTCCCCAGGGTTAGGGACTGGGTGGGGACTGGGAAAGATGCATTTCTAGTCCTGTGGGGCCTGTCTCCACCTCCTCCTTCTCCACTTCTACAGTCTCTCTCTCCTCTCTCTCTCTCTCTCAGAAGTGACAATTCAGAAAAAAAAAAAACTGAAAATGCAGGTTTTCCTACTCATAGCTGAGGAGACAGGCTTTTCTTGCTCTAATGTCTCTCCTCTGACATTGTCCAGAAGGGGGAAATTTGTCCTGTAAAATAGACTTCTAGAGCTCTTATTGTCCCCTCTGCTCCTACACACCCTCTCCTTCCAAGTCCTTTAGCAAGGCCTGGATGAAATTGATCTGCTGACGAGAGGGACCAAAGTGGGTGCTCGGTCCCCAGGGAGCAAGGTTTAATTGCTATGTTGTGTGCAATGTTGTTTTAGGCTAAACCTGGTCCCAAGGCCAATCTTTTATCCATCCCTACCATGTCCAGACCTCCCAAGTGTTTCTTGAGCATCTGTTTGAGAAACAAGGAGGGGAGGGAGAAGGGCCTCTGGGATGGGCCCAGGTTAGGTGAAGAGCAGGATGCTAGCAATATGCCTCAAGCTGAAGAGACCTCAGCTTGGCTGCATTCTCTCAAGCTGCCTCCAGGATCCCCATCCTACAGCTCTTCCTGAGGATGGAAATCCACTCCAACCCCACTGAAGTCGATGTGGGTGTCATACAGGCAGGAGCAGCACCCCTCCAGGGAAGTGTAGGGAGAAAGTCAAACTCCCCAGAATGGCTGAATCCCAAAGTCTGGGGTCAGAGCAGTGTTGAACCCCAGAATTGTCTCCTGAGTTCATGCTACTCTCCTGAAGATGAAAATTCTTTGAGGGCCTTGGTAAGTCATAGTGGTATAAGTTCCAAGGCACTGTGGACTTGAGTCCATTCCTCTCTGACCTCTTTTTGTCCCTTAAAGCCTCAGGGGCCTCAAGCCCCTCTGTGGTAACCCTTGGCCTTCTGGGCCCTTAGCCCCCGACTTCCTTGCTCTGAACAGCCCTTCCCCTCTTCTTTCCTCCACCATTACTTCCACCCCAAGTGGAGCAGAATGCAGCCAGATTCCCCAGGTGGGAGATCCAAAGCCTCCTTCCCAGGGCAGAGCCCACTCTGGGTTCATATCAAGTCTTATGGACTGGTGAGCCAAACTGGCATTCTTTGCCTGGTCTTTCCCAAGTTCTCTGTCCCCCTCTCATCTCCTGGGAGAGGGGGAGATCTGTATTTTTCCACCCCCTTTCTCTCCCCTATAGAAGCCCTTGTCCTACACTCCCTCCCTACCCTAACACAGCTCCAGAACTGGGCAAGCCTTGACTTAAGCAAGAGGAATGGAGAAGGCACTCTAGGCAGGAGAGACATTAATGAGCCTGGTTATGCAGTGGCCCTGGAAAGGCAGGCCAGAGTGGCTGAAAGACTGGTATACAGGGGGGTACCTGTTCTCTCAGTGATAGTGATGGGGGTGCCTTTCCCAGGGAGTGGGGTGGGGGTAGATAGGGTACATTCAGGAGGATTTTCCTCTATTTCTTTTTTCTAACTGCCTGGATTCACCATTGGATTTTGTAAATGGAAAACTGAAATGAACAATGCTATATTGGATGTTTTCTCTTTCTGTCTGTGTGTGTGGGTGGGTGTGTGCCCTATCTGCAATGACCACATGTAGGGAGGTATGGTCAAGTGAGACAGTGTGTCTGTGTGACTTTGTTGGGGCACACTCTGGCCTGGGGCACACATGTGAGCAAATGCCTGTATGTGGAGACAGATACAGTGCATGTGAGCACACATGTGCACATATGCACCTAATTGAGAGAAGAAAAAACAGTATGTGCCTGCAGCAGGAAGTAGAGTGGTCAGAGAGATGGAATTTGAAAATGATATGTATGGATGTAGCAAGAGGGTAGACTCCCATCT
This sequence comes from Ovis aries, assembly GCF_016772045.2. Lineage (NCBI taxonomy): Eukaryota > Metazoa > Chordata > Mammalia > Artiodactyla > Bovidae > Ovis > Ovis aries. Next base: position 50,999,823 of record NC_056080.1, read on the forward strand.
CAAAAGATCTTCCTCCCCTGGCCCAGGCTCTGAACATGGACAGGATACTTGAGAATCCCATCTCTTCCAAAAGTCTGGAGCTCCCAGGTACCACTCCCAACTCCTGTATGAGTCTCCTCTCAAAAACCCAGATGAGGTGTTTCTGAAACTGGACCACCATGGAGAATGGGGACTGGTCATTGGGGATCAAACTTGGGGGAACTGTTGGGTTAGGGAATGCCCCACACACATACACAAAGTAATGGCTTATGGAGGGACTGCTCATTCTGGGATAGGAGCCCTTCAGAAGGATCCACTGTATACAGCTGGGATTTTGGTAAGCTTTGATTAAATTCAGAGGGATGGATGTCACAGGGGAAAAAAACAAACAAGCCTGGGAGTCTCTCCAGCCAGCCTGTTCCCTGGACTCTCAATTACTTTACTCTAGAGATGCACAGAATTGAGTTGACCATACTCCTCAGTTCTTGGCACACTGTATCATCATTGGTCCGTATGAAGCCCTTATATTCTTTTTTGTTTTGTTTTGTCCACTTCATCACCCATCCCTAATACCATCCCCCCTCCCACATAGGCACCCCACTCTTGTGTATTTAACCTGTGTTTTTCCAATCCACCATTCATATGTTTTATTTACATATATGTGTATATGTGGAAAATGTATGGTATTGTTATGTGTTTTAATTTACATAAACAGTATTGTACTATAAATCTTGTTCCGTTTCTTTCTTCACTCAACATTCTGTTTTTTGAGATATCCAACCATGTTGCCGTGTTTACACCTAATTCATTCTAGTAGTCCATCTTATACATATGTCACATTTTTCTTATTCATTCTCCTGGATGATGTGTCTGTTCAGTTCAGTTCAGTTCAGTCGCTCAGTCGTGTCCGACTCTTTGCGACCCCATGAATCGCAGCACGCCAGGCCTCCCTGTCCATCACCATCTCCTGGAGTTCACTCAGACTCACGTCCATCGAGTCCGTGATGCCATCCAGCCATCTCATCCTCTGTCGTCCCCTTCTCCTCCTGCCCCCAATCTCTCCCAGCATCAGAGTCTTTTCCAATGAGTCAACTCTTCGCATGAGGTGTCCAAAGTACTGGAGTTTCAGCTTTAGCATCATTCCTTCCAAAGAAATCCCAGGGTTGATCTCCTTCAGAGTGGACTGGTTGGATCTCCTTGCAATCCAAGGGACCCTCAAGAGTCTTCTCTAACACCACAGTTCAAACGCATCAATTCTTCGGCGCGTAGGTGTCTCCAGTTCTCTGCTACCACGACAAGACTGTAATGGGCAGTTTTCTAAATGTCTTTTTAGTGACACCTTATTTAGAGGAGAGGAACAAGCTCAGAAAAAGGCAGTGATTTTGTCAGGGTTTAAAAGTGAGAAGCAGACCTGTGACACGAGTCCCAGACGGAAACCAGAACCCCACCACTGTGCCTCATGAGAGACCATCCATTTGCCCTCCTCCCAAAAAAATCTAAAATAAAATTAAAAGCAGCATACACTGAGGAAATTGAGAGGAAAGGGTGGAAAGAAGTATGGAGTTGAAGAAATAGTCCTAGAAAGATCTAGCAGATGAACTGAATCACAATAATTTTCATGACGCAGAGGAAGTTAGTTTTTTGGTGTGATTATTATTGCTAGAGCCATTTTGCAGAAATGGGAAACGCCACGTCAAAACCTGGCTCCAAACGAAAGACCTTCGATTTCTAAACCCCAGGCTCCTTCAGGGCCAATCGAGCCCTGAGTTCGCCGCGTCCGAGTTCGCCGCTGCAGGGGCGAAAGCAGGGCCGAGGGGAAGGGGCAGATTTAAGAAGTGCGTAGTTGCCGACAGGGAGGGGGGAGGAGGGAGAGAATGACAGCGAGGCTCTCGAGTCTATCTGAGCACATCCTGCTCACTGCCTGCGCTTGTTTTTTGTTTTGCGTTTGGGTCTTCAGAACCACTGGTACTTTTCCCATTGGATAAAACGTTGGCGGGTGAGGGAGAGGGGCTTCTTCCCCTCAGATCTCCCCGCGGCCAATCGCCCTGCACAGTCCAGGCGGTCGCTGAGGGAGTCAGCCGGGTGATTGGCGGGCCTGAGGGAAGCCAATGGGAAAGTGATGAGGTGCGGTGTTGGCAAGCAGATTGCGTGCGAGCAGGCGGGGGCCTAGGGGGCGCAAGGGCCGCCGCGACGGCTGGAAGCCAATGGCGAGGCGGGACGGCCCCTGGCGTCACGAGGGGGCGGGGCCTGACGATTGGCGCGGAGGGAGTACGGCAGGAGCTGTGGGAGGGAGCGCCACAGCGAGGCTGAGAGCGGAGCTGGTCGCGTGAGGCTCGGTATTTTCGCTTGCGGTGTGACGAGCAGCGGCGGCCCGGCCGAGCGCGAAGGGCCGAGCTGTGCGAACGCGGTCACCATGGACCGCGCAGATGAAGGGCCTCCGGCCAAGGCCCGCCGCCTTAGTGGCTCTGAGCCCCCTCAGAGCGAGCTGCTGCCGCCGCCGCCGCCGCCTCCTCCTCCTCCTCCTCCTCTCCTGCGCCTGCCCCTGCCTCCACCTCAGCAGCGCCCGAGGCTCCAGGAGGAAACCGAGGCGGCACAGGTGCTGGCTGACATGATGGGGGTGGGACTGGGCCCCGCTCTGCCCCCGCCTCCGCCCTATGTCATTCTCGAGGAGGGGGGTATCCGCGCGTACTTCACCCTGGGGGCTGGGGGTCCCGACTGGGAGCCCGCAGTCGAGTCAGGGTACGGGGGGTCGCCCCCTCTCGCGGAGAGCCTAGAAACGCTCTCTCCCTCAGAGGTTTCTGGGGGAAGCCTGGAGATTGACTTCCAGGTGACGGAGCCCAGCAGCTTCGCAGGAGAGAAGGCCCTAGAAACCTGTAGCGCAGGGGGGCGGGGGTACCAGAGGTTAGCCGGTCCAAGGGGGAGAGAAGAGACCGTCATCATCGTGGAAGACGACGACGAGGATGAAAAGGAGAGCGTGAGGAAGAGGAGGAGGAGGAGGAAGAGAAAGCCCAGGAAGGTGAAGAGGGAAAGCCCAGAGAAGAATGCTGAGAAGATAGAGTGCATCCTGCAGGCTCTGGAAAACATTCAACTAGACCTGGAGGCGGTGAATATCAAGGCAGGAAAGGCCTTCCTCCGTCTCAAGCGCAAGTTCATCCAGATGCGGAGACCCTTCCTGGAGCGCAGAGATCTTATCATCCAGCATATCCCAGGCTTCTGGGTCAAAGCAGTATCCTTGTCATCTATACTCATGGGCCAGGAGCCCATGACCAGAATTGGGTGGGGGGCGGTGGGAGGAGGGACAGACTGGGTGAAAGGGTGTGGGGGCGGGCCCCTGTTGGAAGAATGAGGAAGTCTGGTGGAGAAGGGATGGAAGGAGTGTGGCAAAACATCAGAGAAGCTGGACTGGGGATGGTGAAGGGGGAGGGAGAGCCCATTAAAACTGGACCACATATGGGAAAGGGAAAGATAAGGAGCATAGCATTAAAAGAAAATGGATCACAGACAGTGAAAGCGGGAGGACAGAGACACACCAGAAAAATTGGACCAGAGATGGTAAAACGAGGAGTGGGGAGAGGGGGAGGACAGTGAAGAAGGAGGGGAAGGGCATACAGCAGAGAATTGGCCCAGAAAGGGTACCCAAGTCACACATGGCTGTGCATGCCTAGGTCTCTACTTAGATTCTAGGGAGACCCCAATCCTGGCTGGAGAGAGGGGGCCAGTGCCTGAAGAATCAGGAAAAGGGGTATCTAGGAATAGAGATTAAGAAGTTAAATGAAGGAAATAACAATAATTCACTGTTGGTGATAAGCTTATCTCTGGGGGACCATGTAACATGTTAGGAACACATGGGTTTAACATCCTAATAGAATTACATGGACACAGACACTTGATACTGTCATATCACATGATCACAGGCCCCCAGTACCCAGGCACAGTATTATGTGGCCACAGGTCCTCAGTACCCAGACCACACCATCACCTGGACACAGGCTCTCAGACACAGACACACAACATTATGTGGACACATACCCATAACACCCAAATATATAACATCATGTGACAACAGGCCATCGGCAACCAGATATAACATCATTTGGACATGGGCCTTTAGCCCCCAGACACACAATGTCTTGTGAACACTCAGAGACAACATCACTTGGGTATAGACTCCCAGCACCCAAACACACAGCAGATATGAACCATGGCAGGGCCACCTAATATAGAGGTTTGATATTTTTAAACACAGGCTCTCACCACATGGTATCATGGGAATAAAAGTATGGGTCTTGTTGCATGACCTACTTGTTCCACATACATCACATGAGCACAGAAGGAATTCTGCTCCAGCCTCTCTTTTGTTCTGCCCTGCGTAGCCCCGCCTGGCCTGCCTTCCCTCCTTCTCATTGAACAGTCACTCCTTGACCTAAACTGCTCCCTCCATCAGTTCCTCAACCACCCCAAAATTTCAATCTTGATCAACCAACGTGATGAAGACATTTTCCGCTACTTGACCAACCTGCAGGTCAGGCCAAAGAGAGATCTTTTCTACTAGGACTGGGCAAGGAATCTGGTCCTTGGAGGTGAGGGGGGATTGGGTGGGAGGGGCCACAGTGTGGTGGGAATTCCACCATTACCCCCACCCTGAGCAGGTACAGGATCTCAGACATATCTCCATGGGCTACAAAATGAAGCTGTACTTCCAGACAAACCCCTACTTCACAAATATGGTGATTGTCAAGGAGTTCCAGCGCAACCGCTCAGGTAAGAGGTAGCCCCAGAGCAAATTCATCCCCCCCCCATCTAACCTTGTCCAGTGCCCTCTCTGTAGCCTCCTTTTTCCCCAGGCCGGCTGGTGTCTCACTCCACCCCAATTCGCTGGCACCGGGGCCAGGAACCTCAGGCCCACAGGCATGGGAACCAGGACGCCAGCCACAGCTTCTTCAGCTGGTTCTCAAACCATAGCCTCCCAGAGGCTGACAGGATTGCTGAGGTGGGGCCCCTCCTGGCATTGTCAGGGAAGACCTTGCTAGGCTTACCCTTAGGTGCCTGGGGGATTGGGAGTAGGCTCTGGGACTTGTGCTCATAGCTCCTTTCCCCTGTCTCTTTCAACAGATTATCAAGAATGACCTGTGGGTTAACCCTGTGCGTTACTACATGATGGGAGAAGGGGGCTACAGAACAAGCAGAAAGAAGCAAGAAAAAGAAGAAAGGTGATGGCAGAGGGTTGATGGCTGAGAGGTGGTTTGTTAGGGGTGGGGCAAAGACTAGGCTAGTGTCACACAGTATTCATAGAGCCAAAAGGGACCTTTGAGATGATCTAATCCAATATGTTTTACAAGTGGGTAAAACATATTGCCCAGAAATGGGGTGTGATTGGCTGAGGTTATGCTCAGGGGTTAGAAATGGGACTCTCTCCACCTAGCCTCATCCCAGGGAACCCTTGTAGCCTATTGCCTCCCCTGTTACTTACCACCTTTCAGTGTTTGTCTGCTCTGGGTACATCACCTCCCACCAACCCTATACTCAACCCCAGACTTCCCCACAGTAAAAACAAGGATGAATATGAAGTGGTGATCGTGGAAGACTCTGATGACTATCACATCATGGAAGACATTATTGGAGAGACCTCAGACAGTGATGGTATCACTGACAATGAGACCATTCATGACGTCAAGATCTCTGACTTCATGGAGACTACTGACTGCTTCGAGACCACTGACAACGAGATAACTGACATCAGTGAGAGCCTCTGTGACAGCGAGTGCCCTGGCCACAATGAGACCACCGACAACAATGAAAGCCCCAATGACAATGAAACCACTGATAACAATGAGAGTGCTGATGACAACAGTGAGAACCCTGAAGATGACAACACTGATGAGAACGAAGAGAACCCTGATGACAACAATGAGAATGCTGATGAGAACCCCAATGGTGATGATGAGAACCCCAAAGATGGGAACCAAAGGAGCAGTGTCAACAACCAGGACAGCAGTGACAGTGACAATGAAGGAGACAATGATGGCAGTGATATTGAAGATAATGATGGCAATGAAGGTGACAATGAAGGTAGTGATGATGATGGCAACGAAGGTGACAATGAAGGCAGCGATGATGATGACAGAGACATTGAAGACTACGAGAATTACCTTGAAGACTCTGACAAGGATCACCGTAACAATACCAACCAGGATGACTATGAGGACGAAGTAGAGAACATCTCTGAAGAATCGTCAGTGGAGGAAGAGGAGGAGGGCAGTGAGGAAGGTGAGCTGGACCCTCACCTTTTTTGTTTTGTTTTTTTCTTTGGACCCTCACCTTTTGTCTTACCTCCTTTCTCCTGTCAGAGAAAATCTGGCCAGGATCAGAGTATCAAGGCATGAGCACAATCTGCTCTTGTGGAGAAAAGAAAAAAGCATTCTCAGTAAGTTTTTAAATTAAGCAAGGCCAAGGAACATTTAATTTACAAACATAACAAAACCAAAGAAACAAATTTCAGTTCTTGGTGATAGGCAGATAGGTTGTAACAGAGCACAAGACAAATGAAGCAGAGAGAAGAGATAGGAGGCAGTGAGTGGTAAATTAAGACAGGTTCACACACACAGGGGAAAAAGTGGCAAACACATTGCAATTCAGCACACTCTGTACCCAGCCCTGGCCTTCTGAGAACTCCCAGGCTTGCTTGGGGAGCTGGGGGTGAAGTGAACAGTGTGTTCAGTGATCCCAGAGGAGGGAGGAGCTAATTGTATCTCCAGAATCAGGAAGGGGAGAACTAGAGGAAAAAAGTAACATTTGAATTGGAGGCTGCCTTCACATTAAGGAACATTATGGGGCATTCTTGCTGGAAGGGATCACATGAAAAAGAACCTAGAAGGGTGAAAATGCATAGTCTGTTTGTCAGGGTTTACCAAGTTGTCTTCTAAAGACCCTTCACCAAAAGGTTCTCATAAAAAGGTTCAGTGGTCAAATATGTTGAGGAAATACTGCATACAATAATGTCCTTATGTAGAGTCACATGTACATTGGCACCTGAAAGGCTCTGATAAATCCTGCTCTAAGAAACCTATTTAAACATTGTGGAAGTCAGCATTTCCCAAACGTTGATCACAGAAGCCATTGTTCACTGCCCACCAAAAAAAGCACTTTGGGAAATGCTGAGGAAGGGTTGCATATGGAGGGTTGAGGGAGAAAGCATTATTTAAGGTAATTGCCATGTTTGGCTCTGGCCCGGATGACTGGCCAAAGGAAGCACCATTTCATGAGATGGGGAAGGGCATGGCAGTGGGATTGGTGGGATGCAGAGAGGAACATGGAGTTGGAAGGGCTTGTTGGACACAGGTACAGGTGTCTGAGAGGCAGGTGGTTAGTGGTATGTCTGGGAAGTCAGAAATTGTAAAGAAAGGAGGTAACAAGCCAGGGCAGAATCCTATATCTGGATTCTGGGGCCAGTTAATGTTAATTGGGTCCAATTAACATTAATGAAGTGTTTACTATGTGCCAGACACTGTACTAATGGTTTTCTTGCTTTAAGTAATTTAATTCTCACAGCAACTCTTAAGAAGTAGGTACTATTATCCTCCTTTTATAGATGGGGAAACTGAGACTCTGAGAGGGTAGAGTTAGGAGAACTAGGTCATGGAACATTCTGAGAAGGAAGGAATTGTCAGCAGTGTCCAGTGGTCCTGAAAGGGCAAGTAAAATGAGGGCCAGGATGTGTTCATTGTATTAGCAGCTGAATAGATGATCTATGACCTTGGGAAGAGTAGTTTCAGTGGCTTGGTGGGGGTAGAGCCAGACCACAGTAGGAAGGGGGAGGGATGAGCAGGGGTTAAGGTAATAGAGTCAAACCTTGGCTGAGAAGGAGATGGCAGAAGGCAGACAAGGGGGGATGTTTGAAGCTCAGGCAAAATAGAGGAGAGGCAGCCCTGTAGGGGAGGTGGAAGGAGCAGGAGGACCAGCCACTCCTGGGAGTTTTGGCCATGGTATCCCTGGCAAACTTCCATTGAGGGCACCAAGAAAGGAGTTGAATGAGCGAGTAGGTTTAATCTAGACATATTTTTAGGTAGGGAAACTGAGGGAATTGCCGGCCTCATCCCCTCCTACTCAGTGGCATCTCCTTTCAGAAAAGGGGAGGCAGAGTTATCTGCACAACCCTAGTGTGGGAGCAGGGGTGGGGAATTGGGCCAAAGAAGACAGACTTAGGCCTATTTGAATCACACCAGGGAAAAAGAGGGAGCAGCCTCTGGATGAATAGAAGGTTTATTCAGCTGAAGTCAGAGCTCAGGAAGAGACACACACATTGCATACACTGGGAGAAAAAGCTACTTTCAGAGATGTATCAATTAGGACGGGCAGCCCACCCTGCCTTCCTGCTTTCCTCCCACTGCCCCTTACTCTCTTAGCTTGAGTTCACACACATACTTGGCTGCTTGTTCCAAGCAGAGGTGCTTGATGAGTGGTCCCAGGCCCCCCAAAACCTGACTGTGGGCTCTGTTCCCTATGAAGAGTGACATCTACCTGTCCATTTAACCACCCTCTTCCATTTTCCTCTCCTTGATTCTCTTTCCTGTGCAGGCAGTGAGCAAGGTGAGAACAGCAATGATGAAGGAATTGAAGAAGACTCAGGAGAGGAAGACTCAGAAGACTCCGACATGGAGAAGGTGCTTCAGGTCCAAAACCCTTGGGCCATCCCGGGAAAGAGGGGCAAAATGGGATAAACGTCTTACCCTTTCAGGGGCTGCTTCTCTATATCCTTCTCCCCCTGCCCCCTTTGCCCTCCCTATCAGCTAGGGCCGAGCGGCCCCGCATTGCACTTCTGGGGGGTGACTGACTTCGTACACGGGTTTAAAGTTTATTTTTATGGTTTAGTAATTGAGAAATTCTTATTTTGGGGGGAGGGAATGGGGGTTTCCCCCTTCCTTTTAGCCCTCCTCCCCCGCAGGCTTCTGTGTGCTGCTAAACGTATTATCGTGATGCTTTGGTCAGGGCCCCTCTATCCCCCTCCTCGTGCTGTGTGGAGTGGACACCCTTGATCCCGAAGCGGGGAGGGCTGCTGTGGCCTTGGGGGGCTCTGCTGCCACCCTGTTCTCCCAAGTCTCTTTTCCTCCATTCCTCACCTTTCCCAGCTGTGCCCGCTAGCCCGCCTTGGTGTCTATGCAAGGCCGCTTCGCCATTGCGGTATTCCTGTCCCCCTCCCCCAGAAGTCCCGCCTCGTTCCCTCTGGACCCTGGTAATCCTAATAAAAGTGTGAGCAAATTCAAAGTGCTGTTTCGAGTCTTTTGTCCCACTCGGTGCACGGTCCCCAGCAGCCAGTCTCCGTTCCCACAGGCCCGCAAGTAGGTGCCTCGTCTATGCAGGGGCCAGGAAGATGGTAGTTGCTGAGGGTGGGGGTGCCTGGCTAGGGGCGAGCTCCTCCCTACCGCAGAGATGTTGCGTCCGGTCAATGCGGACCATTCTGACCAATGGCAGGGCGAGGCTGAGGAAGCCCCTCCCTCTCCCGGAGGCCGCAGTAGACCCAGGCAGGTAGCTAACAGCTTCCCACGCCTTCCCCTCCGCGCATGCGCATAGAAACGCCCTGCGCCCTGGAACATTTTATTCAGTGATCTTTTTATTTATCGTGCGTCAAACATTTCCTTGGGCCTAGTATGAGCTGGGAGAGGGGGAGCTAGAGGAATCCATTTTTTTTCATTCGCATGTAGTGAAATAAAAATGATATCAGTTAGGACTTAAACCAGTAATGCATAAGTGCTCTCTCAGGAAGAAGGTGCATGATCTCTGGGGCTGGACCTGGGAGAGAAGACAAGAAAAAAAGAGAGTCCTGGCTGGGGAGTTTGCATAGAGATAAAAGCAGGGGTTTCTGGTGGCTCAGTTGGTAAAAAATCTGCCTGCTATGCGGGAGACCAGGTTGGATCCCTGGGTGGGGAAGATCCCCTGGAGAAGGGAATGGCTACCCACTCCAGTATTCTTACTTGGAGAATTCCGTGGACAGAGGAGCCTGGCGGGCTACAGTCCATGGGGTCGGAAAGGGTCGGACAGGACTGAGCAACTAACACTTTCACTACTTTTCAAAGGAAGAGAAAAGGAAAATTACTATGTAGCTGTGGGGGCAGGGTGGGAACGGTCAGGAGTTGGACGTCTGAAAGACAGGCTTTATCTGGGAGATATCTGAGGAAAGGCCCAGTGGCTTTACGTTTTGGATACAGGAACTTTATTTCCACAAACACCACAGAAACCTCCCAGTTTCTTTATTAATCATAACTTACACAGAGATCCCAGACATCCGGGTATGTCTTCTGCAATATACCTCCCGAACTTTCCACCCGATGCTCTTATTTTGGGGAAAGGCTTCAGATGGTTTGATTTGTGTTTTACATCATGCCCTCTGCTGGCTGCCAGGAGCATTGATTTGAGGGAGGGAGAGCAGTGAGAAAGTGGATGCTATACCTAAAGTGAGAATGGCGTGATGGGGAAGGATATGGGAGGTATATTATCTTTTGGAAGTTTTAGATTTACAAAATCATTGCAAAGATAATACAAAGAGTGTCCCTATATCCTACCAGTATACCTCATCAGTTTCCCCTATTGTTAACATCTTACATTTGTACGTCTTTCACAATTAATGAACAAATATCAAAACATTATTAATCAGTTCAGTCGCTCAGTCGTGTCCGACTCTTTGCGACCCCATGAATCGCAGCACGCCAGGCCTCCCTGTTCATCACCATCTCCTGGAGTTCACCAGACTCACATCCATCGAGTCAGTGATGCCATTCAACCATCTCATCCTCTGTCGTCCCCTTCTCCTGCCCCCATGAAAGTCCATATTTCCTTAGTTTACACTAAATTTTCTTTTTCTGTTCCAGGATGCCATCTAGGACACATTACATTTAATCATCATGTCTCCATAGACTCCTCTTGGCTGTAACAGTTTCTCAGATTTTTCTCATTTTTGATGACCTGGAGTCATCAACATTTGAGGAATACTAGTCAGGTATTTTGCAGGATGTCCTTCAGTTGGGATTTGTCTAGTATTTCCCTCATGATTAGACAGGAGTTATGGGTTTGGGAAAGGAGGACCGCAGAAATAAAGTACCATTCTCTTTGTATCATATCAAAGGTACATGCTATCAATATGTGTTATCACTGTTGATGTTAACTTGATCACCTGGCTGAGGTAGTGTATGTCAGGTTTTTCCACTGTAAAGTCACTCCATTCCCCCACCTTCCATACTGTACTCTCTGGAAGGAAGCCACTAAGCATAGCCCGTGCTTAGGGAGTGGGGAGTTATCCTCCAACTCCTTGATGGGAAAGTATTTACATAAACTAATTAGAATTCTCCTGCACAAGAAATGTGTGTATTCTATGAGTGCTTTTAAGATGCTAGAATCAACAGGCTCTAAGTATAGAAAAAGAGGGATTGAGAGAAGTCAGAGATGACTGCCAGGTTGCTGTGGGACCTCCTGTGAAATGGTTAGAATACCAGATCTTGGATATACTCCAGATCCTGATAAATGTTTTGGGGAAAGCGTGGAAGCTTAGATGCCTCTGGTTCTAACCTGGGACCACACTATCAGAAGTGGGTAGAGGAGACTCTGGCCCAGAAGGGGGAACATCTTGCCCCAGGGCCAAAGCTGAGAGTACAGGATGCTGAGTCAAGGCATCTTGGACAAAGGAAAGAAACACCTATGAGCAGTATCTGGAGTCAGTCCTAATGAGCACGTGATGCAGTGGAGGGGAGGGGAAAGCAGCAGGGGCAAAGGACCTGGAGAAAGATAACCTGTGTATCCTTGCCTGAGTCTACTCTGGAACACAACGTGACTCTCTCACCCTCTCTAGAGGGTCTCAGTTTTCCCATCTACAGACAGACTAATCATGCTGGGGGATCAGCCCAGGAAAAGCAACCAGCCTAAGATCCCAAATGGAGTCTAGTCTTAAAGCAAACCTCTGAAGTCTGGCCTTCATCATGCTCTTCCCTGATTCCTCTCTATCTCTCTAATTAAATCCCTAGCCTCTCACCCTGGCTCCTCTTTATCCACCCTGTCAGAGAGGGCCTCTGACTTCAGGGACACTGTTAGGACCCAATTATGGGATTCTAATATACTTGGCCAGGATGCTCATGTCCTGGACTGAGGCATGGGAGAAGAAAATGTTCTTTGTCTAGAGTGACATCTTTTCCCTGTGCCCTCACTCCTCAGTGCGTGGTGTGGCTTCAGTTCTGCCCAATCTGGTTCTCCAAAAGGGAGGACTTATTCTAGAAGTCCTTAAGTTCACATCCAACTCCAGAATATATTCTTTGCTGAAGATTAATGAAGACAGGCCCATCTGCTGGGACCCCAAACAGAAACCAGGAGGAGAGTAAGGAATTGTAGATCCAATGTGCCCCAGGGCCTGTTCCCATGCTGAAGCTACTTATCTTTATATCCATCACAACTCACCCCACTCCCCTGAAGCCTGGAGCGACCTCCTGAGGGTAAGGTTCCCAGGACTTCCTAGGACCAGACCTTTAAAGTGCCACCCACTTCTGTGACTAAAAGTAGATTGGCAGGGACAAAACTAAATTCAGGAAACTAGATCCCTCCTTCTTTGGTGACCAAAAAGGCCATCAGTGGCTCCCGTGGTTGGGGATGTGGAGGATGGTTAGGGAAGCATCCTATTTTTCATTCCATAAATATTTATTGAGCACATGCTGTGTGCCTGATAGAAACTCAGTGATAAGAACACAGCAAGGGAACATGAACAGACCAAGTTTTTGTCCCCCTGGAGCACAGAGTTGAAACACGTGTTCATAACATTTTCTGGGTGCTATGGACCTGCTTGGTGATCTGGTGAAGCCTATGCATCTTTTCTCAGAAAACAATATCTTTTGAATGCATAAAATAAAATAATTAAAGCCATAAAATATTGAGTATATTTAAATATTGTTATTAAAATATAGAAAAACAAATACGTGTTATAGTAATATATTTGCTCCTTGTTAACCCATTCAATCACAAGATCTAATGGACAGTCTAATGACAAATATGCTTTTGAGATAGAGATGAGATTATATGATATTTCAAGAAATGTGCAACATCTATAATATGACATGAAAATCTCTGTGATTTCTATTAGTGATGGAGTCACAGGTACTATTACTACTATGGCGAGTTATATTCTTTGCTGAAAAGATGCTAAATTTCAATTACAGGAGAGTGGAAAAAAAAAACAAAACATTTTTCCCCATCCAAATTTAGGAACCCCTCTAAACCCTGTCCCAGCTGGACTGGAGTGAGGTTTGTGAACCCAAATTAAGAAACCCTGATAATAGGAAAGGCCTTCCTGTATCTCCTCCCTTCTTAAACCCTTTTCGTCTGGAGGACAGAAGCCGGGGTTTTATTCTGGGTCGTACTGCTGTGTGACCTTAAGTCAATCAGTTTGCTTCTCTGAGCCATAGATCCCTAAATCTGAAACAATGGCAAAGGCAAGAATTGGGAGGGGAGACCTTAATTATTTATGCTCCAGGCAACTAATTTATGTTCTCTAATTGAATCCCCTATTGAATGGATGGCATTTCCAGGTAAGATTGTAAAAATTATCTTCCCATTTCACAGATGGTTAAGCTGAGGCTCTGAATGAGGTTGTCACTTGACCAATGTCTTAATCAGCAAGTAGCAGGGGCTGGTGGGTGACTGGCCAGACGCCTATAACCACCTCATCCTCCAGGGATAAAACTGGGAACTACGTTCACTTTAAGCGAGAGAAACCTGGCTCAGAAATGCCTGCAGGTGGGGCGGGGGGGTAACCTACGGGAAACTGGCGGCAGAGTCGTGTCTCTTAGCGGAGCGGTGGTTTACGGAGAATAAAACGTCAAGAAGCTGCGCATCTCAGATTGTCCAGTGACTCGCGCCAGGCCTCACTTTGGGCTTCGCGCCTGCGTGCTCCCAACCAACCGCCCGAAGACTTGTCGAACCGACTGGCAAAGAGCGATGACGATCCTCCTCCTGACCAATCCTATTAAAGGATGGGCTTGGCTCATAAACCAATCAAAGACCCCCAGAGGGGCGGGTTTTCTTGGGCTTGGATCCTAGTGGGGGGGGGCGGTGTAAAAATAAAGTGTTTCCACCTCCAGCCAATCCCAGGGAAGACAGGAGGGCACTCCTCCAATAGGATCCTGGAGCCATCTGTAGCAGTGGCGGCCTGAGACCACCCCTAGCACTCTGCCAGGCGGGAGGGACGCATCCGGTGCATTCTCGAGATCCAGTTGCCGGTACCTGGAATCTTCTTGCGCGAGGCAGTGGCGGCACCGACGGCCCAAGGTTCCCGGTGAGACTCTGTAAAGACTGGGGGTAAGGGACGCGGGGGGGAAGATGCCTAGCCAGAGCGCGTGAGAGGTTGGACCTGGGCGAGCTTTTATCCCGGCGGCCTCTCAACCCTAGGTCAGCAGGTTGCGGAGGATCGTGCGGGTAGCGAAAGGAGGGCGAGTGCTACTGCGGCCCCAGACAGCGACCAGGTAAGTACCCTGCGGAGCCCAACCCCATGCCTACCCTCCGCACTCCCCTCATTTCTGTCTCTTGATAAACGGTGTACTTTGCAGGTCTGCAGCTCACGTGATTGTCTGCTTGCTTGTCTCAAAGTCTCCGTCTCTCTCTGCCCACTCCACTCCGTGTCTGTCCCCACCTTTCTGTCTGCCTTTACCTTTCTGTCTGGCTCCCTCTCTGAGACATAGGAGACCACCCAGACCTACAAGGCTGAATCCTGATCCAACCAATAAAAACTAGCTGTAAAACCTCGAGCCTCACCCAGCTGGGCCTCAGTTTCCTCATCTGTCAAATGGGAGTCTAATAATCTCCTGAGACAATACATGTGCCTCACTTTGCCCTGCTGCCTGGCCCCTAGAAAAGTGTCAGTAAATAATAACTGTTATGATTGAAAAGAATATAGTCTCTCTTGGCTTTTGCCTTTATTTTTTCCTGTCTCTGACCCTCCCCCCCACCCCAATTGGTTCTTCTTTGTGAATGTTTCTTTCTCTGTTATTGCTTTTCCTCTTTCTGCCTCTTTCCCAACTGGTTAGAGGTACATTGTTTATAGCAATGAGCTTGACCTAAGAGTGCCTATCAGCTTAGTCTGGGGCTCTTGTCTGTTCTGTGGGTAAACAAACGGAGCCTGGCCTTAGGCTGCTTCTGGCCTCATTGAGGAGACAATGTTCCCCAGCTATTGTGTTAAATATGTGAGACCTACCCCCGTAGGGTGGGGAGCAGCTTAGATGAAAAAGTGAATCAGGCTCCTATCCTGTATCATGTTAGTTACTACAAGAAAACCAGAGACCAGGGGTCTTCTCATTACAGCCCCGGAGTTGACCAGGCGTCTGGAACTCACCTTCAGTCATCAGCAAAATCCCCTTCATTCTCACCCTGGTTTCTGAATAGTCCTGTTGGGTTTTTTTGCCTTGCCTTAGTGGTTCGCATACCTTTTGGACACAGCACTCCATTTTTATAATGTACATTTTGAAATATCTCCTTCACTGTTCTGAACTGAAGTGCATAGATAATAGAATCCGTCTACACACATAATTCCCGTCAAAACCAATATAGTGTTCTAATTGGATATAAGGGAGAAGTAAAGGAAGAATAATTTATAATAAAGTAATATATTTGATTATCTTTTTTTTTCTTTTAAAATATATATTTCAATATGTAAAGGCTGGGATATAATTCCACTGGAAGACATATGGAGTGGTCTTGAACATAATGGAGTGGTCTTGAATATATATATATATATGTATATATATATATATATATATATAATGCTTGTACCTGGGACTGTACATATAATGCTTGTACCTGGGAGTGTGACAGCTACACTGTGACTCAGAAACCATGGATAGGGTGATGTGATTTTCCTCGATGATGAGCAGTTCTTCATAAGGTTCTAAACAAAACACAGTACAATCTTCCCTCAATTTATATGATGGTTGAATTACTGGAAAAGTCATTATATATTAAAATCCATAATCTGGCTCCCATAAGCTCTCTGATCTTATCTCCTACGACTCTCCCCACTTACTCCCTCTCTTTCACCCATCCTGACCTCCTCTAGGCTACTTGAACATATTAGGCACACATCCACCTCAGGAGGTTGAACTGGGCCATCCGTTGTACCTAGAATGCTCCCCTCTCCAATATCCACAAAGCTCATGCCCTCACCTCCTTCAGGCCTCTACTCAGATGTCACTTTCTCAATGAGGCCTACCCTGACCTTCATATTTAAAATTGTAGCACTCTCCTAGCACATACCCTGCTCTGTTTTTTCCATAGTGCTTCTCACCCTCTTACGTAACATAATTTACATCTTTATTATGTTTGTTGTTTATTGTCTGACTCTCGCACTCAATTGTAAACTCCAGAAGGGCAGACATGGTTTGTTTGTGTCCTGATGTATCCCTATTACCTGAAACAATGCTTGGACATAGTAGTCTCTCAATAAATGTTTATTGAATCAATGAATGAATGAACAGGTTTTTCACCTACGTGATTATCTGATGGAACATTCTAAAGTTGCATGGGATGCATTATGATTGTTAGCCGTGTGGAGCTGTTTTGTGCACTGCAGAATGCTGAGCATCCCTGGTCAGTGCCCACTGAATGTCACAAGTAATCTCCAATTATTTTGATAGTCAAAAATGCTCCCAAAACACCCCTTGCCTGTCTGTTCAATCCCTCACTGGGAACAACTACTTGAATAGAAATCTGGCTTTTCCCTGAGCACTCTGCTCCCCCAGCAGCCCCCTCATACCCCTCCTGCCAGGAGATTAGGACATGAGAGTAGGTGTCCTCACTCTATATGTCCTTTCTAGACATTTTCTCTCCCTCCTCCTTAAACATTGTTTTTTTAGAATTAAAACCTTCTTATTTTTAAATAATTTCAGACTTTTTAAAAGTTATAGAAACAATACAAAGAATCCCCATATATCCTTCACTTAGATTCCCCAAATGTTAAGAAATTACACAACTACATTTCAATTATCAAAATTAGGAAATGAACAATGGTACAATACTCTTAATGAAAGTATAGAACCTATTTGAATTTCATCATTTTTTCCACTACTATAATTTTTTTTAATATTTCTTTATTTGGCTTCATTGGGTCTTAGTTGTGGCACATGGAATCTTTGCTGCATTTTTTAATATAAATTTATTTATTTTAATTGGAGGTTAATTACTTTACAATATTGTATTGGTTTTGCCATTAGATTCAGGATTCCACATTGTGTTTAGCTGTCATATCGCCTTAGGCACTTTTTTTTAGATAAGCAACAAAAATTTCTTGTATAACATGGGATTATACCCAATATCTTGTCATAACCTATAGCGGAATATAATTTGCAAAAAGAAAAATACATAAAACAAAAACAGAAAACCTAATCCCTATGTTATACACCTTAAACTAACACAATATTGTAAATCAACTATACATTTTTTTTAAATTTCAGTTTACAAACCTGTAGAGAAGAAAAGCCCAACATATATATTACACATTTCTATGAATATAGTTTGTCCATGAGAATACATGAAAATTTTTATTATATTCAACAATGAGAAATTAGCGTGTGTCAATGCAATTATTTCTTCAATCAAACGTACTTATTTAGGTTATCTCCAATAATACATCACCGTGTACCTTTTTTCTTTTTTAAATTATGAAAGTATGATAACACATTTACAGGAGACTTGAAAAATACAGAGCAAATTTACATATAGTTCCACTATGTAGTAAGTACGGTTACTTTTTTAAGTAGATAAATTTAAGATTTTTAGTTGGAGTTTCAATATCAAACTCTCAAAAATTAATGGAATGAATAAACAGAAAAGTATAAGGATATAGTAGACCTGAAAAGTACTATGAACCAATTCAACATAATTAAGATTTATACAATTTTCACACAACAGCAGGATACAAATACTATTCAAGTTCCCATAGACTATAAACCAGGAGACACTGGAACATATCAACCTGGGAATTGAACCTGGGTCTCCTGCATTGCAGGCAGATTCTTTACCAGCTGAGTAACACTGGAACATATCCAGGGACAGAAAACAAGGTGCAAAAACTTCATGGTCTGAAAGTATTGAAATCATACAGAGTCTGTTCTCTTATCACTGTGGAATTATGTTAGAAATCAATATCAAAAGATATTCAAAAATAACCCACATATTTTCAAGCACAATGTGACATTTACCAAGAGACATTTACTTTGACTTAGCCATTGAAAAAACAGAGGGTGATTGCAGCATTTAAATGAGAAATTAATATCAAAGATTCTTTAAAAAAACATATATTTGGAAATTAAATGTCTACTTTTAAATTATGAATGTATCTAATAAGCCATAACAAGAAAAATTAGAAAATATAACAGAATAAAAATGAAAAGAGAATTTATCAGAATTTGTTGCATGCAGCTGAAGCTGCTCAATGCAACTAAATGCTATATAGAATCTTGACTAAGGTATGAAAACAGATAATGGACACTAACAGAATTTTATGAAATTTGAATAAAATCTACACTTTAGTTTATAATACTGTATCACACGTTAATTTACTGGATTTTTTTTTTACAGCATAGTATTTCTTTATATTCTCAGAATTGGAGTAGAAATTTCAAGCCTCATTCAACCTTTTTTTTTAAATCACTAAGGTAGTAAGCTTTCTAGACTTTTAGCAATAATACTAGAGGCCAGAATAAATAGAACGATATCAAAGTTTTGAGTGACTATAAATTAGAAATCTAGCATTCTATTCATGCTTAGTCAAACAAGTGGAATCAAAATGTCATGATTTCTTTGGCTATGCAAAAAGTTGTGAGTTTTCTAAAATATATATATTACACATACTATATTGTATTATACATACTATATATGTATACAAAAGCTTTTCTACACTTGATAAAAGCTTGAGAAAGAACAACAAAAAACGAGACTGAGAAACTGGAAAAACATAAAGTAAATGAAATGCGAGCACTGAATATGAAATAGAAAAAGTGAAACAAGCTAGATAAAAGTAAAAGATCATCATATCTTCCAATTGTTTTTAAACATGTTTGCTTATTAGAAACACACCTGGAGTTAAGCTTTGGAGAAAAAAGCAAAACCTCGGCATTTGTGTTTTTCATCCAGTTACAAGATAATTCTGATATGTATTTGGATTTTAAAAATTGATTGCAGGTTTTTCTATTAAATGGTAGTTTTATGATATAGAATTTTATTATTTCTGTTGACCAATCATGATACAATGGTTTTGAATGAATAATAGTTATATAATCACAATAGTAAAAGATATTAATCAGTTTTCACAGTCAATGGACAAAAAATAAAAGATAATTACAATTGCTAGCCATAATGGGAGCGTGATTAACCTAACAATATAAAGTAATCACATACAGTTTGGGGGATTACGTAGAAGGATGTGGTAAGTGGAAGTGCTTATGTGCACGTGTGTTTTCGTCCCCCCAGCCAGCCTATGTTTTTTGTTTGGTGCATTTATTCTTTTCTTCTTCTTTTTTTTTTTTTTTGTTTGGTGCATTTAATCCATTTACATTTAAGGAAATTGTTGATATGTATGATCCTATTACCATTTTCATAATTGTTTTGAGTTTGTGTTTTGTAGGTCTTTTCCTTCTCTTGTGTTTCCTGCCTAGCGAAGTTCCTTTAGCATGTGTTATAAAGCTGGTTTGGTGGTGCTGGATTCTCTTAACTTTTACTTGTCTGGAAAGGGTTTAATTTCTCCATTAAATCTGAACAAAGAGTCTTGCAGGTAGAGTGTTCTTGGTTGTAGTTTCTTCCCTTTTATCACTTTAAATATATCATGCCATTCCATTCTGGCTGGTAGAGTTTCTGTTGAGAAATCATCTGATAACCTTATGGGAGTTCCCTTTTATATTATTTATTCTTTTTCCCTTGTTGCTTTTAAAATTTTATCTTTGTCTTTAATTTTAGTCAGTTTGATTATCATGTGTCTCGGTGTTTTCCTCCTTGGGTTTATCCTGCTTGGGACTCTGTGCTTCCTGGACTTGGTTGACTATTTCCTTTCCCATGTTAGGGACATTTTCAGCTATTATCTCTTCAAATATTTTCCCAGATTCTTTCTTCTCCTTCTGGACCCCTGTGATGAGAATGTTGGTGGATTTAATGCTGTCCGGAGGTCTTTCAGGCTGTCTTCATTTCTTTTCATTCTTTTTTCTCGATTGTGCTCTGTGGCCATGACTTCCAGTATCTTGTCGTCCAGGTCATTTATCCATTCTTCTGCCTCAGTTATTCTGCTATTGATTCCTTCTAGTGTATTATTCATCTCTGTTTGTTCTTTAGTTCCTGTAGATCTTTGGTAAACATTTCTTGCATCTTTTCCATCATTATTCTGAATTCTTTATCTGGAAGGTGCCTATCTCCAATTCATTTAGTTTTTCTGGGGTTTTATCTCATCCCTTGGATGTAAATTTCTGCTTTTTCATCCTGATTAACTTTCTGTGATGTGGTTGGGTTTTGTTCCAGCAGCTGTGGGATTATAGTTCTTGCTTCTTCTGTCTGCCTTCTGGTGGATAAGGCTAAGAGGCTTGTATCAGCTTCCTGATGGGAGGGACTGGCAGTGGGAAAACCTGAATCTGGCTCTAGTGAGCAGGGCCATGCTCAGTAAAACTTTAATCCAGTGGTCTACTGATGGGTGGGGCTGCGCTTCCTCCCTGTTAGTTGTTTGGCTTGAGGTAACCCAGCCCTGGAGTCTACAGGTTCCATGGGCCTAGGCCAAGGCACAGGACTACTGCTGCCAGTGCCCGCATCTCTGTGATGAGCCACTGCTGACCCATGCCTCTGCAGGAGCCCCTCCCATATGAGCAGGTAGGTCTGGTTCAGTTTCCTGTGGGGTCACTGCTTTTTTTCCTGTGGATCCTGGTACATGCAAGATTTTTTTTGTGCCCTCCAAGAGTGGAGTCTCTGTTTCTCCCAGTCCTGTGGAAGTCCTATAATCAAATCCTGCTGGCCTTCAAAGTCAGATTCCCTGGAGATTCCTAGTTCCTATGCTGGCTCCCCAGGCTGGGAAGTCTGACCTGGGGCTCAAAACCTTCACAACAGTGGGAGAACATCTTTGGTATTATTTTTCTCTAGTTTGTGGGAGAAATAGATGTGGGCTTTGATTTTATCATGGTTGCAAACCTCCTACTGTCTTTTTGCACCTTCTCCTTTGTCTTTGGAAATGGGGTAACTTTTTTGGTGTGTTCCAGAATCCTTCTTGGGTTTCCCTGGTGACTCAGTGGTAAAGAATCTGCCTGCAATGCAGGAGACCCAAGTTCAGTCCCTGGGTCAAGAAGATCCCCTGGAGAAGTAAATAGCAACCAACTCTAGTATTCTTGCATGGGAAATCCCATGGATAGAGGAGCCTGGCAGGCTACAGTCTATGGAGTCACAAAGAGTAGGATATGACTTAGTGACTGACTAAACAACAGCAAGCATCCTCCTATCAATGTTTGTTCAACAACTAGTTGTGATTTTGGTGCTCTCAGGAGAAAATGAGCGCACATCCTTCTACTTCGCCATCTTGAATGGTACTCTCTCCTTAGACATTTTTAATCTGGTACTGTTCTTTAGTCTTTCTTGGTCTTTCATGCCTTTGATACTTTTGAAGAGTCCTAGGCAGTGATTTTATAAAAGTTGGGTTTGTCTGATATTTCTTGTGATTATAGTTAAGCAAGGATGCCACAGAAGAGATGTGCCTTCAGTGCTTTTTATCAGGAGGCGCATGATGTCAGTTTAGCAATACTGGTTTTGTTCACATTGACTTTGTTTAAGTTGATGTCTGCAGGTTTCTCCATTGTACTCTTTTTTTTCCTTTGTAATTAATGACTAATTTATGGAGAGTTACATTAAGATTATATGAGTATCAACCACTTTGTTTTAAATCTCAAGTCATCAGACTATACCATCACCTATCTGTCTGTTATAGTCAGGTACAGACATACACATGTACCTGCCTCATGCCTCATGCCCCATTCCTAGAAAAATTTAGCTACCAGCTCACTGTTACTCTGTGTAACACTACTCCAGTCCTACTTCTTGGTGATTTTAATATCCTCATAGATGACCCTTCCAATGTTCTTGTCAGTTCTGTAGTCTGTTTTTCTATGGTATTCTTGCCTTCAGCCACACCTCAGGCGTGCACCCTGATAGTCTTCCCCATTGTATCAGTTACCTGTGACTGCATCACCTCCATAATCTGTTTCAGGCATCCTGCTCTCCAACCAGTATCTATCGTTCTAGCTCACTCCTTCCAGCACCCCAATTCCAACAGCCCTTCAATGCCACTGGGATTGAACGTTTTCACTACCGTTTACTTTCTCCAGGTTCCCATGTCCTTCCTTTAATCAGCTTAGATTCTGTGGTCCATCAAAATAATCATCCCCTTGCATACATCCTCACTTCCCTTGCCCTCTGTCGCTATAGCATACTTATCAGGCAAAACACCAGCCCTGCTTAAATCCAACTCTGCCAGCTCCACTGTGCTTCCCTAGACCATTCACTGGCCTGCCCTTCTAGATGACTATTTCATGCCTTCTCTCTCCTCAAATCTCGAACACCTCCTCTTCCATCCTAGGCTCAGGCTGCCCACTTGATTGAAAATTTTAAACCATCAGAAGAAAACCTCCACAGATTCCCATTATTACAGCCAAATACCAAACAGCATCTGTACTCATATACTCTGCCTTGTTTTTTGTTCCTATGGAAAAATTGTCCATACTGTCATCAAAATCCTGTTCTTCCAGTTTGGCACTAGATCCTATCCTCTTACCTACATGAGGATATTGCTTCAGCAATTTCTCCCTCTCTCCTGCCTCAATTTCCCCCTCTCTACAAGATTATTCCCACTAGCACACAGACATCCTGTTATTGCTTCCATCTCTTTGTTACAGCTTTGTTGAGATATATTTCACATACCATAAAACTCACCCTTTTAAAGGGTACTATTCGGTGGTCTTTAGTATATTCACAGCATTGTGCAGCCATCACCACAGTCAATTTTAGAACATTTTTATTCCCTCCAAAAAGAAGCTTCATACTCGTTAGCAGTTACTCCCCACGACTCCCCCTCCCCCCAACCCTAGGCAGCCACTAATCTGCTTTCTGTTTCTATTGATTTGTCTCATCTAGACATCTCATATAAATGGGATCATACAGTATATTGGCCCTTGTGAGTGGCTTCTTTCACTTAGAATATGTTTTCTTTTCTCTTGGGTAGATACCTAGCAGTGGGACTGCTTGGTCATATGGCAATTCTGTGTTTAACTTTTTGAAGAACTGTCAAAACTGTTCACAAAAGTGGCTGCACTAGACTTCGGTCAAAACACTGTTATTCCACTGAAAGGGGCATGAGTCCTGTCCCAGGTCAGGAAACAAAGATCCCACATGCCTTGAGGCATGGCAAAAAAATAGGAAAAGGAGGAGACTGCACATTTTACATTCAGTCAGCAATGTTTAAGGTTTCAGTTTCTTCATATCCTCAACACTTTTTATTTTATTGCCTGTCTTTTTTATTATAGCCATCCTAATGAGTGTGAAGTGGTGTCTCATTGTGGTTTTTATTTACATTTCCCTAATAATTAATGCTGTTGAACATCTTTTCGTGTGTTTATTGGCTATTTGTACATCATTTTTGGAGAAATGTCTGCTTAAATCATTAGCCCTTTTAAAATTAGATTATTTATCTTTTTATTGTTGGATTGTAAGAATTCTTTATATATTTTAAATATGTCTCTTGTCAGATATATGAATTGCAAATCTTTCCTCCCATTCTGTGGGCTATTTTTTCACTTTCTTGGGGGTGTCCTTTGATTCACAAAGGCTTTTAATTTTGATGAAGTTCAATTTATCTGGCTTTTTCTTTACTTACTTGAGCTTTTTCTGTCATATACAAGAAATCATTCCATAAACCAAGGTCACAAAGATTTATTCCTTTGTTTTCTTCTAGGAATTGCATGGTTTTAACTCTTAAATTTAAGCCAGTGATCCATTTTGAATTAATGTTTGTGCTTGCTGTGAGGTAGGAGTCCAGATTTCATTCTTCTGCTTGTGGATATCTAGTTGTCCCAGCACCTGTTGTTGAAAAGAGTATTATTTCCCTCATTGAATTGTCTTGACTTTGGGAAAAATCAGTTGACCATAAATCATAAATGTAAATGTTAATTTTTGAACTCTCAATTCTATTCCATTGAATTACATGTTTGTTACTATGCCAGACCACACTGTTTTGATTAAATTAGCTATGTAGTCAATTTTTAAATCAAGAAATGGGAGTCCTCCAACTTTGTTCTTCTTTTTCAAGATTGTTTTGGCTAAGTCCTTTGCATTTCCATATGAATTTAAGAATCATCTTGTCAGTTCCTGCAGAGAATCAGCTAAAATTTTTATAGAGATAGTGTTGAATCTGTATATTAATTGGGGAAGTATTGCCATTTAACAATATTAAGTCATCCAATCCGTGCCTTCTTTCTTTCAAAAGTGTTTTGTATTTTCAGTGTACAAGTCTTACACTTATTTTGTTACTTATCCTAGATGTTTTATTCTTTTTGCTCCTATTATAAATGGGGTTGTTTTCTTACTTTCACTTGCTGATTGTTTAGTGCTAGTGTGTAAAATACAGTTGATTTGTTTATTGATTTCTATCTGGTCACATTTCTGAACTTGTTTATTAGTTCAAATAGTTTTGTTTTGTTTTGTTTTTTTTACTAGATTCCTTAGGAGTTTCTGTATATAAGATCATGTCATCTACAAATAGAGGTTGTTTTACTTTTATTTTCCCATCTGGTTGCCTTGTATTTATTTTTTCTTGACTAATTACCCTGGCTAGAGTTATAGTATTGACTAGAAACAACAAGAGCAGACATCCTTATCTTCTTCCTGATCTTAGGGGGAAAGTATTGAGTATTTCTCCAATAAGCATGTTGTTAGCAGTTGAGGAAATTCTCTTCTACTCCTAGTTCCCTGAGTGTTTTTTGCCACAAATGGATATTCAGTTCAGTTCAGTCACTTAGTCGTGTCCGACTGTGACCCTGTGAACTGCAGCACGCCAGGCCTCCCTGTCCAACACCAACTCCTGGAGCCTACCTGAACTCATGTCCATTGAGTCGGTGATGCCATCCAACCATCTCATCCTCTGTCATCCCCTTCTCCTCCTGCCCTCAATCTTTCCCAGCATCAGGGTCTTTTCAGATGAGTCACCTCTTCGCATCAGGTGACCAAAGTATTGGAGTTTCAGCTTCAACATCAGTTATTCCAATGAACACCCAGGACTGATCTCCTGGAGGATGGACTGGTTGGGTCTCCTTGCAGTCCAAGGGACTCTCAAGAGTCTTCTCCAACACCACAATTCAAAAGCATCAATTCTTCGGTGCTCAGCTTACTTTATAGTCCAACTCTCACATCCATACATGACCACTGGAAAAACCATAGCCTTGACTAGATGGACCTTTGTTGACAAAGTAATGTCTTTGCTTTTTAATATGCTGTCTTGGTTGGTCATAACTTTCCTTCCAAGGAGTAAACGTCTTTTAATTTCACGGCTGAAAGCACCATCTGCAGTGATTTTGGACCCCAAAAAATAAAGTCTGACACTGTTTCCACTGTTTCCCCATCTGTTTGCCATGAAGTCATGGGACCAGATGCCATGATCCTAGTTTTCTGAATGTTGAGCTTTAAGCCAACTTTTTCACTTTCCTCAAGAGGCTCTTTAATTCTTCACTTTCTGCCATAAGGGTGGTATCATCTGCATATCTGAGGTTATTGATATTTCTCCCAGCAATCTTGATTCCAGCTTGTGCTTCCTCCAGTCCAGCATTTCTCATGATGTACTCTGCATCTAAGTTAAATAAGCAGGGTGACAATATACAGCCTTGACGTACTCCTTTTCCTCTTTGGAACCAGTCTGTTGTTCCATGTCCAGTTCTAACTGTTGCTTCCTGACCTGCATATAGGTTTCTCAAGAAGATGGTCTGGTATTCCCATCTCTTTCAGAATTTTCCACAGTTGATTGTGATCCACACAGTGAAAGGCTTTGGCATAGTCAATAAAGCAGAAATAGATGTTTTTCTGGAACTCTCTTGCTTTTTCGAGGATCCCTCGGATGTTGCCAATTTGATCTCTGGTTCCTCTGCCTTTTCTAAAACCAGCTTAAACATCTGAAAGTTCACGGTTCATGTATTGCTGAAGCCTGGCTTGGAGAATTTTGAGCATTACTTCACTAGCGTGTGAGATGAGTGCAATTGTGCGGTACTTTGAGCATTCTTTGGCATTGCCTTTCTTTGGGATTAGAATGAAAGCTGACTTTTTCCAGTCCTGTGGCCACTGCTGAGTTTTCCAAATTTGCTGGCATATTGAGTGCAGCACTTCCACAGCATCATCTTTCAGGATTTGAAACAGCTCAACTGGAATTCCATCACCTCCACTAGCTTTGTTCGTAGTGATGCTTCCTAAGGCCCACTTGGCTTTACATTCCAGGATGTCTGGCTCTAGGTGAGTGATCACACCATCGTGATTATCTGGGTCGTGAAGATCTTTTTGTACAGTTCTGTGTATTCTTGCCTCCTCTTCTTAATATCTTCTGCTACTGTTAGGTCCATACCATTTCTGTCGTTTATTGAGCCTGTCTTTGCATGAAATGTTCCCTTGGTATCTCTAATTTTCTTGAAGAGATCTCTAGTCTTTCCCATTCTGTTGTTTTCCTCTATTTCTTTGCATTGGTGACTGAGGAAGGCTTTCCTATCTCTTCTTGCTATTCTTTGGAACTCTGCATTCAGATGCTTATATCTTTCCTTTTCTCCTTTGCTTTTTGCTTCTGTTTTCACAGCTATTTGTAAGGCCTCCTCAGATAGCCATTTTGCCTTTTTGCATTCCTTTTCCCTGGGGATGGTCTTGATCATTCTCTCCTGTACCATGTCATGATCCTCTGTCCATAGTTCTTCAGGTACTCTGTCTATCAGATCTAATCCCTTGAACCTATTTGTCACTTCTACTGTATAATTTTAAGGGATTTGATTTAGGTCATACCTGAATGGTCTGGTGGTTTTCCCTACTTTCTTCAATTTAAGTCTGAATTTGGCAATGAGGAGTTCATGATCTGAGCCACAGTCGGCTTCTGATCTTGTTTTTGCTGACTATATAGATTTTCTCCATCTTTGGCTGCAAAGAATATAATCAGTCTGATTTCAGTGTGACCATCTGGTGATGTCCATGTGTAGAGTCTTCTCTTGTGTTGTTGGAAGAGGGTGTTTGCTATGACCAGTGCGTTCTCTTGGCAGAACTCTATTAGCTTTTGCCCTGCTTCATTCCGTATTCCAAGGCCAAATTTGCCTGTTACTCCAGGTGTTTCTTGACTTCCTCCTTTTGCATTCCAGTCCCCTATAATGAAAAGGATATCTTTTTTGGGTGTTAGTTCTAAAAGGTCTTATAGGTCTTCATACAACCGTTCAACTTCAGCTTCTTCAGTGTTACTGGTCAGGGCATAGATTGGATTACCGTGATATTGAATGGTTTTCCTTGGAAATGAACAGAGATCATTCTGTAAATGATCCAAATGGATGTTGGATTTTGTCAAATGCTTTTTCTGCATCTACTGAGATGTTCCTGTGGAGTTTATGTTTGTTCTACTAATTGATACATTACATTGGTTAATTTTAAGGTAGTAAACTTCACTTTGCATTCCTGAAATAAATCCTAATTGGTCATTTTATGTAACACTTTTTATATGTAACTGAACTTGGTTTGCTAGTGTTTGGTTGAGGATTTTTACATCTGTATTCATAAGGGATATTGGTCTGTAATTTTCTTGTTTTTGTTTGATTTTGGTATCAGGATAATACAGGTTGTATAGAATGAATTGGGAAGTGTTTCCTCCTGATTTTTAGAAGAGTTTGTGAAGGATTGATACTTGCTTTGTGTATGTCTTATGGCTTTTCTATTCCCTTGTTCTTCAGTTCCTCTCTTCCTGTGTATCTAGTAGATATTTTCTATTATAAATTGTTTAATTTCTTTGTTAACTATTTATTTTTGAGTTAAGTTCTTAGTTGTTGCCCTGAGGATTACATCTTAACTTGAAACAGTCTACTTTGGGTTAATTCTAACTTAATTTCAATAGTATATAGAAACTTTGCTCCAGTATACCTCTGTTTCCTCTTCCCTCCTTCATAGTATCATTATCGTATAAATTACCTCTTTATACACTGTAAGCCTGCAACACAGTTTTATTATTATTGGTCTGTGTAGTTGTCTTTGTCTTTTGTAGTTGTCTTTTAAAACAGATAGGAAAAGAAAAGTGTTATGAACAAAAATACTTTCTGTCATAATACCTTCAAGTTAACATTTAGTGTCCTTTCATTTCAGCTTTAAATTAGTATTTCTTGTAGGATAAGTCTACTAGTAACAAATTTGTTCAGTTTTTGTTTAACTTTGTTCATGTTTGATGGACAGTTTAGCTAGATAAAGAATTCTCCATCTGTTTCTTTCAACATTTTGAAGATGTCATTACACCGTCTTCTGGCCTCCATGGTTACTAATGATAAATCAGCTATTAATCTTATTGAGGATCCCTTATGTACATTTTTCTCTTGCTACATTCAAGATTCTCTTGTCTTTGACTTTCATCAGTTTCTGTATGTATCTAAGTGTGGATCTCTTCAAGTTTATTCTACTTGAGCTTCTTGAACATATAGATTGATATCTTTCAAATTTGTGATGTTTTAGCCCCTTTCTCATCCTCTTTTCCTTCCAAGACTCCCATTTTGTGTATGTTGGTACACTTGATGGTATCCCACAGGTGTGTGAGGTTGTTTCTTTTTTTTTCCATTCTTTTTTCTTTCTGCTTTTCAAAAATGGATAATCTCTATTTGACCTGTCATTTATCCTTTCCCTCTTCTGCCAGCTCAATGTTGAGCCCCTCTAAGTGAAATTTTTATTTCAGTTACTATACCTTTCAACTCCAGACTTTCTTTTTTCTTAAAAAAAAAATTTATTTATTTATTTATTTTTTGGCTGTGCTGGATCTTCATTGCTGTGTGTGGGTGTTTTCTTGCAGCAAGGAGGGGCTACTCTTTGCTTTCTCTAGTTGCAGTACACGGCCTTCTCATTGCAGTGGTTTTTCTTGTTTCAGAGTACTGGCTCAAGAGCACAGGCTCAGCAGTTGTGGCAAATGGGCCTAGTTGCCACATGGCATGTGGCATCTTCCCGGACCAGGGATCAAACTGTGTCTCATGAATTGGCAGGAAGATTCTTTACGCTGAAGTCACCAGGGAAGCTCCTCAACTCCAGATTTTCTATTTGATTTTTTAAATGATTTCTATCTCTTTATTGATATTCTCTATTTGGTGAGACAGTCTTCTCATACTTTCCTGCTTTAGATATGGTTTCCTTTAGTTCTTCAAAAAATATTTGTAATAGTTTATTTAAAGTCTATTTAGTCCCAAGCATTGGCCCCCTCGGGGACATGTTCTTTTGGCTGCATTTTTCCCTGTATATGTAACATACTTTACTGTTTCTTTGTATGACTCCTAATTTCTTGTCAAAAATTGGACATTTTAGATATTCTACTCTAAAAATTCTAGTATCAAACTCTTGCACCCTCAAGGTTTATTTTTCTGGTTTGTGTGTGTGTGTGTGTGTGCGCACATGTGTTGTGTGGTTGTTATTTTTCTTGTTGTCATTCATTTGGCAGCTTTCCTTGACTAATTCTGTGGATTGTATATTCCCTGTATTATGTGGCCTCTGAGTTCTCCGCTAGCTTTATTATTATTATTGTTTTTATTTTTAAACCTGGATTCCTAGGGGTCATACCTGGTAAGTATAATTTGGTGGTCAACCAGTGATTGGTCAGATTTCCTGAAATGTCTTTATATATCTTCCACCCTCTGCCAAGGAGATCTGTGTGAGAAGGCATGCCTTCAAATTTCAGCCAGATTGCAAGGTAGCCTGAGTTCTCACTTTCTGTTTACACAGAGCCTCACAGTCAGCCAGAAGTCATGACTTCGGCCCCCTCATTTCCTGGCTCTTTCTTGTGGACAGTTCTTTAGATTCCCTGGAATATGTCAGAGCTTTTCAGAGTTCTCTATAGTTGTCTCATTCTCCATGATTTCCTTTTAAATTCCCGCCCAAGGCGTCTATGTTTTCTGAAATTTATTCACCTTTGAGTACTGAACCACTTAGCTGGAGAGGGAAGGGGTATAGGAATAGTCACAAGTTAAAGTGTCACACACACAAAAATGTCACACAGAACCTGGTATCTTGCCATGATTTAGTTGTTTCTCTTGGATCAATTATTTTCACTCCATTTTATGCCCTTGTTAATTGCCGGAGTTTTGAACTGATTGATTTAAATTGGTTTGCCCATATTTTCATTGTTTAAGAGGGATAGCTGGCTTATCAGCGTCCTCACTGCCAGTCCATCGATCTCCTATTGCTCCCATCTTTAAAAAATTTAAAACTCTCTTTGTCCCACATCCCCTTGTAAATATGAATTTATTTTTCTATTTCTCTAACAACAAAACTCTTCAAAAGAGAAATCATTCTTCCTACTCATTTCTTCCTACTCTTTTCCCATTCTATGTTTGTTCTTATAAAATATCTTAGACATATAATAAAAGAATATATACATTATATATATGAATTATAAAGATAATAATAATGAAAACCCAGGAACTCCAGCTCCACCCAAGAACAACATTAATGATAGCATTTATCTCTGTGTCATTTTCTGTCCCATTTCCCACCCTCTGCCAGAAATTACCATTCTCCTAAGTCTTGTATTTAACATTCCCTTGCTCTTTATTTATTTATTTTTTTATTGAAGGATCATTGTTTTACAGAATTTTGTTGTTTTCTGTCAAACCTCAGCATGAATCAGCCATAGGTATACATATATCCCCTTCCTTTTGAACCTCCCTGCCATCTCCCTCTTTTTTATTTTTTATTCATATTTTTGGAGATGTGTAACCAATATGTTGTTTATTTGGCTTGGTTGTGAGATCCATAAAAAACTAGTATCATACTATATGTGGTCTTCTGTGACTTACTTTTTTCCCTCACTATTGCATTTCTAAGATTCACCTGTTTTGCATGTAGCTGTAACTTGTTCATTCTCAATGCTGTATAATATTTCATTGGGTGACCCCAAAACAAACTATTCATCCATTTACATGTTGAGGGACATTTGGATCATTTCTAGCTTTTTCTCTTATAGAAAGTGCTAGTGTGAACATTCTTGTACATGTCTTCTGGTACTCTTGCACACTCACTTTTCCAAGTTATATACCTATGTATGGAATTTCTGGTTAATAAGACATATAAACATTCATCTTGACAAGATTATGCCCAAATGTATTTTAAACTGTTATTACCAACTTACACACCTTTCAGCAATTTATAAGAGGTCCCATTGATTCACACACACTCTATCAATACTTGATATTGTCCCACTTTTAAATTTTTGTCATTATAGTGAGTCTTTGTGGACATAATTAGCATTTTTTACATTACTAATGTGGTAGAGCACCTTTTCATGTTTATTGGTCATACATGTTTCTTCTTCTGTGCAACGACTGTTAATATCTTTTGCCCATTTTAAAAATGGATATTTTTTATCATTTTTATTGAATTACAGAAAAGTTTTAGTTATTTGGCTTCCCTCATAGGTCAGCTGGTAAAGAATCCGCCTGCAGTGCAGGAGATCTCGGTTCGATTCATGGGTTGGGAAGATCCGCTGGAGAAGGGATAGGCAACCCACTCCAGTATTCTTGGGCTTCCCTTGTGGCTCAGGTGGTAAAGAATCTGCCTGCAATGCAGGAGACCTGGGTTCAATCCCTAGGTTGGGAAGATCCCCTGGAGAAGGGAAAGGCTACCCACTGCAGTATTCTGGCCTGGAGAATTCCATGGATACTACTCATCATTTGTCAGTTACATGTTTTGAATATCTTCTCTCAGTTTGTGGCCTTTTATTATTCTTTATGGTGTCTTTGCATGAGCAGAAATTCCTAATTTTAAGTGAGTTAAACAATTCAATTTTTTTCTCTGTAGCCAGTTCTTTTTGTGTATTGTCTTCCCTAACCTGTGGTCATAAAGATATTCTTTATTTTCTTCTAATAAAAGTGAAAGGTTTACCTTTCACTTTTAAGTCCTCAATCTAACTGGAATCAATTTTTGTGTGGTACGAGTCATAGGGCAGAAAGCCAGTTGTGTTATTGTCCCCATGGATAGTGTTCTGATCTGAAGTGCCACTTCTGTCATGCATCAAAGTTTCACATTTGTGTAGGTCTGTTTCTGGGATCTCTGATATTGGCCGACTTTTTGCCCCTGAATCAGTACTATACTACCTTTAATTATTTAACTTCATAAAGAGTCTTGGTATTTAATGGAGCAAAATTTTCCCATCCTATTTTTCTTTAGTAGTAGTATATATTCCTGGCCCTTTGTTATTTCAAACACATTTCAGAATAAGCTTGTCATGTTCTACAAAAACATTGGAATTGGAGTAAATCTATAGATCAGTTTGAAGAAAATTGCTGTGTTTATCATGGTGACTCTTCCTAGCTCTACACATGATATATCCTTTCATTTTAAATAAATTGTTGAATGTCTTTTTGTAGAGCTTTATAATTTTCTATATAGGGTTTTGCATATTTTGTATTAGTTTTTTTCCTTGTTATTTATGACTTTTATAGATGAGATCTGTTTTTAAATCTCATTTCTAATCTGCTGCTGTAAATGAGATCATGTTATTTAATATGTTTTATCTCTTTTGCAGGTGTATAGAAATGAAGTTGATTTTTATATTGTTGTTATAGCCATTCATCTTGCTAAACTTTCATTACCTTTAGCAAAGTTTTAATTTTAGAAGAATTTTATTTATAGAAAAGTAAATAAAGAGACAGTATGGAGAGTTCCTGTATACTCTTCACCATGAAAACTAAGAAAACGACGTTGGTATATGACTATTAACTAAACTTCAGACTTTATATAGACATCTGAGTCTTCTCACTATTGTCCTTTTTCTGTTCTAGGATCCAATTCCAAATACCACAGTGCATTTAAGTTGTCATGTCTCTTTTGTGTCTTCTGGTCTATGATAGTTTCTTAGTCTCCTTGTTTTTTATAACCTTAACAGTTTTGAAATGTACTATAGAATGTCCCTCAATTTGGATTTGTCTGAAGTTTCCTCATAATTAGACTGGGGTTGGTCTTGGAAAGAATACCACAGAGTTGAAGTGTCATTTCCATCACATTGTATCAGGAGGATGTGATATCCCTATGACATCCCTGATGATGTTGACTTTCACCACTTAGTTAAGGTAATGTTTGCCAGATTTCTCCATTGTAAAGCTGCTATTTTTTTCCCTTTTCACTCTCTTTTCTTTGAAAGAATTTAACTCACCATCAAGGAGAAGGGAATAAACTAAGTTCCACCTCTGGAAGGAGGTGTAATTACATATAGTATCTGGAATTCTATAAAAAAGATTTATTTCTTCTCCTTTATTTGTTTGCTTACTTATTTATTCAGTTGCTTGCTTATATCAGTATGAACTGATATATATTTGTTTAATAATTTGAGTTATAAATCCAATACTGTTATTTGTCCTGTGGCTCAAATTGTTCCAGCTTTAGCCACTGGACGCTCTTAGTTTGGCTTCTGTGTCCCTTTGACATGGCCCCCATCCTTTTTTTTTAAAGTACTTCCATATTTGCCACCTCTACAAAATACTCTCTACTTATCTTTTATCTTCCTGCCCCAACCCCAGAATTGACCATTTCTCAGAGCCCTGCTTCCTTTTGAGATGTCTATATATTCTTTTGTGTTCTCTATGTTGACTGCCATATCAGCTATTAATAATGACAGTTTTGTTTTTTCCTTCCCAATCTTCATGCTTTTATTTTTTGTGTGTTACTGAGATGCCCGGACCGCCAGTACAATGGCAAATGGAAGAGATGGCCGTGGGCTTCCTTGACTTGTTGGATATTTTAGAGGAAACACCACTAACTTTTCCATAGTAAGAATGATATTTGCTGTAGATTCCTACAGGTTTTATCAGATTAAACAAGTTCTATACTGTTCATCTATGATAAGAAGTTTTTGTTATTGTTTTTAAATCATGAAAGGGTATTGTATTCTTTATCTAATACATTTTCTGTTTCTTAGGATGATTATATTTTTGTCCCTCCAATAATCTGATGATGTGATAAATGACATTTATAGATTTTCCGCATGTTACACTACACTTGTATTTCTGGTGTAAATACAACTTGGTCATGATCTTTTCCTTTTTATATGATACTAGGCTCAGTTTGTTAATATCTTGTTTAGGATTTCTATATCTGTGTTCATGAGTTAAACCAGTCTTTGATTTTCCTTTCTCAGGCTGTTTTTATTTGCTTTTGGCATCAAGTTCTGCTTGCATCATAGAATGAGTCAGTGTTCCCTCGTTTACAGTGTTCTGGAAGATGCTATTGGAATGATCTGTTTGGTAGAATTCTCCTGTGAAACCACCTTGGTCTGGTGTTTTCATTTTTAATATTAAGTGAATATTAAACTTTAAATATTTTCAAATTTTTAAATTAAAAACTTGAAATTTGCTTCCTTAACATGTTTATTTTATATCAAGTTTTATGCTTGAAATGTCTACACACAAATCCTGATCAAGACTTTTTAATGAAGTATTGTTCAAATTCTTAACAGTCACAATCAATAAAAATCTTTTTTTGTACAATTAGGTGATAAAGTATTTAAAATAAACTTTTAAGTTGTTTAAAAATG
The DNA here is from genome assembly GCF_016772045.2 of Ovis aries. Classification (NCBI taxonomy): domain Eukaryota; kingdom Metazoa; phylum Chordata; class Mammalia; order Artiodactyla; family Bovidae; genus Ovis; species Ovis aries. Next base: position 51,034,603 of record NC_056080.1, read on the forward strand.
TTTAACAAGTGAAATGATATCTAACAGCTTTTGTTTCACTGACAAATATATTTTTTGAAATTTCTTGTGATAATGTGATTAGATTTCAGATCCAGTTGAACTCTTTTGTATTAACTGTTTCAAAATAATGATGAAGCTCTTATTTGCAGAACATGCATCATTGTTAGAACCATCACCCTGCAGCTAGCTTGGACACCATTAAAAGGGCTCATCAGCTGCAAACGGATAGAAGTATCCGGTATCGTGAAGACAGTTTTCAGGGCTTCTCCTTGGAGCTACATTCTCCAGAAGCCTCTGCTTGGCCTCCCTGCACCCAGCCCCACCCCATCCAGTCACAACTTGTGTCGTGTGTGGTATTTCTTGGCAACTGGAACACAGACTTCTCCAGCAGCTCCACGGGCCCCTTGTCCTCAGTGAGCAGAAGACTACAGAAGCTGGCTACTGAAGAGGCTGTCCAAGTCTTAGAGCTCCTCATTGGCCCTGCTTAGCACAGTGCTGTAACTGAGTGCTGGATGTTAGTCATTCATGCTCACCACCTTTAGGGACTGCAGAGGGATTTGTCAGACCCCCATTTCACTAAGGGCCACCCTCTAAGGATTTCAATAGGAGGCTGCCCATAGAGAGAAGTGGCCTGCCTAGGGTCTCCACTGCCTTAGGTCCTATGCGAACACTCCAGGTCTAAGGGGATTAGTATTTTTTCACCTACCTGTCATCCACTTATCAACTGGGAAATTTTGTCTCCTGTTATTTTTTGTTCTTGTGTTTGTTTTTTAGTAGGAAGAGTTTTATCTATTGCTTCCTTTAATAGTTAGAGGACTAGTCAGGATTTCTTTTTCGTCTTGAATCAATTCTGCTAAGTTACAGTTTTCTGGGAATTGGTCCATTTTGTCTGCCTTCTCAAGTATATTGGCATAAAGTTTCCTTATTTTTTTTTTCTGCTGTATACAATCTGTAGTTATGTCTCCTTTTTCATTGCTAATATTGGTAATTTGTGCCTTCTCACTTTTTTTCTTGATCAATCTCACCAGAGGTTTGTCTATTTTATTAGTCTTTTCAAAGAACCAGCTTTTGGCTTTGTTGCTTCTCTCTATTTTGTCTTTGTTTTCTATTTCTTTAATTTCTGCTCTTATCTTTTTTGATCTCCTTCCTTCCACATTTTTTGGATTTATTTTGTTGTTATTTTTCTAATTTCTTAAATTTGACACTGAGCTCATTAATTTTCAGCCTTTCTTGTTTTCTTATTTGCACATTTAAGGATATAACTTTTCCTCTAACTACTGCTTTTCTACAAGTTCAGACATGTCATATTTTGTTATTGTTTGGTTCCAAGTACTTCAGCATTTCCATCATGGTTACTTCTTTGACTTGCGAGTTATATAGAAGTGTGTTTCTAAATATTTGGAGATTTAAAAATTTATCTCTGTGTTATTGAAGTCTGTCTTAATTGCATTATAGTCAGAGGATGTGATCTGTGTGATTAAAAATTGATATTTATTGAGACTTGTTTTATGGTTTAGTAGTGATCAATATTTTTGAATGTTTCCTATGTGCTTGATAAGAATGTATGTTCTCTAATTGTTGAATACAGAGTTCTATATAAGTCTGTTATCAAATTTGTTCATTGTATTGTTCACATTTTCTATATATAAACTGAATTTTTGGTCATAATATACCAATAATTGTAAGGTATATTAATATGCAGTTATGATGGTGATTTGTTTATTTCTCCTTGTAGTTCTTTTTTTTTATTTTTGAGAGTATTTTATTAGGAATATTCAAATTAAGAATTGTTATATATTCCTGGTAAGCATGTAATGACCCTCTCTATTCCTGATGATGCATTCTTCCTGTCTGTTTTATCTCACATTAATATAGCAACACAAATTTTTCTTCTTGTTAGGATTTGTGTGTTATATAATTTTCCATCCTTTTACTCTTCAACATTTTCATGCCTTTATACTGTAATTATATCTCTTGGGAATAACATATAGCTGGACCTTTTAAAAAGTCTAATCTAATGATCTCTTTTTTAATGATGACTTTAGTCTGTTTACATTTATTGTGATATATTTTGACTTGTTTCTACCGCCATACTTTTTAACCTCTATTTCCTACTACCACCTTTTTGATGCTTCATTTTTCTCTCTTTTTTTTTTTTTTTGGCCTGGCTTTTTTAGTTTTGAAATTTATTTGTTTTCTTTTTTGACTAGTTTTTCCTTCCTACTCTTTGGAATTTGCCAGTTTTTTTCCCCATTCTTTCTGTGGTTATCCTTGAAATTTTACCATACATGTTTAACTTACAAGGTTTAAAGTTGACAGTATTTTAACCTCCCTCTTGAAGAATTCAGGAACCTTTGAAGCCTTCAACTCTAGTTATTCCTATCTTAACTACGTGTTATTTTTTTGAGTATGTTTGTTTGTTCCTTTTTCTCCCCTAACCTCACTAATATAACATCATTAGTATATTTTACATAGATCGTATGTGTTCGGATTTACATGCATACATCCTTGCATCTCAGACATCATTCTGGGATCATTTTCCTTCATTATGATTACAGTGTTTAACTGCTCTTACAGTACATGTCTGTTGGTGTTTAATTCTTCTAGTCTTTATTACATGTGAATTTATTTATTCATTCTTAAAACATAGTTTGTTATAGGTAATATTAGAAGTCTACTATCTGTCTAATTGCTATTTTTTCTCTTTTCTTGGGGGGTGGATATTCAGGGGATTCTGCAGTTTCATTCTATCAGTGTTTACATGTGTATTTCTTTTTTATTATTATACTTTGGAGATGTTCTTCATGCCTCTGGGTTTATGTTTTTCATAATTTCTGGGAAATTCTCAGCCACTGTCTCTTCAAATATTGCCTATCTTCTATTCTTTCTATATTTTCTTTCTCAGAATTCAGTTGGTCGTATTTTGGACCTCCTCATTCTATCTTCCATATTTCATAATGTCTCATTGATGTTTTCTGTTGTCTTGTCTTCCTGAACTTCATTCTAGGCAATTTGTTCAGCTATGTCTTTCAGCTTATTGATTCTCTCTTTAGCTGTGTCTGATCTGCTGTTTAATCTGTCCACTGATTTTTTTATTTCAAGAATTATGTTTTTCACTTATATAAACTTCATGTATTTCACTTTCTAATCTTCCCAGTCATCCCTAATAGTCTCTTGTTGCTTGCTCATCTTTGTGATTGCGTTTATTATTTCTTTAAACATTTTATTCAATTATTATTCAACCAATAATCATTGTTTGTCTAAGCATAGCATTATAAATATTGTTCACATCCAACTACATAGTACAGTTGGATTACATATTCTCTGTTGTATGCCTGTTTTCTTAGTAACTTTTTTTTCTTTTGCCTGCTGTTCTAATACCATTACTAGTTCTTCTCTGAAATTCTTTTTAAAGTTCATATCAGATCATGTCCCTCCTTTGCTCAAATTCTCCCATAGCTCCCAGCTCCCTTAGAATAAAAGCCAAAGCCCTCACCATGGCCCAAAAGTCTTTACACAACCTGGTCCCCATCACCTCTCTGATCTTCCACTCTCCCCATTACTCACTGTTCTCCAACCACATTGTGTTCCTTAAGTACGTCAGGTACCCCGCCCCTCCCAACTTCAGAGCCTTTATACTTGCTAGTCTCACATCTAGAATATGCTTCTTCCCAGATAATCTGATGACTTACCCAGTCACTTCCAGTATGCTCAAATGTCACCTCCCTAGAGAAGCATTCCCTGACTGACATATCTAAAATAGCCCCATTCACTTTCTATACTCTTATCCTTCTCTGTGTTACATTTTTCTACAAATCACTGATGACCACCTGATATATTTACTTACTGTGATCAGTGTTTGTCTCTCCACAATCGACTGTAAACTTCACAAAGCAAGGACTCTTGTTTTGTCCATAGTTGTCTCTCTAGTGCTAAGAACAGTGCATAGTCATATTTAATAGACATTCAATAAATATTTTTAGAATAAACTGAGTGAATTAATGAATGAATTAATGTGGAGGATAGAGGGAGAAACGCATTGAGAACTCAACTAGGCATGAAGGCTTTTTGTGCCATGCAAAGGAGCTTGAGTGTCATTGTTCAGAAGGATAGGGGCTGTAAAAAAGCAGTGAGGATAGCTTCTGGATTCTTTTGAGAAGCAGGTTCAGAGTTGATAGGGTAGTAACAAGACTCCGTCTTTACGACTGGCTCTATACCCTGGGCTCTTGAAGGTAAACCAGCCTCTTTCTCAAACAGTCCTCAAACTACTGTGTTGTCATGCCTACCTGTTTACTTGGTGAAAACCAAAGCCGCTGCTCTCATTAGGCCTTTTGGTCCCAGCTAGGATCCTCCTTTCTCCAGCCTGTGAGAAGCTGTTTATTGATCCCCAGGCCAAGCAGATCACCCCCATTAGACTTTTTCTGTAGTACTTAGGTTGGGGGTGGTGGTACAGCAGATGGTATAAAGCCTGGAACATAGTAAGTGCTGTCGTAATGGTGGACACTTCAGGGAGGTAAGTTTCAGTTCAGAAAATTTTTTTCCATTGTAAAGGCTACAACGGGTTGTGAGGTTTAAATCCTGGCTTTTCCCCTAACCCCCTTGTGGACCAGCATGGCTCCAGTGTTTCTGTCTACCCATGACTGTTTAGATACTAATTCTGTTTAATGTGTGGCCTACTCCCCTGGCTTTTTGTAACCCACTGATTTCATCAGAATGCTGTCAATACACACAGGTCCCAGTGGCGTGCCGCTAGAGACACCCTCTCTGGGCCAACATCAGTTCACTAATCATTGTCACACTGGTTTTAACCAGCCAACTAGTTATAAGTTCACTGCAGCAAAGTTGACAGGACATCTAGTATGTATCAGGCCTCCTGTCCCTCACTGAGGACACAGAGATGAACAGATGTGTTCTCAGATACAGAACCATCAACTTAGGGCAGTGGTCAATGCAGTAATAGTGACGATAAAAGAGACTGTGAGAGCCCCTATCGAACACACAACCCAGCTCAGGGTACCAAGGAAGGTTTTTGGAAGAGGTGGTATGTGAACTGACTCTAAAAAAGATGAGTAGGAATCTTCTAGATGACTAGCAAGAGGAGAGGAAGGCAGTCCAGGCAAAAGGTACAGCATGGGCAAAGGCCCAAAGATGGGAAGCAGTGTGCTGTACACCAACCTAATTGCATTCACTGTTCGCCTTTTTTTCTATGAGATCATTCTAGGAGACCAAAATTCTGACCTGAGGAGTTTGTGACCTCCTCTGACATGCTAATCTGTTAACTCCAGAAAAGTAATGAAAAGTTGGTTGGACATGACTGTCCTCAAACTTGTCCATACCAGCTTCCAACGTTCCTGTATTCCTGAAATAGATGATAGTGTTTATATTACCTGCTTCCTTTGTGCCTCCCCTGGGGTTGGGGTCATTCCCACTGTCCTGGATCTCCCTCAACAACTTGTATAGAGATCTCGTGGAGAGGAGTTCTTCTGACTCCTTGATACCAACCATGGCACAAAGACTATTCATCTTTCAGGAAATAGACAGGGCCTGCCTGCCTGTCTTATTCTCGGACATTAGGGTTAACCTCCTCTAGGATTAATTCATACCTCTAATACTCTAGGACAAGTTAGTTGTAGAGTCTGGCAAGCCCAGTTTCAAAGTATGGAGCCCCCATATCTTGGTTGTGTGACCTTAGCCATGTCACCTGTCCTCTTTAAGTGTCAGTTTCCTCATCAGTAGAATGACTTGAATACCCACCTTGAATAGTTGTGGGTGTTAAAGCATATGTGAAGTACTTGGCACCTGACCACCATTTACTGAACACCAGTATTAAAGGGAGAATGGCCTAGTGGTTAAGAACATGAGCTGAAGATCCAGACCAACCTGGATTTGGATTATAGCTCAACTACTTACAAACACTGGGACCTTGGTCAAGTTTCCTAACCTTTTAAAAAGCCTTAGTAAAATGAAGTTACTGCACCTACCTCAGAGTATGTTCTTGTAACAGGGTATATATGCGAGGTGGGAGCCTTCACAAGCCTCGGACCCCTCCCCAGCCTGCCCTCTCAAGAGACTCCTCCCCTCCCCAGGGGACCTACCTTTAGCTTCCCCCCTCTCTAAGGCTAACAAAGAGGACTGAGCTGGCCCCTCAGAGCCGCAGGGCTACCTTGTTATAGGAGCTTCCTAATGTTAATTGGCTCTTGGATTTCTGGAATGAACCCGACATTTTCATCTTATGTTAAATCTTTTTTTACGCATCCTAGATTTGTCTTGCTGATAAATTCTTTAGGATTTTTGCGCCTTTGGTCATCTACCATATTTGTCTGGTCAAAGTTATTAGAGGGCTTATCCAGTAAATAAACTGGTTGGTCCAGTTCATCTAAGTTCTCAAATTAATTGTATCCTCTTGTTGTGTAATTTCTGCTTTATCTTTTATGTTGTTCATATTATTTATTTGTGTCTTTTCCCTCTTTCTTAATTAGTCCCTCCAGAGATTTTCTAGTGGTTAGTCTAGAAAATTTACCATAAATATTCAGTGTAAAGTCTAAACAGTATCATAACCCCCCACCCCAAACAATACAAGGATTTTATCAAATACTAATGTCTCCCAATTTACATGTTTGTCTACTGTTTTAGTTCTTTCTTTTCTAAGGAAGATACTAACATGTATACTAGATGGACATTAACAATATTATTTTGTGCAGTCAGTGTTTAAATAATTATTTTACTATTTTATTTGCTCACCCTCCTTCTTAAACCTCAGACCTCCTTTTTGGGGATAAGTTTCCTTCTTGAAATACATACTTTAGATCCTTTAGTGCAGATCTCTTAACAGGAAGCTGTCTGAATCTGTATTTATCTGTAAATGCCTTTATTATATTTTATTCTTCTTGAAAGATAGGTTTTGCTGGGCCCCCAATTCTGAATTACCTCTTTTTCTCTCAACACATAAAATATTATGACACTGTCTTCTGGTTTCCACTGTTGCTGTTGAGAAGTCTGTTGTCAGTTTGCCCTTTTTTTCAGGTGTTCTTTTTCTCTGGCTGTTTTGAAGATCCTTCTTTGATTGTTGCTTAACTCTAAGGGCTTTTCATCGTTGTTGTTCTTTAAATGTTTTTTTGTATAGCTTCTTGATCTTGCTTCATGAATGCAGTATTTTTTTCTTGTCACTCTGAGGACATTAAATAATAGTGTCTTTCAAAAAAAGTGTTCTTTTCCTTGCATAGTTTTTGTTTCTAAGTATGTGTATTTGGGTATCAGTGAGAAACTCACTGGCTACCAGATGTGGCCAGAGGCATCACAGATACCAAAGACATAACATATTCTGAAGACTTAGAGTTTATATGATATTGAGGGAGGGACTCCATTACTGTGCAAGCATGCGTCAGCGCCACAGTTGTCACTTGATAGCATGGTAGTGCAGTGTACTCTGAAGCCAGATTGCCTGGCTTCATATCCTAGATCTGCCATTTCATAGCTGGACAAGTCATTTAACATCTATACTCTTAGTTTTATCTTCTATAAAAATGTAGATACTAATAGTACTTACTTCACAGAGTTATTGAGGGTATTAAATGAGTAAATATATCTAATGTGTTTAGAGACTGGCAGGTAGTAAGCGCTCTTAGAAATGAAAACCATTCTCAAAACACACAAATTTGGGAATTTAGAGGAGTTATTTGGGTACTTCAGGCTATGAGATACCAAGTTCATTAGGCAGTCAGAATGGTTTAAGATTCTTCAATGGGAAAACAGGAAGCTGGGTTTAAGGGTAAACCCCTCTTGAGAGATGACCCACATTGGCTATTTCCTCATTGGACCAGAACAATACCAAATGGGGGATCACTGATAGTGAGGCTTAATCTAGGGTAAGTAAGTAAGTGTTAGTCGCTCAGTCGTGTCTGACTCTTTGCGACCCCATAGTCTATAGCCCACCAGATTCCTCTGTCCATGGAATTCTCCAGGCAAGAATATTGGAGTAAGTTGCCATTCTGTTCTCCAGGGGATCTTCCTGACCTAAGTATCTAGCCTGGGTCTCCTGCATTGCAGGCAGCTTCCTTACTGTTTGAGCCACCAGGGGAGGCAATCTAGGGTAAGGGATTTCCTAAGCATTTAATAATTCTCTTTAGGAACTAAGCCGTCAGGTACTGAGAGGCTTTTTAAAGGGTGTGATGGCTCTTCAGGTTGAGGACATGAGTCTGTTTGAAAGCAAGTTTACTGTCAAGAGTTAAATCACACTCTCAGAGGTAGAACTGACCACATCAGAAATGCTTTCAATCTTTGTTCTAAATTCTTCTGGTCCCCCTCTGAGTTTAGGGAAATTCCCAGCCTTAGTAACTATCTCAGACAGAATTTAGAGGATATGAACAGGAGTGAATCATACTGAAAGTAAGTGCTTGGTGGGGAGGCATATTTGAGGAAAGTGTCAAAAGTGAAAGTTCAAGAAATGCAAAAATTGTGAACAAGATTTTATCCAATCAAATCCAACAATGTATTTTGAAAGATAACCAAGCAGAGTTTTATCTCAGGAATGCAGGGCTGACTTAACATTAGCAAATCAGTCATTGCAATTTACCATCTTAACAACTCCCCTCCAAACCCCGTATGATTATTGCAATAAATGCAGAAAAACATTTGACAAAATCCAACATCCATTCCTGATTTAAAAAGAAAACCACTGGCAAACTAGGAATGTAAGGGAACCTTTCAACCTGACATGGAGCATTTACAAAAAATCCACAGCTGACACTACGTTTAGTGGTGACAGACTGAAAGTTTTACCCTCCAACATCAGAGACAACAGAAGGATGTCTGGTTTCATCGCTTCTGTTCAGCATTGTACTGGAGGTTCTTGCCAGTGCAATCAGATAAGGAAAGAAGAGCGAGAAGAAAAGGCAAGACGTTCAGATGGGAAAGGAGGAAGTTAAACTATATTTTTATAGTTATATAAAACTATATATTTTATAGAAGGTGTGACTATCTTTGTAGAAAGTCCAATTGAATCTACCAAACAACAAACCACTAGAACTAATAATTCCCCAAGTTGCAAGATACAAGATCAATATACACAAAACAATTATATATACCAACTCTATACAGCAATGAACAATTGGACATAGAAATTTTCAAAATTTCAGCATAATATCTAAAAATATGAATTAGGAATATATCTGACAGAAAGACCTATATTGCTGAAAGAAGACCAAATTAAATGGAAAGATACATCTTGTTCATGGGTCAGAAAACTAAGAATTGTTAAGATGTCCATTCTTCCCAAACCAATTTGTACATTCAACATAATCCCTAAAAAAGTCTAAGCAGGCTTTTTTTTTTTTTTTTTTTGCAGAATTGGACAAGGTGATCTTATAATTCATATGGAGGGACTTCCCTGGCGGTCCATGATTAAGACTTTCCACTGCAGGGGGCACAGATTTGATCCCTGGTCAGGGAACTAAGATCTTGCATACCATGCAGCCAATAAAATTAAAAAAATTTTTTTAAATTCATATAGAAATATAAAGGCACTGCAGAACCTGAAACAGAGTACAGAAGCTTTGGTTAGGGTCCAGCCTTCCTACAGGATCAGTGCTGTCGATAGAGCCACCATAGGAAAAACAGTAGAGGGGCCTCCATAAGATACAAACAAGTGATTTGCTGAAGTAGAAAACTTGATAAGAAAAGATGTGCAAATGCTTTGGTTATCATAAAAGAGTACAAAATGAAATTATGAGATTTCACTTTAGATCTCATAGATGGCCAAATTTTAGAAAGCTCAACCATGCCAACTGTGGTGCTAGAGAAGACTCTTGAGAGTCCCTTGGACAGCAAGAGGATGAAACCAGTCAACCCTGAAGGAAATCAACCCTAAATATTCATTGGGAGGACTGATGGTGAAGCTGAAGCTCCAATATTTTGGCCACCTGATGTGAAGAGCCGATTCACTGGAAAAGACCCTGATGCTGGGAAAGATTGAGGGCAAAAGGAGAAGGGGGCAACAGAGGATAAGGTGGTTGGATGGCATCACTGACTCAATGGACATGAGTTTGAGCAAACTCAGGGAGATAGTGAAGGACAGGGAAGCCTGGCACGCTGCAGTCATGGGGCCGCATAGTCAGACACAACTTGGCAACTGAACAACAATCATGGCATGTCCTGTAATAAGGATGTGAGGTTAAGGACCCTCATGCACTTCTAGTGATAAAAGGGACATGGGCAGCCATCCCAGAGATGAATGTGGCAATACATAATCCAGTCAATATCCTCATGTGCCACCTGAAGAAATTCTCACACAGATCCATAACAGGTCAGGTAGGAGAATGTTTGTTATAGTGTGATTTGCAACAGTGGGGAGTTGGGGTCGTTCTGGCTGTCACCAGGGGATACACTCCATAGTTGGCCTTTCAGCAGTTAGATCAGTGAGTTAGACATACACAGAGCAATACTGGTGATCTTCTACACATAGCACTGGATGAAAAATAATAAGCCATAAAACAAAACACTATTCTCATAAGTTACAAATGCATGCACATATATACCAAATATACATCTTAAAAGAACTCAAAAGGGTATATGTATGTGGTGTTAGTCTCTCAGTCGTGTCCAATTCTTTGCGACCTCATGGACTGTGCCCTGCTAGGCTCCTCTATCCTTAGAATTCTCCAGGCAAGAATACTGGAGTGAGTTGCCATTCCCTTCTCCAGGGGATCTTCCCAACCCCAGGATTGAACCTGAGTCTCCTGCATTGCAAGCAGATTCTTAGCATCTGAGCCACCAGGGAAGCCCCTTAAAAGGATATAAGTTAAACACATTCAAAGAGATGCCTGTGAGGCAAGATTTGGCATGGAACAAATCCAGTTGAATCTACCAAACAACAAACTACTAGAACTAATAACTCCCAAAGTTGTAAGATACAAGATCAATATACACAAAACAATTATATATGCCAACTGTATATAGCAATGAACAATTGGACATAGAAATTTGGGAGTGTGGATAACAGGGAATAAACAAAACAAGCAAGGGAGAAAGGAAAAAATAAACAGAAAGCACGTATTCCTTTGTCTTAGTTTACCTACTCTCTGTGGTGTTCATCCTTTAGCATCTGCTCTTCACTAAGGAGGAAACAGCCCCACCTGTCCTCTGTTAACCTGGGGACAGAATGCCTAGGGGAACCTGACTCAGAGTATCTGTAGTTTATCTGTGCTAATTTGACCACATGCTGCTGAAGCTCCTGCACATCCTCCCTCCAAGCACTGCACAGTCTAAATCAGATGTGGACATACATTCCACCAAACAGAAATTATCTGCTGTCTTCTACTCTTGCCCATGCTGGGAAGTGGGGGCAGGTCACGGGGAAATGAGAAGTAGAAAAGTTAGAGGGGCCTACTTCCTGTCAAAATATATTGTTAATCAGACAACTAATTTTTCTGGTCTGCACAGCAGCCTGCTGGTGCTCTGACTGTGGTGAGCCATGTGTGTTTCCCTGAACGCACATGTGACCTTACCCTCTGACCTTCCCAGGCTTAGTTCTCATAAACTCTTAGGGAAGCTGAAGCCAGATTATGACCAAGAGACTCTGTTCAGCTTACCCACTTTTGGGCATCTTCACCCAACAGCAACTTCAGTAACCAGCTAGGTGTGTGCTGGCCACAACCATTTTCAAAACAAAACAATATATTGTCTAGGGCAAAACTTTCAAGGAAAGCAAGAGAATGAGAACATAAAGGTCAAGATAATGGTTTCCTTGGGGGAAGGAAGATACAAAGCAGCTTCTAAAATACTGTAAAGTTCCAGTTCTGAATCTTGGATATTTTATTACTCTTCCTTAAACTGTACAGTGGCTTCCCTGGTGGCTCAGTGGTAAAGGATACACCTGCCAGTGCAGGAGACGCAGGTTTGATCCCTGAGTCAAGAAGATCCCCTGGAAGGGAAAATGGCAACCCACTGCAGTAGTCTTGCCTGGAAAATCTTATGGGCAGAGGAGCCTGGCAGACTACAGTCCATGGCGTCGCAAAGAGTCGGACACGACTTAGCAACTAAACAACACAACAAACAGTACAAATAAGTTTTAGAAACTTTTCTATATGTTGACTGCAGTTAAAATTTTTGAAGAAGCACAGTTTTAAACCCCAATAACATTTACACCTGACAGAACACATAGAATCAAAGAGAATCACAATAAACAAATTAGAATATCTGCCTATGGAGGCAGAGGGTTGGAAATGTAAATGGAGAATGCAGAGAAAATGGGATGCATGAATAAATAAATAAAAAGACATCCAGTCTAGTGGTCAAAGATAATGAGTTCCCTTTACCTTCTGCCCCTGAATATTGAACATGATAAAGCAGATGGGGCTTACAAATCTTTTCAAAATCAACAGGTGCAAAGTCAAATCACATGAAGATTATTATGATAAAGGGTTGCTACAGAAGGTTTCCCAAGGTGGAAGATTTTGAAGGCCCCTCTGAGTGGTCATCTCTCCAAGGTTTGATTTGTGGACTCCTGCCCAGTGTTCCTGAAGGATTCCAATGCAACGCTTGGTGCATCAGCCCATCTCACACTAAAACTCAAAAAACCAGTGGAGAAAGCAAGAGATTAAAGTCATGTTCTTATAAGAGCAAAAGAGGGGAAAAAAATTGCCTCTATAGTTTTAAAAACAAGAAACAAAACCCGGCAGCTGGGAAAATGAGTGCTTGTGTAAACCTCAGCCATCCTCAGCCTGGAGAAGAATCATGAGGGTAACACCGAGTCTACTCAGCTCACTTCTGGCCACAATATCTCATGTTGGCTCCCAATCCTAGCATCCCCATCTCCATTGATGGGCAAATACGCATTTCCCCCTCAATATTAAGGCCACCTGTTCCACCTAATCTCCCCACGCTCAGTTTACTCGTTCAACTTGTTGTTTACTGAAACTGAAATTGAGAGAAAGCCAATTGTCCTGAATCTTATGAAATGGCTTCCTGTTACTGTGTTGTGTGCCTTCCTGCCTTAACCCGTGTGTCTACTAACATATCAACTAGAAATATTCCTTGCAGACTTCTTTAGTGGTACAGTGGATAAGAATCCACCTGTCAATGCAGGGGACACGAGTTTAATCCTTGGTCTGGGAACATTCCACATGCCGGGGAGCAACTAAGCCCGCGAACTGGAACTACTGGGCCTGCCAACCGCAACTAGAGAGTGCGTGCACCGCAACAGAAGGTCTTGCATGCTGCAGCTAAGACTCGATGCGGTCAAGTATTTTTTTGTAAAAATTACACAGCATATGATTACCTTTCTGTCCCAAAGAGCCTGTCATCAATGTTCTCAAACATGGCGTCTTATTTTTCTTTTGAACTTTTTCTTTTGTGTTGGGGTGTAGCCAGTTAACAACGCTGTGGTAGTTTCAGGCGAACAGCGAAGGGACTCAGCCATAGACATGCACGCATCCACTCTCCCCAAGCCCACCCCCACAATCCAGGCTCATGGCATCTTTTCAAAAATTATAGTTGATTTACAGTGTTGTGTTAATTTCTGCTGTATAGCAGTGTGATTCAGATACATATATGTATGTTGTTGTTCAGTCACCAGGTGTGTCCAGCTCCTCAAGACCCCATGGACTGCAGCACACCAGGCTTCCCTGTCCCTCACCCTCACCATCTCCTGGAGTTTGCCCAAGTTCATGTCCATTGAATCAGTGATGCTATCCAACCATCTCATCCATATATATATATATAGACATTCTTTTAAAAATATTCTTTTCCATTATTGTTTATCATAGGATAATGAGTATAGTTCCCTGTGCTGTACAGTGAGTGAGAGAGTGAAGTCGCTCAGTCATGTCCGACTCTTTGCGACCCCATGGACTGTAGCCTACCAGGCTCCTCAGTCCACAGAATTTTCCACACAAGAGTACTGGAGTGGGTTACCATTTCCTTCTCCAGGGGATCTTCCCAACCCAGGGATCAAACCCAGGTCTCCTGCACTGCAGGCAGATGCTTTACTGTCTGAGCCACCATTTTATTATCCACTCAAACATGGCATCTTAATACCAACTCAGAATGGATGCAGTAGCCTTGTCCTCCCGGTAAGAAAGGCAATTTATTCCTGAGAGCCAACAGGTCTGCCACCACGTTCCGAACCCACAGCACTTTAATGAATATGTCACCCCTTTCGTCTCAGAATTCTGAACCCACCTCATTTTCTCCATGAATCTATCTCAGACTCATTTGAGATTGATCTGAGCATCTCTTTGTTTCTCTCGTTTCAGGACACTCCAGTTCCCCAAAACTGCCTTCACCTACCATCAACAACTAATAACTTAGAGTGTCCCTTCCCAAGCCCCAGCATCTGTAAGGAAACTAGACTGTTCTGTTAGTCCTCAATATGCCTCAGTGTCATCTGAGAGCAGGAAGTCTCAACTCATCAGACCCAATGTACCTTCTACTTTCTTGAAATGAAATTTGCTACTAATGGAACCCACCTACACAGTTCTTAAAAATCAAGATAATGCACTAACTTCAACGTAAAAGGAATATATCAAATGATTTTCTGCATCAATTGAACTAATCTTATGGTTAATTCAATTGATGCAGAAAAATCTAAAAGCTTTTGTCCTTTAGACCATTTATATGGTAATGTTTGATATTGCTGGGGTAAACTCTGCCTGGTAATAATCTATATTTTTGAATACACTGTTAATGTCTATTAGCTAACATTTTATTGGGGATTTTCATTTCATAAATGAAACAGCCCTAGAATTTTCTTTTCATGGATTCTTATCTGGTTTTTCAATCTAGGTTGTACTAAGCTCAAAAAATTAAATGGATAAGTTCACTCTTTTGTTATTATGCATAAGATCAGAAACTTGAAAGTTTGCTACAATTCACCTACAAAATCAAGTAGTGTTTTGAAGGAGGAGAGTTCATTGACTACCACTTTGGTTTCCTTAATACTCACTGGCCTATTCAATACCTCACTTTTGTGTCTATTTGGACATGTTATATTTTTCTTGGAATGTATCCTTTTCATCCAGGTTTTCAAACTCATTGGCATATTATTCATCATTCTTCTTTTAAAAGAATTTCATTCTACATCTTGTTTTTGTAATTTTCTTCCCCCACTCACTTTTTTTATTACTCTTTGTCAGAGATTTGTCTCCCTTATGAGTCTTTTCAAAGACATTGTCTGTTATTCTCTATGGCATTTATTTCTGCCTTACCATTGTTTCTTTCTTATTTCTTTGAATTCAGTAATATAAACTGTGGCATTAGCACAAAAATGGAAAAGTAGACCCATAGAACAGCATAAATGCAGACCTGTGGATATAAAGGAACCTAGCGTGTAACAGATAAATGGAGAAAGGACAGTTGCTTTGTTGAAGGTGTTTAAAAACCTGACTCATGACTTGGAGAAAAATAAAAACAGACCCCTACCTCATACCACATACAAAAAATGGACTCTAGATAGAGGACCTAAATGTGAAAGATAAAACTCTAATGTTAATAAGAGGAATTATAGGAGGATATCTTTGTGACCTAGGGGCTTGGAATGACTTATTAGATAAAAGTGCAAGACTGTAATTCATATGGTAAAGAGTTGATTGATTTGATTACATCAAATTAAAGGATTTGTGCTTGGTGAAAGACACTGGAAAAAGGTAAAAGATAATCTACAGATTGGGAGAAGATATTTGCAGTGTTTAAATCAACAAAGGATTTAACATCTAGAGCATCCAAGGACTTCCTGTGAATCAACAAAAAATACCCACTACTAATTGGGCAAAGCACAGAATAGACAGTTTACCGAAGAAGAAATTTGAAAAGCCAAGAGCATATATGACGAGGTATTCAAGATAATTGGAAATCTGAGAAGTTAACATAACAGTGAGATCTGACTTTACATTTATGAGACTGACAAAATTAGAAAACAGGATAATGCCCAGTGCTGATGAAGCTGTAAGGACCTACAAACCCACCTGCATGACTGCTGGGAGTGTAGACTTGGGCAGGGCTATCTGGCAGTACCCTGCCAAATGAAATACGCGTTTAACAGTGAACCATATGCTGATTTTTGATGGAATTTTATACTGAGTTATCTTCTACTTTTAGAAAAATATGAAAACATAATAATGGTATCATATAATTAAGTCAGAGTGGGCTGATTATAGGCCTTTGCTACTTTAAAGGGCTTCCCAGGTGGTGCTAGTGGTAAAGAACCCACCTGCCAAGAGACAGAAGAGATGTGGGTTAGATCCCTGGTTTGGGAAGATTCCCTTGAGGAGGAAATGGCAACCCACTCCAGTATTCTTGCCTGGAGAATCCCATGGACAGAGGAGCCTGACGGGCTACAGTCCATGGGGTCACCAATAGTTGGACACAACTGAAGCAACTTAGCATGCACACCACTTTAAAAACACTGTAATTCAAAATATGTTCATTATGTAAGTATAATGTTTATTTTGAATATTTAGAATTTTTTGAATTTTCATTATCAAATTAACCAGAAATTAATATTTCATTTACCATATATAGATTTTTAAGTGTTCATGAAGTTCATTTTAAGTATTCTTAATGCATCCTAATATTAAATATCAATTTTGAGAACTTTACATATAAATAGATTTAATTTATAAAAAAATATTTGTTTCCAAATCTGTATTAGGGTTCTCTAGAGAAACAAAAGCAATAGACCTAAGGAATTAGGTCACACAGTTATGGAAGCTGACAAGCCCCAAGATCTGTAGGGTGAGTGGGCAAGCAGGAAGAGCCAGTGTTTCATTTTAAATCGAAAAGCAGAAAAAAAGCTTGATGTTCCAGTTCGAAGACAGTCAGGCATAAAGAATTCTCCCTTATTCTGGGGAAAGTCTGACTTTTTGTTCTATTCAGGCCTTCAACAGATTGGATGGGGCCCACACACATTGGGGAGGGCAATCTGCTTTACTCAGTTTACCAATTCACATGTTAATCTCATCCCAAAGGACCCTCACAGGAACACCCAAGATAATGTTTGGCCAAATAGCTAGCAGTCTGTGACCCCATCAAGTTGACACATAGAATTAACCATCACAAGTTTACCTCCTTCAACTTGACACTCATAGGCATCTCCTTAAATTATACTTAATTTCCAAATGAAGATAATACAAAGGTTATCCTTCTACTTAACATGATACAGCTGTCCTGTGTACAGCAAAAATGAATGAACCCCTTCCCCAGAAGAGGAGGTAAAGTCCTTGTATGATGTCTCCTCTTCTCTTATCCCATGACGTAAATATTATGATTTGCTACATGAATAACCACATACCAGGAACCAGGGGATATGTTAATTTGCTCAAACAATGAAACCACATTGGTACAGCAGCTACAACCCAAGTTACCACCTGGTTAAGCTTGCAAGGAAATGGCAGCCCACTCCAGTATTCTTGCCTGGAGAATTCCATGGACGGAGGAGCCTGCCAGGCTACAGTCCATAGGGTCACAAAGAGTCAGACACAGCGGAGCAACTACCACTCACTCAAGCTTGCAACAATCTGCTGTCATTCTCCAAGATCCATCTGTCTTCTGCACAGGCCGAATCGGAAAGCTGAATGTGGATGCGATGGGAATCACTACCCCTGCATCTTTTAAAACCTTGCTGGTGACACTAATCTCTTCAATCCCTCAGGAATGCAGTACTGCATTTAGTTTATTATTTTCCCAGGTAGAGGCAGTTCTAGTGTCGCCCTCACTTCACAGGTCAGGGAAACAGGTAGAGATTCTGCCAGCTGCTGAGTAGATCTACTGCAAGTATGCATTCTGTGACTGGGGAAAGAACCATAAGATGGGTTTGGGAACCCAGGTGGCCCACTGCGAGACAGATCTGAGCTAAACCTACATTGATCCCCTGACCTCCATAAGTCCATACTCTGACTGGTGGCCCACAGTGGTCTCCTAGAAGTAATGTCCGTTCAGAGTCAGTGTCCGGTAGTCCCCCCAGAGATCTGCTTATTCCGTTACTCAATGCACAGTTACCCTAGTAAAAGCTCTAGGTCCTTTTGTGGAGGCTGAGAGAAAGATTAACAGTATGAACTTTTGGCAGTGTTCCTGTAGGAGACCTGGCCTCACCATTCCAACTTTCAGGATCCTATTCCTTACCAATTAGCTCTCTCTCACTTTAACAGGGGACACCTTGTAAGACCAGGAGTTCAACTTGTGTTGAAATTCAGCCAGCTGCAGGATGAGAATCTGGGTTTGATTTTCAGCAATCTCAGTCCTGGAACTACAGGAGATAATGACCTCCAGGGTACACCTAGAAGCTGTCAGGTCTTGTGCTGGAATTTCAAATTCTTGAGCTCATTCTTTACTTTCCCCACTTTGTAGATCAACCTTAGAAGCAACCAGACAATCTCATTATATTCATTAATTTAAGAAAAATGTTCAAAAATATATAGATCCTTGCTCCTTATGAGTAGTTGATTAGGAGTATCCACTGGTAATAGTTTGTGTATCTCTATGAGCAGTTCATGGAATATCAGTGCTTTCTTTTCCACTGGGATAGTCATTGTGTGTGTTAGTCGCTCAGTCGTGTCCAACTCTTTACAGCCCCATGGACTGTAGCCCATCAGGCTCCTCTGTCCATGGGATTCTCCAGGCAAGAATACTGGAGTGTGTTGCCATTTCCTTCTCCAGGGGATCTTCCTGATCAAAGGATTGAACCCCAGTCTCCTGCATTGCAGGCAGATTCTTTACCATCTGAGACACCAGGGAAGTAGCCACCAGTCTCAAAACGCTAATCAGATTACAAAGCCAATTCAAGAAACCCCAGAACCAATTCAGAAACTCATTCTTAAAATTCTGTTCCTTTAGACTGTTTTCATTATCAAAATCAAGATTAGGGCTCTGCAGAGAAACAGAAGCAATAGGATGTGTATATATAGATAGAGATTTTTTTTAGAAAGAATTGGCTCATAAAACTATGGAGGCTAACAAGCCCCAAGATCTACAGAGTGAGTTGGCAAGTGGGAGACTCAAGAGAATCAGTGGTGTAGTTCCAGCCCAAATGCCAACTGACCCAGGAAGAGCCATTGTTTCCTTTGAGTCTAAAGTCAGGAAAAAGCTGCTGTCCCAGTTAGAAGGCAGTTAGGGAGGAAGGATTCTTTTTTACCTGGGGGGGAGGGTCAGCCTTTTTGTTCTATTCAGGCCTTCTACAGATTGGATGAGGCCCACTCAATCAGAGAGTGCAATCTGCTTTCTTCAGTCTGCTAATTTAAATGTTAATCTCATCCAAAAACACTCTCACATACACACCTGGAACAATGTACAAATATCTAGGCACCCTATGGCCCAGTAAGATTTACACATAAAATTAACCATTACAAGGTAATACTCTGGAGGTCCAGTGATTAGAACTGGGCACTTTCACTGCTGAGGGGAATTAAGATCCTGCAAGCCATGCAGCACAGCCAGAAATAAATAGACAAATAAAATTAACCATCACAATATCATAATGGACTTTTGGGGTAAAGATGCGATGTCATCATATCTCCAAAACCAGCTCCACGTCCGTGAATGGTGTTTATATCATGAGTGTTAGTCGTTCGGTCATGACCTGTTGGATTGTAGCCCACCAGCCTCCTCTCTCCTTGGAATTTTCCAGGCAAGAATACTGGAGTGGTTTGCCATTTCTTTCTCCAAGGGATCTTCCTGACCCAGGGATCGAACCCAGGTCTTCTGCATTGTAGGTGGATTCTTAACCACTGAGCCAGCAGGGAAGCCTTACATCATGAAGTGAAGTCGCTCAGTCGTGCTTGACTCTTTGCTACCCCGTGGAGTATAGCCCACCA
Organism: Ovis aries; assembly: GCF_016772045.2. Classification (NCBI taxonomy): domain Eukaryota; kingdom Metazoa; phylum Chordata; class Mammalia; order Artiodactyla; family Bovidae; genus Ovis; species Ovis aries. The sequence continues at coordinate 51,054,402 of NC_056080.1, forward strand.
GGCTCCTCTGTCCATGGGATTTTCCAGGCAAGAATACTGAGTAGGTTGCCATTTCCTTCTCTAAGGATCATCTCAAATTTGGATTTGAATGCCCAACAAGCCCTCATTCCTCAGCTTAAATGTCTGATTTGTATACAAAATGTTTGAGAGAAGCAACAATACCAAACAGACGATTCTATGTTAAACTATTCCAATAAATATTTCATGAATTACTTTTTATTTTGGAGCAATCACAAAGACAAGTTGCAAGAACAGTACAGAGAATTTTTTTTCCGAACCATTTGAGAGCAAGTTGCAGACCTAGTGCCCATCACTTCTGAATATTTCAATGTGCTTTTCTACAAACAAGGATATTTTCCTACATAACCACAATTCACCCATCAATGTCATGAAATTAATGTCAATCCATCACTATCACCTAATTCTCAGATCCCATCCAGATTTCACCAGTTATCTTAATAATAGCCTAAAATTTATAGCAAAAGGACTCAATCCAGGATCATGCATTGCATTTTTATGAACATTTTGAAACAAGTCTGTGTGGTGAGTGAGGCCATGGTGACAGGAAGATGTCCTGAAAACCTGAGGTTTAAGTAATACATTGTTTTATTTATTGTTTTATACAGAGGAGCCTTCATCTGTAAGAGTTTGCCTTTTGATCTGATTTCTATGGGAAATGGTAGTATCAGTATGGTGAAATGAAATACAAGGTACTAACCTCTCTCCTGTTTTCAACTTTGTATAAAGACAAGGGCTCAGAACATTCTCTGTTGTTTCACAAGTGTGTGAGCTGAGTCAGAGGAAGAATATTTTCAAAAGTTTGTGAGCCACAATAAAAATTGAAAGTTTTTTTCCATGGTCAATTGGTACCTGACAGATTTGTGGAGAGATGAGCTGAATTTTTTGGTCCCTGAATATAGTTTATAGAAATTTGTAAGGATTTTGTGAAAAGAAGTTAATGTGAACTGACAGTTTGGGGAGTTAAAAGCAAAAACTCTGGAAAGTTTTTGGAGCTTTGGAAAAGTGAGGTTAAAAGTTATTCCCTTGGTAATGTTGCTGTTATAATTTGAATCACAAAGACAAAAATTTTAATGGAGTAGAATAATGTGAATAACTTCAAGGAAAGAATCATCATTTAAAAACCATTAAGATGTTCAACTGGATTTAAATGATTTCAAGAATGAAGTAGAAATTCTGGCTAGTGGTGAGAAAAACTCATAAATTTTTCCTTTCCATTTACCACCGCCTACTTGAGAAAAAAAAAAAATCTCATTAATAGCCACAGTCAAGATTTTGAAGAGATTATGAGAAGTCCTGATCAGGAATTGTGTGTAGCCATTTCCAGCATAAAACCTTATGTAAAATGTATATTCCAAAAAAGATGATCGAATGTGTCATTAAAATGTGAAAATAGTTTATTTCCATATTTATACAAATGAAAGATTTACTGTCTCCTCTAATACTGTATAGTTTATTTTTGTCACAACTATATAGAATAAATAGAGGGACTTCCCTGGTGGTCCAGAGATTAAGACCCAGGGTTTCCGCTGCACAGAGGTGGGGGAGGAACCGATTTGATCCCTTCTATCTCTGGTCGGGGAACTAAGACCACACATGATGTGCAGCACAACCAAAAAAAAAAAAAAAAAAAACCAAAATAAAAAACCAAAGTAGCACATGTTTTCACCAAGCCCTCTTCCCACTCCTTTCTCCGCACCCCCATACCTCCTCTGAATTGGAGCCACAGCCAAGGTGATGTTTCCTCTGAGCTATAGTCTTGCTCCAGCTCTGGGAGCCCAAGCACCAGGACTGAGAACATCTAATGATAATAATGGCAGCTAACAGTTACTGAGGACTTGATTTATGCCGAACACTAAATACAGGAAAAGAAGTGAAAGTGAAAGTCATTCAATTGTGTCTTACTCTTTGTGGCCCGCCAGCTTCCTCTGCCCATGGAATTCTCCAGGCAAGAATGCTGGAATGGGTAGCCATTCCCTTCTCCAGGGGATCTTCCCGACCCAGAGATGGAACACCAGTCTCCTGCCTTGCAGGCAGGTTCTTTCCTGAGCCACCAGGGAAGCCATACTAAATACATAATCGTATTTAATTATCTTACTCAACTACTAAATGCATAATCTTTTTAGTTCTCACAATAACCCTCTGTGGTAGGTATTATTATTCTACTGTTCTCCGTCATTAGAAAGATATGGGATCTAGACTATAAGAGACTAAGTTATTTGCCAAAATTTACACAGCCAGTAATCCTTGGAGGCAGGAGCATTTGCACCCAAGCAGTTCAGTAGCCTCTGGGTGGGTGGTTCCTTCCCTCTGAGTACCCAATGTACCTGCTCCTTCTGGGCCCCTTTCTGCTCCGTGTGTAGGGAGTTAGAGAACGCCATGTTTGGAAAAAGAACGAGACCGGCACTTTACAGAACAGATCACCTTTAATGAGGCAGGAAGGGGCAGCAGTCAGATTAGTAAGCTGCTGCCCTAACCCAAGAAAAGAGTAAGTATATATAGGCTTATATGTGGAAATCTACTGTCTTAAGGGGGCCTGTTCTTCTCCAAGGTTGTTCGGATTAGTTATCTCTTAAACGGCTGGGGCCGGAGAAGGCAATGGCACCCCACTCCAGTACTCTTGCCTGGAAAATCCCATGGGTGGAGGAGCCTGGTAGGCTGCAGTCCATGGGGTCGTGAAGAGTCAGACACGACTGAGCGACTTCACTTTCACTTTTCACTTTCATGCATTGGAGAAGGAAATGGCAACCCATTCCAGTGTTCTTGCTTGGAGAATCCCAGGGACGGGGGAGCCTGGTGGGCTGCCGTCTATGGGATTGCACAGAGTCGGACACGACTGAAGCGACTTAGCAGCAGCAAACGGTTGGGGCAAGGAATTCTAGAGATCGACCAGAGACTGGGACCATCTGGGAGCTGGGCATAATCAACCTTAACGTCCATTTTCTTGGGGTGAGAGAGTTTTTTTTTTTGCATAGAATGGTAGGGAGGACCTGGAGGGGAGTTTTAACTCCAGGTTATTTTGAGCTGTGTAATTCTCCTTCACTGCTGGGCCTCAGCTGTTCATCTGCAGTGGTTGGTTGTATAGAGGGGTCGATGTCAGGGCTATCCCAGGTCAAGCTATAGGCTGAACAGGTGACCACACAGTAGGACAGGCCCAGCTGGGGCCACTGAGGTCTACAGTTAGGGGGAATCAGGAAGTAATGGAGCACCAGCCCCTGATCAAGCCTGTCGCTCAGCCCCAGTCTGGGGAAAAGGCCTGGACTTTCACCTACACTCCAGTCTACCTGATCGTGAGGCAACACAGTGTATGCCAACATGCAGAGGACAGAGATATGCCAGCAAGGAGGTCTTTAGAAGAGAATGAGGCCTGACTGGACCAGGTAAAGGGCAGGAAAGGGCTAAATCCCTGTGGCACGTCCTGGCAGTAGTTGAGGGAATGAAATGGCCAGAGAGGAGGCTGGCCCTCAAGGCATCTCCAGAGCTTGAGTCCCTCTAGCCAGCTGCAACTCCCAGCCCCTTTGGACTATGCCCTTTCGCTCAAAGCAGGCCTCCAAAGCCCATCTAGCTCTGTCTTCCACATTTTGCCACTATCATGGTTTCAGACCACCCCTTACGTCTCCCAAGTCTCTCCATCCATCCTGCAAGGTCTAAATCCAATCCCGCCCCCTCCAGAAAAACTTCTAGGGTCCAAGTTAAGTTCCCTTTCCTGATGAATTGGTTGATTTCTTTTTCTTTTCCTAGTCACCATTCTCAGGAAATCAAGCTAATATTTAATGTTATATAGCCTTTTGTTTGTCCTGGTAAAATATATTGTTGTGTGTGCATGTATTTGTAATATATCTAAGGGTGTTATGTTGTATATTTCATTCTGTTTCCTGTTTACACAGCAATATGTCCTTTAATTTTTTAAACTTTTTGTTTTATAATTTCAGACTTATAAATGTTGCAAACCCAATACAAATAATTCTCGTATACTCTTCACCCACCTTCCCCAATGTTACCATTTTACATGATCATAGTACAACTATCAAAACCTGGGAATCAACACTGATACAATACTATTAATCTATTCAAATTTCACCTTGAACTTTATTCAGATTTTACCAGTTTGTAACCTAATATCCTTTTTCTGTTCTTGGATCCCTCAATACAGTTAGTTATCATTATTATGTCTCTCTGGTCTCCTCTAAACTACCATAGTTCCACGGGCTGTCCCAGTTTTTCATGACGTTGACACTTTTGAAGAGTACTGGTCAGTTTATAGCATGTCCCTCAACTGGGTTTTCCTGATGTTCTTGCATGATTAGATTTAGGATTAGATTAGATTAAATGTATGCATTTTTGGTAAGGACCTCAGAAGTGATGCAGCCTTCCCAGTCCGTCATGACGGGGTATGGGATGTTCATATATCATATTATTGATGATATTAACTTTTATCACTTGATTAAGGTGGTGTCTTCCACTGTAAGATTGCTATTTTCACCTTTGTAATTAATAACTAACTTGTGACGAGACACTCAAAATATCTTCACAAATATTCTGTGTTTCACCAAGGTTTCACCCACTAATTTTAGCATCCACTAAATCTGGTCCCATCACTTCATGGCAAATAGATGGGGAAACAGTGGAAACAGTGTGAGACTTTATCTTTTTGGGCTCCAAAATCACTGCAGATGGTGACTGCAGCCATGAAATTAAAAGATGCTTACTCCTTGGAAGGAAAGTTATGACCAACCTAGATAGCATATTGAAGAGCAGAGACATTACTTTGCCAACAAAGGTCCGTTTAGTCAAGGCTATGGTTTTTCCAGTGGTCATGCATGGATGCGAGAGTTGGACTGTGAAGAAAGCTGAGCGCCGAAGAATTGATGCTTTTGAACTGTGGTGTTGGAGAAGACTCTTGAGAGTCCCTTGGACTGCAAGGAGATCCAACCGGTCCATCCTAAAGGAGATCAGCCCTGGATGTTCTTTGGAAGGAATGATGCTAAAGCTGAAACTCCAGTACTTTGGCCACCTCATGCGAAGAGTTGACTCATTGGAAAAGACTCTGATGCTGGGAGGGATTGGGGGCAGGAGGAGAATGGGACGACAGAGGATGAGATGGCTGGATGGCATCACGGACTCGATGGACGTGAGTTTGAGTGAACTCTGGGAGTTGGTGATGGACAGGGAGGCCTGGCGTGCTGCGATTCATGGGGTCGCAAAGAGTTGGACACGACTGAGCGACTGAACTGAACTGAACTGAATGATTCATGCCTGATACAGTTGTTACTGTAGTGTTTCCAGATAGTGATTTTTCTATTTCAACTGTTCCTTCTACACTTTTTTAATGTTATTAGTTAGACTTCTCTTGTATTAAAGACTTTGCTTTCTCCCCTATTTATTGGGCTTCCCAGGTGGCTCTAGTGGTAAAGAATTCACCTGCAATGCAGGAGAAATGGGAGACGCAGGTTTGATCCCTGGGTTGGGAAGATCCCCTGGAGGAGGAAATGGCAACCCACTCCAGTATTCTTGCCTGGAGAAACCCATGGACAGAGGCTAGTTCATTCATTTGTTTACATCTGTAGGGACTCATGAGTTCTTATTTTAGTTTGTGGATTATGATTCATTACACTCTTTATTTATTTTGTTGCTCAAATTTCCCCAGATTTGGACATTGGGAGATCCTTTAAGTTGGCTTTTGTGTGCTTTTGACACGTTCCTTTCATTTTAAGCCCGTCTTAACCCTCTGGTCCCAGCCCTAAAATCATCCATGTCTCTAATATGTTTAGATAGATTATAGATAGATAAGTATATAGATGTGTGCATGTTCAGTTGCTCAGTCGTATCCAATTCTTTGTGACCCTATGGACTGTAGCCCCAGGGCTCCTCTGTCCATGGGATTTTCCTGGCAGGTTACTAGAGTAGGTTGCCATTTCCTTCTTCAGGGGATCTTCCCGACCCAGGATTGAACCCACGTCTCCTGCATTGCAGGCCAATTCTTTACCACTGAGCCACCGGGGAAGTCCAAATAAATAGATAGATGCTTTATATATCAGCAATATATCTATATATCAGCTTTATTGAGATATAATTGTCTAAAATATACATACTAAGTATAACACTATTATTGAAATACAATTCACATATCACACAATTCACCCATTTAAATGTACAATTCAGTGTCTTTTAGCATATTCAGAGTTGTTAGACCATCATCACCATTTAAGCTTATGATATTTTCACCACTCACAAAAGGAAAATTTGTACCTGTTAGCTGTCATTTCCCATTTCCCTTCAATCTCCATCTGCCACCTCCCTAGGCAACACCTAGGGCTTTCCAGGTGGCCCTAGTGGTAAAGAATCCACCTGCCAATTCAGGAGGCATAAGAGAGGCGGGTTCGATCCCTGGGTCAGGAAGACCCCCTAGAGGAGGAAATGGCAACCCACTTCAGTATTCTTGCCTGGAGAATCCCATGGACAGAGGAGCCTGGAGGGCTACAGTTCACAGGGTCATAAAAAGTCAGACACGATTGAAGCAACTTAGCATGTAGGCAACCACTAATCTACTTTCTGTTTCTATAGACTTCCTAGTCTGGACATTTCATATAAATGGAATCATACAACATGTATCTTTTGTTTCTGGTTCCTCTCATTTAGCATAATGTTTTCAAGGTTTGTCCATGTTTTAGCATGGGTCTGTACATCACCTATTTTTATTGCAAACAATATTCTATTGTATGGATATACCACATTTTATTTATCCATTCATCTGTTAAAGACATTTGGGTTTGTTCCACTCTTGGTCTATAATAAGTAGTGGCAGCATATATTGTAAGACATATTCTTGCATGTAAGACAGAAAGCAACCTCAGCCGCTTTACAGCACTATGGTGTACAAAATCCTTATTTTTCCTGTCTACTCAGCAAGAGTGGACACCCAGATTGCTTCTGATTCTTTGTGCCATCACAAATTTTGAGGTGATGAGCACCCTCCAGTATGTTTCCTCATGCACATTTGAGAGAATTTCTTTGAGATATATGTCAAGGCATGGACTTGCATAGTGTATGTTCTTAACTGGAGTCCTCCAAAAGGGCTGCTCCATCTTCACTCCTATCAGCCATTTACAAGGATTATCGAAAAAGCAAGAGAGTTGAGAAAAACATCTATTTCTGCTTTATTGACTATGCCAAAGTCTTTGACTGTGTGGATCACAATAAACTGTGGAAAATTCTGAGAGAGATGGGAATACCAGACCACCTGACCTGCCTCTTGAGAAACCTGTATGCAGGTCAGGAAGCAACAGTTAGAACTGGACATGGAACAACAGACTGGTTCCAAATAGGAAAAGAAGTATGTCAAGGCTGTATATTGTCACTCTGCTTATTTAACTTAGATGCAGAGTACATGAGAAACACTGGGCTGGAAGAAGCACAAGCTGGAATCAAGATTGCCAGGAGAAATATCAATAACCTCAGATATGCAGATGACACCAGCCTTATGGCAGAAAGTGAAGAAGAATTAAAGAGCCTCTTGATGAAAGTGAAAGAGGAGAGTGAAAACGTTGGCTTATAGCTCAACATTCAGAAAACTGAGATCATGGCATCTGGTCCTATCACTTCATGGCAAATAGATGGGGAAACAGTGGCTGACTTTATTTTTCGGGGCTCTAAAATCACTGCAGATGGTGACTGCAGCCATGAAATTAAAAGATGCTTACTGCTTGGAAGGAAAGTTATGACCAACCTAGACAGCATATTAAAAAGCAGAGACATTACTTTGTCAACAAAGGTCTGTCTAGTCAAGGCTGTCTAGTCAAGGCTGTGGTTTTTCCAGTGGTCATGTATGGATGCGAGAGTTGGACTGTGAAGAAAGCTGAGTGCCAAAGAATTGATGCTTTTGAACTGTGGTGTTGGAGAAGACTCTTGAGAGTCCCTTGGACTGCAAGGAGATCCAACCTAAAGGAGATCAGTCCTGGGTGTTCATTGGAATAACTGATGTTGAAGCTGAAACTCCAATACTTTGGCCACCTGATGCAAAGAGCAGACTCATTGGAAAAGACCCTGATGCTGGGAAAGATTGAGGGCAGGAGGAGAAGGGGATGACAGAGGATAAGATGGTTGGATGGTATCACCAACTCAATGGACATGGGTTTGTGTTGGTGATGAACAGGGAGGCCTGGCGTGCTGTGGTTCATGGGGTTGCAAAGAGTCAGGCACAACTGAGCGACTGAACTGAACTGAACTTACAGCTTCACACACACACCCCAACACTTGGTCTTATTCAGCTTTAAAATTTTTTTCACCAGTCTAATAGGTGTAACAATATATCTGCATTAGTCTTTGTTGTTGTTTTGGGCCATGCAGTGTGTAGGATCTTAGTTCCCCAACCAGGGATCAAACCTGCGCCCCCTGAAGTGGAATCATAGAGCTCCACTGGACCTCCAGGGAAGCCCCTTTAATTTTGTTTTAATTTCTATTTGTCTGATGGCTGCTTAGTTTGAGCATTTGTTCATGAGCCTGTTAGCCTTATGGCTTGCTTTCCTTTTCATATTCTTTGTAGACCTGTTTGCATCTGAAGTCCTCTCCAAAGGTTTCCCTTCTGTGTGGTCTACACCAGTGATCCCAGTCCTGCAGGAAACCTGGATGTCAACCAGGGATTCTATACTCTGTACCATGGGGCACTCACAGATGCCTCTCTCTCTCTGATTTCTTGACCTGTCTGAACAAACTTCCCTAACTCTGGTCCTCAGCACCCTCTTCTTTTCAAAGTCTCCCTGTGGATCAAGGCCATGATGATGGAGTCACATTCATGCCTCCCTACTGACCCTTAGGATGCAACTCCTGTGCTTTCCACACACTTCCACTCATCCCTGTATGTGTCCACAAGCTATCTTTCCTCCCCAAAGCTATATAACCTTTTATCAGAAAACTCCAGGGACACTCCACTGTCCAAAATCTCCTGAAAGGATTCTGTGTGGGGTCCTCTCAGGGGAAGGAGGCGCTGTAGAAGCTATCATCCAGGAGGTTTCACTCTTGTCAAGGCCCTGCACTACCTATCTGGAGCAGATCATGAGGATAAAACATGGGGTACCCTTTCCTCAAAGAGGCAAGGGTGCATGAAAGATGGAAGAACTTTAGAAGAGCCTGAGACCTGACTGCCAGGAAACCACTAGGAAGGAGGCCCTGGGGCAACCAGGACAGGGAGAGAGATACATATGACCTTCAGTGACTTTTGAGAAATGATGGCCATGGCCTTCAGGCACCTCCAAGCCCAGGCCCCTCCCTCACCAGCCTTAGCTCGTAAATCCTTCCAGATTATGCCCTGTTCCAAAGTAGACTCTTGGCACCTCCCCCACCATCTTTTTCTCACCCACAGATTCCCCCCTTTATTGTGGCTGCCTCCCTCTACTCCTGTCCTTATCTGGACCACTTCCCTCTCTCTACCTCCATCCCCAGCATCCCACAAAATCCAGATATAATCATAGGTTCTCTAGGTGCCTTTTCTGGGTCCAAGTCTCCTTCTTGTCTCCACTTACCTTCCTCCCCAGGAAAGAAACGAGGGACCTTATGGCAGGTGCCCAAGGGAACCAGAGCTGGCAGGTGCTGGAACCAGAGCATGAAGTGGAGAGGACTCTCTTCACCTCAAAGGGTTGGGTGTCCTCCAACACTGTCTTGAAGCTGCCATCTTTCTGGAGGTCACCATAGTCTGCAGGGCTCACAAGTGAAGGCTCTCAGTGACCAAGGCCATGTGAAGTTTAAAGCCCTGCAGTTTCCCACAGCATCTCCCTCCCACCCCACTCTCAACTCATTGCTCCAGCCATTCTCAGCAGGAGAGCAGGGCCCTGCTGTCTGGTCTCTAGGCCTTAGCTACTGCTGCACCCTCAGGGTGATTCTCCTCTCTCTCTTTATAATCAGACACCCCCTAACTCATCACTCCAGACAGCTAATCACCACCTTCTCTGGGATCTTCCCTTACCCTTTCCCTCAGGCTACAGAAAAGTGGAAATATTAAGCTATGAAGAATATATAAAGTTGAAATAGAGAACACAATAGAGGAGTAAAATAGGTTGAATACAGATAAAGAATGAATAAGGGAATTGGAAGATTCGATTGAAGAATTCTTTCAGAAAGCAGAAGAATAAATATGTAGAAAATATTAAGTTAAAAAACTAAGAGAAACGGAAAATAGAAAAGCCTCGATAGTGGTCTCAGAAAAAGAGTAAAAATAAAAAAACGAGAGGAGAAAATACTTAAAGAATGGAGATAAATATCCCAGGATTAAAGTTTACTGAATATCAAATCACTTTACAAACATCAATTGTACTGCATATAAATTTATTGGCCAGAAGCAGTTAGAAAATAAAATGTTTTAATTAACACTTAAATGGCATTTAAAAATCAATTATTTAGAAATATATCTTAAAAGGACATGTAAGTGCTTTGTGGAGAAAACTGCAACTTTTTAAAGAGAGATTAAAGAAGATGTAAACAAATGAAGTGATATACTGTATTCACAGGCTGATGAACTCAGTATTACAAGGATGTCGGTTCTCTTCAAATTGATTTACAGATTCAATATAAATCCAAATAAAGCCTTAATGGGTAGTCATTGTTTTGTAGAACTTGACTACTTCCAAAATTTATATAGAAATGAAAAAGGCCAAAAATATATATTACTCCTGAAGAACAACAGAGAAGTTTTGTTCTATCAGATGATCAGATTTTTAAAATAAAGTTACAATAATTCCGACCATAGTATTGCCATGCATGCATGCTAAGTAGCTTCAGTTGTGTCCAACTCTTGTGACCCCATGGATGGTAACCCACCGAACTCCTCTGTCCATGGTATTTCCCAGCAAGAATACTGAAGTGGGTTGCCATTTCCTCTTCCAGGAGATTTTCTTGATCCAGGGATCGAAACTGCATTTCCTGCATCTCCTGCATTGGCAGGTGGATTCTTTACCACTGACCACTGGGAAAGCCCCATAGTATTGCACAAGGATAGAAAACTAGCCTAGTGGAACAAACTGCTCAGAAAAAGACCCATGTGTGTGATTTAACAAAATGTAGCACTGGAAAACAGAAGTACCAGGGCAATTTTATGTTGAGACAATTGGGTGTCCAAATAGGAAAATAAGCAAACAAACAAAAATATCTAAATTGGATGTTTACCTCACATATCTAAAAAATCAATAATTCACAATTAGTTATAAACCTAAATGTGAAAAGCAAAGAAGATAACATAGGAGAATTTATTTTTGACTTTGGGATAGTAAAACATTTCTTAAACAAGACACCAAAATTACTAATGATAAAGGGATTGATAAAATGGACTATGTTAAAAATAATAACTTATTTTCACCTAGGCTTCCCTTGTGGCTCAGCTGGTAAAGAATCTGCCTGCAATGCTGGAGACCTGTGTTCGATGCCTGAGTTGGGGAGATCCCCTGGAGAAGGGAATGGCTACCCACTCCAATATTCTGACCTGGAGGATTCCATGGACTGTATAGTCCATGGGGTTGCAAAGAATCAGATACAACTGAACGATTTTCACTTATTTTCACCTAGAAATACCATAAACTGTGCAAAGGTAAATTACAGAATGGGAAAAGACATATTTTCACCGTTTAAAACCATCAAAGATTTCATATCCAGATTACAAAATGAAATCTTACAGTTCAACAAAAGATCTATAATCAATAGAAAAATATTCGACAGGGAATTCCCTGGCAGTCCAGTTGACAGGACTCCATACTTTCACTGCCAAGGGCCCAGATCCTATCCCTGGTCGGGAAACTTAACATCCCACAAGCCGTGGCCAATAAATTTTTTTAATTAAAAAATATTTGAAAGATTTGAATGAACATTTCACAGGAGAATATCCAATAGCCAGTAAGTGGCCACAAAAAGGTGCTCAGTTTCATTAGTTTTCAGGGAAATGCCAATTTAAACCATATGAGATACTATGCTTCTCAGATTGGCAAAAATTAAAAACTGACAGTACTGGTGGTACTGACATGGGACAGACAACAGGGCCTGAACCTAAAAGTTTCTCTGAAAACATAGAGCCTATATTAAAAAACAAACAAGAAACCTCTGTATCTCTTCTAGTCACCAGACTGATGTAGCCTGAAATCAGTCGTAAAGCCAAATACTGCAGGTTGTTGAATTACACCGCAGGCTGAATTCACCAGATCTCCAGGTCTCTTATGTGAAACCTAAAGTCTGCTGGTTGTCAGAAGAATGGGACCTTGGGAATTGAAATTGGAGCATCCAAGTTGATTTGCATTAACCTGAGCGATCCCTAAGCACCAGCTTCCACTGAATCTCCCTTGGTGGCAGAAGCAGCCCTTCCTCCCCAGTCTAATGGGACTGGACCTGAGTGACTTGGGGATCCTCCAACGATTGGCTGATCTTTCTCGAGATCCATTCATTCATATCACCTTTTGGTGCCTCCATCCCCATTACTGGATTCAGACTCCTGTATGTCAGACCTGTAAGAAGAAAGTCTAATTTATGTTGGCAGAAGCACCAATAATATATGTGAGAATTGATTATATGCATGATAGATCAGAGGGAAATAAATACAATTTTAGATTGGGCCAAACATTTTTAATTGTGGTAAAATATATATAACATAAAATTTGCCATTTTATAGGCCAAAGAACTAAACAGACATTTTTCCAAAGAAATATACAAATGGCTAACAAACACATGAAAAGGTGCTCAACATCATTCATTATCAGAGAAATGCAAATCAAAACCACAGTGAGGTACCATTTCATGCCAGTAAGAATGGCTGCTATCAAAAAGTCTACAAACAATAAATGCTGGAGAGGGTGTGGAGAAAAGGAACCCTCTTGCACTGTTGGGAATGCAAACTAGTACAGCCACTATGGAGAACAGTGTGGAGATTCCTTAAAAAGCTGGAAATAGAACTGCCATACGACCCAGAAATCCCACTGCTGGGCATACACACTGAGGAAAGCAGAATTGAAAGAGACATGTGTACCCCAATGTTCATCGCAGCAGTGTTTACAATAGCCAGGACATGGAAGCAACCTAGATGTCCATCAGCAGATGAATGGATAAGAAAGCTGTGGTACATATACACAATGGAGTATTACTCAGCTATTAAAAAGAATGCATTTGAATCAGTTCTAATGAAGTGGATGAAACTGGAGCCTATTATACAGAGTGAAGTAAGTCAGAAAGAAAAATACCAATATAGTATATTAATGCATATATATGGAATTTAGAAAGATGGTAACGATAACTCTATATGCAAGACAGCAAAAGAGACACAGATGTAAAGAACAGACTGTTGGACTCTGTGGGAGAAGGCGAGGGTGAGATGATTTGAGAGAATAGCATTGAAACGTGTATTATCATATGTGAAATAGATCGCCAGTCCAGGTTCGATGCATGAGGCAGGGTGCTCAGGGCTGGTGCACTGGGATGACCCTGAGAGATGGGATGGGGAGGGAGGTGGGAGGGAGGGTCTGGATGGGGAACACCTGTACACCCATGGCTGATTCATGTGAATGTATGGCAAAAACCACCACAATATTGTAATTAGCCTCATTAAAATAAAATTTTTTTTAATTTGCCATTTTAACCACTTTCTAGTATCAGTTCTGCTTCTGCTAAGTCACGTCAGTCGTGTCCAACTCTGTGCAACCCCATAGACGGCAGCCCACCAGGCTCCCCCGTGCCTGGGATTCTCCAGGCAAGAACACGAGTGGGTTGCCATTTCCTTCTCCACTGCATGAAAGTGAAAAGTGAAAGTGAAGTCGTCAGTCGTGTCCGACTCTTAGTGACCCCATGGACTGTAGCCTACCAGGCTCCTCTGTCCATGGGATTCTCCAGGCAAGAGTACTGGAGTGGGTTGCCATTGCCTTCTCCAAGTATACAGTTAGGTGGTGTTAATTACATTCAAAATGTTGTGCGACCATCACCATTATCTAATTCCAAAACTTTTTTTTTTTTTTTACCATCCCAAATAGAAGTTCTGCACCCATTAAGCAATAACGCCCATTCCACTCTGCCCCTGATTCCTGGTAACCTTTAACCTACGTTCTGTCCCTATACATTTGCCAGTTCTAGATATTTCATGTAAGTGGAATCTTAACAATATTTGTCCTTTTATGTTTGGATTATTTCTCTTCGAATAATATTTTCAGGGCTTATGCTCTGTGATGATCTAGAGAGGTGGGACTGGGGGCGGGGAGGTTCAAGAGGGAGGGGATGTATGTATACTTATGACTGATTCATGTCGTACAGCAGAAACCGACACAACATTGTAAAGCAATTTTCCTCCAACTAAAAATAAATTTAAAAAAAGAACCTATTGCCAAATCCAAAGTCATAAAGATTTACCCCTGTGTTTTCTTCTAAGAGTTTTGTGGTTTTAGCTCTTGTATTTAGGCTGTTGATCCATTTTGAATTAATAGTATAGGTATGAAGTAGGGGTCCAACATCATTCTTTTGCATATAAAAATCCAGTTGCACCAGCACCCTCTGTTGAATAGACTATCCTTGCCCCACTGAATGGACTTGGCACTCTCGTCAAAAACCACTTGGCCATTTGATTTGTCTTTTTCAAGATTGTTTTGACTATTCAAGGCCCCTTGAAATTCCATATGAATTTGAGGATTGGCATCTCCACATTTCTGCAAAAAGGCTGTTGGAATTTTGATAGGGATTTTGTTGAATCTGTAGGTTGCTTTGTGTATTAGTAACATCTTAATATAAAATCTTCCAATCTGGGGACTTCCCTGACAGTCAAGTGGTTAAGACTCCAAGCTTCTAATGCACGGGGTGTGAGTTCAATCCCTGGCCAGGGAACTAAGATCCCACATTCTACACAGCGAAAAAAAAAAAAATCTACCTTCATTGTGGCATGTGGCATCTTTAGTTGTGGCATGTGGGATCTAGTTCCCTGACCAGACATCGAACCCAGGCCTCCAGCATTGAGAGTGCAGAGTCTTAGCCACTGGACCACCAAGAAAGTCCCCTACAGATATCTTTTAGATGGTATTGTAAATGAAATTGCTCTTAATTTCATTTTAAAACACAACTGATTTTTATGTGTTGATCTTGTTCCTTGCAGCTTTGCTGAATTTATTAGATATAGGCCTTTTCTGCATCTGAAATGCCCTTTCTGCATCAGTTGAGATGATCATGTAGGTTATTTTTTCCCTTGTTCTATTAATGTGATGTATCTATAACCCTGATTGATTTTCTGATGTTGAACCAGTCTTGCATTCCTGGAACAAATCCCACTAGATCATGATGTATAATCCTTTCAGTATGCTGTTGGATTCTGTTTGCTAGTATTTTGTTGAGGATTTTTGCATCTGTATTCATAGGGGATATTGGTCTGTAATTTTCTTGTGATATCTTTGGTTTTGGTAGGGCCAGACTTTTCAGTATGGGTGCACTTAGCATTCCTGGATGTATGTACTGTGTTAGCTAAAGCAGCTAGCAGTATTTCTAAGATTAGTCCTACTGATTGAAACCTGGACTCAACAGTGTTAGTCGCTCAGTCATGTCTGACTCTTTTTGACCCTGTGGACTGGGGCCCACCAGGCTCCTCTGCCTATGAAATTCTCCAGGCAAGGATACTGGAGTGGGTTGTCATTCCCTTTGCCAAAGAATCTTCCTGACCCAGGGATCGAACCTGGGTCTCCTGCATTGCCTGCAGCTTCTTTACCGTCAGAGCCATCACACTGGGGAAGCCTGTACTCAACAGTAGCCTATGTTAATTGTACAACTGTACAGTGTAGAGGGAGGAATCCAAATGTTAGTGACATCGGTGGTATTCTGGTGAGCATAACTGACTTCCAAAGGTTTAGGGCAATAAGAGTGCTGGGCTCCGCCGGCTCTTGCAGCTGCCGCCACCCCACTGAGGGGCGCTTGATGGGCGCGCCGCCTCGCGTCCCGCTGAATCCCGGAAGCTGCGGCGCCTCCTGCCGGGGAGCCATCGCTGCAGCCTGAGGTCGGCTCCCGGGTCGGAGGCTGCCTGAGGAGCGACGACGGTGGCGGCAACGGGAGCCCCACCAGGAGTCTGGGACTGAGGAACTGCCTGCGGCTTCACAAGGCCAGTATGGACAGAATAACTTACGATGTTTATCCCCGCCCGCTGCTTCTGAGACCTTGAGTGGAAACCAGAGTGCTTCCAGTCAGAGAAGTGCGTGCCACCTTCCCACCCCTATCCGACGGGCACCATGTGGTTCATCCGCGATGGCTGTGGCATTGTCTTTGCCGTTGTCACCTGGTTTCTGGTCTTATATGCGGAGTTCGTGGTCCTCTTCGTCATGCTGATTCCATCCGGGGACTACATGTACAGCGCCATCAACGGAATCGTGTTCAGCCTGCTGGCCGCCTTGGCCCTGGCTTCCCACTGCCGGGCCATGTTGACCGACCCTGGGGCTGTGCCCAAAGGAAATGCCACTAAAGAATTCATCGAGATTTTACAGCTGACGTCTGGGCAAGTGCTGTACAACTGTCCCAAATGTTGCAGCATCAAGCCCGACCGAGCCCACCACTGCAGGGTTTGTAAGCGGTGCATTCGGAAGATGGACCACCATTGTCCCTGGATCAACAACTGTGTCGGCGAGAAGAACCAGAAGTACTTCGTCCTGTTTACAATGTACGTAGCTCTCATTTCCTTGCACTCCCTCATCTTGGTGGTATTCCACTTCATGCATTGCTTTGAAGAAGACTGCAGCTCCTCCTCGGCCACCACGATGACCCTCCTCATTTTCCTCGGCTTGGAGGCGCTTGTCTTCCTCATTTTCACATCGGCCATGTTTGGGACCCAGATGCTCTCCATCTGCACAGATGAGACGGGAATAGAACAACTGAAAAAGGAAGACAGAAGATGGGCCAAGAAAACAACATGGGTGAACCTGAAAGCCGTTTTTGGCCACCCCTTCTCTCTAGGCTGGGCCAGCCCCTTTGTCATGCCAGACCAAGGGAAGGCAGACCCGTACCAGCATATGATCTGAAAGACTCTGACCAGCATTGCCACTCAGACACAAACCACATCCTAGCACTACCCTTGGATTGGGTCTTATGAATGTCCAAACCGAAAAACCAACACAACTCTAAATAAAACATTTTTTGTTTAATGTCTCAAGTAAAATGGCAGAACATTGCAGAAAAAAAAGTCTCTGTGTTTTGTTTTTAAAAGATCGTCCTTTCTGCTTTTCTTTTTTCCTTTGAAAAAATATAATAATTGTATTTATTTTTCGCTGGGCTGGGCTTTCATTGCTGCATGCAGGCTTTTCTCTAGTTGCTGTGAGCAGGGCTACTCTGTAGTTGTACTGCAGCTTCTCATTGCATTGGCTTCTGTTGTTGCAGACCACGGGCTCTAGGGCATGCCGGCTTAGTTTTGGCTCACTGGCTCCGGAGCAGAGGCTCAACAGTTGTGGCATATGGGCTTAGTTGCTCCATGGCATGTGGGATCTTCCCATACTAGGGATCGGACCCTTGTCTCCTGCATTGGCAGGTGGAGTCTTTACCACTGAGCCACCAGGGGAGCCCTCTTTTTCACTTTTTAAAATCATTTGTTACCCATTCATCTGCTGATGGATATCCAGGTTGCTTCTGTGTCCTAGCTATTGTAAATATTGCTGCAGTGAACATTGGGGTACAGGTGTCTTTTTCAGTTCTGGTTTCCTCGGGGTATATGCCCAGTAGTGGGATTGCTGGGTCATATGGTAGTTTTATTCCTAGTTTTAAAGAAATCTCCATACTCTTCTCCATAGTGGTTGCATCCATTTGCATTCCCACCAACAGCATAAGAGGGTTCCCTATTTTCCATACCCTCTCCAGCATTTATTGTTTGTATACTTTTTGATGATGGCCATTCTGACTGGTGTGAGATAGTACCTCATTGTGATTTTGATTTGCATTTCTGTAGTAATGAGCTCGGAGAAGGCAATGGCACTCCACTCCAGTACTCTTGCCTGGATAATCCCATGGACGGAGGAGCCTGGTGGGCTGCGGTCCATGGGTCACTACAAGTCGGCCACGTAGCAGTAATGAGCTATAGTGAGCATTTTTTCATTTGTTTATTAGCCATCTGTATGTCTTCTTTGGAGAAATGTTTGTTTAGATCTTCTGCCCACTTTTTGATTGGGTTGTTTGTTTTTCTGGTATTGAACTACTTGAGCTGCTTGTATATTTTGGAAATGAATTCTTTATCAATTGCTTCATTTGCTATTATTTTCCCCCATTGTGAAGGTCATTTCTTCACCTTGCTTATAGTTTCCTTACATACACACAATGGAATATTACTCAGCTATAAAAAGGAACCCATTTGAGTCAGTTCTAATGAGGTAGATGAACCTATTGTAGCCTATTATACAGTGTAATATTGTAGAGAGTAAGGCAGAAAGAAATAGATACCATATATTAACACATATTTGTGGAATCTAGAAAGATGGGACTGACAATCTTACCTGCGGGACAGCAAAGGAGACACAGACATAAAGAACAGACTTTGGGGATCAGTCAGAGAAGGAGAGGGTGGGATGATTTGAGAGAATAGCATTGAAACATATACATTACCATATGTAGAATAGATGGCCAGTGAGCGTTTGATGTATGATGCAGGCCACCCAAAGCCGGTGCTCTGTGACAGCCTGGAGAGAGAGACTGGAGAAGGAGGTGGGAGGGGGCTTCAGAGGGAGTGGACACAGGTATGCCTATGGCTGATTCATACTGATGTATGGCAAAAACCATCACAATATTGTAAAGAAGTTATCTTCCAATTTAAATAAATAATTTTTAATAGGAGATTTTTAAAATTTAATTATTAAGGGAAGGATAATTGCTTTACAGAATTTTGTTGTTTTCTGTCAAATCTCAACATGAATCAGCCATAGGTATGTCCCCTCCCTCTTGAACCTCCCTCTGAGCTCCCTCTCCATCCCACCCCTCTAGGTTGATACAGAGCCCCTGTTTGAGTTCCCAGAGACATACAGCAAATTCACATTGGCTATCTATTTTACATTTGGTAATGTAAGTTTCCATTTTACCCTCTCCATACATCTCACTCTCTCCCCTCTCCCCATGTCCATAAGTCTGTTCTCTATGTCTGTTTCTCCACTGCTGCCCTGAAAATAAATTCTCCCATACCATCTTTCTAGATTCCATATATATGCATTAGTATATGATATTTATCTTTCTGTTTCTGACTTACTTCACTCTGTATAATAGGCTCTAGGTTCATCTGCCTCATTAGAACTGACTCAAATGTGTTCCTTTTTATGGCTGAGTAATATTCCATTGTGTATACGTACCACGACTTCTTTATCCATTCATCTGTCGATGGACATCTAGGTTGCTTCCATGTTCTAGCTATTGTAAATAGTGCTGCAGTGAACATTGGGGTACAAGTGTCTTTTTCAATTTTGGTTTCCTCAGGGTATATGCCTAGGAGTCATACAGTGCTGGGTCATATGGTGGTTTTATTCCTGCTTTTTTAAGAAATCTAAGTACCATCATCCGTAGTGGCTGTATCAATTTACATTCCCACCAACAGTGTAAGAGCATTCCCTTTTCTCCACACCCTGTCCAGCATTTATTGTTTGTAGAGTTTTTGATGATGGCTCTTCTGACCGGTGTGAGGTGATATCTCATTGTAGTTTTGATTTGCATTTCTCTAATAATGAATGATGTTGAGCATCTTTTCATGTGATTGGTAGCCATCTGTATGTCTTCTTTGGAGAAATGTCTGTTTAGATCTTCTGCCCACTTTTTGATTGGGTTGTTTTTCTCGTATTTTGTATGAGTTGCTTGTATATTTTGGAAATTAATCCTTTGTCAGTTGTTTCATTTGCTATTATTTTCTCCCATTCTGAGGGTTGTCTTTTCACCTTGTTTATGGTTTCCTTTGCTGTGCAAAAGCTTTTAAGTTTGATTAGGTCCCACTTGCTTACTTTTGTTTTTATTTCCATTACTTTAGAAGGTGGGTCATACAGGATCTTGCTTTGATTCATGTCATCAAGTGTTCTGCCTATGTTTTCCTCTAAGAGTTTTATAGTTTTTGATCTTATATTTAGGTCTTTAATCCATTTTGAGTTTATTTTTGTATACGGTATTAGGAAGTGTTCTAATTTCATTCTTTTACATGTAGCTGTCTAGTTTTTCCAGCACCATTTATTGAAGAGGCTGTCTTCGCCCCATTGTATATTCTTGCCTCCTTTGTCAAAAATAAGGTACCCATAGATCCATGAGTTTATTTATGGGCTTTCTATCTTGTTCCATTGGTCTATATTTCTGTTTCTGTGCCAGTAGCTTAGTGTCTTGATGACCGTAGCTTTGTAGTATAATCTGAAGTCAGGAAGTTTGATTCCTTCAGCTCCATTCTTCTTTCTCAGGACTGCTTTGGGTATTCTAGGTCTTTTTTGTTTCCATATGAATTGTGAATTTTTCTGTTCTAGTTCTGTAAAAAATGCCATTGGTAATCTGATAGGAATCTCATTGAATCTGTAGATCGATTTGGTAGTATAGTCATTTTCACAATATTGATTCTTCCTAACCAGGAACATGGAATATCTCTCCATCTGTTATGTCATCTTTGATATCTTTCATCAGTGTCTTATAATTTTCTGTATACAGGTCTTTTATCTCCTTAGGTAGGTTTATTCCTAGATATTTCATTCTTTTTGTTGCAATGGTGAATGGGATTTATTTCTTAATTTCTTTTTCTGATTTTTCATTGTTAGTATATAGGAATGCAAGTGATTTCTGTGTATTGATTTTGTAACCTGCAACTTTGCTAAATTCACTGATTAGTTATAGTAATTTTCTGATAGTACCTTTAGGGTTTTCTATGTATAGTATCATGTCATCTGCAAACAGTGAGAGCTTGACTTCTTCTTTTCCTATCTGAATTACTTTTATTTTTCTTCTCTGATTGCTGTAGCTAGGATTTCCAAAACTATGTTGAATGATAGTCGTGAGAGTGGACACCCTTGTCTTGTTCCTGATCTTAGAGGGAATGCTTGCAGTTTTTCATCACTGAGAATAATGTTTGCTGTGGGCTTATCATATATGGCCTTTACTATGTTGAGGTAGGTTCCTTCTGTGCCCATTTTTTGAAGAGTTTTAATCATAAATGGGTGCTGAATTTTTGTCAAAGGCTTTTTCTACATCTATTGAGATGATCATATGGTTTTTATCTTTCAATTTGTTAATATGGTGTATCACATTGATTGATTTGTGTATATTGAAGAATCCTTGCATTCCTGGAATAAACCCAACTTGATCATGGTGTATGAGCTTTTTAATGCATTATTGAATTCTGTTTGCTAGAATTTTGTTGAGGATTTTTGCATCTATGTTCATCAGTGATGTTGGCCTGTAGTTTTCTTTTTGTGTGTTGTCTTTGTTTGGCTTTGGTATCAGGGTGATGGTGGCCTCATAGAATGAGTTAGGAAGTGTTCCTTCCTCTGCAATTTTTTGAAAGAGTTTTAGATGGATAGACATTAGCTCTTCTCTAAATGTTAGATAGAATTCACCTGTGAAGCCATCTGGTCCTGGGCTTTTGTTTTTTGGGGGGAGATTTTTTTATCATAGTTTCTATTTCAGTGCTTGTAATTGGGTTGTTCATAATTTCTATTTCTTCCTGGTTCAGTCTTGGAAGATTGAACTTTTCTAAGGATCTGGGACTTAAATCTTCACTGAAGATGGATTCTTACCCCTTGTGGTCTGAGAGGGCCAGGACCAGGGCTGAAGCCCTAAAAACTGTCCTTGACACAGTGGCCTCATGCCCCATGTGAGCACAATGCCTCCTGATTTGTGAAATCAATTGCCTGCCTTGTACTTTATGGGCCCTGGGTGTGTAGAATGATTTTGGAGGTGGGGGGTGGAGATGAAAGGGGTCTTATTTGTAGTCTGAATCACAAGTTATATTCCAAATGATTATTTGGAAGAATGTGAAGGAAAGAAGTTTTTCCAGTTTAAAATGCCTTGTGGAGTTGCTCAGTCTTGTCTGACTCTTTGCAACCCTGCGGACTGTAGCCCACCAGGCTCCTCCGTCCATGGGATTCTCCAGGCAAGAGTACTGGAGTGGGTTGCCATTTCCTTCTCCAGGGGATCTTCCCAACCCAGGGATTGAACCCGAGTCTCCCGCATTGTAGATAGATGCTTTACCGTCTGAGCCACCAGGGAAGTCCTTAAAATGCCTTACACAATCACAAGAAGAAAATGACGTAGCTTCAGGCAAGCCCTGTTTCCTTTGTTTCTTCTGCTTACTGTCTGAGTACCCAACCTCCCTCCCTCTCCTAGCACAGTGTCCATTCAGCAGTGTTACTGCCTAAGTGAAACAGCCACAGACCCCCCCCCAACCCATTGACCCCCCTCTTCCTCATTTTGTAAATTTTCACAGTGGGTTTACTTTCTGATATTTTAGACCCATAAATGTGTACGTACCCATATCTTGTCTGTATTTCAACCTGAGAGACAGTGGACCTGCATTAGCTGACCATGATGCAAGGGCAACATTACAAAGTTGAGAGATGACCGTCCATCTGCTGGAATTGGCAGACACCTAAGCCTGCAGTACTGAGACTGAGTAGCGTTTCCACTTGCACACTTGTGTGTTGAGTCTTAGTTGAAGGAGGAAGGGCCTGAGGACAGGGAGGGGGGTGCGGGGGGGTTGGATGCAGGTGAGAGGGCGAAGAGCACACATCAAATGCAGAAGTCACAGAAATCCAGATGCTGACCATCTCACACGTGGTATTGTTTTTAAATGATCACCACAAACATTTGTTTTAATCTTTTGCTTGGGGTGAGTTTGAGGTAAGGTTTATTAAATCAGCCTTGGGTGGGGAGAGATTTCATCTAGCTATGTGATCTTTCAGAAAACTAAGTGGAACATGCTGCCTCTTTTCAGTTCTGCCAGTGCTTCCACATGGAAACCAAACACAGTAAAATTTTTCAAAAAAAAAAAAATCAGAGTGCTGGAATCAATTCATTCTGTATAACCCACCTAACTCACCCCCTAACTATGTGGACACTCCTTTCACAAAGGCTTCAAGACATGCATTATGAGATAGGCAGAGACTAGTTAGGTGGTCACTAGGCCTGTTTTTATTCTTCCTTTTGGGGACTAATTCAGATTATATCTTTCAGCATCCCTTGCAGTTGAATGTGACCGCTGTCTGAGTTCTAGCTAATGGAATGTGAGCAGAAGTGCTATACGCTACAGTCTAGGCCTAGCTCATTAAAACCTCCCACATGGTCTTACCTTCTTTTATTTGGCTGGGATGGAGATGACAACAGTACAATGGTGACCACATTTTGAAGGTGGCAGATCATCTACACAGAAGATGCCTAGGACCCTGAATCACCACTTAGAAAAAGGCAGTCCAGCTATTAATGGTTATATTGGAAGATTACAGGAGCAAGAAGTAAATGTTATTGTCTTAAATTTCACAGATTTTTTTTTTCTGTCTAAAGAAAGCTAACTTTACTTTTAACTAATACAAGTAAGCACCAGCCTCCTTAAAAACATTGTAGTGTTTTTTTCCCCTGTAATTTGGGTTCATAAGAGATGGGCCCCCTGATGGACCTTTGTTGACAAAGTAATGTCTCTGCTTTTGAATATGCTATCTAGGTTGGTCATGACTTTCCTTCCAAGGAGTAAGCATCTTTTAATTTCATGGTTGCAATCACCATCTGCAGTGATTTTCATATGACCCAGCAATCCCACTGCTGGGCATACACACCGAGGAAACCAGAATTGAAAGAGACACGTGCACCCCAATGTTCATCACAGCACTGTTTACAATAGCCAGGACATGGAAGCAACCTAGATGTCCATTGGCAGATGAATGGATAAGAAAGCTGTGGTACATATACACAGTGGAATATTACTCAGCTATTAAAAAGAATGCATTTGAATCAGTTCTAATGAGGTGGATGAAACTGGAGCCTATTATACAGAGCAAAGTAAGCCAGAAAGAAATACACCAATACAGTATATTAACACATATATATGGAATTTAGAAAGATGGTAATAATGACCTTATATGTGAGACAGCAAAAGAGACACAGATGTTAAGAACAGACTTTTGGACTCTGTGGAGAAGGCGAGGGTGAGATGATTTGAGAGAATAGCATTGAAACATGTATATTATCATATGTGCATGGCTGATTCATGTGAATGTATGGCAAAAAGTAATTAGCTTCCAATTAAAAGAAAAAAAAGTAAGCTGTCTGAACAGGTGTCTCATACACTGGCTGCACTGCCATCCCTTTCTCACACTTGAATCTAATGGGGTGTTCCCTGTGACCAGGTGATTCAGAGGCACAATAGTTAAGCTTGGTTCACAGATTGTTTTGCATAGTATTTTGGCACCAGCTGGACATGGCTAGCTGCAGTGTTATAGCTCCACTTAGGGTTGATCCTGGGGACAATGGGAAGGTAACTTTTCAGTGACTGGTCACACAAATGGTCAGAGGTTTAGATATCCACTGATTCATGTGTAGTTAGTAATGACTTGGCTAGGTGGTCCAGGACTTAGAACAAGATCGAAATATTGTTCAAGGGGGAGGTCTGGGGAAGAGGCATATGGATGTCCCTTTTGGAATGGGTGTGAAGGTATTCATATCACACATAAATGGGCAGCTGCTGCTGCTGCTAAGTTGCTTCAGTCATGTCCGACTCTGTGCAACCCCATAGATGGCAGCCCACCAGGCTCCCCCATCCCTGGGATTCTCCAGGCAAGAACACTGGAGTGGTTTGCCATTTCCTTCCCCAATGCATGAAAGTGAAAAGTGAAAGTGAAGTCGCTCCGTTGTGTCGGACTCTTAGCGACCCCATGGACTGCAGCCTACCAGGCTCCTGCATCCATGGGATTTTCCAGGCAAGCGTATTGGAGTGGGGTGCCATTGCCTTCTCTGAAATGAGCAGCAGAGAGAAACAACTGTTGAGGAAGACTCAATCAGATGGATAAGATGTTCTATCCTGTGGATGCCAGCCAACTTCAGTTTCTTATCCAATGAACTCCTGAACAAAATGGCCATGGTGGCATGCATGGAATTTAGACACAAGCTCTACAGTATAGACTTTCACCAAGGCGAGTCTGGCTATAGCAACTGTTGAGTACCCAGCCTACTGACAGGAAGGGTACACCAAGCCCCACTATTGGAATCATTTCACAGTGGCAACTGATTACAGGCACAGTACAAAATGATAAAAAACCATTTGGACCCCCAACATTATACTGGCAAGAAGCAAACTGGGGAAACTACTCATCTGCAAATATGTGCTTAGTGTTAGTTGCTCAGTCATGCCCAACTCTTTGCGACCCCTTGGACTGCAGCTTACCAGGTTCCTGTGTCTAAGAGATTTTTCAGGCAAGGATACTGGAGTGGGTTGCCATTTCCTTCTCCAGGGGATCTTCCCAATTCAGGGATCGAACCTGGATCTCCTGCACTGCAGGCAGATTCTTTACTGACTGAGCTACAAGGGAAGCCCTTTCATGAAAAAGGAAGGAAAGCACAGAGGGTGGGACCAAGAGTCCAGAAAGCAGAGCCAAGCAAAGCCCAGAAACCCTAGAGAATTATTTCCAGGCCTCGAAACCTAATCCAGGAACTTCCATGTGCCCAGTGGGATTTCACAATTGCTATAGACCAGTGACTCCTTTGTGTCTCCCATTTCCCCTTTTTGAAATGGAATGTCTGTAGCCAATATCCTATGTCTGTTCCATCATTGTATGTTGGGGTGTGTTGGGGACAGATAACTTGTCTCTAAATTTCACAGATCTACCGGTAGTGGGGGAGGGGGGAATAGTACTTAAAGAGTCACACTTAAGGAATACACCAAAGGAGCCCTTCACACCTGGACCTGATTTAGATGAGATTCTGGACTTTCAGACAATGCTCTAACGAATTGAGACTTTTACAGACCTTGGGAAGGGGTAAATGTATTTTGCATGTGGAAGGGACATAAATTATTGGGGCCTGAGGACAAACTGTAGTAGTCTCCAAGGTGGCTGCCAATGATCCCCACCTCCTGATATTTACATCCTTGTATAACCCCCTCCCTGAGAGTGTGGCCTAGACCTAATGACTTACTTCTAGTGAGTGGAATATTGTAAAAGTGGTAGGATGTCATTTCTGAGACTAGGTTATAAAGACTGTGACTTCCATCTTGTGTGTGCAATTTTCTCCCCATGTCCCTTCACACTCCTGTCTCATCTCAGTTGATCACCCTGTTGAAATAAGCAGCCATGTTGTGAGTTGGTCTGTGGGAAAGTCCATACAGCAAGGAATTTGAGGATGGCTTCCACCACCAGTTGGCAAGAAACTGAAGCACTTAGTCTAACAGCCCACAAGGAACTAAGTCCTGCCAACAGCCATACATTGAGCTTGGAAGCAGATCATTCCCCAGTCAAGCCTTGGGATGACTGCAGCCCCATCTGACACCTTGATTGTAGCCTGTGAGAGATTCTGAAATAAAAACCCAGCTAAGTTGTGTCCAGATTTCTGATCTACAGGAACTGAGATAAATGTTGTTTTATTTAGGTTTTTTCTTCAGCATTTTTTAAAAATTTATTTTTTACAATGTTGTGTTGGTTTCTGCCATACAGCAATGCGAATCAGCCATAATTATACATATATCCCCTCCCTCTTGAGCCTCCCTCCCCTTCCCTCCCCCTGTCCCACACCTCTAGTTCATCACAGAGCTCCAGGCTGGGTTCCCCATGTAATATAGCAACTTCTCACCAGCTATTTTACACATGGTAATGTACATATGTTGATACTAACATGTTGTTTTAAGCCACTGTTTTTGAAGTAATTTGCAGTAATACATATGCAGTAACTTTGCCGACTAAGGTCTGTCTAGTCAAGGCTATGGTTTCTCCTGTGGTCATGTATGGATGTGAGAGTTGGACTGTGAAGAAGGCTGAGTGCCAAAGAATTGATGCTTTTGAACTGTGGTGTTGGAGAAGACTCTTGAGAGTCCCTTGGACTGCAAGGAGATCCAACCAGTCCATTCTGAAGATCAGCCCTGGGATTTCTTTGGAAGGAATGATGCTAAAGCTGAAACTCCAGTTTGAACCTTTGAACCTACAGCTTGTGTTACATGAGAGCAGGGATCCAAAATAATCAGCCTGCCCCTTGGGAAACAGTGCATAGCTGGGGTTCAGTGTTGCTGTCTACTACTGTTGGCAGGTGGGACCTCAGCAGTGCTATAGCCAGATTGTCTTTGGTAGGTCGAAGTCCATATGCTTGGCCATCTCATGTGAAGAGTTGACTCATTGGAAAAGACTGATGCTGGGAGGGATTGGGGGCAGGAGGAGAAGGGGACAACAGAGGATGAGATGGCTGGATGGCATCACTGACTCGATGGACATGAGTCTGAGTGAACTCCGAGAGTTGGTGATGGACAGGGAGGCCTGGCGTGCTGCGATTCATGGGGTTGCAAAGAGTCAGACACGACTGAGCGACTGAACTGAACTGAACTGAATAGGGGTTTCCCTGGTGGCTCAGTGGTAAAGAACCCACCTGCCAATGCAGGAGACATAAAAGACACGGGTTCAATCCCTGGCGTGGGAAGATCCCCTGGAGAAGGGCATGGCAACCCATGCCAGTATTCTTGCCTGAAGAATCCCATGGACAGAGGAGCCTGGAGGGCTTACAGTCCATGGGGTCACAAAGAGACACAACTGAAGTGACTTAGCACACATATGCAGTAATACATAATCAATACAGGAAGGCATGGAGGTTATGTACAAGTTCAGCATGTGGACTTCTACCTACCAAAGACAATCTGGCTATAGCACTGCTGAGGTCCCACCTGCCAACAGTAGTAGACAGCAACACTGAACCCCAGCTATGAACTGTTTCCCAGGGGCAGGCTGATTATTTTGGATCCAAGCTGTAGGTTCAAAGATTTAGTGGGAATCCCAGCTGATACTACCTGAGCTAGACACATTCTTTGTGGGGTCTGTTTCCTGTGTATACGACAAAGACTTTGTGAATATCTCACATGTAGCTTGGCACCCAGAAAGGAGTTCACAAGGAAGGAGTTCCCTTCCCTTTCCTGGAAGGTGAGTGCCCCAGAGGCAGGGAATGCATTTCTGTCTCCAAATCCCTCTTTTCCCATCATTACAATTTCAGAGCTTCTGGGAAGCATGGTCAGTGTCTATCCCTTCAGGGTCTCAGTGATCATGGACCTCAGACCCCAGGCCCCACTCCTGTGGGATAGCACCCTTACCAAGGAGCTTTATGCACTGCAGAGAACAGAATGAGACTCCAACTGCTGTTCCTGTCTCCTGTCTCCTCTCTTCTGAACCCTGACTGAAAGTGGGAGCAGAGGCCTCAGGCTTGGGCCTTGCCTTCCCTCTAGGAACTCCCAGTACAGGGGACTTGGGGGTGGGAATAGTGTTTCAGGTACCACCTAAAGCACAGTGGGGGCACTACGGAGGGGGAAGGGGTTGGAAAGTCCTTAGTAGAAGTGATGTCTCTTCCCATCCCTGTCACTGCAGACTCAGGAGCCATTCTGAGGGATTTGGCAGCCGCTGTGAAACTGCATCTGTCTGCAAAATGATGTCTCTTCAGAAGAAAATGACTTCGAGATGAAGATACTGTGCTTCCCCAGTGCTCTTTCTCCCCATCTGCCACTCATCTGGAATCCCCCAGGGCAGTCACTCCTTTCTAGGTGAGTCTGGAAAAGGGGGACACATCTGCACCCAGAGCAAGCTCTCTGGAAGAGGTCATATTTGATCTGTGTTTCACATGATGGGGGCTAGCACCTCTCCTGCAGAGCTCACGGAATGCACATCACTGAGGGATGGGGCAGGGCAGTGCCAAGATGGGAAAGGCTGTCTGGAAACTGGTAAGCCCCTTCCTTTGGAGGCCCTGAGCCTGGGTCGAGTTCTCAAGCAGGGGAACTGGTACAGGTTGTAGGCACTGTTCCTCTCCTGTTAGACCAGGATCCTGTTATGGGGTCTACCTCCACGTGGGAGTGGTAGTGAAGTGCTGAGAGACTGAGCCCTTTCCTGTCCGTCCCAGCTTTCACATCCCAGTCTCCTCTCAGGTGGTCTCCTCTAACCACTTTTCATGCTCAATTCCATATAAGTGGGCAAACAAAAGACCAAGCTTTCCCCATGGACTGGGATCAAAATGAGCCCAAGTTAGAGGTGTCCACTGGCCCATACCTCCTGTAACTTGCACAGCCCACCATCTCCTGGCTGGAAAACTGGAGGCAGGGCTGAGGCAGATGTCAAATCAAAGCCCCAACCAATCAAAGCTGCTAGAAGGGGGTAGGCTTTCTCATCACTAGGTTACTATCAACTGGAAATCTTTGAAGGGGAAGAAGAGAAGCAAAATGAACCTACTGAGCATTCAGATGAGAAAAGGCAAGAGTGGCAGTGTTCTGGGTTCCTGGGGTAGGCACCAAAGCCTGCCCATTAGCCTTTAAGCCCTCTGTGCAAGCACACTGAAAGAAAAGCCCTTCCGGAGCCAGGCATGATAGGATGCTGGTGGGCTGGCTTAGTTGGGATAGTGCTCTTGCTTCCTCCTCCGTATCCTCCCATCATGGGCGGACTCTGAACACAGTATTAAGGACTACAAAGAGCGGTTCTTAGCCTTTGGAGGGACTAGGATCCCTTTATGAATCTGACACAACGTGGTTTGTCTTCTTGCCAGTATAATAGATGCATGCAAACCCCCATTAAAAACATGTTAACTCCAGTGATGATCTCTGATTTTAGAGCCTTAGTCACCCTCATTTTAAAGACTTTGGGGCCCAGGAGGGGAAAAAAAATCTATCCAATATAAAGTCACCATTAATAATCTATATTTAAAAGTGAACTCACCTTGAAATCATTATGCTGTCAAAGAACAGTCACAAGGAATCACATATTGTATGATCCCACTTATATATGTCCACAATAGACAAACCCTTATAGAGTAAGTGGTAGCCTAGGAGTGGGGGACCAGGGGTGAGGGATGATGCATAACGAGTGTAGAGTTTCTTTCTGGAATGACAAAAATGTTCTAAAACCTTTTGCAGTTATGACTATGCAGCTAGAATATACTGAAAGCCATTGAATTGTATACTTTCGTGAGTGAAACCTGTGTAGTATGTAAAATCTATTATAGTAATGCTGTTTTTTAAAAAGTGAACTTGCTGATTGTAAACGACCTAACTTTAGTCCTCATTCACAGAGGTAGGAAAAACCCTTTAGGGTAGAGAAAAACCAGGGAAGGGCCCCTGAAAGACCCAGCATATGGGTCTGACAGGAAAGCATTCCAAAATGAGATTACATGGGTGTGTGTGTACATGTGTGTGTTAGGGAGCACCGACCCCTGTGCAGTCGAAAATCTGCATGTCACTTTAAAGCCAGTCTTCCATACCATCTGTGGATTTGACACATGGTGTACAGGACAGTAGTGTCAATACATACTTATTGGAAAGAATCTGAGTTTAAGTGGGCCCTCATAGTTCAAACCCACTGTTTAAGGTTCAACCATGTGTCCGTGTGTATCTTAAGGGCAATGATGCATCATGAATGGTTTTAAGCAGGATAGAAACATCCCTTTGAATCACTGAACTGTACATTTAAAACAGGTGAATTTTGTGTGTAAATTATACCTCAGTAAAGCCCTGCCCCCAAACCATACCTCTAGGGGCTCGAAGAGGGTATATAGGAGGGCATAAAGTTGGAGGAGGCTGTGGCAGGAGTTACGTGCCACGGCCTATCTCTTGGGAGATGGCTAAAACTGGCTTGGGGGTGGAGTCGGGGGAGAATTGGGATGTCTTGCCCATGGTTAAGGAGAACCTGGTAGAACTCGTTTCAGAACTCAGAGTTCCCTGGCTTCAGCCCTCGTGTTCCACCAGCACTGCAGCTCTTCACTGACAGGTGATGGAGACCTTCCGAAGAGAAACGCACTTCAGAAACATGTTTCAAAAAAATGTTGCTAAGGGTTTTATTTCTAACAAGAGGAAAATAATAAAATAAAATTAAAATAGGCTTCAGTTGGAACCAAGTTTCTTGTTTTGCCTTTTTTTTCTTTTGAACAAATTAATTACACACCAACAATCTTCTTTTATTACAACATGAACCCAGGAGGAGGAAAGGAGACAGGGCAGGACATGGAGGGAAGGTCAAGGTGGTAATGAGGACAAGCACCAAAAGCTTTCTTCAGATCTCAGGGAGCCCTCCTCAGCTCCCCAACCAAATTTATTTAAAATAATAAACTGTGAGCACAGCTATGTGAAGTTTCCTCCTCCTGGGTGGAAGTCAGGGGAAGGGAGAAGGAGGTGAGGGGAGGGACGGAGGCAGGAGAAGGGGGGAAGGAGGAGGAAGAGTGAGGGGGGAGGTGAGGTTAGTGTAGCATGGCCTGGCCAGGGCCACAACTGGGGAGAGAAGGGAGAGGAGATTCCCCCAGTCTGCATATGCACTGGCTGTCTCTCTGGAATGGTGCTGGCCCAGCCCCAGCCACCCCCTGCCACCTGCCCATCCATCTATCTGCCTCAGGTGTCTAGGAATGCTGGTTAGAGGCTACCAGGGAGGGGGACTCCAGGGGCCAGCCCCCAGGAGCTGAGGTCTGAACAATACCTTGGAGTCAGAATATAAAAGTCAAGGGACTCAGGGGTGGGCTGGGGTGGTCATCCCCCCTACTCGCCCACCTCCCAAGAAGCAGGCTTGATGGTCAGAAAGAGGATCCTTGAGGCCAAGGGGTCTCTGTTGGGGTCTGTGCTAGGCTCAGCCACTGTCACAACTGTTGCTGAGGCGGCTGCTGTGGGCAGGGCACGTGCAGCCGGGGAGTCAAAGTGGGGAAAGGGCCCGAGGAGCCTGAACTGGCCCCTAGTGCAGGCTCCAAGCCATTCTCCTGGGTGCTGGGGCTGTCAGTGGTGGGCAGGGGTGGGGGTGGGCCCTCACCCCCAGTCTCCTCCTCCAGCTCCTCCTCCTCCTGGGCCTCCTCGGCCTCTGGCCCTGAGCTGCGTACCCTCTTTGGCTCTAGCTCCTCTCGGGCTGGGTCATCACCCTCCCCACCCCGATCTGCTTTCCGCCGCCGCCGCCTCTCCAGTGCCCGGCCCCGTGCTCGGCTCCCATGGCGCTCTGCCTTCTCCAGCTGTGATCACAACAGGCAAAAAGAGGTGCAGCGCAAGTGGTCAGGCCTGGGCTCCCTGCCTGCTCCACCTGACCTCCTAGCTCTGCACAGGACCTGTCCTCTCCTCACCTCCAGAAGTGTGCGGATCCGCTCCACATCTGGAGGCTGCCCAGCCTGCAGCAGCTGCCAGATGCTCTGGTTCTCATCCAGGGTCACCTCAAGCAAGTCCCCCTCCAACATGAGCTCCTCTAGGGGGGCCCGGGTTGCCTCAGGCAGCTCCAACACAGGGCCAGTCAACCGTGGCAACAGCGAGGACAGCAGCTCCAGGTCTGGGGGGTTGCAGGGACAGGTTGTGTTAGAGGCTACTCTTGGTTATACCTCTGCCCCCTACCCCAACAGAGCTAAGGACCACAGGGATCACTCTGGTGAAATCCACTAACAGCCTACCCACACTTGGACCTACCTCTCTTACCTGAGCCCTCCCCCGGGGCTACCTTCTCAGGACTGGTCATGCTGTCTCCATTCTCTAGCAACCCCTGCACCTGCCAGAGAGATCAAGAAAAGGTAGTGGTAACTGAAGAACCAGATCCTACTGCTGCCCCCCAACTTCAGACTTGGGACCCTCCACCTCCTGGAGAAGGGCAGACACAGGCTGCCAGCATTGAGCATTACAGGGATCTGGAGAGGAGGCAGAATGGGGCAAGAAGGCCAGGCCAAAGGAGACCAAAAGTCAGAGAGCAGGGGTAGTAGGGCTGGAGCCTAAGGGCAAGGGCTAGGAAACAGGAATTTAAGGGTGAAAGAGCTGGGCTGCACAGCTCACCTTAGGCATATCCTTGCCACTGCCTTCTCTGAGAGGGTCAGAGGCGGGGGCTGAAGGGTAGGTAGGGGGCTCCTCGGGCCTGGGTTCAGCCTGCAGCCGCTGGCGAAGCTCAGCCAGCCGTCCCAACAGAGCAGTCACATCCTCAGAGGCCAGAGCCTGCCTTGCACGGCCTTGCCAGCTGATGGCCCTCTCTGTGAGGCACTGCAGGGCCTCACCCTCAGGCAGCCGCACAGGCAGTCTCTGCAGCGCTACCAGCAGTGCCAAGATGGTCTCCAGGCGTGGGCGCCGTGAGCGCATGCACAGCGGACACAAGAATTTGGTGTCCCACTCCCACCAGGCCAGCAGTGGGGATGGGGTGGGACTGGGCCTTGGGGAACTGAGGAGGCGGGGTACCGACACACATCGCCCATGGAACCAGTCCTGACACAGGTCACACTGCAGAGCTCCCACCCCGGCTGGCACCTGCCCACACACACAGATGGAGGTTGCAGAGGAAGCTGTGGTCGATGATGCCAGTGGACTGGGTTTGGTGGAGTTGGTGCGACGTAGCTGCAGGATTCCCTCCTTCTCTTTCTGTTCCCCCTCCTTGAAGGCCACGATCTGCCGTGCCCAGGACAGGGGAGGAGAGGTCAGCACCCCAACCCTCCTTCTCTGGCACCATGAACACCCCACTCCCAAACCAAGAGAACTGACACACAGGGAGCAAGCGGTCTGCCCATGGTCACCAGGCTCAGACACTATCATTGCCAGACTCTTCTCCCCATCTGGGCCTAAGCTCCTTACCACAGAGCCTGGGTCCCTGAGGTCCTGCGCAGATAGCCCCAGCAGCTCTGTGTCAGATTTGTACAACCCCAGCTCCTTCTCCATCCAACGGCTGCGCTTGGTGCTGTCTGAGCCGGCGTCTGCACACGGGCAGAGCACCTGAGGCAGGCAGGCAGAGAGGGAATGTCTGGGGTTCCCATCCTTCCCATACCCAAAGCCCCCAAACCCACGTTCTCACATGAGCTGTCTCACATCTGGGTCAGAGGCAGGAGAGGCTGTGGGTCAGGTCCCAGGCCTCACCTCCAGCAGAGTGTAGCAAGAATTCTTCTTGAGGAAGGTCTTGGAGGCCTTCTCCCTCCAGGAGTGCGCTGTCAGTACCTGCAGCTCTAGCTGTCTCAGTTCCTCCAACCCCACAGGTAGGTCCCGGCCCACAGCCACCAGACCCTCCAAGTCATCCAGGCAGGGGTAGTGATCACCATTCTGGGACAGGGCAAGAGAAAGCTCAATTCCACTCGCCAACATCTACTGATGCTACTCTGACCCTGGTCCTGAATTGGGAAGATGGACTGGACTCACAGTCTTAAGCCAGAAGAAAACAGACTCATCCTAAGGAAGGTACGCCAACCTGGTTCTCTCCTCCAACTGGTACGTCCACTGGCTCAGCCTCCAGAGAGCCAGGCAGTCCCCAGGACCACCAGCCCAGTTACATGGTTGTGGTTGGCCTCTTTTAGCCTCCCTGCCCCTACCATTCTCATCTTAACCAGCATCCTATCTTCCCTCAGGCCAGCCTCGCAACCCTTCTTCACACTGCTCACCAAGCACGTTTTGCCTCCTCACAATGTGCTATGCCCCCTTCCTTGCTCTAGCCAACCCAACTCAACCCAGAACAACACAGTGTATGACATCTCTCGCATCTGGACTGAAGATCTGAGGTGAAGGGTGGGTGGGGCAACAGGGTCCTCACTTGGATCTCGTCCACATCAGCAATCCAAGCCCGGGCCTTAGCAAGAGCCTCCTTGAGAGCCTGGATGTTGGGCAGGTGAACAGGGATGTTTTCTGCCTCATGAATTATGGCCTCAAGCGTGGCTGGTGGATGCTTCTGCCTAAAGGTAGGGAAAAAAGAGGCCTCAGTTTGGGATGGTCTCCGTGACCAGAAGCCCAGCCTGACTTTTGGGTATAGCAGTATGAGCCCCTGTGGCTGCCACTTGGGCCTACTTGCTTGTATTCTGCCTACAAGCGGCTGTCAGTCTCTGCTTGTTCCAGACTGTACGCACCAAAACTTCTGCCGTATCCCCATGCTGTTTGTCCACCAGTCTGTCCGCCTGCTGGCAGTGCCTACACACACAGTATTAATCTGGGAATTGCAGTTTGTCAGACTGTCCCATGTGTGGGGTCTTTCTACTGACAGGTGTTCATCTGCTTGTTGGTACTTCTCATGAGTGTGTGCACACGTCGCTTGTTGGTACTTCTCATGAGCGTGTGTACACGTCAGCCTGTGTAGCTAGTACTCTATATAGCTCTGCATTTGTCCATCTGTTTCTCCATAAGACTATCTCTGCCTCTACATGTAATACAGAGTTAAACAAAAGAGGGAGGGTAGGCTTAGTCAATCCACCAGTATAGGAGTCTGGTGCCCAAGGCCGCCCATGGGAATCATCTTCAGCTTCTCTGCTAAACTCTGAAGGATGCAGTAGAGCAGGGAGGGGAAGAAGCTGGACCTACCTGGCCTCCAGGCAGAGATGGGCCTTCTCCTCCCAGCGTTCGGCAATGGTCAGTAGCTCCTGCAGTTCGGCTTGGGCCTTGTCCACAGCAGGGCTAGGGGCCACACTGGCACCTGCTACCAACAGTCCCCGCATGACAGCCAGGGTGCCTCTTCGGGCTGAGGGGGCCAGTGTGCGTTTAACCTCATCCAGCCATTGTGCCTGTTCCACCTGCCGCTGGAGCTGCTGGGCTTCAGGTACCTCCACTCCGAGCTGCCGCCCTCTCTCCAGCAGGGACTGCAGGAGCCCTGGACTGGACGGCAATGAGGCCAGAGCCTCACAGGCCTCAGCTTGGTAGGCTTCCACCTGTTCCAGAATACCCTACCAGGACACAAACAAAAAACAAACTCCTCAGCAGAGCCCACACAGAGGTCCCACCACCACATACCTCTGCCCTACTTACCTTCTTACCCTTCAGTATTTGGGAAGAGAACCTAGCATGGTCTAGGCACTCTCCCTTCGCCAGGCCCTAAGCAGTGGTTCCTAATACTCACTGCCCACTACATACCCTAGGACATTTGTTAAAACACAGATCTCTGGGTCCACTCCTTGAGATTCTTAATAGGGATTGGTCAGGAGTCTAAAGGGTTTCCCTAAAGGTAAAGAATCTGCCTGCAATGCAGGAGACCTGGGTTTGATCCCTGGGTTGGGAAGATCCCCTGGAGGAGGGCATGGCAACCGTAACCCAGTCCAGTACTTGACTGGAGAATTCTATGGATAGAGGAGCCTGGCGGGCTACAGTCCATAGGGCTGCACAGGTTGCTTGGCCTTCTCACAATCTCTACACTCACACTGGTGTCCACTGCTCTTTCCATCCTATTTCTGTACCTTCTTGAACTTTACTCAGCTTTCCAGGCCCACAAACACCCTTATTACTTCCTTTCACCTCTTCTACCTTGAAGAGGAAACCTTTCCTTGACTACACATCCTGTATCTGTACCCTTGCCACTTGCGCCTCAAATCCCATTTCTAACAGGCAGTTTGCTAAACCCTTTGCCTCCTACCTCTATTACTCACAGGTGCATCCTGTCCTGGCCTGCTGCTCAGGTCCCCCTCCCTCTCCCCCAAACCCTGAGCAGTACCCCAAGTTCACCCCTCCTCACCTTGACATCCCCAATCTGGTGCATGGCACAAGGCAAGTTGTTCATCTGGTCCAGAAAGGCCCGGAGCTCAGCAAGGGTCATCTGCAGACCAGTCATCCTGTGGGGGCTATAGAGTTTCACATGTAGGGTTTCAAGTCCAACCCAGTCCCCTCCCTTCATCTCTGTACTAAGGCCCAACACCTTTCCTCACACATGCCCACCTTGACCTCTCATACGTCACAGTTCCCTGCAAATGCCCAGGTTAGAGAGAGAGTTTTAAGATACATGCATGTTCATATGATGAGGGGAAAGAATTAGAAGAGAGGAATATAGGATTTATTTGATGGGGAAAGCTTAGAAATTGATGGCAACAGAAGCTGGACAATTATAATCCATATTCTACTGTGAAGTCAGATTAAGTGTATGCTTCTGTGTCCTTTTCTTATTCCTAAACCTCCAACAACTCCTGACCTCAGCCTGTCTGAAATCAGTACCTTCAGGTACTGATAAAAAGACAATCCTAGCTTTCTTCGAACTGAGGTACGCCCCTCCGTTCTAGCTGCCTGGCCTCCTTGCCTCCCCAGTTCCTCCAATGGCAGTGCTTGTCAGCTTCCTGTTGATGTCACCTGCTAATGGTACTCAGAGTTCACCACCACCCCCCACCAAAAGTCCTTTTCCTAAGGTGCTCATTCCTTAGTAGGCTATCTGTGCCCAATGCCTCACGCTGCCATACCCAGCTTCCTGGCCGCTGACCAGCCCCAGAGCCCGGGACACGCAAGCCTCTGCCTCACTCAGGCAGTTCTTTAGTCGCTGCAGCAGCTCACTGTTAGGAAACCTCCGCTCACGGGCCTCTGACTCTAGTGCCCTCAGCTCTTCAAGGCCTGGAGAGAGAATAAGAGCAGCAAGGAGTAGGCAGTATTGAGTAAAGGCAGAGGAAGGGGGTGGAGGGTACAGAAGAAAAGGGAATAGAACTTGCCTGTGGAGTCCCTCCGTCCCCCCATCACTCACTGCGCTTCCGCCCATCCTCCACCTCCAGGGCCACTCGCACTTTGTTGGCCCACGTGTCAAAGGACTCAGCCCGGACCTTCAGCTTATGGAGCATGGCAGGGAGCTCATCCAAGGTGTACCGATACCTATGGGAAGAGGGCAGGAAAGAGCACATCTGGCCCAGTTCTACATCCCCCTCCTCAGCCCACTTCCCCCAGGTAAGCCCCCTGCTCACCTCAAGTATTGCCGGCTACTGGAGCACTTGCAGAGATCATTGATGTGGGAAAGGCAGACAAGCCCATCAGGGCAGTCATAGCAGGCCAGGGCTGACAGAAAGCACGTGGTCTTGCACTTGATGCACTGGCGTTCATCATCCGGGAGCAGCTCGAAAGCTTCTCGCTCAGCTTCGGTGATGCCCTGGGGGTGTTCATTATATAGAAGCAGAACAGGGCTGCAGAAACCCCTAACTCAGCCACCACTGAGCTCCACGTTAAAGACTCAAATCTGTGCTAGGAGCTATGAAGGAGACAAAACTCCACAGATCACACTGCCTCCGTGAAGTCCAGACTCTCAAAGCTGGGTAATCATATGAAGCAAGGTAAGATCAATGTAGGTTGAGAGGAAGAAAAATCAGGTAAGTTTCAGATTAGCAGAAAGGGCCTTAGGGGTGAGAGAAGGTGAGGAAAACGTGGACCAAGGCACCAGAGAGATGGAAATATGTGGAAGTGGCCAAGACAAGTGTCAGGTACTGGGGAATAATGCTAGCTTCCAGGCACTCAGTGCCCACTGTGCTCTAGGCACTGTGCTGGCTGCTTTAGCAGCACACTGCATACACATCTATAACTTAAGAGAAATAAACTATGTGCTTGTATCCAGTGTTTAAAGTTCCAAACCTAAGCCAATGACTTTATCTGTTGATTAGATGAAGAAAAAGCAATCCACTCCAAAACTGGAGGAAAAGCCAGCTATCTTGGAGTAACTGAAAGACAATATAATGCTATACATTATGGGCAACTGGGGATTTTAGAGAGAAATTTTGATTCTAATAGTTTTTGTCTTCTGTACTGACCTAACTTCTGTGTAAGTCCATTGCACATTACAAATCCCACCCTGCCACAAATGTGCTCTGCACATTACAAATCCTGCTCATATGAGTCCATTGCACATTACAAATCTAGCTGTGTTGATATAGAGTAAATTATTTAAATCTCTCTGGGTTTCAGTTTCCCTATTTTGTAAAGTGGAGACTATAGTACTATCCTCATTGGGTTGGGATTAACAAAGGTAAAGTCACTAAGGACATAGAAAAGTATCTTAGCACTCAGACTAGTGGAACCACAAAAGGCCCTCAACAGTCAAAGTAACCCTGAGAAAGAAAAACAAAGCTGGAGGTATCAAGTTTCTTGATTTCAAACTATATTACAAAGCTGTAGTAATCAAAACAGTATGGTAATGACATAAAAATAGACACATAAACCAATGGTAAGCCCCAAAACAAACTCTCATACATAGACTCAACTAATATTTGACAAGGGAGTCAAGAATACTCAGTGGGGAAAAGATAGTCTCTTCAATAAATGGTGCTGGGAAAACTGGATAATCACATGTAGAAAAATGAAACGACCTTTATCTTCTATCACTCATGAAAATTAACTTGAAATAGATTAAAAACTTAAACCTAAGAACCGAAACCATAAAACTCCTAGAAGAAAATATAGGGAAAATGTTCCTGGACATTGGTGTGGGCAATGATTTCTTGTACATGGTATCTTTAAAAAGCACAAGCAACAAAAGCAAAAATAAATAAGTGGAACTATATCAAACTAAAAAGCATCTGCACAGCAAAAGAAATCATCAACAAAATGAAAAGGCAACCCGTGGAATGGGAGAAAATATTTGCAAACTGTCTATCTGATAAACGGTTAACATCCAAAGTATATAAAGGACTCATACAACTCAACAGCAAAACCCCAAACACCCGAATAAGAACTGGGCAGAGGACCTGAAAAGATGTTTTTCCAAAGAAGATATACAAATGGCTAATAGGTACATGAAAAAATGTACATCACTAACCATCAGGAAAATGCAAATCAAAACCAAAATATCCCCTCCCACCTGTCAGAATGGCTTATCATCAAAAAGAAAAGAGATACATGTTGGAGAGAAGGTGGAGACAAGGGAAACTTTGTACACTGTGGTAGGAATGCAAACTGGTTACAGCCACTTTGGAAAACAATATGAAGGTTTCTCAAAAAATTAAAAATAGAATTAACCATATGATCTAGCAATCCCTCTTCCGGGTATACTCCAAAGGAAATGAAACTAGGATCTCAAAAAGGTATCTGAACTTGTTCACTACAGCATTATT
The DNA here is from genome assembly GCF_016772045.2 of Ovis aries. Taxonomy (NCBI): domain Eukaryota; kingdom Metazoa; phylum Chordata; class Mammalia; order Artiodactyla; family Bovidae; genus Ovis; species Ovis aries. The sequence goes on from NC_056080.1 coordinate 51,094,272, forward strand.
CACAATAGCCAAGATACGGAAATAACCTAAGAGTCCATAAATGGATGAATGGATAAAGATGATGTGGTGTATGTATGTGTATATGTACATATACATATAATGGAATATGCATTACTCAGCCATATGGAAGACAGCAATCTTGCCATTTGTGACAACACAGATGGACCTTGAGGGCATTATACTGAGTTAAACAAATCAGACAAAAAAGACAAATATCACAGAGTATCACTTATATATGGAATCTAAAAAAGTCAAACTCCTAAAAACAGAGTAGGAGGAGTTCCCTGGTGGCCTAGTGGTTAGAATTCCAGGTTTTCACTGCCATGCCCTGGGTTCAACCCCTGGTGGGGGGACTGAGATCCTGCAAGCCGGCTTGCAGCATGGCCAAACAAAACAAAAAAGAAACAGAGTAGAATGGTGGTGGCCAACGGCTAGGGAGGTCGGAATATAGGAAGATGCTGGTCAAAGGACACAAACTTCCAGTTAGAAAATAAATAGATTTGGGGAAGTCTAATGTATAACATGACTATAGGAAGGGGAACAATAGGCACTCAACAAATATTTACTGATATTAGCTAATTTTCAGATAAAGACACATATTTCACAGGCCTATCTCAAAGTCTTAGAGAGAGTAACTTGCACAAAGTGAGAATCTGACTACAGCCTATTTTGAATCTGAAGCTAGAGAATGCTGCTCTTAGGGTGAAGCCCCTAGCTATTCTTGGATCATGGACTCCTTAGAGAACTGGATGTAAGCTATGAGCCCTCTTGCTAAAAAAGGACTCAAACATATACACAAACATACATACATACATACACACACACACACACACACACACACACAATCTTTTACAGAATTTGAGCCCTCTTGCTAAAAAAGGACTCAAACACATAGACACACACACATACAATCTTTTACAGAATTTTGAAACTAGGGGTTCCAGAATTCTTCTCCTAGGTAAGGGCCAAATATAGAGAATTCTGAGTGTTAGTATGGGAACATCTACTTTTCCCACCTTACTTTGGCTCCTTCCTGTAGCCTAGCATAGTCCCAAAGTCATCATTTAATAACAGCACTGAACAGAGAGAAAAAATGATGCCTAAAAAAGCCCATCAACTAATACCACAGACTGATAGGCCCCAGACTTCCAACACTTACCAAAGCTGCAATTCTTATAGCCCATACTCATAGGGAAGTTATAAATGAGCTTTAAAATAAGACAATATTAGCCTAAATTTCCTTATTTTAAGAAAAGGGATCCAGCATGGGATTCCTCAATACCAGCATTCTTTTGTCATCCTATGGAGCACTCTCACTAAATCAATTCCCTAACTGAGCAAGTTTGGAGCTTTAAGAAGGCAGCTAAACTACATGAACAGCAGTCCCACTCACCTTCAAACAAAACTGATAAGTTATAAGCAATCTATCTGCCTTCTACTCAGTAACACCCAATCTGAACTGCTAAACCATTTGAATTGCAATAAAATGGCATTTCTTAATATCCCATATTTCAATTATTTTGTTCATATTATTAATAATGGCAGCTGCTACACTGAAAGTGCAGTAATAGATGCTTTGACATAAATCACCTTACTCAAGCTTTACAACCACCTTGCAAGTTAGGTATTTATTCCCATTTTATAGAGTGGGAGGTAACCTGAAAAGGTTGTCCAGCTTACCAGCAAGTGGGGGTTTCGTTATGTAAGTTGGTCTTATTGTGTTATTTAAATAATCATGAATAGCAGCTATACCAGCACCTGCTATGGGTCACTTACTTAACATCTTCAAAGAAAAGAAAGTGAAAGTAAAGTCGCTCAGTCATGTCCGACTCTTTGCGACACCACAGACTATAACCTACCAGGCTCCTCCATCCATGGAATTTTCCAGGCAAGAGTACTAGAGTGGGTTGCCATTTCCTTCTCCAGGGGATCTTCCTGACCCAGGGATCGAACCTGGGTCTCCCTCATTGCAGAAAGACACTTCAACATCTGAGCCATTTGGGAAGCCCACTTAACATCTTAAATCCACTCAACTATCCAAAAAGATAAGCACTATTATAATTCCATTCTTTTTCAGAGGGGGATGCTGATGCTCAGTCAAGTAAATTAACTTGCCAACAGTTATTAGTAAATGGCAAAGAATGGAATGTAGTTTCCAACTTAGATGTGTCTAGTTCTTTTCAGTACTTCCCAAGAATGGTGCCTACTCCTATTTCTTCCACTCCCTATCTCTGCCAGACTAGGGTACCCAATCCTGTGCACTCTCCCCACCACCCACCTTCTCCAACAGGGCCTTTCGTAGACGCCGCTCCTCCTGCACCATGATGAACATCTCCTTATGCACAGCTGCTGCTAGGTTCAGGTCCAGCTTCTCTGGACAAGCAGCCATCTTGCAGATGAGCTCCTCATGGGAGAAGACACAATATCTTCGGAGTCGGCGGTAGTGCTCAATGCACTGGCGCCCAGCTGGCAGCTGTGGTCAGGTTCAAGGTTGAGTATAGCCAAGTCTGGAGGCAATGGTGCCTCAGCTTCCCTCCCACCCTCCTGCTTCTCCTTGCCACCCATCATCACACTCCAGACTCACCCAGTCAGCAGTGCAAAAGTTGACAGCCTCGGCAAAGTTGTAGCCTTGGTTAAAGCCACTGTGGTAAGCACGAGGGAAGGTAATGACGAATTCTCCTGCACACTGGTTTGTGCGGACAACCTGAGGAAGAAAAGCCAAGATCGCTGAGATAAAAGTTTTCCATAGTCTACAGAAACCTCATCTAAGTGCAGAGTCCTCAAAGAGAAGAAGGAAAGTCTCAGGGAACAGTCTGACAACAGATTCCCAGACACTCCAACTCCAACAGAGAGGACCACTGGTCTCCGTTCTCAAGGTTTTGATTTGTGACAACTGGAAATACTGTAAAGTAATCAGCCTCCAATTAAATTAATTTTAAAAAAGAGAATTTGAGTCAAAAGCAGGAAATATACCAAAATATTTCAACTTAATAATTTTTATAAAAATTCAAAATATTACTTTCCATTAAGCTGGCCATTCCTTTCTCAGTAAAAATTTTGTTAGCAGTCATGTAAGCAGTTTCACACCAAGTGGTTCTACAAGATCTGCTATAAAATCAGCAGGCCCTGCCATTTCTCCATTTCCTACAGCCATTGGTTTTCACCTCTTCTGATTATTTTGGCATTCACCTTAACAATTCTAAATATCACGCCTCAAGACTATATTAAAAATAGCCTTCTATTTCTCAATTTGCTTAGTGTTCTATGCATGTATTAGTAATTTAATCCCAACCTTTTTGACAAATGTAAAACTATCACTTTTCACCTTTTGTAGCAATCTCTCATAGAGCCTTATGATCTGTTACAATTGGGACCAGCTGCCCTCCCTGGATTTTCACTCTCCCATGACAGATTCTTGTTTCCTAGATCCCATGTCTTCCTCTTTCTTGGTCTGTTCCTTTGCTGTGCTTAATTAAGCACATCATCCAACAGCTTCCTGAGAAACAGTGGGAAGAATTTAGAAAAATATCCTTATTCTACCCTCACACTTGATAATTTGACTGCACATATAAAATTCTAAGTTGAAAACCATTTTGAAGGCATGTTTCTAGTGTTCTGGATTCCAATGTTGCTTTTGAAAGTCTGAAGCCATTCTGATTTGTAATGCTTTGAATGAAACCAGTTTTCTCTCAGAAAGCTTGTTACGAGTTTTCTGGTCCCAGTGTTTGATATGAAAATTCACCAGATATACCTTGGTGTGGATCTATTCTCATTCATGTACTGGGTAGGCCCTTTGATTCTGGAAACTCTTGTAGTTGAGGGAAATTTTCTTAAACACTTTCATTAATAATTTGATCCTTTCAGTTTTCATTTATTCTCTTTTCAGAGAGAATTATTGAATACTGAACTACCAGAAGAAAATTCTCTGATTTTCTCTAGCTTTTTCTACCTTTAACTTTTTATTCTATTTTCTGGGAGATATCCTTGACTGTTTATCTTCTATGCTTTTTCTTTAGTTTTCCACTTTTGTTATCATTAATTTTAATTTCCAAGAGCTCTTTTCTGTTCTTAGCATGTTCTTTTAAAATAGCATCTTGTTCTTATTTTACATTTGCAACATATGCTCATCTCTGAAAGTTTTAATAAGGTTTCTTTTCCTTTTCTTTTTGAAGTTTACTTCTCCCAGCCTAGCCTCTGTTCAAACTGTTTTTTTACCATTTGGTTCTACTTTGTTCTAGAGCTTTCTCGGTTATCTACTTATATTCAAAAGTAAGAAAGGAAAAGACTGAATAGAAGTTCTGAGTACTGAGATGAAGTCTGTCAACTGTGAGCTTCACTGTAGGGTAAAGCCACTTAGTTTGGGAAATTCTAGGTCTTTCCTTTTGAGCCAGTTAAGAGTCCCCAGAGAAAACTCTCCCATTTTCTGTGCCTGAAAAAAAAAGGTCTGGCTACCAGTGTTCTAAGAGTCACGTGGAGGAGGATGGCTGGGAACCTCAACATTCAGTAAGTATACAATGAATTCTAGTAGTTTCACTATACCTCAACTGTACCTAAAAGACCTCAATCCAGAGATCAATTTCAAAAGTACACCTCACAATCTTTTGCTAGTGAGGGAGGGTCACATTTCCCACTACCTAGTGTGGGTGAGGTTCCCACAGCTTTCAGATTGATTCTCAGATGTTCCAGGTACTGACTTAAGTTTCAGTTTTCTTGTTTCTTAGTTTCAAGAATTTTTTCATTGTCTCTTTTCTTGTTTTCCCCATCATTGTGATTTTTTTACCTTAAAAAATATCCGTTTGTGTCATTTTAGTGAAGTTTCAATAAGGAATGGAAGTAGCCATGTGTATGTTTAGTTTGCCACCATTACCAAGAAGTCTTACAAAGTTTTTTAAGATGAACATTTAACGCTGATGAAGACACAGTGAAATAAGTACAGTGCAGGTATGGGGTCCAATAACTTCTCTAGAAAGCAAAATTGCCAATATATACTAAGAACCTAAAAGGTTTATACCCTTCAACACAACAATTCCTCTGCTAAGATTCTAGATTATGTGGAGAGAATCAGCATTGAATCTCCAAATTTATTCAGGTCATGTATCAGCTCCCACCTCCAATACATTTTCTTCTCAAATCTACTCCTACTTAGAGACAATATCAGTATTTACTGCTTGTACTACTGTACTGGCCCCCATTATCAATCAGAATTGTCTTCCCCAACCAAGATGCAAAACTGATCATGTAATGTCCCTGCTGAGAACCCCTCACTCAAATCCTCATATCTACATGATAAAGCCATGGCCCCAACAGACAAACTCTTACTCTTCCTTCAAAGTGTCACCATTTCTACAAATACTTTCCTGACCCCTCCCTTAACTTCCTAATGACCCAGTCTGTTGTTCTTCTGTAACACCTCTAATAATATTTTATTCCAGTTGTTTACTCATCTCTGTCCTCTACTTAACTGCACACGACCAAAGGCAGGGATTGGTTTATTTGCTTTCAGGGTGTTGACCAGAGGTCTTGCACACAGGGAGTTCTAGCAATATCTGTTGAATATCTAGTCCCAGCCTTGATTTTATAGATGTGAAAACTGAGTCCTAGAAAAGCCTCAAGTAGCAGAGCCAGAAATAAAACCTAATGCTCCTGCACCCTCATTTTCCCAATGTCACTTTACTATTTCCTTCCTATATAGTTTTTTTAAAAAAGCTTTCCTCACATTCTGCAGCTGTTAAAAAAAATGACCCCAAAGTCCATCAACTGGTGAATAGACAAAATTTAGTATATCCATACAATATAATATTAGTCCACCTTAAAAAGGAAGTTCTGAAACAAGCTCTAACACAGATGAACCTCAAAAACATTATGCTAAATGAAAAGCCAGATATACAAAGACCACATATTATTCCATTTATATGAACTGTCTAGAAAAAGCAAATTTTTAGAGTCAGTCAATTAGTGGTTGCTTGAGACTAGGGGTTGGAATGGAGAGTGACCGCAAAAGGGTACACAGGATCCTTTCAGGGTGATGGAAATGTTTTAAAACTGGATTATAGTAATGGTAGCACAACTTTGTAAATTCACTGAATCGTGCATTTAAAATGCATGATTTTTATGGTATGTAAATTATACTGCAATAAAGTTGTTTTTCAAAAAAGATGGTATAAATAGTTCATGGTGAGGAAGCAAAAATCATTCTAAACCAGCACTGTCCAACAGAAATATGCCAGCCACATACATACTTTTCAAATTCTCTAATAGCCACATTAAAAAAGTAAAATTAACTTTAATATATTTTATTTAACATATCCACAATATCATTTTAAAGTATAACTGGTATACAGAAGTATTAGTGAGATATTTTAAACTGTTTCATATTACACCTTGAAATCCAACATGTGCTTTATACTTTAAATACATTTCAGTTATGACTAATCATGTTTCAAGTGCTCAACAGCCACATGTGGCTAGTGGCTATCAAGCTGAACAATGCCATTCTAGATGATCAAACTTAACAAAAGAGATTATAAAAATCCATACACTAATTACTGTTATGTCAAAATTTACATAAAAAACAGGTGGAAACAACAAAATGTGGAGGAAAATAGAGGTGACCTTTGTATTTCCTTTTTTTTTTGAAGGGGGGTGCAGTTTCTTTTATAATAAAAATACTTATACTATATATCTTTTATCAAAAAAAGAAATGGCCTTCTCTCACCAAAGGGGAAGATGGGTAAGGTGGTGGCAGGTAGGAGTGGGGGCAGTCAAAGACGGCTGAGGGAGCTCCAGCTGGCTAAATTGCAGTTTGCCAACATGTGAATATGAAAAATCAGATGTCGTGGATGGAGGGGATACTGCCAAGTCTAAAGAGCCTGGAGATGCCGGGAACTACCTATAGGAGTGGCAGGGCAGACAGAGGGTGAGGTGGTGAGACAAGAGCTGGCCAGAGAAGCTGGGGAGCCATGAGCAGGAGAAATGCTGTGGAGGTGGATGCAAAGAGCACACGTTTAAGAGTCTGTGATAAGACTTTTTTAAACAAGAGCCAAGAATTGAATAGCTATATATTATATATATATATGCATGCATCTTAGCTGTCTGAATCCTTAAGGAGAATCCTCTCCTACTCTTACAATTCTTGACACTGTGGGAAAGAAAGGATGCTGTGAATCAGGAAGTAGCCTGAGGAAAGGTCAGACTCAATGTCTACTTGCGAAGAGCATAACTTGAAGGGCCCTTGATCATTTCCATACCTTGAGCCCAGTCATTTTCAAATGGGGTGATGCAGAGAGGGAAAATGTAACCCCCCACCACCTCCCTCAAGTGGAGGAAGGTGACCTAAACTGTTGCAGAATTCATTTCCTCTAATTCCCTAGGTATCTCAATCCTTAGTTAAGTACCACTAAAATGTGTAAAAGTATTACTTGCAGGTTATATAGTATAGTAAAACAAGCTGAAGGCAAGAAATTCTGGTGAGAACCACTGACCTAGTCCAAAGACCTGCTGTTCAGGTGACCAGGAATTTCAAGGAGATTAACTCAGTATGTACTGATTGTCTACCATGTCCCATATGTCAGACTAAGTGGCAGGGTAGCTAAGGCTGGGGTGTGGGGGTGTGTGCGTAGGGGGAGTGCTGAGTTGAAGGGAGTAGGGAGAAGTATAACCACAGAATGAGTAAGACTGAAGCAAAGGTGGAAAATGTACTCAATCCTATTCCTACAGGACTACTGATCAGGTTATTTTAAGACCCATACCAGAAAACTGGCTGATGTTAATCAACATTAGAAATTCCAAAAAAAAAAAAAAAAAAAGAAATTCCCAGGAATATAGCCCCTTAGAGGTAAGCCAGGATGTGTACCCAGAGTGGGAGAGAAAACTATAGAGAAGGAGAATAGGACAAGCCAGGATTCTGAGTTCAGCTTTTTTTTTTAAATGCTGAAAGATATTGGCATTTTTTTTAGGTTAATTCCCCCCACTCCCCACCAACTTTATTGAGATATGGCTGACATATAACCTGTTGGTGCACAACATTTTGATGTGATACACTTATGTATTTGCAAAGTAATTACCACCACAGAACTCTGACCTGTTAACTAAACAGACCTACTCAATTCTCCAAGATGGGTCACAATATGGGAAGTATAGCAGTGACTGCTAGTTGTCCCCCTATATCCATTCTCACCCTCTTCCATAATATGACCTCCAATTTGTAGCTGGTACATGACCATCCTTAATAAAAATCAGATTTCCCAGTTTTTCTCACAACTAGATGTGGCCATGTGACTAAGTTATGACTAATAGGAGGTGAATGAAAATGATGTGTGCCCTTAACAGTAAGGAGACTTGTCTTGCCCAGTCCTTCCTTCATTTCCCTCTTCTACTGGTGGAATCCACCCTTAAGGTGTTGCCCCAAAACATCTGGCCCAGGAGGCTCACCATCACACTGTATCTCTAACCACTATTATTTCCATCAAACCTACAGTCTGATTAAGAGAGAATAAGAATGAGAAAGGCATGGGGGTATATTCTAGACAATGACCACCACCACCACCATACGGGACATCACTAACTCATTCCTATTCCTTGCCCATTTCCTAGGCACTCACCGGCACACCATGGGACATGAGGGTGTTGGGATTCATGAGGGTAACAAGTTGGTGCAGAAGGTCAGGCTGGCTATCAAAGAGCTCAGGTGTCAGCTTCTTCATCACCTCTTCCAAATGTTCTGCTGCAAGTGAGGGTACCCCATACCAGGTCTTCGGCTCACCCCTGGCCAAAAAGAAAGGGGACACGTAGAGTGGGCACTCAAAGAGCCCACCCTGAATGCTTCCTTGGCTGCCCAGGACCCCACTCACCAGTGGAGGTAGTTAATGGAGTAACTCCAGTGATCCTCAATATGCCAACAAAAGGCTGAGAAGACCATGCCCACATACAGCCAGGGCACCTTCATGCCAGAGATATCTGCATTGATGTGGCACAGTACAGACTGTTCCAACACTGGCATCACATTCAGGTTCCAACCACTCGTAGCATACTCCTGATAGGTCAGGTATTTGTGGAAAAGAGATGAGAGTTTTGCTAAGGTGCTGAGTTCTTTAGCCCAGGGAACCTTAATTTTGAGGTCATAGACCTTTCTGAAATGTCTAAAAAATACTACAGATGTTCTTCCCCCTGCCTCCCTCAAATGCATAGAAAAAATTTCAATTCACTTCACCTTACTTCAATTTTAGGAAAGTTTACAGATGTGCCCACTCGCCAAAGTACCTGCCAGTTAAAAGCCCCTGCTCTGGACCAAAATGTACCCTTCTTGCGATACAGGCCTAGGGCCTCTTTATTTCCTGCACTTAACAATCCCAGTCCCTGAACACGTCTTATGAATGAGCCAGGTACTCTGACAGGTACTTCAAATACCTTCTCATTTAATTCTTATAGAATTTGCGAAATGGATACTATTCCCTTTCTACAGACAAAAAATAGCCAATCTCATGGCTGGAGATGCCATGCAAGATACTAGGCTGTGCTCTTTACACACATCCTCCCATCTAAATCTCACAGCAACACATACGGCAGGGATAACAGTCCCCTTCCTATAGAGATACTGAGTCTTTCAGAAACTGAAGGACTTGCCTAAGTCACACAGCTGAATATAACCATGAATCATCTACTCACCTCCTCCTCAGGGGTTAGGTGTCGCTTACTGTCACTGACGGGGAACCCGCTACCAAATTCTTTGGAATGGATGTCAGCCCCATACTCAACAGTTACATCTTCCTCAATGCTATTCACCAGCCGCCAGAATTCCTTCTCCACAAGTTCTGTGGGTACCATCTAAGGAACAGGGGTAGCTGATGACTGTGGCTCATCACATCCTGGCCCCACTGACCCAGGTGAGCTATAGACCATCAGGCGCCTATGACCCTAGCCCTGACACTACCCCAGCCCTCCATCACCTACGTGTACTGGCATGTTGAAGTAATCGGCTTTAAAGGAGTCAGCCATCTCGCCAAAGCTCTGCAGAGTGTATTCCCGGGTAGCCTGCTCAAAGCCAAAGGCTTCAGGGGGGCGCTTACACTCCTGAAACCCAAAGGAGAACACGTCACCAAGGCAGAGGCAAAGAGGTGGAGAATCCCCAAAAGCTGAGCTGGAATATGGGGTAGAAATCGGGAAGGAGAACAGCCCTAGGTTTGTACTGAAGGCCCCTGAGGCAGGTCTCACATCATAGCTCTATCTTTTTCTCCTAGCACTTCAGTGCAGTTAAGTCTCTTCATTCCTCACATGCACTTCTACCATGCTTTCATCTTCTCTTCCTTCAGGACTTGACTATCTAAACCATGGGCTCTGATTTAATATGCTACGCCATGCTCTTCCGTCACTATCTTTCTTTCAAGACAAAATGTGAGCTTATACAGGATGCTTAGAGAAACTTTTTTATGCCGAGACTGGAACTACAGACCTGGGAAAACAACACTGAATATTCCAGTAGCTCGGAGGATGGGAAACAAAGACAACAACCCTTAGTGTCAAACTCCACACTTTCTGTTCTTTAGACTGTCTCATAAGACAGGACATATGTCTGACTCATTTTGTACTTATATTCATGGTTTTAGATGAGAGTTGTATGTACCCGAGGCAGACGCACCTTCTGCTCATGTCTGAAATCTAAATGTCAACCTGGTTTACCAGCCCAAGACCACTTAAAGAAGAGAGCTAAGTAGACCTGACAATCTTTGTTGTCTATGATACTATTGGCATTCAAACTCCTCCCTAAAGGAATCCCCACCACTACCAAGGCATTACACTGCTCCAGTCTCTTTCCTCGTGTGTGTGTATGTGTGTGTATCCGCGTGCACATGCATACCTGGACTCTATGACCACAGCTGACAGGGTGAGAGACTATCAACATCTACTCTCCCAGAAACCCAGGGAAAGATGTAGACGAGCAACCCAGAATTTGGATTAAGGTAAAAGGCTCATGAAATGAAACTGGCAGACTTACCAGGCCTCTTAGCCCTCACGGCTGCTTCAGGTGTTCTCCTCACTGCCTCTCTTGCACTAGGTATGTTATCCCCACATATCCTTACTCCTGAACTCCTTCATCCCCCAGTCTAGAAAGTCTGCCCAATGCTTGTAACTGAAGTCTACAACAGGGCAAACCAATTTAATTATCACAACAGAAGGAAAATAATAAATATTATACCCACATGATGAACCCTTTACAAGAAATCATACCCATGAATAAATAATACAGAAAAATGATTATAAAGTAACAAATGAAAGTACACAGTATGATCCCAGACCTGTTAGTTATATATACCCAACAACGAAAAGATGAGAAGAAAATACACCAGACTATTAACAATGGTTATCTCTAGGTGGTAAGATGATAGGTAATTTGTCTATTTTCCAAGCTTTCAAAAAGAAATAAAAAATAAAAAACTTGGAAATCAAAAGAACATTTTTTTCTTCATATTCCTGTCCTCCAAATCTAATTGCTGACACCTTCCCTGATTACTACTCTTAGTCACTTTCCTCTCCTCTGAACTTCTACATCTGAATTTCTAACACACAATTTAACATTTGATTATATGTCATCATATACAATCTAATTATGAACCTCAACTCCCCAGGTGGTCTGAGAGCTTCCAGAGAACACAGGCTGAATGCCCTCCTCTTCTTTCTCCCAAAGCTCTGCCCAACCTAGACCAACCTCAGGGACCCAAAACATAAGACTGTGGCTGAGCTAGGAGGCTGCTTTCAGTAAGACCAGATGAAGGAAGGCAAGGACAGCCTATGAGGCAGACATAGATTGGGGCTGGGAAGTCCTTACCGCCATGACACACTTTGGACACCGCCAGACACCCTTGGGAATCTCAGGCAAAGGAGGCAACAAGCAGAAGATGTGGTAGTTGTCATCACAGCCATCACACAGCAGGAGCTTGTCATCCTCATCCCCTCGGGAACACATTCGGCACACATATGACTCAATCTGCCAGGGGAGGGAGGCAACAGTTCATCAACCCAAGCCCCGTCCAGCCTTTCAAACATAATACTCCTCCAGACAGTATCCTAGTCCACAGAGATCTCTGTTAGAAACCCACCGTGCTTGATGGCTGGATCATTCATGGCCTTGTACAGGTTAGTCATGCTAGGTCAGGAGTTAAACTGCAAGCAAGAATCTCCCCAAATAAACTAATTGGTAGAGCTGTGAGAGAAGAGTCTTTATCATTCAGTGCTGAACTCCCCATTTTTATTCATTCAATAAACATTTACTGAACACTTATGTGTTCAACATTATGCCAGACCCTACAGTACAGTGTTAAATAAGACATGGTATCCTCCTTTTAAAGGCATACAATAGTCCAGAAGCACAAGTTCATAAAAATTAAAAGGCAGTGTAGAAACTGCCAATAGCTCCCCATAAAAGGGTACTATGGAAACCTAGAGGAGGAAGCACACAAATCAGTTGGAGATGAGGAACAGCCTTGAACAAGAACTTCACTGAAAAGGTGACACTTGAAACTAACTGAAATCTGAAGGCAAACTGAGATTTGGCAATGGCGCAGAGAACAGGGGGAAACTCTTCCAGGCAGAAGAAACAGCATGTGCAAAGGATGGGGCAAGAAAGCATGGCACATCTCAGGGAGAAAACAAACATACCTACAAGTAGTTCAGTGTGGCTATAGCAGAGAAGTAAGGTGGGCAGTGCTGGGGAATGAGGCTAGAGGTCTGCTGCGACTGGATCATGCATGGTAATGAGGAGCTTAGCCTTTATCCTGAAGCAATGGAGAGGGAGTCTCCTTCTCTGCACCCTTCCAGCACTTCATGTTGACAGCACTTGATCACCCTTTCCTGTTCTTTGTTCCATGTGAGCTGGCCTTGTTTCCCCAATTAAGTGAGCTACCTGAGGGCAGGGCCCACCAGGCCCACTTTTCTGTTTAATGCAACCTGGTCCAGTGCCATGCTGGGGAAATGCTCGTTGAAGGGATGAGAAGCAGAGCATTAGGAAGTCAGGGCTGGGTCCTTACAAACTGGGCATTGCTGTGGTTCCTCCTGAGCCTCATGGTCATCTTGGTGCAGGGCTCTGGGCTGTGACTCAGCTCCTCCTTGCTCTCCAGGAAGGTCTTGGGTGAGGTTGACTCCACCTTCATGTCCCCGCCTGACTCCTCCTTCACCACTACAGTAGGGGGACACTCGGGCCCTTCCTTATCTGGGAGAGAGAATGGCTCTAAAGTACAAGTCTGAACAGTTAGGGCCCCGCCTCCTCTCCCCAGGTGAGGCCATTCTTCACACTTCCCCAGCCTGTCAGGCCTCACCTTTCTTGCGCAGAGTCTTATCCTTGGCCATGAGGCCTAGGCCCATCATCTTGGGGCCAGCCCCATAGATCTGAAGCTTCTTTAGCTCAGGATTCTTTTCAATGTCTTCCTCTGTGGGTTCCGGCTAGGAGGAAAGAAGGAAATGAATCAAGATTGCAGGCTGCCCCATCCTAAAAGAACAGCCTGGACTATATCATAGTCCTGACTAGTTCATGTCAGGCCTGAAGCACAGGTGGGCCATGGCAAGAATTTAGATTGCTTTTTGGAGACTGAGGGTGAGTGAGCTCCCTCCTCATCCCTCTCCTGGAATGCAATTAAGATGGATCTCAGTTTTTCCAACTGTAAAATGAGAATAGTAACTCCTATCTCACAGTTACAAGGGGCTTGAGAAAGATATACATAAAGAAATCTAAGTATCTGACACTACCAATAAATGGCAGAGACTAACATGGTCTGGTAAATTATATGCTTTGGTGAGCCCAAGGACAGGGTCCATCTTCTTTTCTGTTGTAGCCCCAACGCCCAGAAGAATGCTGGCACATAAGCTTCTTTCTGAGGCTAGAATATAGGTGTAAGGAGAAAGAGAGTTCTTCTCCTATAAGCAGAGTGAGTCAGGAAAGCAACAAGGCAGGCAAGAACAGCAGACACAGGGAAGATGTTATGCGAAGACATCAAAACCCAGCTCAGAAGCTCAGTTGAGAGTAGAGGAAGAGCAAGAGTGAAGCCAGAAAGAGGCACACTACTTTTCAGAACTCAGAGAACCGAGAGAAGGGAGAGTACAACAGGGAAGAGCGTCTTGGTCAGAGGGAGACAACTCTTCACCCCTACAGCTCTGTTAAAAGTAGGGAAGCACTCACATCAGGCTGCAGCCTCTTGGCTCGCCGGCCATAGCTGTTGAACTTGGAGGGCTGCACAGACTGTCGAAGGGGGATACTGTGAGGTTTATATTCCTTGTCCTTCTCCTCATTATCAAATGGACGTGTGTTGCACTGCTGGGGATAGGTGAAGGGTAAGGGTCAGGGCATGGGGCCCCAGCCCCCAACAGCAAGGACTTCCCTCTACCCTCCCTCAGTGGCAACCAAAGTTGTGGTTTCATCCCCCCTCCCCTGCCAACAGGCCCTGCCTAACTGGTCTTTACCACTGACACCAGCACACACTCTAAGACTTCTCATGCTTTTGCTTATACCAACCCTCCTTCCAAACATCTCCCCAACAATCAGACTTCATCTCTTTCCAGATCTCTCCAGGTGTCCAGTCCACTCCACTGAACCAGTTCCAGTAAGAGTAAGTGTGGAAATCTGCATCTGGCAGAGGAAAGCCTACTCCTACCCTGGCTTGGCATCCTTACCACCAGGTTGGCTCCAGACTGGTACATCTCATAGGGGTAAACGATGCGTTCATAGTGGGAGCGCAGCAGGGAGCCAATGTTTTTGCCTGGTGGGTAGTTGAGGCGCTGGGCCACCCGAGCCCATCGACGATCCTTGCAGATGGCTTCATAGCCACCTTCCTCCACCACTATCTGTAAGGACAAGCAGGAAGGGACATGATTCGCTGTGTGTAGGTACAGAAAGAACAATGAGGACAACTCCATCCCCTTACTTCATTGGAGGCTACCCCCTCCTACCTCCACCACTCAGACTCAAATTGTAGCCAAGGGATGCCAAGAAGTTCTGCTGACAGCTTGTGTGCTACCAGGCTGTGCCCCTTCCACTGTAGCCTAGAGATCCAATATCCAAACCAAGGTGGCCCCCAGAATACCGAGGATATTAAGGCGTGGGGTGGGGAGGGGTTTGAGAAAAACCTGTTCTTACTTTGCTGAGGCTGTAGAGGTCCAAGATCCGCCGTTCTACATTGGGAATCTTTAAGGAAGAGCCCTGGATTTCCCAGAATTTGGCAATCTGATCCAAGTAGTTCAGTTTCACTCTCGTCTGGGCCTGGAGAAGAAATGGCTCAGAGAGGCTGGCCTCCCCCTCTACCTGACCATCTTCTGGCCTAATCTTAGGGCAGGAGAAGGGATACAGAGCAGCCCACTTCATCTACAGAGCAGCAGGCCTCTCCCAGTGAACTGGATCCTCAACTCTAGGTAGCACCTCACCCACCTCTGTTATCTTTGTCACCTTCCAGTCAACAGGAGAAGCCCAAGGTCCCAAAACAAAGCAGGCTGAGTCACAACAGCCAAAGCTTTACATATATTCTTTCTCAGTCTCCTTGACAGGGCTGTGTGATTATCATCATCTCTTACAGAGCCTCTGCTTCCTCAAGTCACACAGCAGGTACCAAGAAATCTGAGTGTCAAATAAGTTTTTGCTCTTCCTCTGCTAATAATCTGCTGTATGCTGCTGCTGCTAAGTCGCGTTAGTCGTGTCCGACTCTGTGCGACCCCATAGACGGCAGCCCACCATGCTCCGCCGTCCCTGGGATTCTCTAAGCAAGAATACTGGAGTGGGTAGTTTTGAGTAAATCAGTTCTACTCTCTGGATCCCTGTTTTCTGATTAGGAGGGAAATAAAACAACTGCCCCGTCCACTCACCCCAGAAGAGTAGACTTATGAGAGGAACAGTGAATGCCCTCTGGAAACTACACAATTATATCTAAGCTCTAGGCATGTTTTAGAGAATGAAGGCTCCAAAAGAGAACATTCACCTCTTCACATGCACCATGAAATTTGTTCCATGATGGCCAACGGGTGAGAGTGCATGCTAAAGACAAAATGGCCTAAAGAACTGAGATGGTGTACCAAAGCAGCACTGGCACCTGACCTATCCAGGACCCAGTGTGGGCAAAAGACCCTAGGAACAAGGCATGTGCCATGCGTTCCTGAAATCTGTGACCTAAGAAGGGCTCCCCAAGTCTATAACCACCTCACCCTAGTCAGAGGGCCTAGTTTTAGGGAGAACTAGGTTAAGTCTTTACCATTCATTACCTTGCTCTGATCCCATTGGGGGATACAGGGACAGTTCTTTCACAGATGAGGAAAAGTTAAGGTCTATCCATAGAAAGGAACATCCTATGACTCCTTTGCTATGAGAACCCCTAAGGGGCCAGGAACCCTAATCCTTCCACTTCAACCCCTTAGCTTTCCAGCCTTGGCCTCATGCCTGCCCCCTCTCCCTCCTTCATTAGCCAGCACTCTCTCTCTAGAAAACCTGCCCCTGTCCTATGGTAGGCTACACCTTGCCCTACCTATACCCCAAGAGACCTGGTCAGATCCATTTCTCTAAGGAACTTGTATCCCATACAAAAGATGATTTTTGCCCTGACCGGAACAGTACCTAGACTGACTGTAGAACAGTGATTCTCAGCAAGTGGCAGTTTTGCCTTCCAGAGGACATTTAAGTAATGTCTAGAGACATTTTTTGGTTGCCATAACTGGGAGAGGGTAATATGTTCTAGTATCTAATGGGCTGACAGACATCCTACAGGGATGACAGACATCCTACAATGCACAGGACAGCCCTCCATGACAATAAATTACCTGGCCCAAAATGTCAATAGTGCCAAGGCTGAGGATCTGCAGTCTAAAAGATAAGTAGCCTTTTAAGTTATGGGTATTTGGTTGGGCCTAACAGTCAGCCCCATACCCTTAGACATCTATTAAGGCTTGAAGATACATAAAAATGAGGGAGAGGAGTATGTAGCATACTTCTAATCTACATTTTCCAAGGGAAACTCCAGGATTTTACTTGGAACTGGCTTAAGGGCATCTACTCTCATTGCTCTGGAACATTCTCAAGTCTTTCATGGAGAACCTCACCTTACCCATGCAAAGGGTCTATATTTCCTGTACAGAACATAAGGGAGAGGGAAAAGCCTACTTGCCTGACCTTCTGTCCAAGTTTGTAACCATTCCAGCTTCCACAGAGACCAGTTCTTTTGTTGTTCCTGCCCATCCACCTCACCTTCCACCTTACCAAGCACCATGGAAGGAAGGTAGGAAGCACAGGGCTGTAGATGAATTGGATAGATGAGGACATATTCAGCTGGCCAAGCAAGAAAGGGTCTCAGTTAGCCTCATATTTTTCTTTTGCTGACCTAAGTAGGGTGGGTTAGTTGACAGGGGAGTTTCAGAAGTACCAAATGTTTGTGGGAAAAGCACAATCCCCAGCCTTGGGACTATCAGATCTGGGAGACTAAAAGCCCTTGCTCTGGTTTATATTCAGAGCTCTAAAGCTTCTCCATGCCCTCCAGGCAACTTCACAGAAGATAGAATAAAGGCCTAGTTAGGTAAAGTACCTCAGCCAGAGAAGGTAGGAGGGAAGTAGATCAGAGCTCAGGTATCCATTCTCCCAACCCCACCACCAGCTGCTAGTCTTCTTACCTCTAGTTCGTTCAGCCTCTGGATTCGGGGAGTAAACCTGAAGTTGTCCACTTCAACAGCAAACGGTGGCTGCCAGTCCTGAGTGGTAAGGAGGAGAAAGGGAGTTGGGTTATTCCAGCATAGTGCAAGACCAGGCTGGGCACCAAAAGCAACTCAGCACCCCATTCATGGCTTCCCAGACCTCTAGCCACCCCAGACCTTCTAACCTGGCAAACACCCAACCCATACAAACACAACTCACAACAGAGCTTTAGAAGTGCCTCAAGTCCATACTCAACATCCCATGCACATACCCTGGGAAACATCTCCTGATTCCCTCCCAACAGTACAGTGGTACAATTTTAAGAAGTAGAAAAACGAGGTCCAAAACAGCTGACTTCAAACTCTCCCTATGCACAGATCCCTGAGGCATGTGCTGTACTGGAGAGCACACAGGACCTGAAGTCAGAAGACGTGGGTTCACATTTTAGCTCTGCTACTTACTAGTTATGGGATTTTTACCTTTCTGAATCTGTTTCCTTAACTGTAAGGTGGCAATATGAACTCCTGCCCTGGTTTCCTCATAAGATTGATATGAAAAATTAAACTGGTTTTCAAATGAAAATGTTATTCAAAGGAATCACCATTAAGACTTGACAGCTAAGGCTGACCTCACTACCCAATACATATGCAGAGTAGCTCAGCTCCAATTTGGGCTATTTAAAGGTTTGGGCCTTTAATGTTCGTTCTCTCAGTGGGATAGACACTGCAGGGAAGAGCAAGGAACAAGGAGCAAGAATTTGTAATACTCACCTGGTCAGAAAGGCTTCCTATGTGTCCTCTCTCAAACACCTGCCCAGTACCAGGAAGAGGTAGGGGAAGAAGTAGGAAGGAGGGAGGGGTGTTCTAAGCGCTGGAATGTACCACTGACTGTGGTAGCAAAAATTGGGAGGATTTGGGGAGGAGGAGAGAAATTAGGAATGATAACAAAAGTAGAGGAGACTGATCTGCCAAGTTGGAGCTTGTTGTGTCCTGCCCAAAAGGCAGCTGTGAAGAGCCTCCTCCCCAATGCTCCTTCCTCCCTCCACCCTCCCAGCAGTCCTTCTTAGAACCCTGGCTCCTGCTGGGATGGTGAAAAGAACCTGGAGTAACCTAGACCAGTGCCTTCATTTAACGAATGGGGAAAATGAGGCCCAGAAAAGAAAGGTGATTTCTCCAAAATAACATGCTGAGTTACTGGTAGAGCCAAGACCAGAACCTCTGTCTTCTGACCCCTGGTCCAAGGCTCTTCACACTACACCAGGATACCAGTATTCACTCATACATGCATTCACATGGAAAAGGGGAGGGACAGTTAAAGAGAATAAAAAGCTGCTGGCCTCTTCTGTACACACACTTTTAGAAAAGTGGCCAGAGGACTCATACTTACATGCATACATAATCCCCATCCCCACCCCCTGCAAAGCAGGTAGCAAACACATGGGACTCAGTGAAGTAGGGGCAAAAACAAACAAAACTAACAACAAAAAACTCAAACTAAAAAGATATGGCTCAAGTCCAGACAGGCTCCCCATGCTCCCTTGCCTCCCATCAGTAGGGCATTCCCCTCAGCGCAGGTAACCCAGGTAGGAAGGTGCTCAAACCCAGAACTCCAGGCACCCTTCTTTCCTCCTAAATCAAGTTCGAGATAAGAATAAGTGCAACATCAAGCAACCTGACAGTGGCAGAACTGAAATCCTAGAGCAGAAGCTGTACATACAACAGACAGCTGAGGAAGGTTCAGTGGTCTCCCTGCCTGGCTCTCCCTGGGACCTACAAGCTCCCTCATCCTGCCTTCAGTCCCATAGTCTCAGGTGTCAAATACTCAGTGTGTCAGTATTGGCAGGATGGTGATAAAATGGTTGGCCACCTGATGCGAGAAGCAAGGCCCTTCCAAGCTCCCCTGGGTCTACTCCAGAATACCAACACTCTCCTTGCACTCATCTTCCCCAAGAGTGGCAGCCACTCGCCTAGCAATTCAGAACCCAAATTACCCTTCCCCTGCCCTTCTTTAGGCAAACCTCCAATTTCCAAGCACCCACCCCTACAAACGTTCCAACTCTGGGCCCAAGCACCACTTGGGTGAGTGCTTTAAATTCCAGCCAGAAGTCCCCGCTAGGAGGGACTTCTAAAGGAGGCCTAGGAGCAGCTCTTCAGGAGGGGAAAACCGAACAAAACCAAAAAGAGCCAGATCTCCTGGGTTAGAGGGAAGTACAGTGTTGGAGTAGAGAAGCGTAACAAAGGAAGGCCCCCTGCAGGAGACACAGACACACACAGACACACAGACACACACCCACACGTCACATTTCCTACTCCTGGTCTCCCAAGGAAGGGTAACAATACGTGCACACCGCCAGTCTGCCCTGAGAAGCCCAAGACAGAAAAATGGGACAGAAAATTCAAGGCTCAACTACCCCTTATGTCAGATATGCCTCTTTCCCACAGGCCTGCCAAGTCACTTCAGGGAATACTCCCTGAGGCTGCCCAAGACTCCAGCTTCTCCTTTCTGCTAGCCTTTCCACCATGGACAAGGATACCTCAGAGAGATGTGGCCAGGCTCCAATAAGGAAGAAATCAGCTTACCCAACACCTCCCAAAGGATCCATTTGAAACCAGCCTAGATCTATGGCTGAGCACCAGAAAGCACCAAGTTAAATGAGGAGGCCTGTGATGCCCTCCTCAGGTGGCAGCGAGGTTTCTCATTTGGTTTCAGCCAGGAGACACCCGCTCAAAAACACCCAAACTCAATTCCTGCCCTTTGAATCCCAAGTGGTAACTGAACAACGTGTATCATCATTTCCCTTTGATGCTAGCAAGGTGGCAGCGTATCCTAGCGCTTGGGGGACTTCTCTTGGCCTGAAGCCAGGTCTAGGAATAAAGATACACCGCCCTTTGTCGCTGACCTCTGGGAATCAAGGGTTCCAAAGGAGGCATACTTCCATCCATCCAACCATTCTGTTTCTGAGGGTTCAAGAATATCCTATCATCTGGCACCTCCTACATCCTGGGACAGATCAGAGTAGAAATCTTCTGAGAAGGACTCATACCCCACCCCAAGCTGACTGGTCCAAGACTCAAGCCTGGGTAGTGATGGGCAGGAAAGGCCCAGATATTGCCTTCAACCAAGAAAAGAGGACAATTCGCTGAACCCATCTCAGGGAAGCCAGACAGCATTCCCTGTGAGACTGATTTCCTGACTGGTCTACCAGCCCAGAATATTATCATAAATGTATTGGCCTGGCAGGCTATGAGTAAATATGAGTCAACCCACATAGAAGCAAACCAATGACCACATCAAACACCTTCGCAGTCACAATAATTACCACTTACCTAGAACCTACTACACATAGACGCTACCTAGTTTAATCCAATTCTCGAAATAACCATTCATGGAACCCATTTCACAGGCTCAGAGAAATTACATTACTTGACCAAGGTCACACAGCTGGTAAACTGCAAAGTGGAGTTCTGAAGGTCTATCTCCCTTCAGAGCTGTGATCTTTCCATTACACCACACTGCATGCATTAAGAGAAGTGATGCCAGTAAATGGGAGAAAAGACCTTTAGAGCAGCCTTGACCTAGGTGGTTCAGGGTAACCAAGAGATGTTTGGGGTGCCTCTCTGTGAACTCTCCCCGGGGCCACTAGGCATCCCTTTCTTGAATCTTACTAAGAGTGATCCTGAAGGGCGGAGTGGGAGTGGGTCTCCGACTTAGGGCCACCACGAAAGACCCCTTGCCCCCAGCACCCTTTCTCCGACCCGCGCCGCATCCACAACGGTGCCAGCCACCCCATCTCCCCACACCTCGAGCTGCCCTCTGATCTGGACCTCTCCGCCCGCTACCCTAGTTCATCATCTCCGGCGACCACCGGCCCAGGGCCTTACCGCGGGTGGGCGGATCTTGCAAATGCCCGACTTCTCGGCGATGGGCCTGATTTTCGCAATGTAGCCAAGAGGGTCTCGGAACTCCGCCCAGCTAGGCTCGAACACCGGGCACTCCGGCGGCGGTAGAAAGTCGTCAGACCCCGGCTCCATGGTGCGCCCTAGGACTGGAGGGCTCGGACCGCCCTTAAGGACTCATGGCGGACGCCGCTGTACGAAGCCGAGGCACTGCTCGGAGACTAGGCCCTAAGCGGGGCGGCCGCCGCCCGCCGAGGGCCCAGGGGACGTGTAGCTGCCGCGCTCTGAGAGGCTCAGGCTGACGCTACTCTATCGCCTCTTCGTCCCGCTCCGTTCGTTCCAAACTCTGCCGCTGTCTCCCAACTACCGCAGCCTTCACCACTACAGTTAACTCCCAACCGCCGCGGCCTTTAGTGCCGCCGCCGCCATCTTGGTTTCTCACCGTCTCCCCCCCTCCCTTCACCACAACAAACCGGATCCCTCCGCGGGATGTCCCTCCGAGCCTCGTATGCCTTGCGTGAGGCCAAGCCCTAGGAAGCCATCATCCCGTGGGGACTGAGCTGAATCGGCAGGCATGGATCTCCTATCAGGAAGCGGGAACTTAAAACTGCTTCCCAGACTGAGAGCAAATAGTCCGCCTCAGCGGCGGAGGAACAAAGTTGAAATTAGCAAACCGATCCCTCTTTCCGGACGGACCGGCGGTGCACGTTTAAAGGCCAGTGCTGCGCATGCGCGTTACGGAGGGAGACCGGAAGAGGAGTTGGCGTTGGTGGGTGGTGGGTCTAAACTGGCACCCACTCGATGACCTCAACACTGGCGCGAGCCCCGCCCCAACATGCTCTCCTCCCGGGTCTTTCCGGTGTGGGCCACAGAAGGCGTCTTCGAGTCCGTGATGGCAAGGGACCCTTCTGCAGGCCCGCAGATTATGAGAGACATACATAGTTCCCAGGTCTAGGCTCTGACACCTCTGGGGCTTTGAAAAAAGGAAGCTGGGATGCTGCTCCCTTCTCAGGAATTGCGGATTTTTAGAACCCTGGGCCCCAAGGAGAGGAAGGAAATATTTATTTTGTCCAAGTTTGCGTGTAGAGGCCTCTCAAAGATGGGGCTTCCATCCTTAACTCCAAAGAGTCATTGTCAATCAGCATTTTAATGAACACTTTTATCGTGTCCTTATTTGTGGCATGTGGGCCTCCCTTCTGGCTCAATTGGTAAAGAATCCGCCTACAATGCGAGAGACTTGGGTTTGATCTCCGGGTTGGGAAGATCCCCTGGAGAAGGGAAAGGCTACCCACTCCAGTATTCTGGCCTAAAGAATTCCATAGACTGGTCGCAGAGTCGGACGCGACTGAGCAACTTTCATTTGTGGCATGTACCCCTACAAAATAAGCCTGAGAGTATGTATATTTTAACTATTGGATTTTAACAACACTATATGTATCACCTACCAGTGCCCACCATTTGAAGTACCTACTCTGTGCTCACTTGTGAGCCTACAGTGTACTTACGTATTTGTGTGCATGGATTGTATTTATTGTGTATAGCCCCCTCCTTCTATTTGAGTATCTACTATGTGTACCTCTGCTCCCATTGTGTGCATGTTTGTGAGCAGTTTCTGAATAGGTTTATTGCAAATGTTTTGACTATCAAACCAATACTTTGACCATAGATCAGGCATCTACTGGAGAAGGCGGTGGCACCCCCACTCCAGTACTCTTGCCTGGAAAATCCCATGGACGGAGGAGCCTGGTGGGCTGCAGTCCATGGGGTCGCGAAGAGTCGGACACCACTGAGCGACTTCACTTTCACTTTTCACTTTCATGCATTGGAGAAGGAAATGGCAACCCACTCCAGTGTTCTTGCCTGGAGAATCCCAGGGACGGGGGAGACTGGTGGGCTGTCGTCTATGGGGTCACACAGAGTCGGACACAACTGAAGCGACTTAGCAGCAGCAGCAGGCATCTACTGCGTTTGAGGAGCTCTAAGTCACTCGTCGGTTGTGGGCCTAAAGCATACATAGTTCAAGAACCTACTGTGCACATTTTAGAATACGTCTCTACATGCTGATTGGGCTTCCCTGACAGCTCAGTTGGTAAAGAATCCACCTGCAATGCAGGAGACCCCGGTTGGATTCCTGGCCAGGAAGATCCCCTGAAGAAGGAATAGACTACCCACTCCAGTATTCTTGGGCTTCCCTGGTGAAGAAGCTTTCCCAGCTTCAGCTGGTAAAGAATCCGCCTGCAGTGTGAGAGACCTGGGTTCGGATCCCTGGGTTGGGAAGATCCTCTGGAGAAGGGAAGGGCTACCCACTCCAGTATTGGGCCTGGAGAATTCCGTCGACTGTATAGTCCATGGGGTTGCAAAGAGTGGGACATGACTGAGCAACTTTAACTTTCACTACATGCTGCTTAAGTGCTTATTTTGTGCTCCTCCATCAGACTGTGAATTCCTTAAGGGCAAGGACCTTGTGATCTTATACATCCTTAGTGCCTGGCATGGTAAGCAGTAAATAAATGCTGAGTAAACAGAAAAATGAATGTATATTTTTGAGCAGCCTTAATATATATTCACTAAAAATAATATATACTCTTTGCAAACATTTCCTGGATATATTAAGCATCTGCTGTAAGCTTGAGTATGTTTGAAGGGGATGGAGAGTGTCATTCCTTCAGTTAACAGTTTCTAATCATGTTTCTAATCTATACCAGTTTCTAATCTATACCATGTCCCAGTTAAGTATATTCATTCTGCCTACTGAGTTAAGGGCATCATCTCTAAGGGAGTGGGGAACACCAGTAGGAACTCACACCCTGTAGTCAGAGAGGCCTGACTTCTAGTCCCACCAGCTCTGCCATTTTCTAGTTATGTGGCCTTGGGTAAGTCCCAGGTTCTGAAACTGAGTGATGTTGTATGGGGGTGATAATACCTACCTTGAAGGATTGTTGTATACTACCCAGCATATAGAAGGCCCTCAGTATCTGTTAACTGTTATTTTCACTCTTGAGAGTCAACAAACAGTATGTCAAAACTCATTAAGAATCTCCTTTGTGCCAGGCACTGTGCCTAGTGATTTCAGATTTTTTATCACTTGAACCCTTAGATTGCCTTTAATGCTTGGAATCTTTATCCCCTACTTGCCTGGTGAGGAAACTTGTCCCAAGTAATAGATATAGTAAGTGACATTTCCTTTCTAGCTTTCTAGTGTCAGGAGAAACCTCAACCCTTCTCCACCAGAAAAACAGGTGAGTGACCCAACTGAACAACTGTATGGACAGGAAACAAAGCTAGGCAAGGTAATGCTACTAACAGTAAAAAAAAAAAAAAAAAAAAAAAAGAAAGAAAGAAAGAAATCACTAGTCTCTCACAGGTGTAAGCATTTAACAGCCCACATAGCTCTTTCATACCAATTACTTCCCTTAATCTTTGCAACAGTTTTGGGAAAGATGTAGATCAATTTACCCAACCTGTAGATGAGGAACCAAGTGCCAGACAGATTAAACAACTTGCCCATTGATACACAGGAAGTTGCTGACTCTTGGTCAAATGCTCTTGTCATTTGCTCCCACCATAGTAGAACTAGGCAGGAGAAGGTGAAGAGAACAAAGAAGATAAGAGAATATGCCGAATCCTAGGTTGAAAGAAGTTCGACCTTTCTATCTTGAGGCTACTCAGTGAAGGGCAAAGAGCACAAGTTAGGAGTCAGGAGACCAGGTTTGGGGTCTCAGCTCAGCCTAGCCTTCCCAAAGCCTTCTCTAAGGTTCTTAGCCCAGACACCACCCACCATTCTGGAAGGGCAAATGGAAACTGCATAGACTCCTTGAAGCCCAGTCAGTCCCAATTCATTCATTCACGAACATTTATCAAATTCCTATTATGCACCAGGTACTTTTCTTGGCCCTAGGAATATAATAGTGACCAAGACAGACATGGTCTCTGCTTTCCTGCAGCTAACATTCACCCACTGAGATCTACCATGTACCTCACCTCCCTGAACCTCGCTTTTCTCATTTGTCCAATGAGACTATATAATCCTTTCCACACAGGGTGGTTATGAAGATTAGAGATCATGATAACTACCATTGCTCAAAAGCCAGGTACTATGAAATAGGTATTGTTATACCTATATAACAGATGAGGAGGTTGAAATTCAGAGTAGTGTAAACTTAACCAAGTTACATGGCTAGTAAGTAGCAGAGTACAAACTGTTCAAGTCTGTCTGCTATACAATTCTGCCTGTAAAAGACTCAAATGGTGCCCCTCGAAAAACAGGTGCTCAGGAAATGGGATCCTTTCTCAATCTTTGGATCTTGCTTGGGACCAGCCTGAGTCTGGGCCCTGCAGGGTTAAGAACTGAGAAGCGGCAGGGAGATCACCCTGGGCTGGAGGTTGGGTTGGCCTCACCCATGCACCTGGGAGAGAGGGTCTGGCATGGAACTGGTACAGAGCAGTGATTGGAACGCTTGGCTCTGCTCTTGACCACACTCACTCCATCCATGTTTTCTGGATGAACTGCATAGTGACTTCGTGCATCACTTTCTTGATTTTAAAACAGGGTCCCTTCCAATTCTAAAGTAGGTATGAGCTGCAAGTTCTAAATCCTAAGTAGCTCTGGAATTTATCCCCTCTGCCCCATGCCTTTTTATAATCTACTCCCCAAGAGAGCCATTGACTTTCTAGCCTAGGTTATTAAAAGAGCCTCCTTAAGATATCAAGGTCTCTATGTGAGTTTGTGGAGATTTATAGATAGGTAGATAGAGAGAGATGTATATTATGTGCTCAATACATATGCATAACAATAAAATGATACATTCAAAACAATGATAATTCCAAATGAATTATGATAGTATTTTACTCAAGTTACTTATAACTCGAGTAAAATAAAAATCCATGACTCCACACTGATATAAATAAATAAAATGAGGGAAAAGGAAAAATTTTTCCTTCAAAGAATGATGGAGTTAGAAAATCATCAATAGATGCTCAAAGTTTTCCCAAATAAAAAATCAAATGCTGAAAACAAAGCAAATCCTGAAAACAAAACACCTAGTGCCCAAATCTTGGTTTCTAAATGCCATTCTCAACCAAAAAGAACCAGAGCTCCTTGGAAAAAGTGGTTGATTCCAAGACTGGGTCAGGGAAAATATAAGATGAATCTGGAGCATCTTGTGGTACCAGAAAATAAGGAAGTGCTCAGGAAAGATGGACAGCTGCCAAAAGGACACAGGAGTCATCTTCCTGCTGGCTATATATGGGACATTTTGAACATCGAGATAAAGAATGATATTAATGCGTTATAATTCACTGAAATGATAGACAACTATGAGTCCATGAGACTATAAATACATAAATGTAGGAAAAGGGAAAGCTCTCCCTTACACTGGAGAGCCAACTAATACAAGTGCAAAGAATGATAGCATTGGTCAGTCACCATTTGGACACCTCAAGAATCATCAGTGAATGCTAAAACTGGTGGGTGAAAGTTTGAGGAATAACAAGACAAATATATAATGTTAATGCATCTCCCCTCAACATAATCATTCATTACAAAGGGAAAAATAATAGCTTTATAACAGAGATGCTATATAGCCCAACATGTCACCTGGTCTTTAGCTTCCAAGGCTTGGGTGAGAAAACCTGTTGGCAACAGAGCAATGAGGATATGGCGACTGCCCACCTCTCCTTTAGGATGTGCCATGCCCACCACCTGGGCTGTCCTCTCCCATTCCTTTCTCATTATTTCACTAACATTAACATACTCACACACCTCCAGGCTTATGCTGCTCTCTCTGGCAAATGCCTTTCTTTCCCGGGCTTATTCCTACTTACCCTTCAAGACTCAGCTAAAGGAGCAGTTCCAGAAATGCTCACCTGACCCCTCTCCCCTGCCCCAAGTTGAGTTTTCCCTTTCTTTGCACCCCCACACATTCTGTGCTTCCTTCTGGGCCTGCACTTATGTTGTATTGGCGTTATCCCCCCAGGCTGTCTACTTCTGAGTCTTGTCCAGCACTGCCCAATATGGTAGCTAGTATCCACATGTGGCTGTTTGCATTTTTAAAAATTCAGTTCTTCAGTTGCAACTAGCCACATTTCAAGTGCTCAGCAGCCACATGTGGCTAGGGGTTACCATAGTGAACAGCACAGGTATAGGACATTTCTATCATCACAGAAAGACTTCTAGGCTACCACTGGTCTAGGGTAAAGACAAGAACTCCATGAGATTCTAGGACCTTTGTCTTTTGTTATGTGTCATCCCTCTTCATCCACATCTCCAAAAAGATTGGCAGTAAAACGTTTGAGGATGGCCAATTAACTCCTTGTCTTCAGGCCCTCAGGGAAATAGGGAGGTGAGGAGCCAACGTCTGGATGGTGAGCTTCCAGGGAGAGGGCGAGGGTGGGGCAGGGACAGCCCAGTTCTGGGACTGCAGGGAGGAAGGGAGGAGGAAGAGAAGATAGGAGAGAGCTCAGAGAAGCACGAGGAGGCTCCAGAGGGACCTGAAAGCTTGCAGGTCGCATCAATCAGTAAATCAACCAATGCAAAGATACTTTAAGATTTAGCTTAGCAAGCACTACTCATTCAATTCAACAGAAAGTTTAGTGTCATCTGTGCTATGCCAAGCACTGTGCTGGTCAATGCTCTGGACAGAGGTGATTCAGATCAGCGTCACGCCTGTGCCAGTTATGGTCTAGTGGGGAAGATAGATACTGATGTGAGGGATCCCAGAGAATGTGATCAAGGGCACACTTTGTGAGGCATGGGTTCTTTAAGACCATCTCTTAAGAGTGAGAAAACCATCAGGTATGTGGGGGGAGTACATCTTTCAGGGAGAAGGCACAGGTAAAATACTGAGTTTGGAAATTACATACAGGTCTTTTCAGGAAATGGTGAGTGGATGACCAAAGTGTAGATGAGAAATGACTGGATTACAGAGATCGTTCCAAAGTCAAGGCAAGGGGTTTGCACTTTTTTCCATAGGAAGCCGAGAACAGCTGACTGTGTGTCTGGCAAGGGGCAGGCATTTCACTCCCATCTATGAACAATTGCCCTGCAAGATTATTGTCCCTATTTCATCAAAGGCAACAGCCAAGTCTGCTGCTGCTGCTAAGTCGTTTCAGTCGTCTCCGACTCTGTGCGACCACATAGATGGCAGCCCACCAGGCTCCCCCGTCCCTGGGATTCTCCAGGCAAGAACACTGGAGTGGGTTGCCATTTCCTTCTCCAATGCATGAAAGTGAAAAGTGAAAGTGAAGTCGCTCAGTGGTGTCCGACTCTTAGCGACCCCATGGACTGCAGCCTACCAGGCTCCCCCATCCATGGGATTTTCCAGGCAAGAGTACTAGAGTGGGATGCCATCACCTTCTCTGCAGTCAAGTCTGACTGACTGCTAAAAGCTGAGCTCTGGAAAGACGAAAACAAGCATCAAGCTGAAGGTGGGAGAAGTGGGAACAATCAAAGGTAGTTCAGCCTGGTCCACCAAAGAAACGAAAAAAGTCTGATTGGATTTGATTCTGGACCAAATGCTCACATGGCTCCAGCTGCTGCTTTTGTTTAAATGTGCATGTGAGGAGGAAAACAAAGACATTGATCCCAGCTGCTTAAGAGTGGGGCCATCCATAAGGTGGAGGAAATAAGGCCTCAAAAAAAATGTGGGGTCATCCAAACTGCTCCCTCTTAGTGGCCATTTTACATTCTAAGAAAGTCCCCCAAATATTTACTGATTGCTGCTTCCAGGGACCCTGCTGACCCTAACCAAGAGCCAGCATCCCCCATTCCTCCTAGGCTCTGCTGAGCCCAGGACATGATCAGTGGTGGTGGAAACATGTCCATTTCATAGGGACGCAGCTTTGGGGACTGGAAAAGAGCCTGGACTAGAAATCAGGATCCTCCATCTGGACTTGGGAAAGACCCTCCCCTTCTCTGGGCTTGACCCCTCCTCAGTAAACTAAAGGGAGCCCTGCTATTTGTCATCTAACATCCCAAGTACATACACAGAGTTCTTATAATGAATGTATCTAGCCTTGGCTTCCTGGCCCAGGTAACCCTCCACCCACACCCTCAAGGACAGAAATGCAGCCCGCAGTGGAGAAGCGGGGAGGGCTCCAGGGCAAAGCCAGGCCAGTCCCAGGAAGGGTGAGAATAGATGCCACGGGCATAGAGGAAGTATCCAACCTGTGAAAGGAAGGGAAGAGAACTAACTTGCTGAGCACCTACTCTATGCCGGCTGCTGGACACTCATTACCTCATGCCGTCATCACAGCCCCATGTGGCAATGGCTTATCACCCCAAGTTTTCAACTGAGGAAACCGAGACTCAGAGAGGTTGCCTTTCCCAAGTGCACTAGGAAGGGAAAGCCCCAGGATTTGCACTGGATCAACTCTAAAGCCTAGACCCTTGCCACTCCATTATGCAAACTGTTAATGAAACAAACAGGAAAACCTCCCTCAGCCCCCACCTCCCATCCAACCAAAGCCTCTCACCCACCCAGTTGTCTGAGCTTTTACCATCAGCGCCTCACCTCCCTGGGCTAAGGCCTCTCTCCCAGGGGCTCCACCATGGGGGAGGGGGCACAAGTAGGAGGCAGAGGCAGGAGGTGAGCACAAGGTCTTTTATGAGGCATCAAATATACATTCTTATATACAAGGAGGAGAAAAGACAATGCCTAAACCCCAGGTCCTCTCCATACAGCCCCTCCCACTGCTGCCCTCCCCCACCCCCAAACCCCGGGGTCCCTGGCCCTTCATACAGCCAGGGTCTGTCTGTCTGTTTGTACTGCAGCCCATGATGGAGAGGGGAGAGGGAGGCAGGAGCTGAGAAAGGAGCTGGATATGCGGGGCAAGAAGAGGAGCTGGGGCTTGTAAAAAATATATTTATAATAAATAAACAGGGCTGTAAAGGGGCTGGAGGGGCAGCAGAGAGTTTGACGGACAGAAGGACTCAGGCATCCTGGCTCCCAGCCCCCACTCTGATGGCTTCAATGTCTGCCTCAGGAAGGACATCTCGGGCTCATGGTGGCCCTCTGGGAGCCCCTCTCCCCAGGGCTGATGCTGGGTGCCCTGCCCCAGCGGGGTGTGTGTGGGCAGTATCTGTAAAGTGCACTGTCTTCAGCTGTAGGTGGGGTAGGTGTGAGGGAATGGGGGGCATGCAATATGGGTGAGGGAGGGCTGCGCCCTTCTCATCCCAGACCTCAGCCTCCCCCCCCTCCCCGCCCCAAACCTGTCTGGACTTTGATCAGGATAAGAACGTTGCAAGGAAAGGCAAGGTCCTGAAGCTGAAGAGGTCTGGGCTGGGGCCCACTAGACAGAGAGCAGAGATCAGCTACAAAGAGGAAGCACTGCCCCACCTGGGGACCAGCATATATGGGGGCCCACTCACCGAGTGCACTGACACCCCACATCCTCCAGCAGGTGGAGAGACACCTGGAAGTGTATGGCCAGGCCCTGAGGTCAGAGAGAGGGCCGAGACAGCTGGGGTTTGGCCACAACACTGCAGAGCCCCCTCCTAGCTCCACTTGGCCAGAGGTGCCCTGGGGAAGCCTTCACCCTCATTGCTCTCAACGCCTGCCCTTCCCTACCAGCCAGAGCTGATGGGGAGCTCACACTGGCCCAGAGGTCTGAGGCCACCCAACTAGACCTCTGGGGAAAGGGAGGGGGGAGGGTGAAGAGAGGGAAAAAGAGGACGAGGATCTCTGAAAGGTCCTCACCACTCCCCAGAGCTCAAGAGCCCAGCCCTGAATACAGGCTGCAAGTGGCAAGGAGTCTCAACTCTGGAAGGAAACCCCAAGGAGACTGTTGGGGGTTAGAGGAGGGGTCCCGAGGCAGGGAAGAAGTGAGGAGGAGGACATTTCTATGTGCATGTATATTTTGGAAAAACTGAGGAAGCAGAGAGGTCTCTCTCTTGCAGATTCCCCAGACCTTCCCAGTCCCCAGCTCACACACTCCATTCATCAGACCACGGTGCTGATCCGGCTTGGCTTGGCCTTGGGGTTTGCAGTGGGTGGGTTGGCCGTGCCGGGGGGCCCAGAGGCGTGCAGTGGGCCATGGGGGGAGGTGGGTGGCAGGGGCGAGTGTGGGGTGTGGGGTGAGGGTGGGGGCAGGGGTGGGTAGGAGGGGTGGGGTGGGATAGGTGAGTGCGGTGACAATGGTGACTGGGGGTGGTGGGGGTGGGAGTAGGAGCCCCCTGGTGGCCGAGATCCAGGGCCCCCACTGGCCCCCGCTGCTGGCATCATCTGTGGGTGGTGGCTGAAGATGAAGTGCTTGGGGCCCTGTTTGTGGGCTGGAGGGTGCTGGGGGGCAGGACTGTACAGGGGCAAGGGGGAGGTGGGCTGGTGCAGGGGGTGGCGGCCATGTGGAGCAAACTGAGGGTGTCCTCCGGCCCCCCGTCTGGGAGCTCTGCCTGGCCGGCCCAAGGTATAGTGCTGGGGGCCTGGGACTGGGCCATGGGCATGGAAGTGGCGATGGGGCCCCACAGGAGGAGCTGAAGCGGGAGGTGGTGGAATGGAGCCCAGCTGCGGCAGGGGCGGGGGCTGCTGAGGCGGTGGGGGGAGAGGGGGTTGCTGGGGTGGCAGGTAGGGCGGCGGGGCCGGGCCTGGTCCTTGGCAATACTGGGCATGCAGGGCCTGGAGCTTGGACTGCCCATCAGGCAGCACCCCCAGGCCACCGTGGCTGTGACTGTGGTGGTGGTGGTGGTGGTGGTGGTGGGTGGAAGAAGCAGATGAAGAGGAGGCAGAGGCCTGGCCTGTTGGTGGCGGTGGCATCTGGAAGGGCCCCTTGCCACGCTTGCTTCCAAATAGGGAGCCCAGGAAGGATGAGGAGTTGGAGACGGGCCTCTGGCTCTTGTACTCCTCTGGCGGCGGGGGTGGGGGTGGAGGTGGCATCCTCTGGTGAGGGCGTGGACTGCTAATAACAGACCCCTGGAAGGGGGGAGGGGTGGAAGTCAGGCCGGTCTAGATGTCCTAAACCCCCAACCCTAAGCCCCAACCCCCTGATCCCTGGGGGCTGGAGAGACAGGACCCCCCCTCCATGGCATAATGGAAACCAAGTCACAGTCCTGTACTTGTACATGGAGCGCCCCCAGCTTGCAGAGCTCTGCTGTCACATCCACTATCTCATCTGAGCTTCAGCTGGGTGAGGAAGATTTAGCAGTACCTCCTCCTCATCCCCATTTTGCAGGCAGGGAGCATGTTAGGCCCAGAGAGACAGAGTGACTTGGTCAGGCTCAAAGGGCAGGACTTGGAAGTAAGAGCTTCTCTCGGCCCAACTCCAAGAGCATCACTACTTGGAGTCGGCCCTGGGGTTGAGAGGGGGCTCGGGAGAGTGGAAGACAGACTGAGAGACAGGCAGAGTGAGGACAGACAGAGTTGAGGACAGATTGAGAGAGTGGTTGGCTGGGAGAGGCAGCCGCAGGGTTCTCGGCAGGGAAGAGGGGAAAGCAACAGGTCCCCTCCTCCTCTGGGGCGCCAGGGTGGCAGGGCAGGGCTCATGCAGAGAGTGGGGCAGGAGCTGGCACTTACTTCGATGGTGCTGTCCAGCGATCCCACGCTGTTACGCCGCCCCCGCTTCCCTGCGCCCACAAGCAAGGAGCCCAGCGTCAGAGCAGCAACCCCCCCTCCCCACCCGGCTGGGCTCCAGAGCTGGGCACCAGGTCTGGGCCCCTCCCAGGGATAGACACCCCTATTCCCTTTCCCCCGTTGGAGAGGGGGAGGTCGGGAGGAGGAGAGGTAGAGAAGGAGGAGTGAGAGGAGGAAAAGATGGAGGAGGAGGAGGAAAGGTGGTGCCTGAGAGACAGAAGAGGAAAGAGAGGAGAGGTGGAGCAGCGAAAGAGAAGGGCTGAGACTGTGGCCCCATTCGCACTCCCTGGCCCAAACCCTGGGCTCCGCCTGTGCTGACCCAGCTCCCAGGTCCCCTGTGGCCTGGCACCTAGGACTCTGGATGAAGGCAGGATGCGTGCACGTGTGGTGAGTGCAAGGAAGGCTGGCAGTCAGTGATAGGAAGCGAAGAGGACACCCAGTCCCACAGCTCCCCAGCCAGGGCAGGGGCCCCAGGAGACTTGCCTGCATCTGAGAGGTCTCGCAGGGAACTGCTGAGTGCACCCCGCTTGAGCCCATCGCCTGCCCCATAAGTGTCCTCCAGGCTGCTTCGGGCCAATGTGCCGTTCACCGAGTCCTTGGCCCCTCCGGGCTGTGAGGTGTTAGGCCGCATCATACCTTTCTGCTTTTCCAGCTCCGCTGGGTGGCGGTGGGGGAGACAGGGAGCAAAGGTCAGGGACAGGGGTGAGAGGCCAGCTGACTGACCCCAGCCCTCTATGGGCCTTCCCCTTCCTCACCTGCTCTGTCCTCAGGCCTCCTGCTTCGCCCCCTGGACAGCCGTACCTCAGCTACATCTCCTCAGTGCTTCAGCGCCCAGCCCGTCTCGCACCATCTCCTCTGGCTCCTCTCCCCGTGCTTCTCCCTCCCCTGTCTGGTCTCCCAAACCACCCCCACCTTTCAAAACAGAGCTTTACAGTGGCTGCTGTGTTCCCAGGAGGGGCAGGAAGGCCCTTCGAGCCTACGGCGAAGGACACTCATCCCAGAGCCCACTCCATTCTCAGATACCTTGCTCCAGAGCAGAGGGTTCCTGGAGGGACAGGAGTAGGAAACCAACGGAAATCAAATTCCCTATTATGTGCCAGCCGTGTGCTGGGTGCTATGCTTACTCAATTTCTCTCAATCCTTATACCAGTTCAGAGGTACGTATTAGCAGCCACAGAGAATCCGAGAAGTCACAGAGCTTGCCCAGGGCAAGTCTGGAAGTGAGGTTGCTGACATTCTGAAAGCAGGTCTGCCTGAGTCCAGAGTCCATGTTCTCCGGCCTTACACTCCCACCTCCCTGCGGAGGTCACGGAGACTTCTGTCGATCAGCCATCCCTCCTCCTGGCATGCTCACCCTCTCTCTGAATGTCCCCAGGGTCTCAAGGATCTGGTGAGCTGAATGAATGACCTTGCCTTGCTGAAGAGAACAGAAGACCCCAGAACTGTGAAGGCCTCACTGAGGAGCTGTCCACCACATCTCTTTCTCTGTCTGTTTGTCTATCTGCCTGCCTTTCTCATTAACACCATGTTACTTAACCTGGAGAAAAGAACTTAGAGGACATTGGGAGGAATGAGATGCAATCACTATTTTCTATTATATATGATCAGAATGACTTGATGTGGCCCCTGAAGGCCAGGAGGATGGGTCATCAGGACTCAGTTCAGGAACGAGAATGTGGGGAGAGCAAAGGAGAGGCTGGGAAGGGGAGTAACATCAGTTGGACGCTAACAATATTCAACACTCATGTGCTGTGAACATGTAGGACACATCCTCCACCTTATCTCATTGACTCTTCACAACTCTGTGAAGATTTCACCACCCCAATTTCATGTATGAAGAAACTGGGGCTCAGAGAGTCAGGTGCCTTTCCCCAGTTTACCCAGATAATAAGTAGCATACCTGGCATCTGAAACTAGAGTCCTACCTCCAATACCCTGCTTCTTCTCCCTGCTGCCTTTCAATAGAAGGAAGTGCTGGCTCATAATAAGGGCTTGAAATAATAATGAGGTTGAGAGGTAATGAGCCTCTTGTCTCTGAAGGTATTCAAGCAGAGGCTGAAGGGTTCCTGGAATGAGGGCAGGAAGTTTGGACAAGCTAACCCCCAACTCTGAGTTTCTCAGAAGATAAGATTCTTAGTGTCTGCAAGGCAATGTATTAGGAGTCGGGGAAGGAGATGTGGCTGGGTTACTCACACTCCACACGGTATTTCTCCATCTCCTGCACCTCAGCGATGGATTCTCGGAGGTCAGATGTGAAGCGCAGCCGGTCCTGGAGGCTGGGAGCATTGAAGATGATGAGGACTTTGCGCTCCCCACCAGGTACTGCAGACAGCAACTTGATCCCAAACTGGTAATCTGTGGGGAAGGGGAAGGTCAGGCAACTCTGAGGCAAGGTGGCTCATATGTGAAATAACTTTTCTCATGTCCATCTCTGACCCCGCCTCTTCTCTGCATGAGCATCATCAGCGGGCCCCCTTTGCTTCAAAGCCCCCAGACTCCTGGTAGTCATGGTCCTCCCTATGCCCCAGGATGGAAAGCCAGGCTGAACTCTGGCTGTTCTCTAGAACCCCTTCCTTCACCCCTCTGGCACTACTCACATTGCTTCTGCTGCCCAGAAGCCACCCATCAAAGCTCCTCTGGCTTAGTCATTCAATGTGTGGCGTGATCAGCATCACTTAAGCCCATCAGAAAACATACATGCTGCAGTTCTCTGCAAGATTATGAGTTCCCCAGGGCACAGACCCAAGTCATACTGCACCCTGGCCTGCCTTCCATCCTGGGACCAAGGAAGTGCTTTGGAGACCTCAGCCTTGCTGTAAAGGATTCCCCAAACTGGACGCTGGTGTGGAGGAAGGATGAGCATGAGGGCCATGGCAAAGACTCTTGGGATGCTGGGATCCAAGAAGGGACTCACATGAATTCTGGAAGAGCTGCATCTGCATTTCCACGAGGGGAAAGGACTGACGGAAACTGTATGTCACCAAGATCTTCTTCTTCTGGAAAATTTTGGTGACCTTTGGCAGGGGTGGGAAAAAGACAAGAGGCAGGGTTTGGGGTGGGGAATTTCCCATGGCACCTATTGCTTGTTACTGCCTACCCCATACCCCCCATACCACCACTAACAGACATATACACACAAACACACATACCCACAAGCTGGGGAGAACTGAAGCTTGGTGGAGCAGAACAGGGGAGACGGGAGAAAAATGCAAGTTCCTGATATAATCACGATGTGCAACAGGCATTCACAATTTTTATAGGAACTAACTGAATGCTGCTCTCCCCAGGAAGCCTCTTCTAATACCGCACATAGAGTCCCCCTCCCACCATTTTCTGAGCTTCTAGAGTGCTAGTTCAGTGCCTTTCGCCCCATTAGGCTTGAAAGTGCTATGAGTGTGTGATTGCTGGACTGGAAACACCAAGAGGAGTCTGGTTCTCGCCTATCTTGCCCACCTGGGCCAGATCCAGTGCACATTGGAAATCTTCAATAAACCAATGTGTAGAGTTAATGAGTCTTCTTCTCAACAACCCAAGGTCTTTATCAAGTATTCGGGTGTTCTAGACTCAGCTAACATGAGTTGGAAACATCTCAGACCATCTGCAAGTGGCATTTAAAAGCACATTATTTGATTTCAGGATGGTTACGGTACACACTTATGCAAAGCATCTTTTTAGCCCTTTGGATTGTGAAAGAACAAGGACTGAGTCTCCCTCATCTCTGGGAACCCAGTGCCTAGTATGGGGCTGGGCACCCACAGGTGTCAGTGCACGATGGATGGTGAAACATTTACTCAATACCCATGTGGGCGAGGCCCTCCTCTGGGTTAGGCTAGTCCACATCTGACGTGTTATTTCACTCCCATGACAACCCTGAGCTGGGGATTAGCTCCACTTCACAGAAGAGGAAATAAAACCTCAGAGAGGGCACCGGAGGAGCTTCATCTAAAGCAGCAATTCTCAACTAGAGGTGACTTTGCCCCCTAGAGGACATTTTTGGTTTGAGTGCTACTGCTATCTAGTAGGTAGAAACCAGGGGTGCCGCTAAACATGCTACAATGCACAGGACAGCTCTCACACAGAGCACCCCACATCCACCCCAGATGTCAATAGTCCCGAGGCTGAGAGACCTGCTCTAAAAGAGAGAACATCAAGGGAGGACAGGTCACTGTCCTCAAACCCCTGAGGAGCTGTCTAAGAGTAGGGGGAGAACACTCATTCTCTGGGATCCCAAGGGTTGAGTCAAGATTATTGTAGGAAACCCATTGGGAGACAGATTCTAGCAGTCAGAGCTGTCCGAACAGAAAACTGGCTCCCTTGGAGGAAGGCAGCCTTCTTCTCCACACTCATGCAAGCAGAGGACCATGCGGGAATCTGGCTCTTGCCTGGGATAAGAGGTTGGACAGGACCCTGAAGTTTCCTTCCCATCTGCAGAGTCCTAAGAGTCCCCGTTCTAAAACACATATGTCTATACTAGTGATAAGCTCAGTTTTAAGAATTACTTCAAGCATCCCAATCACCAACCTACGGAACTATTAAGGTGGGCGTGGACTTTTTCTACCACTTCCCAGATTGTAAGCCTGTTACCTGCCTTGGTCCTCACCTTTTCTGTCCACCTGTGGCTGTCACTACCTCCAAATGGATCCTCCAAATGGTGAAGTAAAGGAGGGGCAGAGGCACCCAGATCACATGGCAGAGCTACTTACCCACCACACCTCCACCCACCAATGGTAATGGTTTATACCCCACCCAGAGTCCAAGCTCACCACTTCCCTCCTTCTCCTCCCCTCAATGCGCATACCACAAGGAGATCGTTGAAGAGGAAGACCTCCCGCTGATGCAACCCTAGCCTCTGTGGGCGGTTTGGATCTGGCACCTCATAGAGCTGGCAGCAGCAAACCAGTCGACGGTGAGGAAGAGATAGGACCTAAATAGGCATGAAGAAATAGGTGTCCGCAAGGCCAGCCCACCAGCTTCAGGCATCTTAACATTAACTGCAAGAGTAAGTTCACTTCTGGTATATATCACTGTCACTCTGATACAAGGAATCTAAGCAACTAAGCCTAGGCTTATCTTTGTCCCTGCAGCTCCCTCTGTCTGGAATGCTTTCCTTGCTCAGCTCCCTATGGCCACATTCTACCACTCCTCCAAACCCCAGTTCCAGTGTTCTCTTTTCCAAAAAGCCATTCCTAATCTCACTGGGCTGAAAATGACCTCTCCCTCCCATGTGCTCCCCCTAAATTAACCTAACTATAAGGTGGAGGTATTGAGTTTTTGTCTGACACCTCCCCACTCTGGTCTGCGCTTCCAAGGACAGAGACCATATCTTATTCGTACCTGTATCTCCAGTGCCAACTGAAATGCTAGGCTCAGTGGAAAGGCATCTGTAAATGTTTGTTGACTAAAAGACTAGAGTGTGTTTGTGGCTTCGGTCATTAGCTAACTATTATCTTGACTGCTCACTTGGGATGGACCAGCCAAACCAGAGGTGAGAAGCATTTAATATTTACACAGCATCCACGATGTTCCTTGCCATGCGCCAGATCCATTCCCACAGAGCATCCCACTCAAGCTGCCCCACCACTCCTGAGGAATGCATCACCACCCACTCCATTCGGCAGTTGAGGGGAGCCTGGGGCTCAGAGGGGCGTGGACTCACCTCCCCAACCTTGTCCCTTCTTCAGCCTCCCAAGGCACTTACCGGTTTCTTGCCTACAATCATGCGTTCCACAGCCTGCACCTGGGACACATGGTCATCGTTGGTCCGCAGTTCGCGTCCCTGGATGCGCTGGTAAATGCCCACTAGGAGGTCTCGGGGGATGTCTTCACCGTTGTCAACCCCTGGTGGAAGGAATACACAGGAATATATAGTATACCTGTGGGGAGTGGGTGGCAAGGATTCTCCACAACCTTCCATACCCAGGCGTGGGCCGTAACGATGGCCAGGACTGGAGGGAACAGCCACCCTTGGTCCCTTGGCCAGG
This sequence comes from Ovis aries, assembly GCF_016772045.2. NCBI lineage: Eukaryota > Metazoa > Chordata > Mammalia > Artiodactyla > Bovidae > Ovis > Ovis aries. The sequence goes on from NC_056080.1 coordinate 51,133,357, forward strand.
ATCAGGCCAGCAGAGTCAGTTGCTTTCTTCCCCAGGACGGGAATTTTGTCTAACAACTCAGAGCACAGTGTGATTAAAACAATGACACTCTTTTTGGCCTTTCTAACTAACAAAAATAATGTTAAATGATAATATCCAGTGTTAGTAAGAGTTCATGGAAGCAGGCATATATACTAACATAACTATTTTGGAGGGTAATTTGGCAAGCCTAACTATTCAGTGATTCCTCTTCTAGGAACCCACTGTAAGGAATTACTCAGAAATATGTGTAAAGATATATGTATAAGTGCAGCTTATGATAAAATTTTCAAACAATCTAAGTTCTAACAGCCAAGGAATACTGAAGTAAAGCTGAATATATCCATTTCATAAAATAATTTATAGCTGTTAAAAATTTGATATTTATTTTAAAAAATCATAAGAAAATTCCTATAGCAAGTGAAAAAAAAAGCAAGATAATAAATTGCTTGTACAACCTGATCTTAACTGTATAGTTACACTTGTTGCTGTTGTTTAGTCACTGCTGCTACTGCTGCTAAGTCGCTTCAGTCGTGTCCGACTCTGTGCGACCCCATAGACAGCAGCCCACCAGGCTCCCCCGTTCCTGGGATTCTCCAGGCAAGAACACCAGAGTGGGTTGCCATTTCCTTCTCCAGTGCATGAAAGTGAAAAGTGAAAGTGAAGTCGCTCAGTCGTGTCCGACTCTTAGTGACCCCATGGACTGCAGCCTACCAGGCTCCTCCATCCATGGGATTTTCCAGGCAAGAGTACTGGAGTGGGGTGCCATTGCCTTCTCCCTGTTTAGTCACTAAGTGAAATAAATGGAGAGATATTCCATTTTCATGAATTGTTGTTGCTGTTACTGTTAATTCTCTAAGTTGTGTCTCATTCTTTCACAACCCCATGGACTGTAGCCCACCAGGTTCCTCTGTCCGTGGGGTTCTCCAAGCAAGAATACTGGAGTGTGTTGCCAGTTCCTTCTCCAGATGATCTTCCCAACTCAGTGATCAAACCTGAATCTCCTGCATTATAGGCAGATTCTTTTCCACTGAGCCACTGGGGGAGCCCATAGTTACATGTGCATAGGAAAAAAAGACCAGAATACACCAAAATATCAACCATGGTTGCCTCTAGGGGACAGAATTTTAGATGGTTAAAATTTTTAATAACTTCTATATTTCTAAAATTTTTGGAATGAACAGGAATTCTCATTTGCTTATTTAATAATTTGAGGGTGAAGATATACACATATACAATATATGTGTAATGTACAATATGTGTACATATATAAATATATACATTGTACATATACAATATATGTGTACACATATAAAATATGTATACACACGTACATATACACACATATATACATACCCACAGACAAGGAGGGGAGAGGGAGAATGGATGAAATGAGTGAACGAACGAATGAATGACTAATGGCAGGATCCTGGCAGAGAGCTCCAGATGGCCTCTGGTCTGTCTAACTCCCTCCTTTGAAGTCTACCATCCTTCTGATTGTCTGCTGAGCAAAACCCACTCACTCCTCTAACAAAAATCTTCTGCTACAGAAAATGTTTTCTCCTTAGGAAATGCCAAGCCTCCGCCTTGGACACCAGGTACTAAATGAACAGCCTTCGTCACACCGCCTTTTCACCTCAGCAATCAGACAGCTTAAGAGCCCAAAGATGCAAACCCCTAACAGTCAGCAAATCTGTCTTGTCTGTTTGTTTTTCCTCAATTATACTTCCCTCTTTCGTTTCTGTTTAAATAATCCTAACATCTGTGCCATTTCTAGTAGGCTGCTCTTTGGTGAGAGGCAGGGCTTGACATCAATACAATAAACCAAGAAAAAAAAGTCAAGGGGACACCTTTCATCTGGCACATCAAGGCCCCTGGAAACTGGTTCTAACTGACCTTCCTAACTAGATTGTCCGCCTCCTCTCGATTGTTCTCCAAACAACTTTGTTTTCCTACCTCTGTGCCTGTTATTCTTACTGCTAGGTAAGCCTCCTCTATCACTGTTTGGTCATATTATCCCTCTTCCCTGAGCTCTGAATATACTTTTGGCCTGTCTGACATCACAGTTTGTTTCCCATCTTGTGCTGGGTATCTGGTACTACAAGTCAGTTTCTCGCGCACAAACTGGGAGCCCTCTTGGGGCAGGGACTGTGGCAGATGCCCCTCCATGGTCCTTAGCACCTATCACAGGGACTGGCACACATGAGGCACTCAGTGTCAACTGCCTGGCTGGCTGATTGATGAATGAATAAATGAATGCTGAGTGGAGGAAAGGGCACCTAAAATAAATAAGTCTTTACGGGCAAACAAGGGAGGGAAACAGGGAGTGATGAGTGAATTAGCATAAGTTCCATAAAAGTCATGGATTTTACCTCCCATTCAGGACCTCCTGTTTTGTCAATATTCAGTGTGGGAATGAACGGACAGACAAATGACCATTTGAGTGATTTAATAAGAAAATGTTGTGGGAACAGCTAGCCTTGGCAGAAAGTGAGGTTAAATTTTCAGGGAGTAGATGTGATCTCCCTCTTCCTTCCCACCCCTGCCACCTGGCCCACTTTCCCTTCCCAGGTGAAAGACAGGAAAAGCTGATGGGAAGCTCTGGGGTCACCTCTCAGGTTCTTGATGAAGTCATCTAGTTTCATCTTGCGTTCAGCCTTGACGCTGGGACTGTACATGTCAGTATTGAGGAGGATGATGGCAAAAGCAAGGATGAAAATGGTGTCTGGATTCCGGAACTGGCGCACGAGGGCTGGGTTACACACACAGTACCGCTGGCTGCAGGGCAGGAGGGGTCAAGACCAGGGTCAGGCACCAGTAATTTCCACCTACCCACCATCCTCCCATCTGGGACCACCAATTCTCTCCTCCAAGACATACTCCCAAACCCTTTGGGTCTCTCGTCTTTCTTCAGACTTTCCTCAAGATTAGCATATAAAAATCACAACAGCCACCTTTCATGGAGCTTTGCCAGGGGATTTATGTATGTCATCTCCTGTAATCCCATCATAGTTTTGCAGCCCCATTTTACAGATGAAGTGACTGAAGCCCAAAGCAGCCTTCAGTGTCTAGGATAATAGAGCTGATCAATGGTGAAACCAGGGTGAAAATCCAGATCTTTCTGACTACAAAGCAAATCCTCCCATGTTAGAAAACAAGTTCCCAGTAACTCTTCTATTTCTCTTCTAAATACCCCAAAGTGGTGGAGTCAGGGCTTACAACCAGGTCTGATGCCTGGTCCCTGCAGCATTCATGGAGGAAGATAATAGTTAAGAGCATGGGTCATGGAATCAGACACATGAGTTGAAATTCTGGTTCCACTGCTTATTCACCATATGACTCTGGGCAAGTTACTCAGCCTCACTAAACTTCTGATTTCTCATCTGCAAAATGAGAATAATAAGAGAAGCACCTACCTCACCAGGTTGTTGGGAATATTCACTGAAATAATCATGTAAAGTGTCCAGCTCAGTAACCCAATCAATACCTGATGAGTATGGTATCCACTTAGGGAACATGAGTTGTTGTTGCTGATGCTGTTGTCACTTATTAGATGCCCATGTCCCAGATGCTAAGCTGGATACTTTAGGCACATTACCTCTGATCGTCCAACTGCCTTGCAATATAGGATTTATAATTTCCAGTTTCTAGTTCAGAAAGTATGAGGCTCAGAGAGATGACTCATAGACCCATCCTACACTGGCCCCCAAAGCAGAGAAAGGCAGCTTTAGTACTGGGAAGTGGGCACACCTGAAGGCTTCGATGAGTCGTTCCACTTTCTGGGCCTCACCCTGAACCCGGATGTGGGATTGGAACTTCCGGAGTGCGTCATCCAAATCCATGGAGGAGAAGTCCATTTCATCCACCACACAGCTGAGGAGCAGAGAAGGGGGTGTGGCACTCTCAATTCCTCTGCAAAGAACCTCTGACCCACCCTGACCTGCTCCAATGAACCAAATCCCCCACTGATAGACTTCCAAAATCTGAACCTGTGGCCCAAGCAAGTACTTATGAGGATGAAAGTGGAAGTCGCTCAGTCATGTCTGACTCTTTGCGACCCCATGGACTATACATCCATGGAATTCTCCAGGCCAGAATACTGGAGTGGGTAGTTGTCCCCTTCTCCAGGGGATCTTCCCAACCCAAGGATCGAACCCAGGTCTCCCACATTGCAGGCCGATTCTTTACCAGCTGAGCCACCAGGGAAGCCCAAATGAGGATAGAATGTTTGAAATGGAACCCATCTCAGAAAATCCAGGCAAGACACATGGTTACTAAGGGTCTGTTCCATCAACCCACTGATATCAGGGATGGGAAAACTGAGGCTCAAAGCAGGTCATAGGACAATCATGCCTTGCCTGGGGCCACCCAGAAGACGTTAGGACTCTCCTCGCCAAGAGAGATCAGATCTCTTTAGGGTGGAGAAGTATGGGAGCAGGAAGGTCTATTTCCTGTTTTGCAAAGTTTATCCCCCTCCTGCCCTCCTTTTCCAGGAACCCCTGGCCTAGTCTGCCCCAGCCTGGGGTCCTCACTCCAACACATCTCTGTTGAACTGCTTCTGCCGGTTCCCTAGGAATTCCCCTATCATCTGACGGCTCAGGCCTTTCCGTTCCAGGATGAAGTGAGCCACTCCCACCGGCGTGTCTGACAGGAAGCCCCGCTCAATCAGATACTGGATACCCTTCTCTGGCTTCCTGCAGAAAGAGGGGAGGAAGATGAGATGACAGTCCTCCTGGAACTCTGTCCCCTGCCCTGTATCTTGAGCTAATTTTGGGCCCAACCATGGCCTCAGAGAGCCAAGAAGGTCCACTCCCTTCATGTGGTCCACTCACTTCATGGTACACATAAGAAAACTGAGGGCCAAGGGAAAGAAGCCACTTTCCCATTTCACAAAGCTTCAGAAATTCCAAGGTATCTTCAATTCAACTTCCTCCTTCACTGGAGCCACATTCCAGTTGAAAGAAAATTAAGATCTGATGAGAGCCTGTTCTGTGCCAGGAGCTTTAATATTCTCCACAGGCACTGAGGAGTCCTGGGAGAAGGCCTGAGTTCCAGGCTAAGTCCTTTTCTCCGAGTCACAGACCCTCGGAGTAGGAAAGCAGTAAAATGATTACTTTTTCCACATCCCACTCAGGAGGCACCACCAAGCCTCTGTGAGTGTTTCTATAGATCAGTTGCTCCCTACTTTCCATATCTGGGTCTGAGCTATCCCATATTCAGAACCCCAGAGCCTTAGGACCTCATGAGGCTAGAATTTGGGAGATTTTGGTGCCACAGATGGAGTCTCAGATCCATTACTTACCATGTATGAACTGGAACAATTCCCTTTAGTTCTCCAAGCCTCAGTTCCTTCTCTATAAAATAGGGACACAACTACCCACCTTGCTGAGTTATCATGAAAACTAAATACAGATGGCCGTGTTTAATAGGCTATAAAGATGTAAGGCATTTGTTTTCTAATCAAATGTCACACTCGCACTCCACTGCTAAGCAGCTGGCCCAAGACCAGGTACCTAGAAAGAACTCAGTTCTGGTCACTGACTAGTCCAGCACAGCACCCTACCCCCAACACCTCAAACATCCACACACTGCTAGTTAATTGATAGAGACACTGAAGCCCAAGGAAGGGACACACCTTGCTCAGAGCTACCCAGTGAGTCTGGCCCAAGTTTCCTGTTTCTGAGAGCAGGGTTCTTCATATACAACATTGGCTATCCCAAAGGGATAGCCTAACCAAAGAGGGAAGGTGGGAGACCCAAGGTTCAGAATCCATCCTATATAGAGAGAACTAGGGCCAGAGAGGAAAGCATCTCACCCAAGACGACACAGTCAGAAGCAGAACCAGGACCACAACTGCCTCTCATGGGTGTAGGGGCAGCTTTCCATTCTTGTCACCCTATTGCCAATTCTATTCCCTGAACAGCTAGAGAGAAATGCCATCCACAAAATGGCGGCAGCAGGATCACTGCCTCCAGGAGTCTAAGTGCCTGCAGCAGGGTCGGTAGGGGCGACAAGGTGGGAATGGGAACACGTACTTATTGAACAGGTTGAGGCCAATTCGGTAGTGCCGCCTCTGCACCACATCGTTGTTGAAGGCTGGCGAGTCCCAGCTGTGCCTGGTCTCCCGCTGGTAGGTCTGCTTGCACAGGCCGGTGGCTGGAGGCTCCCTCAGGCTGTCCCGCGAAGAGGAGCCAGAGCTGCAGTTGATGGTCTCGTTGGAATTGCTGGAGCTCTCAAGGCTCTCGTTATCTCCACCATCAGAGTTCTCGCCTGCTGCCTCGCACTTCCCCAACCTCCGACCCCCAGCCACACCACTGGGCCCAGTGCCACTGTTGGGGGCTGGTGGTAGGGGCCCTGGCGGGGCTGGGGCTGGGCCCTCTGGGGCCGGGTAGTGGCGGTGTGGGATTGGGGCCCTGCCTGGTGGCCCCTTGTGCTTCAGGGTCCCATGGGGGCTACAGCCATCAGCCTCATACACGAGCTGACGGTGGACAGAGCCGCGATCTGAGCGGTCACTCAGGTCCACGGAGCTGTCACTGGGAGGTTCAATGGTAAGCAGGGGCAGGTGGGCAGCCCGCAGCCGGAAATCCCGACATTCCAAGCACCCAGGACCCCTGCGAGTGCCTTCCTCACGGCTACCATCTTCCCGGGACCCTGCTGGCACTGGTGGAGGAACTGGAGGGAGAGGGGCTGGTGCCCAGAACTCAGGTCTGCCCTGGGCGGGGGGCTCTGTGCTAGGCAGTCGTTCAGGGGATGGTGGGGGAACTGGGTCATCCAAGTAGAGGGGAAGGTCACTGAAGGATGTGGCCGAGCTGTCCTCTTGCTGTTCCTTTGACTCTCGCTTCTCCAGCTGGGCTGACCCTGGTTCCTCAGACATGGGCCCCGATGGGTGGCAGTTCAAGGCCTCGTCAATGGATTCAGCCAGAGACTTTACCTGAGGGGGAGGGGAAGGGGGAGGAGGGGAAAGGAGAAAAAGGAGGGAAAGATGAAGGACAGTGGGATGGTGAAAGGGTGGGAATGAGGGAGGGAGGGGAAAAAAAGGGGCGGGGGGATCTTCCTGGTGGGGCAGCCAGAAAAGTGCTTCCCCTCCCCTACCTCCCCAGATTCTCTGCAGGACATAACTCCCAGGGAGCCATTGTGAGCTCACAGGACCTGGAACTTATGCCCACAAGTTCCCTTCTCAGACATCCCAATACCTTCTTCACGTCCATATAGACCCAAGCCAAATGCCACCTCCTCACTAATCCCAAGCCACATTCCTGCCTCAGCCTTCCCTTAGGGTAAACCAAAATCCCATCTGCCTCTGGGCTCCCGAAGCCCTCTGTCTGGTTCTCTTAGGAAATCTATGATATTTAGCCTCGAGAATCTGGACCAAAGCTGGCCTCACTCTGGTATCTAGCCTCCCAACTGGTCCCTAATGATCCCCACCTCCTGCTATTCACACCCTCATGTACCATAGTGTCCCAGGGTCGGTCTGTTGGACCGGCAGCATCTGGCAAATGTGATGGGATGTCACTTCCGAGATTAGGTTAGGAAAGACTGCAGCTTCTATCCTGAGTACTCTCACTCGCTTGTGCTCCCTCTCTCAGATCCCTCGCTCTGGCGGAAGCCACACTGTGAGCAGTCCTATAGAGAGGCCCATGTGGCAAGGCCCTGAATCCTCCTGCCAAGAGCCAAACGAGTGAGCTTGGAAGCAGACCCATCAACCCCGGTCAAGCCTTTAGAGACTACAGTCCCAACCTATAACTTGATCACAGCCTCATGAGAGACCCTATGCGAGAGCCACCAGTCAAGCCACCCCAAGACTCCTGGCCCTCAGAAACTATGTGGGATAATAACTGTTTGTTGTTTAAGCTCAGTCTTTACATTCAGTTTTAAGCTACTAAATTTTGGGATCATTTGCTATGCAGCAATAGATACTTCCCCATTAGACTTGAATAGCACTGAGAGGGGGGCCCAGGCCTGGTTCCTGAATCTCCCCACCAGACTATGAGGCCAGTACTTGAGGGATGGGTCCAGGCTGGGTTTCTCTCTTTTTAGCTCAGCTTGACACAGAAGAGGTGTTCAATGAAATGTGGCATATGAATGCGTAAATGAGTGATTTAGATCTTCTCTTTAATACTTCTTTCCTGTCTTCTATCTGCTTCCTCTCCCAACCCCATCACCAACTCCAGGGAAGCATGACCAAGCTTAGGGCAGGGCCAGATCACAGAGGTTAGAGCAGAATGATTTCTTCTCTTATACACTTTCATTTATTCATTCAACAATTTTTACCAAATATCTTTTTGGTTTTAGGAAGGAAACTAACACGTACTTAGCAATGCCATATACTAGGTGCTTTCAGATATATTATCGAGTTGAACTCAGCCTTCCAAACAGCTCTAAAAAGATGGTTTTAGCTTCATGTTATTGATCATGTTTCAGTGGAGTTAAACAGTTTACCCATGGTCACATAGCTGGGAAATGCCAGAACTGGGATTTGTACCTGATCAGCTGCGCTGACACACTCCAAGCCTAGAATGATCTCCCACCACTATCACTGCCACTTACATTCCCACCCTTCCCTGCTTTTCCTGATGCAATGCTTATGCAAGAAACACCCTTCTGACTATCTCTAACTTGCTAACTCTTCGCTGCCTGCTAAGGCCCAGCTCCAGTGCTGTTTTCTCAAAGAAGCCTGCTCTCGTCCTCCCAGAAGAAAATTTCCTCTCCCTCCTCTGGGTTCCCACAGCACTATATGGGATCTCTTCTCACGGCTCTGAGCACACTCTTTCAGGAAACAGTCCTGTGCACATGTGCCTGCTATTTCCTGCTTGCTTGGGGAGATCCTTGAGAAAAAGAATCCTGGCCAATTCACCTGTCTCCCCCACAGTGCCCAGCACAGAGCCTGGTCCATGATCGTGTGGTGTAAGGGAAAGCTTTGGAACCAGACAGAGCTGAGTCCTGATCCAATTTGGAAAAGTCACTTCACCTCTCAGGGTTGTGGAGCCTCAATTTCCTCCTCTGTAAAACCAGGATAGCACCCCCAGTCTCGAAGGCCATTTTGAGGCATATAGAGGACCTGATATAAAGTAGGAGCTGTTAGTTAGGCCTTGATCTGATAGTGGCTCATGTTCCAGACTGAGAACTTGCTTGTTTGAACAATATAATTTTTCTCTTGCCAATCCTTTCTCATCACCCTCACGGTCCCTACTCAGATGGTAGCTGTTTATTGTTCTCAAAACAACAACTTGTTGGGCAACTTCCTTGAAGTACAGGTAAAAGGTTGTAGTAGTAGCCAGAGCATGGAGATGGAGAGGAAAGGCCCTTTTCAGGGATGCTGACCTGTTTGGAGAAGGAGTCCTCAAGCTCCGTGATGTCGTTAGAAAACTCTCCAGATGTGGTGACGGAGCTTCCCCCACCATCGATGCCCCCTCCGCAGGAGCCGCCATATGGGAGCCCCCGTTCAAGCCGGTGGCTCCGGGCCCCAGCCATGGCACCCTCGTCCAGCGAGGCAGGCTTGCCCTCGAAGTACGCGGGGTTCTGTGCCTTCTCATACTCCTCAAAGGAGAACTGCATTCGCATGTTGGAAAGGATGATGCGGCGGGACATGCGACTCTCTGAAGCTGAGCTGCGGAGCCGCTCAAAGTTCTTGTTCATGCGGTACTGGCGGAAGGCTGTCTGGATGGTCCTGGCGGCCCTGCGGCTCAGGAAGGAGCCCCCATACTTCCTCTCCAGCATTTCCACCTGGCAGGGGAAGGTGGAGGGGAACAAAGTCAGAAACTCACAACAGCCTCCTTATCTCCCTGGGCCTCAGCCGCACCACCAACCGAGTCATAGCTAACTGCTTACAGCTGCCTGGACGCACCAGGCTGGGGTCTGTGTGGTGTTCTCACTTTAAAATCAGATAGCACATGTCACACGGGACTGAATTGTGGTTTTCTTTTTTTTTTATTTACAAAAAGTAGGTGTTCACTATTTAAAAAGAAAAGAAACAGAGAAGCTAAAACAGGAAAGAAAGGAAGACATAAATTGAAGGCAAGAAGGAGAAAGAGAAGAAGAGAGAGAAAGAGAGGAAGGAAGGGAAAAAGGGAAGGAGGGAAGGAAGGGAGGAAGGAAAGAAAGTTGCTTCACCTAAACTCCCAACACCTAGGCATAATCATAATTACATTTTGGGATATATCTTTCCAGTTTTCTTACTTCTGTACAGAGTATTTTGTGCCCCCCTTTTGGCTAAACAATCTCTTGTGTGATACATGTGATGAACTGGAAAACAGAGTTGTGAATTTGTCAACTTACATGTGTGCTCCTTCCCTTACACTTAGATTATTGAGGACTTGGCCTTTTTTCTCCACTTCTCCAGTGCCCAGCATGGAGCTCACTAAATGTTTGCTGAGTTAATATCAGACTCAGTGGATGGATGGTGAATGGGTCAGTGAGGTCCCAGTCAGGTGAAGGGTTCTTCTTCCATTCCAGTCTCACCATCCCTCCCTGGACACCACCTTTGAGCACAACATTCCAATCTCTCCCTTGGTCCTCTCACCGCCCCCCATCCCCGCCGGCACCCCCACCCCTGACCAGAGCATCTCTTGGGTACCTTCTTGTCCTGCAGGTCCGTGGAGAGTTCATAGCTGTCCGACAGGGCCTTTGAGCGCTTTATCTCCTCCTCTTCCTGCTTCCTCAGGGCAACACTGGCTGGCTGGAGGCGCGCCCGCTGAGCCCAGGGAAGGCCCACCCCAGCAGGGGGGCCCCCCATGTGGCTGCTGGTGGGGGGAAGCTGGCTCAGCCGGTAGGGGGGTTGGCTCCCAGGACTATCAACCGCTGTGCTCAGGTCACTGCCTGGGGCATCACCCTCCACACTGTGGGGATGAGATAAGATGAGCCAGGATGTGGGAACAGGAGACAGGCCTGCTGGGCCAGACTGAGAGTGGGTGGACCAGATCCCTTCCCACAGCACCATCCTCCCCAGCCTCCTCACAGATACAGAGACCCCAGTACTTAAAGGCCAGAGGAGAGCCCTACCCCCAAAGTGTTCTTATTCCCCTCACAGTCCTATCCCTTCCCCTTCAGCCCTGTCCCCTCACAGCTCCATCCTCAAATGCCCTCTCCCCCATCACAGACCCCCACCCCATCACACCTCCATCCTTTCAGACTCCTTTCCCTCCAGCCGGGTCTTCTCACTGTCTTGTCCCAAGTCCTACTCTACCCTTAGAGCCTGGTCCCTTCATGGCCAGGTCCCCTCACAGCTTTATCCTCAGACCCGTTGCCTTCCACTCCTACCCCTCAAGTTCCTTTTTCTAATCATCTTAGCCCCTAACAGCTCTGTCCCCAAATCCCTCCTCCCCTGAGGGACCAGTTCCCTTATATCCCCACCCCTTCAGACCTCTTCCCCTCCCAGCCTGATCCCCAGCACCATCCCAGATCAGCTCTGTCCTTAGACCTGAGCCTACTCCTCTCCCCTGCTCACCCAGCCCTGCCCCAGACAGCCCCACCTCTGCCCCCAGAGGCCAGGCTCCAGGCCTGGCCAGTTTTCAGCGTTCCCTGGCTGCCAGGCTGAGGGCTCAGTGACAGTGGGAGGCGCCTCCCACCAGCATTCTCACAGGTAAAGAGCTGCCCTGCGGGGCAACTTCCTTTTTCTCCTCATGGCCTCCTCTGCTCAGCTCGGGGGAGGGGAACAAGGGCGAAGAGTGGTAGGAGCGGGGCACTGGGTCTTGCCCGCCCTGGTTACCCAGAGCTGTTGTTCTGCCAGACCTGCTCCCACGGTGCCATGGCAACCAGGCTGCCAGGGAACTCAGGTGGCGACAGAGCCCAGCGCCCTGAGCCCAGGCAGGCACGGTGAGAAGCCACAGAGATGGGAACAATGGAGGGGGCTTGGGAGGGGGGACAGGCAGGGAGAGGCATGGAGGGGGTTGTGGGGGGAATGGGTATGGCTGAGGCCCAGAGAGTGGTCTGGTTTGGGCAGGCACTGGAGCTCTTGACCAGTGAAAGGGTTAAGGGGCCACTCCCTGGCCCCTACCTGACAGAGGGCAGGGCACAGGACCAGAATGGGGGGCAAGCTGGGGTGGGTGTTGGGAGGCTCCCAGCCATTTCAGGAGTTTGAGCTACAATGGTCTTGCCAGCCTGACAGAAGAACACTTTGGGCTGGGGGCTTAGGGGCTGGGGACGGTGGGGTACAACGTTGGTGCGGGCTCAGCACTAATGAGGGCTCCTGCCCTCTGCTCATCCCTGACCCTTCCAACTGTTAATCTTCAACACTGTCAGGAACAAAGTGGAAACAGACTGAGCGGCTGCCCTGAACCCCAAATGCTCTCTCCTCCCGGGCCTCTGGGGCCTGTGAAGTCTCCCTTCATGGGTCAGAGCCAGCCCAGTGCCCCCCAGGCATCTAAGATGCACCTCTCTCCCCCTCAGGACTGCAGGATCCCACCCACCAGCGTCTCAAACCTCTCCCCTCTCAGCACATGCCTCCCAGTTTTGATCAACTTTGTTCACGAACCATCCATGGTTCCCACTTGCATTCCTCCAATTTCAAAGAGAGAGAGAGAGATAACCCAAGTCCTTGTTGTGGCATTTGAGGCTTCTCCAAGACACAGTAGCTAATGTTTTGTTGTGGTTCCGTTGCTCAGTCATGTCCAACTTTTTGCGATCCCATGGACTGCAGCACACCCAGGCTTCCCTGTCCTTCACTATTTCCCAGACTTTGCTCAAACTCATTTTCATTGAGTCGGTGATGCCATCCAACCATCTCATCCTCTGTTGTTTAGTAAGGCACTATTCTTGTGCTTAGTCACTCAGTCGTGTCTGACTCTGCAATGCTATGGACTGTAGCCCGCCAGGCTCCTCTCTCCATGGGATTCTCCAGGCAAGTATACTGGAGTGGGTTGCCATTTCCTCCTCCAGATCTGCCCCAGCCAGGGATCGAACCCAGGTCTCCCACATTGCAGGCAAATTCTTTACCGTCTGAGCCACCAAGGCTACTATTCTTACTGCTTCACACTTAATAACTTGCTTACTCTTCAAAACAACCCTATGAGGTAGGTATTATTAATCATCTTCATTTTATACATAAAAAAACTGAGGCCCAGAAAGGTTAATAACATATCTATGGTCACACAGCTATTAATGATAGAGTCAGGATTCAAATCCAGGCAGTCTGACTCCAGAATTCACACTCTTAAACATTAAGCCACACTGCAGAGTTGGCTACCAGCCCCCCACCCCATCCACTCTTCCCTCCAATCTTGCCCAAATCCTGTTTCTCCCCAATACTCCCATTGTCCTTTCCACCTTCCCAACTGCTAATACAGTACTTTCCACCTGGAATGCTGTCCCTATCATCTTCTGCCACCTGCAATCTGAGAACCCCCCCTACACACCCTAGTTCCATCAAAAGTTAGGTCATATGCCACCACTAAGAAGCCCTCCTGAAGCCTGCCTCCAGCCAGAAATGATGGCTGATCCTGTTCAGGGCTCCCACACACAGCACATGTCTGTCCTTCTTTTTATGTAGCAGGTTAGCTTTGGCAAAGCGTGACAGCTATTTGTGTTCCTGACTCCCAGAATCCCAGCACAGGAAGAGAGTTTGGTAATCTCCCTGCTAGAGGAGAGCACGAGGCCTGGAACAGAGTAGGTGCTCAGTAAAAGCTTCTGGAGGGAGGAAGTCAGTAAATGAGCTCTGGTGGCTGGGCTAATAAATCCTCTCACCTGATCTCTGACCTCAACTCCAGTCTCCTCTTCCCAATCCATTCTCCATTCTGTGGCTAGAGAGAGCTTTCCAAAGTAGAAATCTGACCATGTTGCTCCCCTAAAACCCTTCCATGGCTTCTCATAACTCATTCAACAAATGACAATTGAGCCTTTTCTACATGCCAGGAACAGCGCTAGGTGCTGGAAATATAATCATAAGCAAGACGTGTGAGTTTTGTTCCCTCAGGGAGGTGACATTCTAGTGGGAGAAGAAGACTATAAATATATACTATCATTTCAGGCAGGGAGAAGTGCTAGGAAGGAAGATACAGCAGGGTGACAAAAGGTGCTGTTTTAGATGTGGTAGTCAGAGAAGGGCTTTCTGAATAAATGGCTTATAATCAGAGAAGTGAGAGAGTGAGCTGTGTGGTTATCTGAGGAAAGAGCAGTCCAGACAGAGGGTAGAGCCAGTGCCAAGGCCCTGAGGTAGAACTGTGCCTGGCATGTTTGAGGAACAGCCAGAAGGCCGGTGTAGCTAGGGCAGAGTCAACAAGGGGAAATGAGATCAGAGAGGCAATGGGAGCCAAAAAGTGAAGGGCACTGAACCTACGATAGAGACATTGGTGTTTGCTATGATTGCGATGAGCAGAGAAGGGACATATCTAACTTATGTTTTACAGGAATCATCATCCATAGGGTAACCTCTAGCTTCCTCACCTCACCATAACCCCACCTTCCTCCTTCCTCACCATGACCATGGATGGTTCTCCTGACCAGACCTCTGCCTCACACACCCTCTGCCCCTTTACCCCAACCTGGTGACCTCCTGCTCTCTTCAACATTTAGCTAAGGTGTGACCTTCCATGTCTTCCTGAGCCCTTCACGCAGGATGGCTTACAGGCCCCTCTTCTGTGCTGCCATAGGGCCCTATAGTCAACTATATCCCTAGAGCAAGGGCATTAACTGGCTCATTGTGTGGGTGTGTGCTTAATCATATCCAACTGTTTGCAACCCCATGGGCTGCAACCCCACCAGGCTCCTCTGTCCATGGGATTTCCCAAGCAAGAATTCTGGGGTGGGTTGCCATGCCCTCCTCCAGGGGCTTCCTGACCCAGGGATCAAACCTGCATCTCTTTTTTCTTTTGCACTGGCAGGTGGGTTCTTTACCATTAGTGCCACCTGGGAAGCCCCTTGAAAGCTTACAATTTACTGAGGCAGGCACCAGTAGCCCCATTTTATAGAGGAGAACACTGAGGCAAGAGGTCACGTAAACTTGCTCGAGGTCACACAGGATGCAAATCCAGAGCCCGGGCTGCCTTCTCATGACATCATGTTGCCTCTCCCTACTTCGGGCCCCGCGCTGCCCCTGGCTTTCAACTCAGTGGCAGTTCTCCCCTCGAGAGCTCTCTCTTCTGCTTTGGTTGCAAAGGTAATAGTGACAGGGAGGTCAAGCTGTCAACACAGCCTCCTAAAAAGGACAGAGATTGAAGGCATCTTACAGATTGCTGACGGAGTGGGACCTGGGGATGTGGGATCCCTTAACTCAGAACCCCCAGAACACCAAGGAACATGCTAACAATGTGGAAAAATCTCTCTTACACAGACTCATATTCTCTCTCTGTGTCTCTCACTCACACACATATATGCACACGCACACACACACACACACATACACACACAGAACATGTTGTGCAGTAACAAGCTGGGTGGACCTAGGTTCAGGTCCTGATGGCCATCCACCCGCTGTGTGAGCCTGGTTGTGTCTCTTTATCTCTATGCACCTCAGTTTCTCATCTTCGTGGAGCTCAAAATGCTATTCCCTCTTTGGATTCCTGGACTTCAGAAAGGCTATGGGAGATGTACCTCTCCCCAGATTCTTCCCAGCCAGGAGCAGGAGCAAAGGAAACACACACACACATATATGCTTGTGCATTACACAAACAACCACAGTATAAAGCTGCAAGTTCTCAGGGCTGGGGAACGAAGGAAGTGCTGGGGGAGCTCAGGAGAAATTTTTCTTGCTGGGGAGGGGGCCAGGGGCTAAGCAGAATAAAAATAAACTCTCACTTACAGTGCACCTTCCCTGTGTCAGGCATTTTCTGCATGTATTTTAACTGCATGGCAAATGGGAAAGAAGAATTAGGATTTCGATTTTGAGGGTGAGGAGAAGGCTCCGAGGGGGAAATTTAGGCCAAAGGTCTCAGGACTAGCAAGTGGCAGAACAGGAATTCAGAGCCCAGAGCCTGCGCTAGTTCCCCTGCTGCCTTGAAGGCTTCCTGGGGTGGGTGGAGTGGGGGAGCTACGGAATAGGGCCTTGCCTAGAAGGAGTCGGTAGAGATGAGGCATGAAGGACCCTGGGAGCCAAGGCACTATGATGGGGAGAAGTGCGGCAGGATGGGCTGTAGGGATTCGGGGTAACATGCCCACGGCAGGGGCACTGACCCACTCCGGCTGCTGCCCCTAATGGGAGGTCTCTCTCCCTCCTTCTCTTTATTGGCACTGCCCAGAGCCAGGCAGCCAGCAGGGGATGGAATCAGGATGCAGTTGCCATGGAAATGAATGGGGGCTGTTGCTATGGATACCATAAGATGAGGGTAAGAGGAAGCTAGGGATGCTGAGGACTATCCCCATGACAACTTGGGCTGAAGTGGGGGACCGGAAGTTAGAGACAAGAAAACAAGACAAGGAGGTCAGCACACCTAGATGAGGAAAGAAACGCTGGGCTCTGGAGGAAGACTGGGCAAGGAGACCAGACCCAGCAGGGGCTGGGGGCAGAGGGGCGGAGGGACTGCAGTCACCTCCCTCTCCCCTGACAGCTTTTCAGCAAGCTGTTTCTGCTGCCCAATCCCAGCGCCATGGAGACTCCAAACCTGAGGCCAGCCCGGCTTGGTACAGGGACTTGCAGGGAAGGGAGAAGCCATCGCAAGGGCTCATTGGGTACCCAGCAGGCAACGTAGGCTTGGGAGCACAGAGATCAGGTTTGAATTTCAGCTCTGCTTCCTTTGCAGCCCTAAAAATAATAGCTCTCATTTACTAAGGACCTACTTTTAGCTAGGCCCAGCAACTCCGCAAGGTCTGGGTTGTTTCCCTTGAAGGGGATAATAGAGATGAAGAAACTGAGATGCAGAGAGATGAAGTCATTTGCCCAAAGTCTCAATGGTCAGCAGTGCAGAAGCCAGGAGTCAAATCATCACTCATGCCTGTACCCACCAGCCCAGCACGGAGCAGCCCCTCTGGAGCCATTCTCCAGCATCCTGTGCCTTCACACAGTGGCACACAGAGGGCCAGACGCTGAGTAAATATTTGTGGAGTGTTTGGGTGAGAAAGTGACCCAGCAGAAAGCAGGAAAGACTGAGATTAAATGGAAGAAATGCCTTTGAGAGCAATGACTCACTGGTTTGCCTGGCCAAGGGTAGAAGATGCTCAGAACTGGCATGGACTTTTTGAACTGTCTAATTCCAGAGATCCAAATTAAGGCTCACAAAGTCAAAGTGACTTGCTTGCTCAGGCTCACACAGGATGAGAACCCCAATCCCCTATCTTCTGGGCCAGCGTCCCACTTGCAGCTTTTTAGCTGAATCCGTCTAGTCCCCACCCCACCCCCAGCCCCGTGAAGCTCCTAGATGTTGGCAACAGCAGGCCCCTTGCACTTCCTAGGCTACAGCGAGCTGATCCATAGTGCCATGCCTGCGCCCAGTCTCTTAGCTTCTTCTGCCCATGGTGTCCTCCCTCTCTCCTCCACCTGCAACCTTCGCTCATCTGGCTGAGCCCATCTCATCCTGTGGCGCCCTGAGCAGGCCAGCCCCGCTGGGAAGTTGGTTCTGACTCACTCCCACTCCCCGCAGACCCTGACAGGATCAGACACCATCCCTTTATGTTTTGTGCACTCTCATGTCACAGGCCGTGTTTGTCACTGGCTAACTTGAGATTCTCTGTTGAAGTGTTCACTGCCTACACTGCTCCTGCTTCCCATGGGCAGTGGCCTGGTGCGATTTACTGCTGTGGACCCTCCCTATGCCCAGGCCAATGCCCCGCAGCTACCTTCATCCCCTAAGACCAGAGCAGGCAGCCATGTGTGTGTGACCATCTAGCTTGACAACTGCCAACCTAAAAGCCACAGCCCCACATGCTCAAAAGCCACTGAAACATATTCTTATGATTATCTCCACCTGGGACACACAGAGAGTCTGCAGGCACAGAAATTTGCCACCTCACACACTCAGCATCCCTCACACCCAGCCTCATACAATCACATTCCCTCAGATACACAACAGTGCACAACCTCTCATCCTTCTCTCACCTGCTGGCCTCATGCATACATGTGCACAGGCACACACTTTCCCCTTACAACTGATAGAAGCCTTCCCCATTCCCATACCATAGGCCCTCACCCACTTCAGTTGCCTACACAGGAGTCTACACCCCCATATCTCCCATGATAGCCATCTGATCTTCAGTTGAGCCCCTGTGCCCCTCAACTTTCATCTCCAATCAAATGAAGGGTAAAGTGGTCTCTCCCTCCACAGCCAAAGGTCACCTAGACTCACACAACCAGCTTGAACAGAACAATCTACATACCATTCCCCAATACAACCCTGGAGCTCTCCACCAGGTTTTGGTCCATGCTGTACCTGACTCTCTAATGCCTCCTTACCTCTCAAACCATCTATTCAAACCCTTCCCAGCCTTCCACTCGTGCCCCTCTTCCTCCAGCAATCCTTGGACACCACCCCCCCCCCAAATGATCCTGACATCTCCCTCCTCTTTGGGCCAGGAACATATTTTGCTCATCACTGAGGCCATATCTGCTCAATCACTTCCGCCCTTCAGGAAAGTACCCTGCCTACTTTCCCAAAGGAATTTTCATCTCCCCTGAGAGATGGAGAACTTAAGGGGAACACAGTCACTGTCTTACTTTCGGTCTCTCGTGGTATTTAGCTTGAAGCCTTGCACACAGTAGGTATTTGAGCAATGTCTTCTGGAAGACTAAATAAAGGAGAGAGGAAGAGAGAGGGAGGGACAGAGGGAGGGGAGAAATAAATGAGAATCTGAATGAGTGAGTGAGGAGCTGAGTTGAGTGCCTAAGTCAGTTAAGCAATGAGTGAAGAGTGAGGCGAGCCTCTGGAAAACTACTGGAGCATGTGAAGGGTATGTTGAAGGGAGGAGGGAAAGAAAGGAGAGGAGAGACTCTCACCAATCACTGTGCAGTTGCCAACCATGCATTAGACCCTATGCTGAGCCCCTTGTGTTTCTTCTTGCTAATCTTCATGACAACCCACAGAGGAAGATCTATTCTCACTATACTCAGGAAGAAAATGAAGCTTAAGGAGAAGAAAATATTTGCCCAAAGTTATACAGAGAGTAAGTGGCAGAACACAAGGTAAACTCAGATTTGTCTAAAAAAAAAAAAAAGGCTCAGAAAGGGAAAGCAGGGGCAACGAGCCCACTTGGGAGTCTCCTGGCTTTGCTCCTAACACAGACTCATCACGGAAGGTGTAGGTCCTACAGCTCACAGACGACACCTTCTGCCTTCCTGCCAACAGCCTCTGGGGATTCTTAGAACCAGCCTCTGGCAGGTGCAGGAAATATTTAGGGTTATTGCATCTGGAGGCAGCGGCTTTCCCTCAGACTCCGAGATCCCTAAAGCTGTAGAATAGGAACCTTGAAAGTACAAAATCAAGGACTCGTAACATCACAGAATGTTAAAAGCATACCATCAGAATTTTTTAAATGGTAGAATCATGAAATCTTAAAACCACCGTATTATAGAATCCCCAAATCACAGCATCATAGAAACAGAAACACATGGAATGTGTCACTGAATTATCCTCTCTTAAATTCATGTAATCATAGTTTCTTAAAATTGTACCATCTCAGATTCACAGAATGTCAGAGCTGGAGGAGCCCTTGGAGATCCTCTGGTCCAACTCCCCCTCCTCCTTTTACACATGGGGAAACTGGGTAGCAGAGAGGCCAAGCCACGTGTCCCAAGTTGACCAGTTCATGCCACCTCAGGCTGAAGAAGGCTCTAGGCTTGCCCATGGCAAGAGCGCAGCACCATTCATTCATTTATTGAGTGCCTTCTGGGTGTTGACAATACCAGGAATCAAACCCTACTCTCTTTCCCAGCCCCTGTTCCCAGCCATGGATAGGAAAGAGGGTAAGGCCCTGGTGGAAATGGGGAGAGGGAAGTGGGTAGGGTGGAATATACATCAGACAGAGAGAAGAGATCAGCTTTTATTGATGGAAATTCTTTTGTACACAGCGACACGCACTCTGAAAGGCCTTTTCCTCCTGATCATATTTACAGAGCACTATGGGAGCGGCAGGGGGCACAGGATGAGGCCGTCAAGCAGAAGAGATGGCAGCAATGGCCACAGCGAGGGAATGAGCAGGCTGGGTCCCAACCCCTTCTGGTCCTCTAAGCCCTAGGCACCCTGCATCTCTGTTTGTGCTCACAGAGGACAGAGGTAGGTCCTTGGGATGTCATTTGGAGACCTCTCCAGGAGTGGCAGGCTCCAGGGTGCCTGGGAAGTGGGGTGCGGGTACGGGAGGGTCCAGGTTTCAAGCTCCAAGCTCTGCTGCTCCCACATTTTAGTCAGACCAAGGGCTCCAGCCTTTATAATTCGGGGGCTGGAGTCCAGGGGAGACAGCAGCAGGGGTGGGAATTCCAAGAAGGGAGTGGACAAAGATGGGGCAGGATGCTTGCCCATCTGGTTCCTGAAGCAGGGACGGGGTCCCATTGGGGATCGCGGGGGTGGGGGCTGGTTAAGGCTTTTGCTTCTGCATAGAAAATGACCCTTGTCCTCTCAGTTACCGAGAGGAGGGACTACTGCACTCGGAGGCCGGACAGCAGAACTGATGAGCGTCTTCCTCTTCCTCTTCCTCAGTCTCCTCCTCCTCCTCCTCTTCCCTGGGGCCAGGAAGGGCAGGGTAGAGGCCACAGGCGGCGGGTGACAGAGAGAGGCAGAGGCATTAGTTTGCAGAGCAGGGGAGATACAAGAAGGGCTGGAACCAGGGAGATGGGGCTAGGATGGGAGTTGGAATGGGAAGGCCAGCGTGACCAACAGGGCCACAGCCATCAGTCTCCCAGGAGCCTGTTGCTCGTCCCCCTCTGGGACTGGCCCTCCCCCACACTCAGGCTGGGCTCCAACTTAAGGTTATACCCAGAGTAAGTAAACTCCTTTTCTGATCAGACTGGTGCCCAACCTTCATTTTAATATAAATAGTAGCAACCAGCTCTGTGCTGGCACTTTGCATGTATCATCTCATTTAACCCCTGCAACAACTCTGCAACATTTTAAAGATGAAGGAATTGAAGCTCTGAGAGATTAGATAACTGCCCAAGGTCACACAGCTGGATGAGTGGTAGAGTCAAGATTTAAACTTGGAAGTTCTTGGAGCTCCAAGTCTCAGGCTCTGCCCAGCAGGCCCTTTGGATAGACTTGCTACTATCTCCAGAAATCCATCCTGCCCTTGAAGGACAAAGATTTGTATCTCCTGAAGGCTTCAGGGTTTGGAATGTGGGAGATGCTTAGAAATGGAGTGTGTGAAGTCCACAGCTTTGGAAGCAAACAGACCTGGGTTCCGAGACCAGCTCTACAAGTGCTTCTAGGCTGTGGCCCCAGGCATGTTAATGCCCCTCTTGGAGCCTTGGTTGCCTCATCTGTACAAATGGGGCTTATGGTGTCAACCTCACAGGATTGTTGCAAGGACCGGAATACATGTCAAGTGCCTGGCAAACAAGAGCGATAAGAACATGGTGATGGTGGTGAGCTGTTCAGGAACTGAACCTAATTAACAAAGTGGCCCTTTGCCACACAGAAGCACCACAGTGGTGGGAGGAATCATTGCAGGAACAAGCACACATTTCTCAGGTCTTGCAGAACAGTACCAGGGACCAGTCACTGGAGCTGGACTACAGTTTCATGGGGTGGATGGACAGGCATGGGAGCTGGGGCAGGACCAGGTGTCTTGAGAGTGAAAACGGTGACAGATCTCCTAGGGCTAGTGAATGAAACAGTCTTACCCTGCTCCCAGACCCCGTGGCTTGGAGGATGAAGGAAATATGGAATCCAGGGTACTGGAGGATCGGGAAGACAGGGGAAGGAAAGCGGATAGGCAAAGGGAAGGCACTACTGTCCACGTGACAGACAAGGGTGCACGGGTGCCCACATGCACGTACACACACTCACACACACACACACACACACACACACCCTCCTCATACTCAGAGCTCCCTCTGACACATTGTTCCACAGACTCACTGAGTCAGCAAAACCACATGAGCCAGGGCTCCAGTCCTGGGCAAACAGCTCCTCCTTTCAGAGTCTCCCATTCCTCATCTATAAAAGGAGACAGAAACTCCACACTTCTCAAGGCTATCACGGGTAACAAATGATCTTCCAGTCCCCCGGCTCGCTCCCCTCCTATCCGAGCCAGGCCCCTGCTGCCCTTCACCTGACACTTCGGTCATCTGATTCTCTCTCTCTACTCTCCTGGACCGCTTTAGGCTTCCTATATCCCACCTTTAAGTGACAATCTCCTGCTCAGACACCCACCTCGGCTCCCCTTTGCTTCCTGCACAAAGTTCAGATTCCTCAACCTGACATTCAAAGCTCCCCCACCCTATGGCCTCACCTGGCCTTTCCTGTCAGGTGGAAGAAGCATAGGCTTTAGAGTTAGACAGACCTGGGTTTAAGTATCAGCCCCACCATCTACTATCTAGGTAACCTTGAGTCCATTTCTTCACCTCTCTAGGACTTACTTTCCTTATCTGCAAAATGAGAAAACACCTATTCTGTAGGTTATGGTGGGAGTAAGTGAATTCAAGTATGTAAAGCACCTGCCACAGGGTAGGTTTGGTGCCTCACACATGGTAACTATTATTGTGACTGTCAGCATCAGTGGCATCAATGTTACCCTGCTCACTCCAGCCCAGCCTTCATGAAACTAGCTTGTCCGTTACTCTGTCAACATGAACCAGCCGTTTCATGCCTCTATGCTTTTGCTGACTCTGTTTCTTTCTCCTGCACAGAGCTTTGCCCTTTGAAATCCTATCTAAACTTCACAACCCCGCTCAATTGCTGCTTCTTGCAAGAAGTCCTCCCTGACTTCCAACCAGAAATATTCTTTGCTTCTTCCTAGCTCCAGCATCCATGCTCTCCATGTTGTTGCTTTGAACTTTTCCACGGCATTTCTTTCACCAATCCCCTCAATGCCCTTGTATTCCCCCTACCACCACCATCTCTGCTTTCCTTCCCTGTGGGAAAGAGAGGACACTTATACTATTTAAGGCCAGTCTCTCCACCCAGGCTCTGGAGCCCACCCCTGCTACCTCCTCCATAACAATCATCCCCTCTCCCTCCAGTATTTCAACCTCTCCCTCTCTGTTGCCTCCTTCCTACCAACATTTATAGAAGCTCAAGTCTCTCCCATCTGGGAATAAAAACCCTCTATCTGCCCCCACATCTCCCTCAAGCAATCACTGTCCCTCTCTCCTCTTCACAGCTAAGCTTCTTGAGAAATTCGTCTACACTGGCCATCTCCACTTCAGTACCTCCCACGGGTTCTTCAACCCACTGCAATCTGCCTCATGTGCCCACCAAGTCACAGAAACTCTTCTTAGTAAGGTCGCCCAGGACCTCCCACTGGTTAAAGCCAATAGACTTTCTCCCACCCTCATCTTCTCCCAGCTATAACATTTGCCACTCTCAACAAGCCCCTCCTGTGTGCAGACGGCTCTTCCCTTCCTCTGCTTCCATGAGCCCACTCCCTGCTGGTTTTCCTCCTACTTCTCAGGACCACCCCCAGCTCCTCTTCCTCTCCCCATTCCTTATATGTTGGTACCTCTTCTCCAGTTCTGCTCTGGTCCTCTTCTCTTTCACTCCACACTCACTGTCCAGGGATCTCATTCCATTCCATAATTTCAGGTATGGCTGAGGACCCCCACATCTCTCTCTCTCTAGCACTGACCTCTCTCCTGGGTCCCACCAAGCCTAATGCTTGCTGGAATCTCCACCAAGATGGCCCTTAGGGCCTTCAGCATCTTACCACTGCAAACCCATCCTCCTGTATTTCCCACCTTCGTGAAGGGGCGCCACCACCCAGTGGCCCAAGCCTAGATTCTTCCTGCTCCTTTAACAAGTGAAGTGAAAGTCACTCAATTGTGTCCATCTCTTTGCGACCCCAACGACTATACAGTCCATGGAATTCTCTAGGCCAGAATACTGGAGTGGGTAGCCTTTCCCTTCTCCAGGGCATCTTCCCAACCCAGGGATCGAACCCAGGTCTCCCGCATTGCAGGCAGATTCTTTACCAGCTGAGCCACAAGGCAAGCCCAAGAATACTGGAGTGGGTAGCCTATCCCTTCTCCAGGGAATCATTCCAACCCAGGAATCAAACCAGGGTCTCCTGCATTGCAGGCAGACTCTTTACCAACTGAGCTGTCAGGGAAGCCCTTCAGCAAGTCAGCCACCAAGTTCTGCTGATTCTACCCCCCTGCTGCTGCTGCTGCTGCTGCTGCTAAGTCGCATCAGTCGTGTCCGACTCTGTGCGACCCCATAGACGGCAGCCCAACAGGCTCCTCTGTCCCTGGGATTCTCCAGGCAAGAATACTGGAGTGGGTTGCCATTTCCTTCTCCAATGCATGAAAGTGAAAAGTGAAAGTGAAGTCGCTCAGTCATGTCCAACTCTTAGCGACCCCATGGACTGTAGCCTACCAGGCTCCTCTGTCCATGGGGTTCTCCAGGCAAGAGTACTGGAGTGGGTTGCCATTGCCTTCTCCGTCTACCGCCCTAAATAGCTCTAAAAGACTACACATGATCTGGTTCTTGCTAACTCATCATCGACTCCTCTTGCCCCTCACTCACTCTTTCTCCAATCATACTGGTCTCCCTGCCATCCCTCAAACATAACAAGCCCACTCCTGCCTCAGGGCCTTTGCACTCACTCAAACATCATTCCCCAGGTAGGTGTGGCGCCAGACACAAGCTATTAATATATATTTAGTTGCTTATTTATTATCTGTCTCATCTACTGTAAGATCCATCAGGGCAGGCATCTATTTTGTTTACTGCTATATCTCTAATGCCCAACACACTGTCTAGCACTCAATAAATATTTTTTAAATGAATGAATCCACTGCCAGACCTGAACTCCAACCTTGGTCATCTCTACCCCCACTATCTGCTCAGCCTCTGACTCCAGTTCTCTCTTCCTCCCAATCATCTCTCAAATCCACTTCCTCTGCTCCCTCCCCACGGCCACTACCTTAGCTCGTTGTGCTTATGTTGTGCTTAGTTGCTCAGTCTTGTTCGACTCTGTGACTCCGCAGACTGTAGCCTACCAGGCTCCTCTGTCCATGGGGATTTTCCAGGCAAGAATATTGGAGTGGGTCGCCATTTCCTCCTCCAGGGGATCTTCCCAACCCAAGGATCAAACCCAGGTCTCCCGCATTACAGGTAGATTCTTTACCCTCTGAGCCACAAGGCAAGCAAGCCCAAGAATACTGGAGTGGGTATAGCCTATCCCTTCTCCAGGGGAACTTTCCGACCTAGGAATTGAACCAGGGTCTCCTGCATTGCAGGCAGTTTCTTCACCAGCTGAGCTACCCGGGAAGCCCTACCTTAGTTTACCTCTCTTGGATTACTGGAACAGACTCCACCCTCGTTTCCCTTCTTTCCAAAATGCTAACTTGATCATGTTACCTCCCTCTTCAAGAGCTGCTCTCGTAGCTCTCCAACTGCCTACCATGACAAAGGAGCCTGGACTCTGCAAACGGCTGTCTAAGGTGTATCTAATCCCTGCCTCAGTGTACAGCCTTACCATTTCTCACCTCCAGGCCTCGGCACTCACTATCAGAGCATCTTCTCCTACCTCCATCACTCAAAATCTTTACAGACCTTGGATGACTGGCTCAAACACTACTTTCTTCAGGAAAATAAATATGTGACTCACAAACCAGAAGTAATTCCTCTCCAATATGCATAGAGAAATAAGTGCCTCCAGTGTCACTCAGGATCTCCAAGAACCAGGACGGTAGTTGGCAATTACATCTGAGACCATGGACTTTGGGTGCTGGGCGAGCATTAACAGAGGTTCCCTTTGCCTCTTGCACTATTACCCTGGATTCACGTCCCTGGGGCCCTCTGCTAACACTGACTCACTCTTGCCTTCTCCCTTTCTCTCACCTGCTGTTGGATCTGTCTCATTAATAACTCTCAAAGGATTTAGATTCCATAAGGTGAAATTAAAATGCTTCTTGGTGAACAGTGTCCACTGGAGTAAAGCAACACAGTAGCACTGCTCCAAGTCATTTCTTCAATGCCAACACCCCAGTTTAGGCCTTCCAGCTGGCCTCCATGCATATGATCCATTTTTCATACTGACTGCTAATGTGATGTTTCTAAAACACAAATTTTACCTAATTTTTCTATCTAGTATCCATTCACATGACACTTCATCACTAGCAACACTGGTTCTTAACTTTTCCTGGAGGAACACAAAACTCTATATGCATTTAATGAAAGCCAGGAATCATCTCCCCAACAGCAAGTCCACACAACCAGACAAACACAACATTTTGCATTCAATTTCAGGAGGTTCCCAGGCCACCTGAAGCCATTTGGGACCTGTGCAACCCAGGCTCTAAACAAACCTCTGGCTCTACCCAACAACATCCAGGTTCTTGTGCGTATGCTATTCCTTCTGCCTGGAATATTCTGGCACACTTCACCCTTTCCCCTGGCTGCCTCTGAGTCATCCTCTAAGACTCAGCTCTTAGGCTGAGATGACCTGCACCAGCCCTAGGTAGGGCTAGATCTCTCACTGCTGTGGAAGCCACTCCACAGCACCTCCCACGCTGTGCTCTCCTTTGTCATAGCCCTCTTCAGTCTCCCCAACTGACTGGGAATTTGTGGAAGGCAAGAACCATTACCCAGCATAGGCCCTGGCCACAGCAGAACTCCCTAAGTGTCTACTGAAATGAACATTAATAATAGCTACCCTTTTTCTTGAGCACTCATTATGTGCCAGGCACTCAACAAGGTGAATTCTATTTATGATCTCTTCTCTTTACAACTCTTTACGACCCCATGGACTATACAGTCCATGGAATTCTCCAGTGCAGAATACTGGAGTGGGTAGCCTTTTCCTTCTCTAGGGGATCTTCCCAACCCAGGGATGGAACTCTGGTCTCCCAAATTGCAGGGGGATTCTTTACCGGCTGAGCCACAAGGGAAGCCCATGATCTCTTCTACTCCTCAATAAATAAACCCCAAGAATCTGGTGGTTCTTTTTGACAGATAGGGAACTAGGCTCAGAGATGTAAAGTCGGTTCTTTAAAGTCACCCAGTTAGTGGGTGCCAGAGGTGGAACTGAAATTTGAGACCATTGCAAGTATTGGTCCACCATGCTCCCCTGCCCGTACTGTGAGACGGCATCAACAGTGGAATAGGACCATGAATTAGGGCCAGAATGCTCTGCCTGGGCTCCATTCCCCAGGGCCATCTACATTTATTTTCCCTCCCGTGTCACCTTCATGCCAAGAGTAGAGACCTGGCTCTCTCCCTTCTTTTTCCTTCTTCTTCTTCTTTTTTTTTTTTTTTTTCTTTTGGACATGCCACACAGCTTGCAGGATCTTAGTTCTTTGACCAGGGACTGAACCCAAGCTCTAGCAGTGAAAACACCAAGTCCTAATCACTGGACTGCTGGCAAATTCCCTGGTCTCACTTTTTATAGTGCAACCCCTGGTCCCTTCCCATGTACTACATTCAGCCTCCTCATCTCAAAACCCCACTATAGTCAGGTCCATCCTTTGCCCAGAACCATCCCTAGACATGTACAGCTTTTAAATCCAGTCCAATCCAAGGCTATATACTGTCTATGAGGAAAACAAGACATGGGTAGCCCCTGCTCTTCATGAGTTGATAGTCATCCAGGAGTTTTACATGTACCATCTCCAATCCTAAAATCAGCCCTGAGAGGTAAATAGGCATTATCCTCATTGCACAGATGAGGAAATAGAAGCTTAGAGGCTTGCCAAGAGTCAAGCTGGTAAGTAGCAGAATTTGGACTTGAGTAAAGGTACTGACCCAACTATATTCCCCCATTAGGTCATCCTACTTAGAAGAGGCAAAAAGTAGGCAACCATTTCTGGCAGGATTGGGGGATAAAGGAAAGCTATTACTCTTTCAAGACTTAGTACACATCCACTCCTGTAGGGGACAGGTGAGGTGAGGTACCCCTCCTCTGGCAGCACTCTGAACCTATCATTGTCTATGGGTCTCTCTCCCTTCTAGACTTGAGCTCTCTGACTGTAGGATCAGACACAACTCATCCCCATGTCTCACCAAGGTTCAGCACAAGGCCTGTCTGAGAGCATGCAGGACAAATGCTTGCTGAATGAATGAGGTGGCATTTGAGCAAGTTATTACAAGGAAAAATAACATCTGAACAGGTGGATACAGGGGAAAGGCATGGAGGAGGAAGGAAACAAGTTAGTAAAGGCAAGGAATTGGGACCAAGAAAAAGGCCAGTAATTTAAAAATTGTGACAGGGTATGCATAACATTTTTTCATTGTTTCAAGAGGGTTTTCTTTTCCTTACAAAAATGGATCATACTATAAGCTCCTTTCTGCAATTTGCTTTTTTCATAGAATAATCAGTCTTGGAGGTCTTTTCAGGTGAGTATATAGAGATATATCTTTTTCTTTTGATCTACTACAGAGTATGGGTGGATCATGAAAGAAATCCTACTGATGGACAGGTAGGTTATTTTAATTGTTTGCTATTATAAGCAATGCTGCAATGAACATCTTTGCATATATCTGAAAGTAGTTTTGAAGGATTTCTAAAAGGTGAATTGCTGGGCAAAGAATGCACATTTTGTTTAAAATGTAGATAAAAGTTATTTCCATAGCTTTAACATTTTTATAGACCAGCTAAAAATAAAGATTATTCCTACTCACATAATCCTGTCTTCATCTAAGAAGCATACATCAAGCAACCTTTTCATTACGAGTTGGCTGAGAATGCTATCCTACAAGGGCATGTGATAAAGAGCTGCACAGTGTGGCTTATGTTTGCAGCTGGGGTTGGGGTATTTAGAAAAGGCCTCTAGCTGGCCACGTTGGGGTCTACCTAATAGTGAAACTCTAGAGAAATCTAGCTCTGAAACATAGTTCTCAGCTTGGAAGTATATGTACATTTAAATTTGGGGGGGGGCACATAATAAATTGGTCCCACAAGAAAATGGAACCAATTTGTACTCTAATCAAAGAATACACAATTTTGTTTCTTCACAACTGTTTTAATCTTCTAAATTTTGGTACTTGAAAGTTAGTACTTTGTTGTTGTTTTAGTTACATTTTTTAGTTACTTGTAAGCTTCAATATCCTTTCTCATTCATTAGCTGTCTACTTCTCTGAACTGTCAAATCACGTTATTTCTCCACTTTAAATGAGTTGCGCACCTTTTTCTTATTGATTTCCAGGAGGTTATATAGATACAGTGTTACTAACCTTTGCCTAATATTTATGTAGCAAATACTTTCCTCTAGCCTGTTATTTCTGTTTTAACTTTGTGTATAGTATCTTTTCCACACAGAAGTTCTTAACTTTAATTGTAGCTGAAATTATTGCTGTTAACTTTATGGCTCCTGAGTTTTTAAGTCCTGCTCAGGAAGACTTCTCCACTCTATTATAAAAATATTCTGGATTTTGCTCTGGTACTTTTATAGCTTTATTTTTTGCATTTGTTTTTGTGCAAGGTAGGGATTTATCTTAAATTTTTCTCTTCTATTTTTTTGGCTGTGCTGTGCAGCGTACAGGATTTTAGTTTCCAGACAAGGGATTGAACCCATGCCCGCTGCACAGGAAGTGCAGTCTTAACTACTGGACCACCAGGGAAGTTCCTTAAATTTTTTCCAAATGGTAGGATTTTTTTCCAAATCCTATCCCATTCACTGACTTCCCACTGATTTAAAATGTATTCTTTGTCATAAATTGAATTCTCATATGAATACGTGAGTTTGCTTCTAAATTATCTATTTTGTTCAATTTATGTATTCCTCTATTTACGATATATTTTTAATTTCTGTAGATTTATGGTAAGTTTGTAATCTAATAGGGCAAGTCCCTCCTCATTGTTCTTCTTTTTCAAATTTTTCTTAGTGATTCATGGGCATTTACTCTTCCAAATGAACTTTAAAATCCAACTGCCTGATCCCCAAAGAAAATACCACTAAAATTTTAATGAGAAATACACTGAACCTTTTGACCAAATTGGGGGTGTGTGTGTCATTTTAAACCATATTAAATTCTTCCCATCCAAGAATAGGATATGACTCTCAATTTATTCAAGCCTTACAGCCTTTGATGAAATTTTATAGTTTTCTACAAAGAAGTATTTTAAATTTCTTATAAATTTGTGGGTATTTTTTTTCTTTGCTATTATGAATGGAGTCTTTTTCTATTATGTCTTCTAATTAGTTATTGATGGTATTCAGAGAAGCTAATGGTTTGGGTGTATATTTATCTTGTATCTACCCACCTCACTGAATTTTCTTATTAGTTCTAATAATTTTTCCTTTTATTCTCTTTGATTATCTAAGTAGACAACCATATCATCTTCCAATAATGCTAATTCTCTTTCTGATATTTATATCACTTCTATTTTTTAATCCCAATGATTAAAACTTCCAGAAAAATATTGGTTAGTGACAGTGATAGGAGTCATCCTTATTTTGTTCTTGAATTGAATGGAAATTTATCTAGCACTTCATTGTTACATTTGATGATTGATTTTGGTCTCTGATAAAAATTCTTACCAAGTGAAGGTTTTCACTCATTCTTAGCTTACTGTACTAGTTATCTATTGTTGTTTGACAAATTGTCCTAATGCAGCAAGAGATAACTAAGGCACTAAGTGTTTTTAAGTCAAGAATGGATGTGTAATTTTGTCAGATTATTTTTTCAGCATTTATGTAGACAGAGTAAAAAGAAAAGATTGTATAACTATTAGTATAATCAATTATAATAACAGCTTTCCTACTGTTGAACAACCCCTGCACTCCTGGGACAGACCTTCACCTGTCATGATACAGCCTTCTTTTAATACACTGATGGGTTCAATTGGAGAATCTGTAATTTAAAATATGTGTTTCTCTATTAATATGTGAGGTTAGGCTATATAGTTTTCTTTTTTTTTTTTTAATGTGCCCAGTGATACTAGAAGGAAATAAGAAGCTGTCCATCTTTTCCTATTAGCTGATCATCAAGATTGGATAGAACCTCCATCATACCTGAACTACCATGTCTGAGGAGAAAACTTTGACCATCTTTTAAATTTCTTCTATACAGTTCTATTCTATTCAGGTTTTCTGCCACTCCTTAAGTGATTTTGGCAATTTATATTTTCCTAGAAAACCACTCGTTTCATTTGGATTTTCACAGTTTTTGGTATAAAATTGTACAAAGCACTTTCTCATGACTTTTTAATATTTTCTGAATCTGTGGTTAAATTCCCTTCATCATACTTCATGTTTTCTTGCCTTTTTCTCAATCATATCCGCCAGAGCATGGTCTGTCTAGTTTACTGGTCTTTTCAAAAAACATCTCTTGGTTTATCAAACCTTTTGTCTTCTATTTCATTAATTTCTGTCTTTTTAAAAATATTTATCTGCTTACTTTGGCTGCACTGGGTCACCGTTGCTGTGCCAAGGCTTTCTCTAGTGGCAGCAAGTGGAGGCTACTCTCTAGTTGCGGTGCGTGGGCTTCTCTTTTTGCAGAGCACAGACTCTAGGACATTCAGGCTGCAGTAATCGCTACACACAGGCTTAGATGCCCCACTGCATGTGGGATCTTCCTGGACCAGGGATTGAACCGGTGTCCCTTGCATTACAAGGTTGATTCTTAACCACTGGACCATGCGGGAAGCCCAATTTCTGGTTTTATCTATAGTAATTACATAATTCTACTTTCTTTTGGTTGTCTAGAGTCTTGATTGGAATAGCTAGTTCATTTAAGCTGTCTTGTCCTCTAATAAAAGCACTTAAGACTACAAGCTTTCTTCTGGGAACCCCCTTGGTCATGTCCCATAGGTTTTGTTCTATAATATTCTCAATTGACATCTACTCTAAACAGTCCATAAATTCCATTCTTGTTTCCTCTTTAACACAAGTATTTTTAAACTTTCAAATGGACCTAGCCTTTTTTGCCAATGCTATTAAGATTTCATTTTATACATTATAATCAGAAAATGTAAAATGTATTTATTTCAAATTATCTTGGAAATAATCTCCTTCTACAAAAGTGTAGGCAGATGGTTTCCTCTGCCTAAACACCCTAACCTATCCTATCCAACTGGCAGACTCTTACTTATCCTACAAAACAGCTCAAATATTACATATTCTAGGACCAACCACTCCCACTTTGGGGGGAAAGTGTCTAGAGAAGGATTTTTAAGGAAGGACAAGCTACAAACAGGCTGTGAATGTCCTCTTTGGTCTCCTGGCCTGGTCCCCCAGTCGCTCTCCTCACCCGCTCAGACACCCATTCCACAATCACTCCAGGGGCTAGAGGAAGATGGGGAGGGGCTGGCAATGATATTCATATTTGTCTGGAGGGGTGAGGGGTTGGGGGAGGGGTGGGTCTAGCTCTTACCTGCTCTCTGCCAGCCTGCCTGAGGGGGTAAGCTTCATGGAGTCAAGGACCTGAGTAGGACAGCAATACTGGTGTAGAGTATGAGACGCTGTGGACCTGAGAGACAGCGAGAGACAGAGAGAGAAAGAGATACAGAGAGAGAGACAGGGAGGGAGGGGAGAGGCAGGGTGGGGAATGGGGACAAGGAGGTGAAAGCGAGTGGGGTATGGGAAAGGGGAAGACTGGGAGGAATGGGTGGTGGAGGAGGAGGGGTGGGAGGCAGGGAGGGAGGGAGGGAAGGAAGGAAGGAAGGAAGAAAAAAAGAAAAAACCACAAAGTCAAGAAAGAGAGGACGGCACTCGAACCACAAACAGAACACAACGACAACAGGGGGCAGCAGAGACGAAAGAGCTGGGCTGGGCCTCCTGTGTTCCAGGTGACTCCGTGGGGACCTCAGCCACGGAGACACTGGGACACCACAGTAGGGAAGGGGGAGGGGGCCCTCCTCACACCAGATGCCACACGGGGATGGAAGAGGGAGGGGGACGACGGGGGGGGGTGAAAGAGAAAGGGAAAAGGTGTGTGGGGAGGGGGTTGTTCCCCCTTATGGAAGACCCCTCACAAGAAGGGAGGGAAGGATGGGGAGAAAAGAGGCTCTGGGTCCAAAGAGGGTGAAGAACCCAGGCTGGGGCAGGGCGGGGGAGACACTGGAGGAGGAGAGGGAAAGAGACAGAGAGAAACTGAAAGAGACAAGAAAAGGGTGAGACAGAAAAGGAGAGAGACAGAGGAGGAAGACAGTGAAAGGGCAAGACAAAAGACACAGAAAGAAGACGGGGCAGAGGCAGAGTGCCAGAGCAAAGGACAGGAGAGGTGAGGGCGGAGGAGAGCTGACAAGGTCTCAGTGGTCCTGGTGACAGGATAGGACTGAGCGGGAGGATGGGGCCCAGCGAGCCAGGGGATAGGGGGTTCTTTGCTTCCAAGGCCAGTGCTGCACCCCCAGCCTGGGGCAAGGCCCAAGCCCCACCCCCAGCGCTGTCCCCCACCCCTAGAGCGGGGTCCAAAGGCCCCTCTGCCTCCTGCTTCCCAAGATGAAGAGTCCAGTGAATGGGAAGGAGGAGGAGAGACAGCAGGGTAGTGAGGCCAAGGGCCCAGTCCCTGGCCTCCCCAGTGCAGGGCAGATGCTGGGAGTGAGTCCCCAGTCAGCCAGCCCCTGTCCCCCATGAGCCCCTGAAGGCTGGTTTTGGTCAGGGCCTGGCCATTCAAGAGCCCAAGTAAAGGCCAGGAGACACAGCTGCAGGCCAGGCCAGCTGCCCACTATCTTGCTTGCTGCAAATTAGAGGATGCCTAAATCTTAGAACCTTACAGAGAATCCTGGAATCTGATACTCTTATCAGAGACTCTGGAATAATCAGCAGCAGCAGAATGACTGTTTCTCCAGGAGCATTTAGGTGCCAGTTACCAGCCCAAGTCCTTGACTCATTAAAGCTGAGACTCAGAGACCCACAGGCTGCTGGAATGTTGGTATTAGTCTCAGCTGCTACAGACAGCCCCACAGCATCAGGCTAGGTGCCCGGGCAGCCACCAATCACACCCCTCCTGGGTCACAGACTGTGCTGCTCAGGGCTCCAGGGTCCTCACAGAGCTGGGCACCCAAATGCCCCTGGGCTCATCCACTCGAGCTGCCTCCCTCCCGCAAGCCAAAGGCCTCCAAGAGTCCAAGAGGGGAGCCAGGAACCAGGAAGCCAAGAGGCTGCTGAATCAGCAGCCCAGGGACCAGGTCCAGGCCTGGGCAGGAAGGGAGGGGGTCAGGCTGCAGGGCTGAGGCTGGGGGCCAGGTTCCTACCTGCTACTCCTCCCGGGGGGCTCCATGGGTCTGGACCTGTCCCGAGGGCAGGCCCCCTGGCCAGGGCGGTGCCTCCACTGTGTCACCACCCCCTCCTCCCCAGCCCTTCCCTAGAAGGAGGAACCAAGGAGGCGGGGCCAGGCCGGCTGGGCTTGGGGCCAGACTGCAACTGGAAACTTTGCTCCTTCCCCTGCTCCCCCAGGAGGGCTGGGAACTCCTAGTAAGAGGAAGCAGCTTTGAGAGCTTGAAGAGACTCCCCTGGGCCAAACCTCAGGCTGGTCTCACTACGTGCACCTCTGTTGGAACCTCCCCAAGTACCCTGTCAAGTATACGTTATTAGCCGTATTTTCCTGAAGAGTAAAATGAGACGCAGAAACATTTAAGCAACTCGGCACAGGTAATAGAGCTAGTAAGTAGCGGAACCCCAAGGTCAGGATCTGTTTTCGCCATTCCCAAATCAGGACTCCATCCCCTTGGCCATATGG
This sequence comes from Ovis aries, assembly GCF_016772045.2. Lineage (NCBI taxonomy): Eukaryota > Metazoa > Chordata > Mammalia > Artiodactyla > Bovidae > Ovis > Ovis aries. The sequence goes on from NC_056080.1 coordinate 51,168,003, forward strand.
TTGCCCTGTAAATACAGAAACCTTTCCATAGAAGCTTTTCACAAACATTCTCATCTTCCACAGATTTAAAGAGACTCTGTGTGGTGGTTATGCTAGGATGTTCCAGATCAAGTAAAATTCAAATCACCCATTTTGGGAAATCAAGATGAGGCCCTAGCCAATATTCTTGACCATTGCAATAAGCTCTCACTGTCTTCTGCATTGTTTTCTGGACTGGCTAAGAGAAATGCTCCCTGAACAGAAAAGCAAAAATCAGAAGAAATGCCATTCACAATCTAGAGGCTGTTCTAAGGAAACTGCCCCTCCTGACTTTACAGAGGGGGAAATTGAGGCCTAGAGAAGGGAAGAGTCTTACTGAAGTTCATACCGCCTGTCAGACTAGAATCCAGGTAGCCTGACTCCCCACTGACCTATCACAGTCACCTCTCTCTCCTCCTTATGTGGGGGCTGGAGAAAGGAGAGAATTTGGAGGATTTGAAGGGTGTGAGGTTCCTGAAGAGTATTCCAGATCCAGCTCAGAGGGCTCCTGTCCTTTCATAGCCCCAGAGCCCAGGCCCCTGGCTGTTCTGAGCAGAAGGCGGCCCTGGGAGGGGCCAGGGGGCCAGTGATCTAGAAGGAATAGGAGCTGACAGGCCACAGGCCAGTCTTCCTGCCTTCCTGCTGGGGCAGCTGGTTCCTCTCAAGAAAGCCAAAGCTGCTGAGAGAGATTGGCCCTCCGGACCACCACGAAGTTGGCATCCGTGGGCCCTTCGTGGCCTCTTCTTCCTCAGCCCACCCCCTAAAGCTCCATGGTCCTTAGGCTCTGGTCTCAGCCCCTGCTTTTTTTTCTCACTCTCTCCCTCAGCAACTCTCTTGGCCCCTGTGGCAGCCACACCTTGTGCCCATTTTCAGTTACTGTCTTAAAAGTGGCACCTGTGGCCCAAACATTCATCTTGGCCTGGTAGAAGTCAAGAGACATAAATTCTAGTTCTGGCCCTAAGGCCGATGTGTGACCTTGGGCAAGCCCCTTCCCCTCTCTGGTGAGGCAAAGAGCTTACACTTTGGTGCCTGGCAGAGCTGAGTACAAATCCTGGCTCTACTACTTTTCCACTGGGTAACCCCTCTGAGGCTCGGTTTGTTCATCTGTAAAAGGTGAGTGGCAACTCCTCTCTCACAGGTTTTTGTGAAGTTTCAGTGAGACAGATAGGCACGTGCTGAAAAGTCTCAGTTGGAGCCTGAGAGAGCATGGTCCTTCAGCCAGGGAGGTAGGGGAGGCTCTTGGGAAACCTGTTTGTTTCAGGCAGGGGAAGATTTCTAGGAAGATACCTTTTCATTTGGGCCACTCTTGAAATTCAGACATATCTGAGCCTGTTGGCGCAACTCATGTGATAATCCTCTAGGGGTTGAAGGGAAGGAATTAAGGGTGAGGAGCCTAACCCAACCACAGGGCACTGGCAGGGGAATGGATATGGCAGTGACTAAGGGCAGTCAAGGTCCTGATCTCATGGAGCTCATATCCAAGTGAGAGGAGACAGACATTATTCAACCACTAGTGGAATTAAGCTGGGCAAAATTGGAGGTAGCAGGGGGAGAGCGTTCCAGGAAGAGGAAACAACCTGGGCAAAAGACCTGAGGTGGTATTTCCAGGAACTTCAAGGAGGCCAACATTGTTGACTGGAAAAAAGCAAAGGGGAGATTAGGGATATAGGCGGGGGCCCAATCACGCAGAGTCCAGAAGCCATGGTAAGGTTTCAGTATTTATACTAAGAGGAATTTCGAAGCCTGCGGTTCGTGGATAGACCTGGAGTGCAGAGTGTCTCTGAAGTCCCTTAAGTTGTATGAAAAACATGAGTATGAGTGCATTTCTTGGGAGAACATTGTTTTTATCAGATTCTCAGATGGGTCTGTGATCCCAAAAGGGCAAGGAAGCTCCTTATATGATTCCATTCACTAACTGCCTGTCAGGCATCCCAGGACCTTCTGTGAGCTGCCCCCCCTCCACCCAACCTCCAGGTGGTCTCAGCCTCCCCTCATATCTTCAACCTGTGCTCCACCCAGACAAAAGTGCCTGCAATTGTCTGCCACACTCTGCTCTCTGTCCTCACCTTTGCCTCTGTTCAGAAGACTCTTCCCCACCACCCTGCCCCCACTGCCATCTCTCCACCTCGTGAGAGATGGAGTCTGCTCAGAAGTGGTACCCTCTGGGAACCTGACTCCCCTGCGTCCTTCCCACCCTGCGTTTCTCCAGCGCTGTGTGTTCACATGCTGTTTCCCCACATGCTGTTTCCCCTTCTGGCCAGGAGCTTGGTGGGGACAGGGGCCGTGTCTTATTCATCCCAGTGTTTCCAGCATCCGGCACAGGCACCTAGTCACAAAGGTCAGCTGGTATTGGGAGACAGACAAACCACACTGACGTGGAAACTGCAAGACAGGCTGTTGGACACTAGAGGGCACTGTGGCCACTGGAATCCTGGCCTGCTGCTGGCACTGGCCAGGCCCACCCAGGCTGGTGCTGGGAAGAGGCAAGCAGGGAATCATGGAAACTCTACTCCTGGGTCCTGCAGCTCCTTGGCTCTGGGTCTGACTGACCAGGGTCCCGACCCCAGTCTCCCAATATATCTTCTACCCCCTTGTCAAACTATTTCTCATGATAGCCCCATCCCACTACAGATACAGCTATGTGCTCAGTTGCTAAGTCGTGTCCAATTCTTTCTGACCCCAGGGACTGTAAGCCTCCAGGCTCCTCTGTCCATGGGACTTCCCAGGCGAGAATACTTGAGTGGGTTGCCATTTTCTCCTCCAGAGCATCTTCCTGACTCAGGAATCGAATCGAGCCTGCATCACCTGCATTGGCAGGTAGATTCTTTACCACTTGAGCCACCTGGGAATTCCACAGATACAGCTATAGTTCTTCACAAATGCAGGTACCAAATACTGCTCCCACAGCCTTGGCACACTTTTTTGCTCTGCCTGCAAAATGCTCCACTTCACCTCACCCCACCTCCATCCCTCACCAGTTCAGTTGCTCAGCTGTGTCCGACTCTGAGACCCCATGGACTGCAGCAAGCCAGGCCTCCCTGTCCATCACCCACTCCTGGGACCTGCTCAAACTCATGTCCATCGAGTTGGTAATGCCATCCAACCATCTTATCCTTTGTCATCCCCTTTTCCTCCTGCCTTCAATCTTTTCCAGCATCAGGGTCTTTTCCAATGAGTTAGTTCTTCACATCAGGTGGACAAAGTATTGGAGCTTCAGCATCAGTCCTTCCAATGAATATTCAGGGTTGATTTCCTTTAAGCTTTACTGGTTGGATCTCCTTGAAGTCCAAGGGACTCTCAAGAGTTCTCCAACACCGTAGTTCGAAAGCATCAATTCTTCGGCACTCAGCTCTCTTTATAGTCCAACTCTCACATCCATACATGACCACTGGAAAAACCAGGCTAACTTCAACTCATTCACCAAGTCTCAGTTTAGAGGTCAGTTTGGAGAAGACTCCTTGACCCTCAGGCTGGGTTAGGTATACTTCTGAGGGTCTCCCACAGCACCCTATACTTCCTCTGTTAATTGTCTGTTTCCTTCTCTGTTTTCCTAAGAGAGGGTGAGTTTCCTCACAGGAGGATTCTACTATTCATCACTGTATCAACCACATTTAGTTTCACACATTCTGTATGCGAAACTAAACTAGCATGTTGTAGGCACTCAAGAAATTATCTTTGAGTGAATGAATGACTAAATGGATGGATGGATGGATAGGCAGATGGATGGATGACCGCGGGCAAGTCATCTTACCTCTGAAGATTTTGGTTCCCCCCACCCTGTAAAATGGATCCAATCACCCCTACTTGGTAGAGCTGCCAGGAAGATTAAAGATAAAGGTGTGTGGAATGCTCCCTAACAGTGCCTGATACATAGTACACATTTTCTAAATCAAAGCATTTGTTAGGTTGAAAGAGGCTTTGTCCTGAGCCTGGAATGATCTCTCCTACTCAGGTTTACCATCTATGTGTGGAAGATAGCTTTAACAATAAGAAAACTATCATTTTTATTAAAAAATAACAAGAGCACATGATATGTGCCAGACCTGAAGTAGGCACTCCCCAAGGAAGTAGGGGGCAGCCTCCAGTCTCAGCCAGAGGGTGGGAGGCCAGGGCCGAGGTCAGAGTCATGGGAATTGTGCCTGCTTCTGGAGAACAGTCATTATATACACAGCTGGTTCCAAACTCCTTACTCATAGATGAAAACCTGTCTAAGGGGTCATTAATTCCCTCTGTAATTAATGTAAAAACAGCAGGGTTTGTATTAATGGAAAAGTAAGCTCAAGCGTCAAGCTGATAATATTGATAATGTGTGCTTGTAGTTATATACTTCAGATAACTATAAATTCAGTCGCTGTACTAATAAAATGTGCAAATTCCTGAAACAACGAAGAACTTGAGAATAGTTGTATCATGAGTAGTAGTATGCCAGTTGTTCTGAGGCTATGAAAATCACCGTACACTGGGAGTGATGGTAATACCCACCATGCACTTAAAGGCTGTTTTGGCACAAAATAAGGGGAAATTTTTAGATAAAATAGCATGTTCTGATTCAAGAGCGTGGAACTTGAAAGCATAGTGAGCAAAGGTCGACTTGCATTAGAGTATGAACCACAACCTTGATGGATGAGCAAGCTGACAATAGTAGGCCTCTGAGTAGATTGCTCCCCAGGCTCTGACCTCGCTTGTGAACACATAAAAGCTGTGGGCACTCTAGAAGAAACACCAAGTCCTTAGTATTTGGCCTCTACTCTCACCCACTCCTGGGCTTCCCAGGTGGCTCAGTGGTAAAGAATCTGCCTGCCAATGCAGGAGACATGGGAAATTCAGGTTTGATCCCTGGGTCAGGAAGATCCCCTGGAGAAGGGAATAGCAACCCACTCCAGTATTTCTGCCTGTAAAATCCCGTGGGCACAGGAGCCTGGCGGGCTACAGTCCATGGGGTTGCAAAGAGTTGGACACAACTGAGCACGCACGGGCACACACTCACCCACCTCTAGGAGAATCCATTCCCACCTACAACCCCTTGTTGCCTCAATTTACCATAGGATGGACAAAAACGCTGCAGTCACCTGGGGGTGGGCCCCAGAGCTGGAAGGTCATATAACTTCAAGGTTGATGGCCACATCAGCCCACCTGAGAGCAGAGGAAGGCACTCCAGAGAGAGAAGTCAGTGACAAAAAGATGACAGGGACCAGGCAAGTCATGAAGGATGGAGAGAGACAGGCACGGGCCAGGGAGATGCAGAGAGAGATGGGGCTGGGGTGGGGGGCAGTCTTGCTCCTTCACTTCTTGGTCCTATTTCCAGTTAGCATGAGGCTGGGCTATATGTCATTTACTGCTCTTAGATTCTGTGAGATGTAGTCTCACAACAGTCTCCCCCTCCCCACCCTTTATTCTTGAGCATGTCTGAGTGGGTTTCAGTTCCCTGCAACAAAGTGTACCTAGACTAAGACAAGGGAAAAATCAGGGATATAAGTGCAGGGCTTGCATAAGCAAAAACGCATAAAGAACACTTAGGTAGGGAGGGGTGAATACAATTACAAAGCGTTTGCATTTGTTCACCCAAATGCTCCCTCATTTCCTGACACTTGTGACCACAGATATGTCCTATAGCCGCACACACACACATCAACATTCAGGGGACACCGAGACAAATAGAGCAGCAACCAGATCTGCTTCTATACAGACAGCCTGCTACGCAGCACTGTCCCTGTACTCCTCACACCCGCACAGACGTGGAGCCACACCAAGAACACAGCAGTGCTGCCTGCGAGGTGAGGGCCAGGAACTCAGGCTCAACTGGGCTCTCAGCAGCCTCCCTCCCCAGCTGCCAAGTGACTCATCCCCAGGGCTGCTAATTAAAGCCAGGACAGAGGGGACGGAGACAAGGGGAGGGGAAGAGAGAGAAGGCAAGTTTATTTTGGTGCCAACCAGGCATGCAGCCAGCTTAGGGGTCACCCACTTCCTGGGGCTGGGCCAAGAGGGGGCAGGGGAACATAAACAGGAAGGAGCGGGAGAACCCCCGTTACCTCTTCTTTCTCCTTGTGAGCTTCCTGGGAAAAGGTATGTTCTTTGGGAAAATTACCCATCTCCCTCCCCACCCCTACCCTCTTCCTCCATCCCACTATCAGTCAAGTGCTACCTCTTCCAGCCTCTTGTCCTTAGAACTGGCTTCTCATCAACAAACTCCCATTTTAGCTTGCCAGAGCTGGTTCATCTGTGTCTGTAGCCCACTTCCATCTCCACCATGGATCTCCCAACACAAGACTGGTACCTAGGGAATACTCTGTGCGTGCTTCTGGAATACAACTGGGTTAACTCTGGTATAGCGTGGTGACCACAACTCTGAATTTGTATTTGAGTTCTATGGCAGGGGGTGGGGGGGGGATAGATTATTTTAACTTTATAAGCCTTAGTTTTCTCACCTGTAAAGTGACTAGAATATATACTCTATAGGATTATTGTGAAGATGAAATAAGAAAACACAGGTGAAGTGACCAGCATGGTGGCCAGCATATACGGACTTTACCTATCACCTAACAAGCACTGCTGCAGCTGATAAATCATAACCTACCTCGGGCCTGGGGCAGCAGCAATTACACAGAGCTAAGTTCCAAGCCTGGCTCCACCACATAGGACCTGGGGAGCTCAGACAAGCCACATAAGTTCTCAGAGCACTGGCTCATATATAAAATGGGGATTTGCAATATGACATCATAAATTTACAGAAAAGATCTGAATCTGTCATGGGGAGCCCAAGCTCTCAGAAGTAGCTCGATGCAATGCAGCAGCAAATTACCAAGGAGAACAGGAGAAGCATAGACCTGTAGGGCCAAAGGAACCCAGGAGGGAGGAAGCAGTCTGAGCAGGCTAGGGCAGCCAGGGAAGGCTCTCCAGAGTGCACAGGGCTGGAGTTGGGCCCACCGGAACCTGAGAGCACTGAGCAGGCGGTAAGTGACAAGGTTCCAGGCAAAGGAAGTGGTATCAACAAAGAGCTGGGCGGGGCCAGCGACCAGGCTGCACTGAACAGGAGGCCGCATGGAGGGAAGATTTTGGAAGCAGCTGGGGCAGCTCTGGTGTCTGGTGGTGTCTTGGGCATGTGGGGGAGCCATGGAAGGTCTGTGAGGTCTCAGCCACCCCAGATTGCCAGGAGGTCAAAACAAGGAAGAATCTTTTAGAAATTATCTAATCCAAGCTCCGGTTGGATAGATGGGGGCACTGAGGCCCAGAGTGGGAGGCCTCCTCTGGGAACAGAGCCAGCGCTGGCTCCTCCTCCCACTTCTCCTCCCAACGGCAGTGGCTCCGTTGCCATGGGGACGTCCCTGGCTCTGCGGGTGTCAACAGCTCCCCCACCCGCTCCCTCCTTCCCTAGCAACAGGCCACCTCCTCTGGCTCTCATCCTTGCTTGCCTGGCAACCCCAGCCTGGTGCCCAGGGCCCCCAAGTTGCAGCTTCACCCTCACTGCAGTGGTGGTGCCTCTAGGCCTGGGCTCCCTCCCCTTCTGGGTAGCAGGGGTATCAGCCCCTCCTGCCCCTCTGTTTTCAAGTTCTACGCTCCACATTTCTCAAGCTTGAATACCCCATAAATGACAATGGATTGGGTTAGGCGTTGGCTAAGGGCACTACAATGTGTTGTACCACCATTTTATGCTGAGCATTGTTTTAAGTTCTCTCATTAACCCAAAGAAGTCAGAATTATTGACCTCATTTTACAGATGAGGAAAGTAAGGATCAGAGAAGCTGTAAGTGACTTTGCAAACAACACACAGCTAAGAGGCAGGCTCTGCTGAGCACTAGTTTGTGACCTTGAGCCATTGTCTATCCTTTTCTGGACCTGGATTTAAGGTATCTCTAGGTCTGACAACTTCTCATGGATCCACAGGAAGTCCAGGCACCTTCTTCTGCCCACAGCCCTCTCACAACACCAGCTGTTCAGCTCTAATTAGACTCCACACTTCCTCTGGCACCCCATACTTGAAAGCCCTCATGCCTGGGGCCTTGCCATAGTGGGTTTTCAATCCACTGACCCTACTCACTCCTTCCTGTTTCACTTTCACAACAGCCAAGGTCTAACTCTTTTCCTTGATGTTTTCCTTCTACCCTCCTAACGTTTCCCCTCCACATACACAATGTTTATTAGATGAGGTAGGACCCTGGGGCTCCTGGGGGGGAAATAGATCTGTTCAAAGTCATGTAACTAGTAGGCGACCCGGCCATAAATGGAACCCTTTGCTCAGATCCAGTTGCTGCTCTTATGTTGCAGATCCCAGCCTCCCTCCTCTAACCTCCTCTGGCTCTCACTGATGAAAGAAGGTGTCTGTGACCCAGCCCCAACCAAACTAGTCCTTTGTTAAGGAGCTTTTAACATCTCCTTTCCTGCCCAGATCTGTTTTAGTCTGACCGACTGCCCCCACCCAGCCCCCTCACCTCTGATGCCTGCTGGTTTCTTTTCCAAGGATGCCCTCCTTACACAAAATCCGTGTCTCAGTCCTCTATGACCCAGCTCAGACACCACCTTCTCCAGGAAGCTTTCCCTGATGCCTAACTGAAGTGAGCTCAAGAATTTACACGTGGGGCCTGAGAGCATCCTCAGCTGATCCCAGCCAGCCCAGGTTCCAAGTTAAAGGATCGTCCCACCATGTTTACAAGATTTTGCCCCACAAGTGCTATTTCAGGCCAGCCCCTTCCACAGTCCAAGTTTAACCCTTGCTTCCACAGTTGCTGAGTCCTCAAGGTCCCTGTAGTCTCCTTGACTGTAGGTCCAGTGTGGATGTCCGGAAGCACATCTTAGTAAAACAAATGCCAGCTTTGGAAGCAGGCAGCCCAGAGTGTGAGTCAGAGTGATGCTGCCCCGCCCATTGCTCTTATTTCCTTGGGCAAGGCGCTGACCATCTGGGGAACCCCGTTTTCTTCATTTGTAACAATCCGTGCCTAATGGGACTGTTGGGAGTATTAAATAAGATCATGTTCAGAGTTCTTAGTAGGTGAGGAGCAAATGATAGCTGCTATGACTACTAATACTAGGATGAGGATGAGATGGCTATTATTATCTGCAAGGCTGTTGAGAGCTCCTGCCATGGTGGCTCAGCCATAAATTAGCTGCATGGCTGTGGGCAAAACCTATAACCAGCCTGAGCCTCAGTTTCCTCAACTGTAAAAGAATGATGATAAGGCCAACCCAGCTTCCACTTACAGTGTCGCTGGGAGGATCAAACGAAAGAAAGCCCCTGACAACTTCTGTGAGTTGTAAAGGGCCAATGTACACTATCATATGATATATGATTATGCTATTAAATGCCCTGAGCTATAGGTCCTTGGAACACCCGTGCCGGGAAGAGCTAGAGACGCCTTCCATCGGGTTCCTTGACAAGTCGCAGGCATATATCAATGGGGCTGCCTAGGGGCCTTGCTCAGAGTCAGCCCAAGTTGTCTTCTTCCAAACCCACAGTGGGACACTGGAATCAGTGTTCTTTGCTAGACCAGTGCCTTCCTAAATGCTAGGACAGGTTGTACTAAGGCCATATTCTTTGGCTGCAGGCCAGGACTAATTGTGTCTCATCATACACCCCTTGCCTAGACACTGGGACTGACTGCATCCATCACGCTTCCCACTTCCCTGTTGGCCCAAGTGTGCTCCCATCCCACAGCCCATACCTTGGCACAGGGCACCAGCATGCTCATCCCATACCCCCTGCCTGGGATGCGAGGACACAGCGTGTCTGATTAATGCACCTCCGTTTGAATGCTGGGATCCTCTGCCTCTCCCATATCCACTGCCTGGATGCCAGGACCTGGGCTGCTGCATATGGTTGGACAAGCTGTGCCTTGCACAAAGCTTTACAACCAAGAGGGCATGAGTTTGGGCTGAAATTCAACCTGTGCTCTGCTCACTGAGCCAGGAACCCTGGTGAGGGGCTGCAGGAGCCCAGTGGAACGGGAACATTCCTCCAACTGATCCACTCAGTGGATTCTACTCTTCACATAGGTGCTGTGTATGTTAGTCGCAGCCCTGACTGGAACTGAATGACCCATCTCATGCCTCTGCTGCTGGGACCCATCTCCTTTCAGAGGCCCACCCCTGGCCTGGATGCTGCCTAACTGGGCCATATCCTGAGTCCCCTATCATTCCCACATGGTCCCTATCCTTGACACTTGTGTTTTCATGAAGCTTCTGATGGGTTAGGGCCTGGGAAATGTACTAATAGTTCTTATCTTTATCCCAGTTTGACCCCCACCTCCTCAAATGGCAGATTGATCACACCCTGCAAACTCAGTGATGCTTGTAAGCCTTTTTCACCAAGCATGCAAAAAAAAAAAATCCACTGGTTACCATAAGGTATATTTCTAATGTCTAGATTGTGTCACATCAAAAAGTCCATCCAAACCCCACTACTCAGGGCTAGTGCAGGCCAGGGTGCAGCACAAACGCCAGACAAGGGAAGCTCCATTTCCCTTGTGTCCCCTTCTCCTGGGAGGAGAGAGGGAGAAGGTTCCTGGTCCAGCTTTCCCACATGGGCCGCTCCAGTGTTCAGCCAAGCCCCCAAGTCAGTGAGGGTCAGAAAGACTAAGGAAGAGTTTTCAACCCCCTCCCCATGCTTGCCACATTCACCCTGGCCCTCCCACTCCATTCCATCCCCACCCCTAATACTAATGGGACAAAACCCCTGGAGTTGGCCCCCGCCCTTCCCATGAATCCCGAAATGACAAACCAGAGGCCCCCACCCCAGTCCCTGCCCCCACCCCAGTTCTTGCCCCATCTCCCAACTACTGCTAAAGAAAGGAGGTACTGACCTGACTGTTCTGGAATTCTCACCATCAGATCTGAAAGAGAAACACAGAAAAAAAACCAACAACAGTCAGTATATGCTCTACTCCTTTCCTCTCTCTGCTCTACACAGTGGCCTTGACACCTTTTATACATCATGAAAATGAGGGGTGGGGCATTTCATGCAGAGAGAATAGCCAGTGCAGAGGCCATGAGATGGAGGAGGGGCTGGCCAGTTGTTGGGATAAGGAGGAGGAAAGTGTGGCAAGGGTGGAGTGAGTGAGGGGAAGAGTGGTTGGAGCTGAGGTCAAGGAAGTGCCAGGGACCAACAATGTTCTAGCCTACTGGGTCATGGTGAGGAGCCTTCCTTGGAGTGGCTGCGGGCAGGGGCAGAGTCTGAGGTTTAAATCCAGAGAGATGGAGCCTCAGATACTGGCTCTGCCACTTAACAGCCCTGTGACCTGGGCAAATCACCCCCTTGCTTGGAATCTGAGCCTCAGTCTCCCCACTTGTAACACGAGGCCAATCCCCGAAGGGCTGGTAGGATGATTAAGCCCTTTGGAACCCAGCAGACAAATGCCAGGTATTATTAACAACACAGAAAAGGCTTTGCCAATTGCCTGGTCCAACCTGCTTATTTTCCGGATGAAGAAAATGAGGCTGAGAGGGTGAGTCAGCTGCTGGGCTCCTTTCTACTACACTGGTCTGCCTTCTTCATTGTGAGGCCCCCTCGGAGGCAAAGAAAGGACAAGAGAAGAGAATAGCATTGGGGACACAGCGCCTGGCGGACTGAGAGAATGAGTGAAGTCGGAACCACACCCCTCCGGCTACTCCTCCCTAAAAGAGAGTGTGTGTGTGTGTGTCTGTGTGTGTGTGTCTGTGTGTGTGTCTGTGTGTGTGTGTCTGTGTGTGTGTCTGTGTGTGTGTGTCTGTGTGTGTGTCTGTCTGTGTGTGTGTCTGTGTGTGTGTCTGTGTGTCTGTGTGTGTGTGTGTGTGTGTGTGTAGGGGAGGGACACTGGGGCTGTCATTAGGGGTGGGGAGGAAGAGGAAGAAGAACCAGGGTGCTAGGAAGAAGTGCGGAGAGTGTGTGAAGCGACCTCCTTGTCCCCTCTCTGTCCTCTTCCTCCTTTTCTGCCCTCCCTCCCCACCCCCCCTCCCCACCTCCACTTCGGAGGAGACAGAGATGAACACATCACAGGCTCTGTCCTCAGGTGAGAGAACTGAAAGTGAGAAGCAACCCGAGTGAGGCCCTGAGTCAGGGGAGAGTCATCTATGCTGGGTGTAAAGTGAGAGGGACACGCGGGAAGGGAGATGGAGCTCAGCGTGAGTATCTGCTGCAAGAGTGAATGGAGCACCCACCGGCCAGGGAGGGCAGGCAAGCATCTGGTTGCAGGAGCACAGACAGTGGGTGAGGCCAGTGCTTCCAGTTCTGCTACTTACTAGCCACATAATCCCGGGCAAGGCACTGTCCGATGTCCCGCCTCAGCTTTCTCACTTGTAAAATGACATGACAGGGGAAGGGAGGGGGGCAGGAGGGTGGGGTGGCTGTGAGGTTCAGCCTGGCACAGTAGACAACAGTAGGTCCAATCTTTAGCCTCTGCAGCCCTCTAAAGGGACAGAGGATTAGGGCCACGGAACACCTTTTCACGTTTATTAAAACTTCCATCTCACCCTGCCACAACAAGATTGCTTCTGAGGCCTGGCTCAATCATTTGCAGGTACCAGATTGGATAGGCCTAATTCAATGACTCCCCAGCTGTCATTGAATGGAGGCTAAGCCCCTCAGTGTCTCTCCCTAACACGAACCCTCTACTCTGGGCAGGCTGGTCTCCTCACCACTCCACCCCAAAATCTCCAGCACACATGTATTCAATCTACTATATAACAGGCCCCAAGTCAGGAATACAAGCCCTCAAGTTGCTCACAGACTGGCCCCCTGCCTCGATCTACTTTAGGGCATAAGCCACATATATAGTAACCTGCACTGCCGTGTGAACAATCACTGAGCACCTACTATGTACCAGGCAAGGTGGTGGGCTCTTTTGACACACGATCTCCTTTGATCCTGCAAAGTGGGAATTACTCATCCACTTCTAAGATGATGAAACTGAGACTCACAGAAGTTGAAATGAGTTGCCCCATAGCACACAAGTAGGGGGGCCTGGCCTGGACCCCAGAGTTCTCAAAAGGCTTGGCTATACTAACTCCCATCCTCAAGAGTGATGCTCAATAAACAGTAACTGACTGAAGTCTATGAGTATAGTGACCATACTTTTTGAACGTAAGAAAGTGAAGTCGCTCAGTCGTGTCTGATTCTTTGCGACCCCATGGACTGTAGCCTGCCAGGCTCCTCCATCCATGGGATTCTCCAGGCAAGAGTACTGGAGTGGGTGCCATTGCCTTCTCCAGGGGATCTTGCAGACCCAGGGATCGAACCCAGGTCTCCCACATTCCAGGCAGACTCTTTACTGTCTGAGCCACCAGGGAATCTCTACTGAACCTAAAACTCAGGCATGTAATGAGAACAAGGATTTTGACATTGCTGCTTCCAGGTACAAGGGGCAATCTGGCAGATGGGAGAATAAATGGCAAAATATTGACAGTCTTGAACCTTTGGGGGATGTATAGGGACAGCAGGGCAGAATAACTGAAAAGAATATAAGCCTTTGAAATGCCATACTGGGGTTTCTGCTCTCGCCTCTTGGATCCCCTGCCTCTCATCTTGCTCCTCCAAGTCATCTATTAAAAGTACCTGGGGAGGAAATAAGGTGCCTCTCTCCCAACAACCCACAATTATATAAACAAGGCTGTCCTCTGAGAGCTATGAGAAATGCATCAGAAACGAGATATGCAGTTACCTGAAAGAGATGGTTTCTTAACAGCATTTGGGCAACATGTCTGCAAGATCAGCTGTCCAACAGAAAGGAGATTGGACACAAAGAGAAGGTACATATTTTCAAAGGAGACTTGAAGACCTACTGTGTATAGGGCTCTTCCCAGAAGCATCCTGAGGAGAAGGGGTGTGCCCTGGTCCAGAGAAGCATCTCTAAAAGCTAAGAACCTGGCTTGGCACAACCAGAGACCTCATCTCCCAAACATTAACTTGTCTAACTGCAAGTCTCTCCAATGGACAGCAACGTTCTCTCACTGGCTGCCAAAGGAACATCTCTCAAGCACAAATCATGCATGTGTGCTAAGTTGCTTCAGTCATGTCCAACTCTTTGCAACTCCATGGACCGTTGACCGCCAGGATCCTCTGTCCATTGGATTCTCCAGGCAAGAATACTGCAGTGGGTTGACATGCCCTCCTCCAGGGGATCTTCCCAACCCAGGGATTGAACCTGAGTCTCTTACGTCTCCTACATTGGCAGGCGGGTTCTTTACCACTAGGGCCACCTGGGAAGCCCAGTTTTTTTCAGTTGTATGATCAATTCTCCCTAAACTCTGTGAGAAGTGCATTTCTCCTCTCAATGCAATCTGACACATCCCATAAGCCATCAGACTTTTTTTTTTCCTTTGAGACATCGTCCTTACTGCAATCCAGACTGGTTGCTCTCCAGGCCTGCACAAAGCTGCACTAAGATCTCCTCCATCACTTTGGGATTCCCTTCAATTCTCTTCTGTGTTAATTTTTTGCTTCCTCAATTTCTTGGCCTTTTTTTTTCTGAGTTTATGCTTGCATTTTGCTGGAGCACATTCTCCAGTGCTTCCTGAGAAAGGAGACCTAGGACATAAAATCTTTAGATCTCCTGTCTGAAAATGTCTTTATTATGCTCTCACCCTTGATTGATAATTCAACTCTGTACAGGCTTCTAGGTTGGAAATTATGGTCCTACAGAATTTTGAGAATGTTGCTCCATTGTCTCCCAGCTTCCAGTGCTGCTATTGAGAAGTCCAATACCCTTCTTTTTCCTGATCCTTAGTACATATGTTTTTTTCTCTGGAAGCTTTTAGTTGCTATTGCTGTTCGCCAGGCTTCCCTGTCCTTCACTGTCTCCTGGAGTTAGCTCAAACTCATGTCCATTGAGTTGGTAACATCATCCAACCATCTCATCCTCTGCTGCCCCCTTCTCCTTTTGCCCTCAATCTTTCCCAGCATCAGGGTCTATTCCAATGAGTTGGCTCTTTGCATCAGGTGGCAAAAGTATTGGAGCTTCAGCATCAGTCCTTCCAATTAATATTCAGGGTTGATTTCCTTTAGAATTGACTGGTTTGATCTCCTTGCTGTCCAAGGGACACTTAGAGTTCCTTGGAAACTTTCAGAATCTTCTCTTTATTCTGCTATTCCAAAATTGTGCAGTGGTGTACCTTGGTGAGGGTCTTTTTGTCATTTATTTTGCTGGTTACTTGGTGGGATTTTCACTCCTTTGGTTCTGAGACATGTTCTTTGATCCTTTCCTTCCTGCTGTTCCCTCCATACTCTATTTCCAGAACTCTTATTGTTGGATGTTGGAGTTCCTCAGCTGATCCTTCCATGCTTTCATCTTTTCTGTTGTCCATCTCTTCATCCTGTTTTTCTGCTTCCTCGGATACTTCCTCAACTTTTATTTTCTAACCCTTTGGCTAAAATTTTGAGTTGGCTCTTGTTATCTTAAATTTCCCAGGTATCTTCTCCTCCCTTCATTACCTCTGCTCCAAGCTTTTTTGGTTTGTTTACTTTTGGGGTCATTCTTGCAGGTTGATGGTCTTCCTCAAAAAGCTCTGTACTACCTGATCATCTCTGGCTACCTAAGCCTTTTTTTTTTAATGTCAGTTACATTAAGGTTTAATTTACATAAAATGAAATATACCTATTTTAAGGGTCCTCAGCTGGTGAGCCCTGGTGATCAGTTCCAATGACACTAACAATCTCTGTGTGTAGGTGGAGCTGGCCAGGTGATGGGCTTCACTAGAGAGTTAATGGACTAAGAGCCTATTCTTTGGATGGAAGACTCCCAAATATCATCTTTAAGAGGCCTTTGTCTGGGGTCTTTCAGTTTCCCCAGAGAAGAATCCTTTTCTCTTGTGTGCTCCTGACTTTGATGTCCTGAAGTAGGTAAGTGGAACGAGTTTGGGGTTCCACTGTTTTGGGGGTGTAGGTCACTTTGCTTGCAGCCCTGTTTCACCCCCAGAGGCTCATAACTTCAATTTTGCCAAAGAATCACCCTCCATCTGCAGAGACTGGAGCCAGTGGAGGCAGGGGGTGTCCCTGACTGAATGGGGTTGGGGAGGAGCCAACATGGTCTGTTCACAGTCTTTCAATATTCTCCCTGTTTTGGGTTGTATGCCTTATCCTACTTTCCATGCTTCATGGTACCTCTGATCCCCAAGCATTTCTGGGGCTCATTGCATGGAATAGTTTACTTCTGGTTAGCATCCCAGACCTCATGTTTCTACCTTTTTTATTCCTTTACTCATATTTCAGTGGAATTTGTGAAAGCAGCAGAGATAAATAAGTTTATTCAACTTGTTGTATTTAACAGGAAGCTCCCCTTCTTATTCCAGCCAACTCTTATTCATCCTCCGTGACTCATTTAGGCAAGACCTTCTCCAGGAAGCTTATCTTAATATCCCCTCCTGGATGAGGAACCCCTCCTCTGTTCTTCCACAAGATCCTTTTCTTGCCTCTATCACAGCCCTGATCGAACTGTTTTGAAAGTGTCCATTTCCAAGCCTGGCTCTCCCTGCATACTGGGATCTCCTGGCAGTCTGGGCCGTGTCTTAGTCATGCCTGTGCCCCAGTTCCCAGGGTCTGATCCACAGGGGTACACAGTAAATATGTGGGGATGGAATGAATGAATAAATAAATGACTATAAGTATGAATCAGACCTAGCCAGAGGGACCATCTAGAAAGGGAAATAAGCTGAACACAATTGTTCCTATACAAGACCAGTTCCCTAAAAGCTCTAAGTTCCCTAAAAGCTGTTATGTGCAAAGATGCCTACTGCAGTATGATTTAAACCAGTGAAAAAAACAGGCCCAGTGTCTATGCCCTACATTGAGAGGATGGTTAAGTACATTATGGTATATCAGTTGCCATTAAAAATGATGCTTCTAAAGAATATGCAATTACATGGGGAAATGTTCAAATGAACAAAGCAAGGAAAAATTACACCTGCTGTATTATTTCAAGCATATGAAAAGAATTCAGAGAATAACGGAAATACATCAAATGTCCAGAGTAGCTGCCTCTGTGTGTTGTAATTATGGATAATGTTTTTCTCCTCTAGTTTTCTAAATTTTCAAATGGAAGAATGTATTAAATGCATAATTTTTTTAAATTTCCTAAGAAATGAAGGTAAGAATCCTGAGATACTCATGAATAAAATATTGTGAAGAGGACCCAGGAAGGCTTTGGCCTTCACTGACCAGAGACACAGAAGGCCCAGTCCCTGCCCCCACTGCAAAGCAGGACCTAGTTCAGGAAGCCAAAGGAGGATCATGGAGTTCAGCTTATTACAAATTGCAATATCATAAGCTGTACTGGGAAACAGACGCTCCTACACTGGATATCACACTTTAGAGGCCCCTTCCTGTGAGGTAAATGGTCTGTGGGACAACGGAATATGCCCATTAGGATCTCTGGCCTTTTCCCTTCTAGACTTCACTCAGGTACTCAGAACCCAGAATTCCCTGTCTATATTTCTTGAGCTGACTTGCAGGAATTGTGTGGTCTTATTATCCAGGTCCATCTGCTAGGGTGGCCAATGGGAAAGGAAAATAGTCAGGGCTTGGATGTGCGCTGGGATATCCATATACATCTCAAGGTTCCATATGAGCTACAAGTGGTGAGAGAAGGGGAAAGGGCTAATGGCCTCAACTGGTACCTTGTATGGGCCACATAAACATAGAAGCAGGCAAGTCCATAGGTCCCTAGGCCTCAACGTTGGTAGAAGGGCCTAACTTTGAGTCTTAGACAGATCTAGGTTCAAATCTATTTATTTGTTGTACAACCATGGGTGAATCCATTCTCCTCTCTGAACCTCAGCTTCCTCAACTATAAAATAGGTATACTAATTCCAGTCTCAGAGAGTTGTTGCAAGGCTTACTGGGGGCACAATGGCTTAGAGGTTATGAGTACAGGTTTTGTGGTCAGACAGGTCAAGGTTTGAATCCTAGCTCTGCCCCTCCTAACCGTATGATTTACATCTCTAAGACACAGTTTGTTTACCAATATGATAAAGATAATAACAGTACTGATGAAGTTGTGGGAAGGATTGTGGTTGTAATGAATACATAATAACATCAGAAAATGCTCAAATGAGAAAAGGCTGCTTAATAATGGGCATGCAAAGATTGGCTACGGTAGGGCTGACTGAGCCTCCTGCACCCCCATCCTCCTGACCAGCTTTATTTTTCTCCAAAGCACTTACCACTATTTGACATGTTTTGTATCTTCTTGTCTGTTTCTTTTCTGTCTCCACCCCCTACATTCACACACTAGAACGTGAGCTCCGCAGGGCAGAAATCTGTTTTGTTCACTGTTTCCAAGTGCCTGAAACAGTGAGAGAGTGAAGATGTTCCTCAACAGTCAAGTAGATATCCGCCATGTAGACAGGGGTATAAGGTATTCTCAGCCAAGAGAACAGCCAGAATACAGGCATGGAACCACAAAGCAGTCCACTTTGCCAAGGGTATCCTAGACAGTTCTGTACAGTTTGAATGCAGGGTGAGGAAGGGAACAGAGTGGCTACAAAGATGAGTGGGACTGTGGCCTGACCCAAAGGAGCACGTGAGAGCTTTCCTAGACCACAAGTGGTGTGAAAACCAACTTGTGACAGCCAGAAGTAGAAGAGCACTAGCGGAGGGGCAAAGATGCCTTCCAAGTTCGACTGTCATCTAAATCATGATGATGTGGAAGGCCAGAGTTAAAACGTTTTGAAAGATAGTTCAGGTGGAGGGAAGACTCCTTTCTAAGGGGCAATCTGAGCCAGGAATCAGACCTAGAAAAGACAAATAGGCAAGGATAGAAGTCATATGGAGGAGGTAATAGTGATATGCAAGAAAATCTTATAAGATTAATTAAAGAGAATAACAATTAGATGAACCTCAGGACAAATCAGAAACCTTGTTGGAGAACATTTTTAGCAACAGATCCACATGACACTGAATGGAGCCACGTGATCCACAGGCCAAAATGGTGGTGGGGAAACAAAATGAAAGCCATGGTGGGTTCAGTTGCCAGTTATCTTTCTGTTGATGATTACTCGTCCTCTAGTCATTTGTTACCACTACTCACTGAAAAGTCCTGGAATGACAGTGAGGATGATGATAAAGGTTGCTATGTACTTCAAAGGAAATATTTGCCCATCCCTTTTCAAATTTCTTCTTCAGAAAATAGAGAGGCAAGTATCACTTTACATTTTTTATTTTAAAGAAAAAAAGACAGGCAGAGACTACAACAAAAACAGCACTGAACAAGAGTGTGAACTTCACTGTGTAATTGCAGGGGAGCCCCTGGGGCTTGGCCTAAGGAGTGACAAGGGCAAATGCTGCTTTCTAACCTCCCTCTCCGTTCAACCACTGAAGCAGGCTTTATTTGGTCTTTAGCATTTCTGCCTTCTAATAATCCAAAAAGGATAAAGTGATTATTAAGCACCTATAATGGTCCAGGACTTGTGCTATCTTCATAACAGCTGTGCAAGTTCATTAGTATTCTTCTGATTGTATAGGTGTGAAAACTGGGGCTCAGAGCAGTAATGTGATTTACCTAGAGTCACACAAATAATAATAAGTAGTGGAGTCGGGATTCAAGTCTATGTTTGTCTGATTCCAAAACCAGTGCTTTTCATTGCTACAGCTGTGGCTTCCTTCTGTCATGCCAGAGCTAGGTAGCACTTCGTTTCCCCCAGCTCGGCCTCTCTCCCTCCCCTGGCTCTGATACCCCCTCCATACCATAAGCATTCAGGGGGTGCTTCTGAAAGAGACAATACTTCAAGGATGGAAGGGGGCACCCAAAAGGGAAGATGGGGTTAGGCACAGGTACCACAGCCCAAAGCAGCTTAGCACTATGACAAAAAAAGAGAGAGAGAATGAAAATGAAACTGGCTCTCCAGCCCTCCCCTCTTCCTTCCCTCTGCTGGAGGCAGAAGGATGGAGGTTCAGCCACGATGGGAGAGAAGTGGGTGGCAGGAGGAGCAGCGAGAGCAGCCTGCTATTGCAGAAGCCTCAGCTCAGCCTCAAAGCCCCGTCCTGTGCACTCGGGGCCTATCGCTGGCCCACCTGCTTCTACTGCCTAAGCAAAGAGGCCAGGCTGTTCTCCAAGCACCCACCCAGTCCTGCCAAAGCACAGCTCACAGCAGACTCAGACCCCCTCCAGTCACAGTGAGGGCGTCCTGAGAGGTGGACGGACTGGCCTGGGGGTTCAGAGGGAGGCAGTGGCAGGGTGGGGGTCAGAACCCGCATCTCCAGCCCCTCGGTGGAGGGCTTTCTTGACTGCAAGGTCTAGATGGCAGAGGTTGAGGAAAAGGAGCTCAGGAGACTGGCACAGGAATGCTCATGGCAGTCTAGAGCCAGAGGCAACACATGCCAAAATGAGGCCTACAGAGTTGGGTATTTTGGGGGCTGACTAATTATTTTCCATCTCAATCTGGATTGAGAAAGCAAAACAACCATTTTTAAAAGTCGCATTAGCCTTAGTTTGGACCTCAAAAGCATAAATCTTTATCTCTTTCTTCTGTCAGGACCCTGCTAAAAAGAATGAGAAGGAATAAAATAAGGTATGAAATCGTAACAGTGAAGAGGATGGAAGAAGGTGATATCAAAAGGTGAGGGATTTCAATAAATTTCTGGGAGCAAAAAACAAGGAAAAGAGTGTTTACAGTTGAAGGAGAGCCAGCAACACTACTCAGGGGGTTGCAGCTGGAGAGGGAGCCAATCAGGCCAGCAAAGGCCCAGAGAAAATCCAAACTTGAAGACGGTAGGTATGAAGGAGAGTAGGCGTGACTGGGGGCTGAAAACGGGGGCATAAACTGAAGGTAAGAACATGACATCCTCCCCCATGCCCTCCCCCCAATTCCCAGATCCAAAACACAAGCTGCCTGGCATTCGTCCCTAGGCAAAATATCAGAGAACTCCTGGTTAAAGGAATTAGACTCTGTGGTATTACTTAGGGCACCTAGTGGCATGTCGTTGCTCCCAGAATAAAGTGCTTTTCATTCTGGCATTTGGGGGTCACCCATTACAACTGTCAGATCCTGCTGGCTCACCTAAAATAAGGTCGGGGAGTGAACAAGCCAGTTGGATATACAGACATCTCACTCAGCTTTGTATCAACTCATTCGCAAACTATAAAAGAGAAACTATGAAAGAAAAGGTAAGCAGCCTAGAAGATCAATCCTGGAAGTTCAACATCCAACTAACAGACACTCCAGAAAGAGAAAATGGAAAAAACAAAGGGGAGAAAACTACCAAATAAATTATATAAGAAAAGACAAGGTGCAGCAAGTTGAAAGGGCTCACGAGTACTGGGCAGCATGAATGAAAAACAGACCTTGAGCTGAGTGTTGGTTACATTGGCTTGGCTTGTAAAAAAACTGACCAAGCTATTCATTTGTGATATGAGCACTTTTCTGTATACATATTATATTTCAGTAAGAAGTTTAAAAAAAAAAACCCTCCTAAAAAATCTGCAAGTAAAATGTCCACAGAAGATGTGCTATGATTATCGTGTGGTTTCAAGGAACCCCACACAACAGTAAGTTTAAGTAAGCACATAAATAAATAGATTTATAAGGTGGAAAATCCCAGTCCAGATAGGAAACAAAGTAAAAAGTGGCATGACTTCGAGCAATTCATAGAGCATAAGAAAGGAAAATTCATTTGATCTTGATGCTAGGAAAATTTTCCTAGGAGTACAGAAGTTGGAGCAGTGGACCCATGAGAAGTGAGGCGTAATTACAGCACACTATTTGACCCTGCAATGAATAATATGACATAGTCATAACCACATAAACAGTGTATTGGTGGTCAACTTTTAGAGTTCATTTGTCCAGAAAAGCACTGAAGACATAATTACTGTTATAGAACAGAATGCAAATGTAATCAATCTTGCTGGATATGAAAGTACAGAATACAGAAAGTGGGAGGTGGAAAGATAGAGGCGAGATGGAGGGAGGAATGGGGCACTAATAGCTCTATCTTATAAACTGAGTGGTCAAGAGATACTGTGGCAAAATGATGGAACAAGAAATTAGTCTAAATTGTACCTAACAAAGTTACAAAGGTAACTAATAGAGGACCAAAATAGTAATATAACTATTAAAGTTTGGGAGGGGGAGAAAAAGTCATGTGTTGTAAAGAAGCTAAATTCTCACTTGTCATAGTAGTTCAGTCACATCCGACTCTTTGTGACCCCATGGATTGCAGCACACCAGACTTCCCTGTCCATCACCAACTCCCGGAGCTTGCTCAAACTCATGTCCATTGAGTCAGTGATGGCATCCAAGGAAGAAGTCAGTAGATGATGTATGATGTTTGAAGTTGATAAATGAAGAAATTAGCATCAAAGCATGTTTATTTAGAGATATGAAGTTACCACCAGAAAACCTGAATGGTAGAAGTGGTCACCTCTGGGGGTTGGGTCCTTGGTGACTCGACAGTAAAGAATCTGCCTGCAATGCAAGAGACCTGGGTTCAGTCCCTGGGTCGGGAAGATCCTCTGGAGAAGGGAATGGCAACCCACTCCAGTATTCTTGCCTGGAGAATTCCATGGACAGAGGAGCCTGGAGGGCTATAGTCCATGGTGTCACAAAGAGTTGGACATGACTGAGTGACTAACACTTCTACTCCGGAGGTTGGGAAGTGGGGGACAGGGAGACATTGGTTTTTTATTATATATGTCCTTCTGTGCTATCTGCCCTTTAAAAATTATGTATATGGGGCTTCTCTGATGGCTCAGCGGTAAAGAATCCATCTACCAACACAGGAGACACGAGTTCGATCCCTGATCTGGGCAGATTCCACATGCTGTAGGGCAACTAAACCCGTGGGCCAGAACTACTGAGCCCACGTGTGGCAACTACTGAAGCCCTAGAGCCTGTGCTCCACAGCAAGAGAAGCCACTGCAAAAGAAACCTGCATACCACAACTAGGCCCCCACTTGCCTCAACTAGAGAAAAGCCTACAAAGCAATGAAGACCCAGCACAGCCGTGAATAAAGAAATACAATTTTAAAATTGTGTATATGTACTGCTTTGATTTAATTTTTTAAAAACAAGTCCTCTTCTTTCTTTGGACCCCAGTCTCCCACATAGTCCATACAAAGTGGGGAGGTTGATGACTCAAGGTGCTGTGAGGTCTTGTTCTCCAAAATCTACACTTCTTTCTAGAGCAGAAGCAAGACAGGCGAGTGAAAGACTGATTCTTCCCTAACTAACCCCTCGACTCCTCACAGTATCACAATCATCCTTTACAGATGCCTTCTCAGTTGCCCCAGCCTGCACCACCCTCTGGTCTCCTTCAAATCCCACCATCACTAGTCCAGCCTCACCGGGCTTCCATTCATTCAGCTGTTTACACCCATTAGTTATTTATACCTGCCTGAGTCACAAAGGATTTGAGGTGGCTTACTCTAATAACACAGATAAGGGAAGAATAAAAATTGAACTAGAAAATAAGAACTCAGAAAAAGAGATCAACAAAGATGCTAGAGCTGTACTTCAAATTAACTGGTAGCTGAGGCAGAAAGCAATATAAAATGAACCATGTCAGCCTCATATTAGGAAGGAGAAAATACAGCCATTTTCAGGGGAAGCAAACCTTTGCCAAGCACCGAATTCTTCAAGTCATCGTCCATGGGAGATTTCATGAGGGAAAAGGAAATGACTGTTTTTGATTTGTTTTGGTTTTGTTTTGTTGAACTTCAAGTTGTCCTATTTTAATGATTTGCTCTCCAGGTATTTGGATGACTTATCTCCTACAAAAACTGAAGAATCTCAGGTAATATCATGATTATGAAATGAAGTTTATAAGAGCATATATTTTGGCATAATCGAGAATTATGTCATTGGTTTTCTTCCCCTGGAAATGACTATATATTGAGCACATACAAGTGTCAGGGAACGCCATTCAAATGATCTTGGTCAATCCTGAGAGATGGGCATTATCATCTCATTTTCCAGATGAGGAAACTAAAGGTCAGAGAAGGTGAAATGACCCCAACCCAGTTGGTTGGGCAGAGCCAAGATTCAAACTTAGGTCTGCCTGTCTCTAAAGCTCATTCTTTTTTGTTCCCACTTTATTTATTTTTTAATCGAAGGATAATTGTTTTACAGAATGTTGATGTTTTCTGTCAAACCAAAGCTCATTCTTTACATTTCATACAGGGGGCCTCAAAACCAAGGCCCCCAGGCTAGAGATACCCTGCCCAAGGCAATGGGGACACAGTGGTGACACAGGCCAACCTTATTCCATGAAAACAGAAAAGGGGGATTACAGGCCTTGCTGCCAAGCCAGAAACTGCCTCTGAGCTGCCTCAGTCACATTAAATGAGGACTTCCAAGTCAGAAAGAAGGTTGGGCCTGGTGCTTCTAGAAAAGGAAACCACAGACCCCAGCTATAAATCTAACCAATCTGACTTCTGAGGGGTTGAACCAGAGCACAGGGTCTGTCTCCCACTGAAGCAAGGGATCCTTTATTCAGGTAATGCATCATCTTTATCTCTTCCTCCCCAAACAAATCACCCGGCCTCCTAGAGGCCCGGCTTTCTCATCTGCGGGACAAAGATAATGATCCCTACCACCTTCACGGGATTTCAAGGCAGGAAATAGCACATTTAAGGAATGATGCTTTAAACACTGGCATTAACACCAGAGTGGCATTTCTAATCAGAGCTCTTCTGCTCACACACATGGAGTGGCCTCCTATTAAGTCCTTTCTCTCTCTGTCAGCCTCAGTCTTCTCATCTGTAAAATGAACAGCCTGAGCTGAGTGATTCTGATATTATTAAAACCCTGCCGGTCATGACTGGCTTAAACTCTGCTACGTCACAGCATTTATCAATGTGCTGTCACTGTCTTTCTCCCCCAGCAGGTTATCTCTACTCCTACCACCCAAGTTCAGGCCTTGTCACCTCTCATCTAGCCTGTCACAACGGCCTCATCACTGGATGCCCTCTAGTCTGTCTCTCAAAGTGCAGAGATCTAGCAGAGATCTCTCCAAAACATGGCTCTCAACAGCCACCCCATGCTCTGCAACACACACCTCTTCCCTCAGCTTAGAACTCCACGTTGGTTCCCAATTCCTAACAGAATAAAGCTCCTCATGCTGCTACTCAAGTGTCCTGATCTGGGCCAGCCAAGTCATCAGACTCTTCTCTGGATCTTCCCGGTTTGTGCTCTAGGTTGTACTGACCTGGTAAATGTGCTCCCCTCCCCACCTCCATACACCCTGCTGGCCCTCTGCCTTAACCACCCTTTGGCTCCCAATTCCCACTGACCAAGATGCCATCCTGCTTCACCCAGGTTACCCCTGCTCATCCTCCAAGCCTCAGAAAACCCATCGGGAAACCCTCCCCATCAGTCCCTCCTTTGGGCACCCATGGCCTCCTGTGTTCCCCTCTGGCATAGCACACAGGACCCACATTAGTCTTTTCCACCCGACTGTGAGCTCCCTGAAGCCAAGAAGAGTATACTACCCATGACGGAATTCCACTGCCTGCAACAGCGCAAGCTGTGGCATATCCCTGGTGTACAGTATTCACTGGACGGCCCTCTCTCTCTCTCAGAAATGTGGTGAGCTCCCTCATGGCCTCTCCCTGTGCCTTTCCATGGCACAGAATTTCGCAAAGTTATTATTAATAATAATAAAAACGCCTATGGCTGAGTAAACACACACTCTTCACTGAACACTTCTGTATCTGTCATCTCACTCAATTCTCACAACAATCACAAAATGGGTCATTTATGAATTGCCTAGCATAGCAGGTGTACAGTTGCGAGAGATGCCTCCCAGTTTTATAAAGACATTTGAGGGAAGGAAGAAATTATATACTTTCTTTTTTAGCACAGATATAATGACAATAATTTTAAAGTGGTTCTATAGAGGAAAATATAGGTTTCCTTCAGGTGAATGCACTAAACTGCATATGGACTCCATCAGAAAATCACAAGCCTCATCCAGATATGCAGTCTTATTATCCCTTAAAAATATATATAAATACACATACACATACATATATATATATATATATACACACACATACACACACATATATATATCATAGCTACAAATACATTTGACATTAGTGAAATGGTACATATCAGGTGATAATTGTGATCAATTTCCCTCTAAAATGTTAGAAGAATCATCCTGATCTGGCGTGTAGCCCTGGGTGGTCATCTTTGAAAAGGATGTGATGAGACAATCTCGGCTGGGTTGTTTTGTTTGCAAAACTTCACCTCTAGAGGGCAGGGCAGGCTCACAGATTATTTTCCATCCTTATTCCTCAGTTTTCCATCCTGATCAGGACCTTGCCGAGTGTGGTAGACAGTCAGGAAACTTTCTGATACATTTTTGTGGGGTAGGAGGCCAGGGGCAATGGGAATCTCACCCATTAGAAAATGAAGTTTTATCCCCATTTACTACTTGAGAAAAAGAAGGCTCAGGAAGTTAAGTGACTTTCCTTAAGTCATGTGAAGTCCTCATTCCCACAACACCACATTTTCTAAATTCAAAGGTCCCAGGGAACTTCAGCTCCTACGTGCTTAAGAACAGGTATCCTGGGACTTCCCTGATGGTCCAGTGTCTAAGACTCTGTTTTCCCAATGCAGGGGGCACAGGTTCAACCCCTGGTTGGGGAACTAACATCCTACATGCCACACTGTGTGGCCAAAAAAAAAAAAAAAACCTAAAAACAAACAATAAAACAGGCATCCTTGCATGAGTGCTTTTCAACATGAATGCCTGGAGAGAGACCCAATACTACAAGGAAGTGAGGGTAACTAGCAAATGATCTTGCCCTAAATGGCTTACTGCAAGAGAGAAATAAGTCATTTACTCACCATTCTTCCCTGTGACCAGTGTTGATGCTTCTGCCAGGGAACATAGCAGAGAATGAGCTAGAATGACTGTCTTATTCTGACTCCAAGACACTGTGCCCGGCCCAGGGTCAGAGCCCAATAAAAATTTGATGGCTAAATAAGTAACTTCCCACTGGATGAGGCAGATGGTACACAGTCCTATGCAGGCCTCTTTGCTCCTTTCAGGACAGACGGTCTCACATTGAGGGAGAAGACCATGGTATGGGAAGGACAGGTAATGGTGAGCAGATTGGCTTAAATGTCTCTAAAGTCTCATCTGACTCCACTACCCTGACATCCTATGAACTGGGAGACTGGTAAGTGGGAAGCACACAGAGGGCAGAGGCCAAACAGCTCCATGTAGTGTGAGGAAAAAGCCACACAGAAGCCAAGAGAACTCTGGAGTTGAGTCATCTCTCTCTACAGGAGTCCTGAAAGGAAGAACACCTTAGCCAGCCCTGGCTGTTAGTGTCCCAGGACTTAACCTGACATTCATTTGTCTGCTCAGCATTTACTGAGCAGCTACTATGTGGTCCGCCATGCATTTCCAAGCTTCTAGCTCCTTCAGTTACACCCACAGCACCTAGAAGACGGACTGACAAACAACATGCATGTGATATACAGCTATGAAATCTCAATCTGAAGGAGCCCTCAAGCTAGTAGAGATGATACAAGATATAAACAAATAAATGTATAAAGAGGGACAAAGTGCTCATTTCAAGGGTCAGGAATAGATCAGGGAACAAACATGGGAGAGGTGACAGCAGTGGAGTGCAGCCTGGGCACTGGATGGAACAGCCCAGGAGAAGGGAACAGCGTGAGCAAAGACCCAGAGGCTTGGACTTCCCTGGTGGTCCAGTGGTTAAGACTCTGCACTTCCAATGCAGGGAAGTCTCGGGTTCTATCCCTGGTTGGAGAACTAAGCTCCTGCATGCTGTGGGTGTGGCCAAAACAATAATAATAAAGACTCAGAGGCTCTCAGGGGGCTGAGTGCGCCGACAATGGGGCACACAGGCCAGGCTGGCTGTAACTCAGCCTGTGTGAGGGGGACTATAAAAAGATGAGAGGAGAAAGGTAAGATCCTAAAGGGCCCATGCATGGCAGGCAGAGCTGTCTGAAACCTCCTCCTAATGGCCAGGAAGCAGGAAACTGCTGGAGCCCCACAGAAAGCTTGGTCTGGCTGTACCTCATCAGGGGCTCAAGGGAGCAAGAGCAGGAGGGCATTGATTAGGAGTCTGTGGTCAAAATCCAAGAGGCTACCAGGAGAGGGAGCTTGACTCAAGCAGCGGTCTCAGGAGCTCTGCAGGTAGAAGCCCAGAGCTACACTCAGAGCATGTTAAACCATCTTCACGCCCACCTCCAGGAGGCAATGGTAGACCAAAGGCTCAGCAGCCAGATAGTTCTGGGCCCCATGCAGTTGTGTAACCTTGGGCAGGTCACCGTACCTCTCTGATCTCCCATTTCTCTGTCTGAAAAATGAGGATAACACGAACACCCACCTGGCACAGACTCTGTAAATGAGATAAGAAGCAGCACGGAATGGAGGGTGAGAATGTTGTGGATGGACTCTGGAGTCCAGCCACCTGGACTCCCAGCTCCTTCTTAGTTCTGCCATTTATGCACTGAGTGACCTTGGGGAAGTTATCCAACCTTTCTGGGCCTCAATTTCCTCATCTGTGAAGTGGACTTAATAACAGTATCTATCAATAATACATCAAGGGATTCATGTGGTGATTGAATGAATTAATATACGGAAAGCACTTGGAACAAACAGTGCTTGGCACACAGTAAATGCAGGTTAAAACAATGTTGGCTACTGTTACATAAAACCACACAGGGTGGTGCCTGGCACACAGAATTGAGGCTCACTCAGCCTATGTGTGGCCCCTTCTCCATGCCCCAGGCCTCTTCTGTGCTCCCAGAAAATTCAGAGGCCATGGGAGGCAGAGGTGGGACGGATGAAAGAATAGCAGAGAGCAAGCCTGGATTTGGTCTTCTTCCCCTTGCCTATCCACCCAACACCAGGTGATATCCACTCTCTTCAAAGCTCCCCCTGCCCCAGGTCCTGGCCTCCACTCCTCACTGCCTGTGCTACTCATTTTGTCCTAAGCACCGGCACTATGATGGGTCAGGTATGGTCCCCTGCGTCTTTGGCCAGGGGAGGGGGTGGGGGGATCTCAAGAACAGAGAATGTGGTGTTTGCTCAGCCTGGAGGCCCCTCCTGCTCTCTGTATACAGCCAAGAAATGTTTGTGGATGACAACAGCCCCATTCTCGCCCCAGATCTAGACAGAGAAGCAAGATTCCTCTAATTCTCATTCAATTCGACATTATCATTGCCTCCCACACAACTATAATGCTCCCAACACAGTGGTGGGGAAAGAAATGGTATTCCCTCCTGAGAAGAAGGAGAGGAACCCCTCCTCGGGAAAAGTGCCCAGGACCCCAAAGGAGACAGACTTCCCTAGGGCCCCTCCCTGGGCTCCCTCCCTCCCCCCAGCATCCACAGCCCCTGCGGGGAGCACACTGTCAGTCCACTGCACACATGAGACGCCACAGCAGTGCCTAGACCAGCACTGCCCTGGCTGACAGGAACACCAGGCTGGCCCTGCTGACTGCTGTCCTCTAGTGCAAGCCAGCTTGCTGGGTGGGCAGGGTGGGGGGGGGGGCAGAGGATGGAGAGTTACCACCAAACAGGCTTCAGCCCACCACTGCCTACGGCAAAGCCAGAGCTGGGCCCAGGCAAAAAGAGTGGGAAATGCAGCTCTCTTCAGCGTGGAGGACTCAGCAGTGGCCCCCAGCACAACTGTAAATCATTCTAGGCGCCAGGTTGGCAAGGGGGCCCAGGCCATGATCGACAACAAAAACAGAGATCTTCTCTAATCATGACGAGTGAGGCGAGGGGGGGAAAGGGTGGCAATTCCAGGGGGACAGACCTGAGCATGGTGGATATCAGCAGCTGCTAAACAAACAGACAAACAAAAGCAAGCGAAGACTTCACATACAAAGGCCCAGAGGCCAGAAGGAGGTCGGGCTTTATCATGCGCTATGCTGCACTAGGAAGGCCACACCCAGAGCACAGCAGAAGGCAGACTGGCATCTGGGAACCTGTCCAGGAGAGACAGTGCGGGAGGGTGTGGGAATCCTGGGGGGATGACATGGGTGGGGGTGGACATAACAGCTGCTATCAACTGCAGTAGAGGGCAAGTTCCCAGGCTTGGGAGTCTGTCTCATGGCTCTGTGACCTCTGGAGTGTTGCTTCACTTCTCTGAGCCCTCGGTTTCTTTGGCTGGAAAACGTGGGTTGTGGTGACAGACGCACAGGGTAGCTGGGAGGACTGAATATGCCCCTGGGTGAGGGGCCCTTCCGTGCTGGGCCCAGGCCCCTCGCTCCTCTCTTTCTCCACCAGAGGGAGCCGGGGGGCCAGGAGCGCCCTGCTTGTACCAGCTCTACCTAGCCTCCCCCAGTGCTGCAGCCTCTGCTGCTCAACTCCCACCCTGCCTGCCCTGGCTTTCAGCAGCAGCCTCTCACCCACTCCTTACAAACCCAGAGGAGGCCTGGCAGGGGAGTAGCTTGCAGCAGCTGTGGCGACAACAATGGCTACTGCATCAACAGGCCCTCCTGACACCTGGCCGAGACAGAGGGAGGGAGAGTGGAAAGGAGGGAGACAAGGCCCTCCGCCATCAACTCCCCCTCTCATCACTCATTCCAGAGCCATCTTCCCTTGCTCGAATTCTCCAGAGACCTCAGGCTCTCTTGGCCTCTTCCAGTTTGTGACCTGGTCAGGTCCTGAGGCTCCAGAAAGCTCCAGTGGAAAAATAACAGGCCTTGGAGACAGGTGGACTCGGGTTATAGCCCTAGCTCTATTAAGAACTGGCAGTGTAACCTTGAGCAAGGTCCCTTCATGTTTTGGAGCCTCAGTTTCCCCATCTCTAAAATGGAGTTGCTAGTGCTCACTGCACAGGGTCTGTTGAGAGGACCGAAAGAGGTAATAATGGATGCGCAAATATTTATGGTTAGGAGAAATTTGAAGTACCATCTAAAATCCCCTTATTAACCCATTAGGAAATGGGAAGCAACAAACACAAATGTGTTTCACAAAATGTGAAATCCAACGAACAGCCTGGAGGCTGCACAGAGGGAAGGACCGAGAGGCAAGCCTACCCAGATGGCAGAAGCCCAGAGCTCAAGAGCAAACAGGCTTCCAAACTCACATCTGCAGGGTGGAGAATAGGAGGGGAACTGAATCCTAGAATTAGGGAAAGCCTTGGTCATTTCATAGGGCTTTCCACCAGTTCAGGAATTATGTTTTCTCTAGCCCTTCCCGATCCCCTTGAGGCAGTCCACTGCCTCACCAGACCAGGTTGGAAAGTTCTTCCTGATTTATCCCCAATTTTCCCATTGCTCCCTGTTCTGCGACCTGGAGCATACATAACAAGGCCGCTTCGTCTGTCACAGGCTTGAGCACTCTGGAAGTCTTCTGCAGCCAGGCTCAAGGACCACAATGCCCATTTAGTGTCCCTTTGCCTTCACCCTACCATGGTCCTCTCCTGAAAGGGTCTTGCTTGGTTGACCTGGCCCCTCCCTCCAGTGTGGGGCCCCAAGCTCCACACAGTCAGTCCTCCTGGAATGGGCTCCAAGCAGCCCCCACCCCCTCCCCCAGGCAGAAGAGCCCATCTCCCTGTGGGGCAACCCACAGCAAACCTCAGCTGAGGGTGCGCTGCAGTGAAGCCCAGCCGAGTCCTTGAGCTGCAGCTGCTGCTCCTGGGGCCCAGCCATCTCAACCCAGCACCCCAGCCTGCTGCCTCACCACGGGGGAGTTGCAGAGAGCTGTCTCCCAGCAGATTTCCTGAGGCAGAAGGCTTCCCCACCCCCAGCCCAGCCTCCAAGAGACACTCCGCTGGTTGTGGCACATGGTAGGACCAGCTGAGCCGTGAGAGGAGGAGGAAAGCTGTCCATTTGCTAGAGGACTTCAGACTTGGTCTGTAGTGGTGGCTGGATTAGTCACAGAACCATCAAATCTAAGCTGGAGGGGCCATTCAAGAGAATTCAAGGCAGATCCTGCCTTTTATAAAGATATGGGGGAACCGATGCCCTAAGAGAGGAAGGGACTCAGTCAAGGTCACAAAGCCAATCTGCAGCAGAGCTGGAAGGGGAACCTGGGTTTCCTAACTCCCGGTTCAGTATTCTTTCCAGTCCAGCAGAAGAGAAATCAGGGAGCCTTTAAGGCAGCCCTGTGAGCCTGCACACCCTTGGCTCCCTCAGCTTGACATTTATTCCAACCAGCTCACCAGGGTATCTGCATGGGGAAGTGGACCCAGCCCATGCCCCACCAACCCAAGAGATGATGCCAAGGTGTCCCAAATAAGCAGACACACAGACCCCAGCACAGACACTGGCACTGATCCAACAAGAGGGAAGATCTGTAGACTTCTCTTGCTGGTATGCTCTTTAATTGGGCGGTGTTTTTCTTGAGGGTGGAGAGGGGGTGGTCTTTGAGGAACGAGCCAAGGGCCGGGCCTCCATCTTTGCTCCCCCGGCCAGGACGTGCTGCAGTTCCCCCTCAGAGGGACGTCTCAGCCTCCAGCTGCCATTCTGGTCCCCACTTGCCAGAGGAGAAAAGATCAGGCCTGCGCTCAGGACCTGCAGAGGAGACCCGAACGGTGGGGGGAGTCGCGGCCGGGGGTGGGGGGGAGGGAGGGCTTTCGTTCCCCTGCGTCTCTGAGCTGACATCGTGACAGACAATAAATATCCCAACCGGCACATCCAAATAGAATAAATAAAGAAATGAAAAGCCATCCTCTGGCAAGGATACAGGGAGGGGGTGAAGAAGTGGATGGGGTGACGACTGCTCCAAGCTCTCACTGGCCACGGTTTTGAGAAAGAAGAGATGCCTGCACTCATCGGGCCAACCCACTCTGGGGAAGCTAGAGAAGGGGTATCGGCTGCCTGAGGGGGCGCCCGGCTTTTCCCGACAGGTTGGGACAGGAGAGGACACGGAATCAGGCACTGGCTTCTTACTTTACTAGCCGTTCAAGTTGAAGAGGGAACTAGCGGGGAAGAACCCGGGAAAACAAACACGCGTTCCTTACTTTCTCTGGAGGGTTGTGGCGGGGCTGGTGCTGGTACTGGTGCTGTGGCCGCCGCCGGCCCCGGGGCTGGAGCTCCTGGATGCGCCGCGGCTCAGCTGGCCCCGCTCCCGCGGTGGCCGGGGCCCCACGCCCACCGCCGCCGAATAGCCGGATTCCTTCTCGCGGCCCGGGTGCGCCGGCCCAGCCTCCCTCCCGCCACGCTCGCGACCCAGGGCTGGGTTCTCGTGGTGCAGGTGGCACTGGGCCACGTCGCGCTCGCGGGCAGAGTAAGCAGCAGTGTCCTGGAGTGGGTAGGAGGCGTCCCGCTCCTTGTCCCGATACACAGCCTCCCGGTTCTGGTAGGCGCCGTCCCGGTTCGGGTAGCCCACGTCCCGGGCCGCCTGGTGGAACTGGCTCTCCCGCAGCTCGCGGTGGTGGAACTGGGTCTCGCGCAGGTTCTGGTATTGGCTTTCGCGGCTCGGGCTATCCCGCGCGCCGTGGGGGTCCCGGTGCAGCTCCCCGCGGTGCAGCTGGCTCTCCTCCCTCAGATCGCGGTTCTCCTGGGTGAGCTGGTCCAGCTGGCCCTCCAGCTCTTCGATGCGCCGCCGCTGGGTCTCCAGCAGCTGCTGCTGGCTCTCGATGATGTTGTTCAGCTCCAGCAGGTACTCCACCGCTCGGTTGGGGCTCTCGGATCCCGGGCCGCCCGGGGGACCCGACCCCGCCTCCATCCTGGCGGCCCAGGGGCAGGGGAAGGGGCAGGAAAGCCCGATCCCAGCTCGCTCACGGCGCCACCCTCCCCCGGGCCCAGCCGGGGGAGGGGGCCGGCGGGACGCGAGGGCGCGCACCGGGCTCGAGGGCCCGGGGGCCCGGGGGGGCCCGGGAGACAGCGCTGGGGCCGGCGGCACGGGGAGCAGGAGCTGAGGCTACCGCCGCCGCCGCCGCCGCCACCGCCGCCGCCACGGCTCCCGAGGACGCGGCCCGCGGCGCTCCGCCCGCTGCGGAGTCACTGCGCAGCGCGGCCGCGCGGGACCGCCCCGGCCGCCGGCCCGCCCCCCGCCCCTGCCCCCACCCCGCGCGCCCGGCCCGCCCCCGCGCGTCCCACCTGCAGCCGCCGCAGGCGCCCGGAGCTGGACCCGCCCCAAGGGCCCCACCGGCCAGCCCCATCGCAAGCTGCTGGAGATCTCTCCATTTCACCGGTCCCAGGGTCCTCAATTAATGCAGCCTAAAGAAGCCCTCTATCCCAGTCCGTTCCAACGTCCTCGGGTCCACAGGCCCAAGATCCTCATCTAAGACCTTCCAGGAACCTCCATCCCAGGCAGCCCCCAGGTCCAGGAATCCCTCAGACTCCCCATCCCTTGGGTCTGCCAATCCCAAGTGTCAGTGTTCCTATCCCATCCAACCCCTGGACTTTCTACCTCTGGGGACCACTCTCCAGCCCATATCATGGGCAGTCCCCAGGATCTCCCACCTCAACAAGCCCTGGGACTCCCCATCACAACCAGTCTTAGGCTCAAAGCTCCATTCATTCATTCGGCCCTCATTTTCTGCTCTCCTATGGAAATGCTCATCTCCATTTACTCCATCACCTCCATCCAATGAAACTGTACCCATCCTGCAAGACAAACACCACCTCATTGAAGCCAGCCCTGATCGCTCCAGCCAGGAGCGCTCACTTCCTCCACACTTCTTCTGTGGCACTTGTGGAACTCTGCTTTACAGCCCATTTGTTTTTGTTCTTGTTGCATGTCCTCTGCCAGACCAAGCTCCTTAAAGCCAGAAACATGTCTTCATTCATCTTTGTGAGCAGGCTGGAATAGAAGAGAAAGCTTGAGTTTTACAGTCGTACAGAACTGGATTTAAATTTCATCTCTCTGAACTTCCTTTTCCCTCTCAGTAACACCTACCTCACAGGGGGTGGTCTTGGGAAAAGCATGCAAAATCATTTGGCACAGAAAAGACAATGCAGAGAATGAAAGAAAATATTTGCAAATGATATATCTGAATATGTAAAGAACTCTTACAGTTCAACAGCAAAAAGACAACTCATTTTTTTAAATGGGCAAAGGACTTGAATAGATACTTCTCCAAAGATATACAAATGACCATTAAGCACATGAAAAGATACTCAACATTATTAGCCATCAGGGGAATGCAGATAAAAACCACAGTGAGCTTTCCTTCCTAATGTAAAAGGAAACTTTCACAATGTCCAGAGCCCTTGATACCCTACAGATGAAGGAGGAGGATATCCTTAAATTCCTTGCAGCAGGAACCCACTTAGGTGGCACCAACCTTGACTTCCAAATGGAACTGTACATCTACAGAATGAAGTGATAACATCTACATCATAAATCTGAAGAGAACCTGAGAGAAGGTTCTGCTGGTGACTCATGCCATTGAAAACCCAGTTGATGCCAATGTCACATCCTCCAGGAATACTGGCCACCGAGCTGGAGTGAAGTTTGCTGCTGTCACTGGAGCCACTCCTATGGCTGGCTCCTTCACTCCTGGAATCTTTTGTTAATGAGATCCAGGCAGCCTTCCATGAGCCATAACTTCCAGTGGTCACTGATCCCATAGCTGACCACCAGCCTCTCACAAAGGCATCTTATGTTAATCTGCCCACCATTGCTCTGCGTGACACAGATTCTCCTCTGCTCCAGGTGGACATTGCCACCCCAGGCAACAACAAGGGAACCCACTCCATGGATCTGATGTGAATACTGTCCTGGGAAGTACAGTGCATGCGTGACACTGTCTTCCATGAGCACTCATGGGTCGTCATGCCTGATCTCTGTTTCTACAGAGACCCTGTAGAGATCGAAAAGAATAAATAGGTCACTGATGGAAAGGCTGTGAATTTCAGACCGAATGGACCGCTCTAGTTCCTGAGTTTACTGCTACTCAACCTGAGATCACAGGCTGGTCTGAAAGCATGTTGGTGCTCTGTGCGCCTATTGAGCAGTTCTCTGCCAAAGATCGGAGCATTCAATCCACCACTGAAGACTGATCCCAAGCCAGTGAATTGGTAAGAATGACCATTGGGTAGTATTAAGCTGTTCTCCACAGGCTCTTGAACAGAAAACAGAAATAAAGCTGTTGAAAAATAAACATCAGTTTCTTAAAACACACGTATACAGATACCACTTCACATCCACTATGATAACTCAAATAAAAAGGACAAACAGGGAGTAGTGTTGGTTGAGCATGTAGAACGATCGGAACTCTCAGTCATTACTGCTGGAAATGTAAAATGGTGTGGTTGCTTTGGAAGACCGTTTGGAAGTTTCTCAAATTGTTAAATATAGGATTACCATATGACCCAGGAATCCACTCCTAGGAATATAGCCAAGGGAAATGAAACATGTTTACATGAAAACTTATACATGAATGTTCATAGCAGCATTATTCATAATAGCCCCAAAATGAAAACAATTAAGTGTGTATCTGTTGATGAATGGGTTAACAAAATGTGGTATATCCACATGGAGGAATATTATTCAGCCATAAAAATGACTGGAATTCCAAAATATATAAACAACTCATCCAACTCTCTCTGTATAAAAAGAACAACCTGATTTTTAAAATGGGCAGAAGACCTGAATAGACTTTTTCCCAAAGAAGATGTACAGATGGCCAACAGGCCCATGAAAAGATGCTCAACATTACTAATCATCAGAGATATGCAAATCAAAACCACAGTGAGATATCACCTCACATCTGCCACAATGTCTATCATCAAAAGACCACAAATAACAAATGTTGATGAGGATGTGAAGAAAAGGGAACCCTAGTACACTGTTGGTAGAAATGCAAATTGGTTCAGCCATTGTGTAAAGCAGTATGGAGTTTCCTCACAAAAAACTAAAATTAGAACTGCCATATGAGCCAGCAATTTTACTCCTAGGTATATATCCAAAGAAAATGAAAACATTACTTCAAAAAGATATATGCATGCCAATATTAACAGAGGAATGGATAAAGAAGATGTGGTATGTGTACGAGATGGAATACTGTGCATCCATAAAAAGAATGGAATTTTGCCATTTGAAACAATATGGATGGACTTGGAGGGTATTATGCTAAATGAAGTAAGTCAGACAATGAAAGACAAATACTGGATGATATCATTTACATGTGGAATGTAAAAAATAAAATAAACTAATGAGTATGACCAAACAGAAACAGACTTACAATTATTGGTTGTTACCAAATTAGTGGTTACTGGTGGGGAGAAGGAAGGGGAGAGAGGCAATAGAGGGGTAGGGGGAACTACTGTCTATAAAATAAGTAAGCCAATAGTTAAAACGGATAACCAACAAGGACCTATTGTATAGCACAGGGAACTCTCCTGAATGTTATGTGGCAGTCTGAATGGGAGGGGAATTTGGGGAGAACAATTCTCCCCCATGGCTGAGTCGCTTTGCCAACCACCCGAAACTATCATAGCATTGTTGATTGGCTATACTCCAATACAAAATAAAAAGTTTTTTAAAAATAAATAAGCTGTAAGGATATATTGTATAGCACAGGGAATATAGCCAATTTTTACAATAACTATAAATTGAGTATAACCTTTAAAAATTGTGAATCACTGTATTGTACACCTGAAACATATAATATTGTGCATCAACTATACCTCAATTTTTTAAAGAAGGGATGAAGTACTAATACATGCTAAAACATGGATGAACCTTGAAAACATTATGCTAAAAGAGACACAAAAGTCCACATATTGCATGATTCCATTAGATAAAATTCCAGAATAGGCAAATCCATAGAGACAGAAAGTAGAGTAATGGTTGTTAGGGGCGAGGGCATGGGTTGGGGGAAGAGGAGTGACTGCTATGGGGTTTTGAGGAGGGAGAATGAAAATTTTCTAAAATTAGATGGTGGTGATGGTTGCACAACCCTGTTAATTCAAAACCGCTGGACTGTACATTTTAAAAGGGAGAATCTTATGGTATATGAACTGTATCTTGATAAAACTGCTTTTTACAAACACTTTGCACAGAGTCTAGCGTATAACAGCAGCTACAGTTAAAAAAAACAAAACACACATCTATGGTGCTTACCACGTGGCTGGCCCTGTGCTAAGTACTCTACATGCACGAGCTCAATCTGCATGACAATCCTGTGAGGTGGATGATGTCACTACCTCCATGTCATGGATGGGGAAAGCGAAACCCAGAGGTTGAATGACTCGCCCAGGGTCACACAGAAACAGCCAGGAAGCTCAGATGTTTCTTTTTCACATCGCTGCTGCTGCTGCTAAGTCACTTCAGTCGTGTCCAACTCTGTGTGACCCCATAGACGGCAGCCCACCAAGGCTCCCGTCCCTGGGATTCTCCAGGCAAGAACACTGGAGTGGGTTGCCATTTCCTTCTCCAATGCATGAAAGTGGGAAGTGAAAGTGAAGTTGCTCAGTCGTGTCTGACTCTTCACAACTCCATGGACTGCAGCCCACCACGCTCCCCCGTCCACGGGATTTTCCAGGCAAGAGTACTGGAGTGGGGCACCACTGCTTTCGTTAATACCTTGTACAAAATAGGTGCTCCGTAAGAGTTAAATTAATATAGCTATCAAATACTTCTATTTCCAGCAAATATTTACAGAGTATTTATTATGTTCCGGGCAAACCTGTGTTCCCTTTCCTGTCCCTGCTTCTCTCACTCAGATTGTGAGGCAGCAGGCAGATGGGTACTAAGTTTCAGTTACAAAATATTTATTGTCTACTATGTGTCAAGCAGTATTCTGGACACCGAGGATATAGCAATGAACCAAATAGACAACAGTTCCTAACCTCATGAGCTGACATTGTACTGGGGGAGAGAGACAATAAAGAACTAGAACATGTCAGATGGTGTACTGAGTTGAATAGTATCCCCCCAAACTTGACGTCCACCCTGTGAATGTGATCTTTTTGGGAAATTCGGATCTTTGCAGATGTACTTAAGGTAAAGTCATATTCTATTGGCATGGGTCTTCATCTAATGAGTTAGGAAGATCCCCTGGAGAAGGGAAAGGCCACCCACTCCAGTATTCTGACCTGGAGAATTCCATGAAATACAGCCCATGGGGTTGCAAAGAGTTGGACACGACTGAGCAACTTTCACTTTCACTCCATCTAATGACCAGTGTCCTTAAAAGAAGAGGGAAATTTGGGCGTTGATACACACACACACAGAATACCATGTGAAGATGAAGGCAGAGCTTGGAGTCTCCATGGTAGAGAACACAAAGGATTGCTGGCAACCACCAGAAGCTAGAAGAGGCATGGAAGGATTCTTTCCTCCAGCCTTCATAGAGAGCATAGCCCTGCTCTCTTTGAAGAAGTCCCATTTCAGACTTCTAGCCCCCAGAACTGAGAGAGAATAAATGTCGGCTGTTTCAAGCCACCCGGTTTGTGGTACTTTGTTATGGCAGCCCTAGGAAATGACCCCAGATGGTGCTCTGGAGACAGGCAAAGCAAGGAAGGATGATGGAGAGCTCTGGGTGAATTAAACATGGCCTGCGCCCTAAGGGAACTCCCAGTCTAGTCAGAGAACTACAATCAATCCCATGTTCCAAAAAGGAGTAACAAAATGGAACATGCAAAGCACAAGAGTGGAGTCACCAGGACTAGGATGTTGGGAGGTCTTTATATATTTGAGCTGGGCTGAGGATTTCAACAGGTGGAAGTGGTAGAGCTGAGAAACCCCTGTTGGAGTCCCGTGCCATGGAAGGAAAGGAACAGAGTCAGGAAACTGTGTTTAGGGAACCATGCATAATGTGATTGAAGAGAGAAGCAGAAGCACAAGTGTGTGTGCGCGCACATGTGTTGTGAGAGACAGGAGGAGATGAGAAGACACGGCTTGATTCCGCTTGGAGAAGATTCCAAAGCCAAACAAGAGCATTTGGAATCTGTTATAGGCAATGAAAAGTCATGGAAAGTTTTTTGAGCAGGAGAGTAACAGGCTAGGAGGGAAGGGGTTCCACATGGATATTATGTGTACGAAATATTACACACTACAAAGGGTTTTTTAAAACTATTTGTTTTGGGCTGAGTCTTTCTCACTGTGCACAGGCTTTCTCTAGCTGCAGTGTGCAGCCTTCTTGCTGTGGTGGCTTCTCTCGTCGTGGAGCACAGGCTTTAGTGTGCATGGGCCTCAGGAGTTGTAGTTCAAGGGCTCCAAAGTGCAGACTCAGTAACTGTGGCACACGGGTTTAGTTGCTCTGTGGCATATGGGATCTTCTGGGACCAGGGATTTAACCGGTGTTTCCTGCCTTGCAAGGCAGATTCCTAACCATTGGACCACCAGGAAAGCCCAAAAGTGTTTTTTTTTAACTGGCTCATTGTTGTTGTTCAGCAGAAACTTTGGCACTACCTTCTTTTCCTGCCTGCTGCCTCCGGAGTCATTTCCCAGAAGCCTCGATCCCTGGTGTGATTGCTCCAGTTCTCCTTACCCCAGCGCCAGCTTTGCCAAAGAACGCAGAGCTAAAGCAGGAAAGAACCCTGAAAACCACATCTCACCACTGCCAGTACCCAGTCAACAAGAACTCATCATGATGATGAGAGCCATGAAATAATTTCCTCAGATTTGAAGGTGGCATCTGTTCAAATTGGTTTTTCCTATTGGGTTCTCATAGCTCTACCAGGAGCAGATCTTCTACACTGTTAGCTGCCAGACACGAGATGGAAAAAAAAAATTGTTTTTAAATCATCAGTCTTTTCCCTCAGTTTTATAGTCCAGAATGTTCAAGCTGAAGCTTAGAGACTAACTCATTTTTCAGATGAGAACACTGAGGACCAGAGAGAAATGATTTACATATAATTGCTGTGTGATCACTAGCTTATAACTCCTTACTTGGGCTATTTCCTGAGGTCTGCTATTCCAAAGAGTCTTGAGATTGAAGACTGTAAAGAGCGGGACAGTGGGAAAGTGATGATCTGTGAGGCACAGAGAAGAAAGAAAAAGGAACAGAAAAGGAAGACTCATCCCTGTGGAGATCCCTAAAGAGATAGCAGTGCTTAAAACTGAGACAGCATTTTGCTAATTAATTAATTATCCTTCTGGCCCCTTTCCCACTAGTAGGGGGAGGGTCCAAGATGTATGTGAAGAACCTGTCAGTCTTGAGCAGTCTCATGGAAAGCAATCCTAATAGACTAGTCTGGGTTTTGTTTTAGGAAAAATTTTCTTTCTGAAGATGATTTGTAAGCATGATTCTGTCAGAACATAAAACCACATAACCCAATGTGTTTCCAATTTTGTCCTAGCTTCCATAAAACTTCGAGCCAAATTCAGAGTCCAATTATAATCCAGTTCATTTTAGGTACCTGGCAACATCTATTCAGGCTTCCTTTACATGGTCTCTGGTCTGTTTTCTTCCCCATTTTTATCCCTAATTGTCTTTCTTTCATGTTGTAACTGATGAGTCGCCTAATATCCTCTTTAAAGTAGGCGGAATATAAATCTTACATAAACTAATCTGTGTTTACAGATGCTAAGGAGATTTGAACCAGTGAAGAGCATTTGAAGGAACAGATGATATTAGGCCTGGAGGAGAGCAGGATTATGAAGATGTGATTCCTGGCTTTGAATACCCAATAGGCTGTCAGGGGGCAATGTAGTGGAATTATTCTGCT
The DNA here is from genome assembly GCF_016772045.2 of Ovis aries. Lineage (NCBI taxonomy): Eukaryota > Metazoa > Chordata > Mammalia > Artiodactyla > Bovidae > Ovis > Ovis aries. Next base: position 51,209,480 of record NC_056080.1, read on the forward strand.
TAGCCCCAGTGGACACAGCCAGGAGCAATGGGTGAAAATTACAGGGAGACAGATTCCCAGAGGGAAGTGGCGTCTCATAGGCTAAGCCTAGTGGAAAGAGTGAGTTAACCATCAATGGAAGTCTTCAAATAGTGGCCAGACGGCTTCACTTGAAGGGTCTATTGCATAGGAAATGTAAACACCGGATGGAAGTATTGGATACAATGATGTTAAAGGTTCTTTGTAGCCTTAATATATGCAAACACAGTTCTAGATGTAGACAAGAAGACTGGGGAGGGGCAGGTGGGGAGAGGAGATGGGAAAGAAAGAAACAAAGGTTCATGGAATTCTGAAACATTTTCCCCAAAAGCAGTGAACCCTAACTGCTCCTGAGACCCTTGCAAAAGGGAAAATGGTCCAAAACTAGAGCTCAAGTCTGCACTTCCCCAGTCCTATTCCTTGTGAAGCCTAGAAGGCAGGAGAAATGGAAGCAACCACTCCGCTGTTCCCACTGCCACCTAACCGGCCAGTATTCAAGGAAGAGCGGGTCAAGACTCTTAAAGCTAGAAGGGGCCTGAGGGATTTTGTAACTCCAACCTTTCATTTTAGAACCAAAGAGAATGAGGCCCAGAGAGTGGAAGGAGCCTGTGTATCTGTGAGCCACTCCACCCGACCCTGTGCTGCTGAAGGGCAGAGACTTATTCTGTTTTGTTTACCTTTCCCCAAGCCCAGTCTGAGCCCAGGTCCTCGCGCATGATGTGTGCATGGTAAGCAGTTGGAAAATCGAATTGCCCAGGAGGGCTGGAATCAGATGTTAGGTCTTTTGACCTCCAACCTATGATAATTTCCAAGACCAAATTTCATTCAGTTCAATCCCCCGGACATTTTATTTGGCATCTCTGTATGCCAGGCTTGGAGCTATAGCAAAAATGAACAAGAAGCAGGCTGTGCCCTCAAGAAGCAAACAGCTCCTCCTGGGAGCTGGGCTCGTCCCCTCTCAGGCCCTGCGCACCTGCTGTTCCTTTGCCATAGAAAGCTGTTTTCTGTTGCCTTTGCCTACTTACTGCCTGTTCATTCTTCAGATCTCAGTTCAAATGTCAGTTCATCAGCAGCTCCTTCTCTCACTCCCAGATGAGGCAGAACCCTCTGGTACATGCTTTCGGTGAGTCCTTCTCCTTCCTTGAACTTAGCAAGTGTGTAATTACATATTGATTTGTGTGATTCTTTGTTTGCTTCCCTCCCACCTCCCTCTCTAGACTGTTAGCTCTACAAGGGCAGATATTCCGTCTGTTTTGCGCCCCCCCCCACCCACTGTACCACAAATCTGGCAAAAAGCCTGGGACGTGGTAGGTAAACAATAAGCAATCTATGTTTGTTGAATGCATGAATCAACCATCTAATGGGATATATAGATAGATAAATTATAACTACAATTCGATATGATGACAGAAATAAGGTAATACGGAAATCAATTCTATGGAAAAGAGAAAGCCAGCTCCTGTATCAATGCAGCTGCCTTGTAGAATGTATCTTTCGCTCAGTAGCTTCAGTCATGTCTGACTCTTTGTGACGCTATGGACTGTAGCCCACCAGGCTCCTCTGTCCATGGAGATTCTCCAGACAAGAATACTGGAGTGGGTTGCCATACCCTCCTCTAGGGGATCTTCCCGACCCAGAAAAAGTGAAAAGTGAAGTCGCTCAGTCATGTCCAACTCTTTGCGACCCCATGGACACCAGGCTCCTCCGTCCATGGGATTTTCTAGGCAAGAGTACTGGAGTGGGTTGCCGTTTCCTTCTCCAGGGAACTTCCCGACCCAGGGGTGGGATCAAACCCAGGTATCTTTACCTCTCCTGCATTGGCTGGCAGGTTCTTTACCACTAGCGCCACCTGGGAGGCCCTTGTAGTGAAGTCGCTCAGTCGTGTCCGACTCTTTGCGACCCCATGGACTGTAGACTACCAGGCTCCTCCCTCCATGGGATTTTCCAGGCAAGAGTACTGGAGTGGGTTGCCATTTCCTTCTCCAGAGGATCTTCCCGACCCAGGGATAGAACCTGGGTCTCCCGCATTGTAGGCAGACGCTTTACTGTCTGAGCCACCAGGGAAATCCTGGGAGGCCCTTGTAGAATGTATATACTGCCAGAAAGTCAAAGCATGAGAGCAGGAAATCCGTGTGAAACTGCCTGTTGCATTCAGACAAACCAAAGCTAAGTGTCAGCATCCCTGTATGTCCCCAGTCCCCTAAGAAAAGGGCGGTTCTGCCATAGTGGGGCAGAATAGGCAAGTGAGTGCGGCTCAGGGTTTGGGCACAGTTGGCAAAATCAGACCACATAGGGCTGGCAAGGCCAAAAGGAAGCTCCAGGAATTCAAGGTCCACAGATCTTTCTGTTCCTCAGGGTTCTCTTCTGGAGAAAGACTGAGAGGATTGGTCTGTCCTGGAATGACGGGACACTTCTTTACGTTTTGGACCGGTGGAGGCTTAGACCTACTCCGAGGCATAAGAGAGTGTTGCCCTCTAGTGGTAATAATAATGATAACGATAGTGATAATAACAAGTAGGGGACGTGTGCCTTGCTAGGGTGACCAACTATCCCAGTTTGCTCAAGATTGTTTAAGCGCTGAAACTCTGCTTCCCAGGGAACCTCTCAGTACCAGGCAAAATGGTACAGTTGGTCATCTAATCCCTTGATGGTGTTCAACACACTCTGGATACCCATGATGTCATTAGATGGCTCATAAGCCCCACGGCCAGGAATCAGGATTCAGCTCCACAAATCTGCAGAGCTTTTAGAGATTCAGCCTGTTTTCCCAATGAGAAAAGATGGCCCAAGAGAAGGGAAGTAACTTCCTTTTTCAACATCACATTACAAAATGGCAGAATGAGGATCAGTATCTAGGTGTCCAGACCCACAACTTCGTGCTGTGTGCCTCTGCCTGGCATGCCCTTACCTACTTTGTCAGTTTGTCTCTGCTCTACATCCTCCAGGAAGACTTCTGTAAATTACTCACCCCTTAATTCTTTCAGAAAGCTTCCCCCTCTGAAAGCCTGAAATACTCATTTGGCACTTAGCATGTGCTATAAGTACTGTTTTGGTTTTTTTTTTTTTTTTCAATCCTTTACATGTATTGCTAGAAAAAAAGGAAAGCTCCTTAGCCCCTCACCCCCAACCCCAGGCCATACTGGAGAGGAAAGCAACCTCTGGGTGGAATAGTCTCAGGGTGCCCATAGTTTGTTCAGGGACCCGAGGAAAGGGCATTTGGCATTGCAGAGCAAGGAAAGAATCAGAGAAAGCCTTTTGCAATCACCAGGTGGGATGGATTTGAGAGCAAAGAGTTGAACAGAGGTGAGAATACATCCCTCTGCAGCACTGGGGGAAAGGAAAGCGAGTGAAGCCTTCCTTGCCCCAGTGATACCATCAGGGAATGGGTTCTAGTTTTCTTGCTACCAGAATTGCAGTGTCCTTCTCTGCTTCCCTGGTTCCTGACAAGGACCCCCCAAATCAGCTCTTGCCTCTCCCCTCCACTGAGACAAATTTGCAAACTCCCACATCTCTGTGGAAACGGCAGAGAGCAGGAGAGAAGAAAAAAGGAGAAAAATCCACCCACATGCCAACAAACTGGAAAAAAAAAAATAACCCAGGCCTTGTCTCACTCAGCTGTTGGCTTGCTGCTCCCTCCTACTGTGGCGGCTGCTCCTGCCTCCTGGACAGGGGCCTAGCTCTGTGCAGTCTCCCTTCCCACCCTGCTTCGGCTTTTGTCAATCCCCCTCCCTCCATCTCAGCTACGGAGCCCAGGGTAGGAGAGCTGGAAGGAAGGACTGACAGCCACCAAATGCTTGGAGACAGCTACAAACTCAGTTCCCATCACTGTTTCCCCAAAGCATGCAGAAGATCCTCTGCTCACTCCAGGGACAAAGTCAAGGAGTTCTCCCCTACCAGGCAACCTCTCCCTCAGATACCCTGAAACCTCTGCTGCCTCTCTCTACCATTTCATGTCTCAACTCTGTTTTCCGTCTAACTCGCTCTACTCCAATCTTTTCATGCCCTAGCCTTTCTTCACCTTCTGCCCCAGTTCTGGAAACCACATTTTTTTTTAATGGAATGTGTTACTAGGAAAGGAGGGCTCTGGTCATCACTATTAGGAACTACCGAGGAAAACAGAGATGTTTAGCCTGCAGGAGAGATTATTTGGGCTCAAAGAATTATGGGAAGATGGAACCACAAGGAGCTTTTTGGATTACCTCGTCCAACCCTTCATTTTCTAGTGAAGGTGACTGAGGCCCAGAGATGAAAGAAGACCTGGACCATCATGAAGAAGGGACAGCTTTGGTCTGTGGGCCTCCAGAACACTGAAGGAGAACCAGTGGGTGAAAGATAGAAAATAGATTTAAATGACAGTTTTATTTCTTCCTTCCAAATCCCTATTCCTGTTATTTCACTTCCTTCCCTTATGGTGCAGGATCTCCAATTCAATGCTGAACAAAAGGAGTGATAATGGGCATCCCTGTCTTGTTACTTATCTTAAAGGGAAAATTTTCAGTGTGCAACCATTATATACATTCCCTGTGGGATTTTGGAGGATGCTTTTCATCGGTTTAAGGAAGTTACCTCTTATTCCTAACATGCTTAGAACATCTTTTTATCACTAACAGGTGTTAAATTTTATCAAAGTCTCAGCATCTTTCATAATGATTGTAAGTTATTTTTTTCTCTTCTAATCTGTTTATATGGTCAAGAATGCAGTGCTAAGCTCGAGTGAAAGATGAAATTTCTAACACAAAAAACCATCCAAAGAGGCACTGGCTGCCTTATGGATCAAAGCAGTCAGCTCCAAGTGACTGGGAATGTTCAAACAGAAGTGCAGTCATTCAATAAATATTTAGGTGCCTACTCTGCTCTAGGTGCTGACAATTCAGTGATGAAGAGGGTCCCTGCTCTCCCGGTGGCAACATTTTAGAGAAAGGATGACAGATATAAACAACCAACAAATACAGGAACAGGATCATTTCAGAAAGTAAAAGTGTTTTGAAAATATTGTCCAAAGGTAATGTGACTGGGTAGATCTGGGGAACAAGATTAAATAGTCAGTGAAGGTCTCTGGACAGATTTGGGATATATTTTTACCTGAACAGCACTATCAATCAACTTGACCACATTGTCACTTATAGACTACAAGACTAGTCAGGGAAAGTCTCTCCTAGGAGGGAGAGTTGAGGTGAGATTGAATGACAAGAAAGTGATCATTTCAGGACGATCCAGAGACATGGCTTCCCAAGCAAGGTGAAACACAAGGGTGAAGGCTGTAGAGTGAGAATGAACTTGGGGGTATTTAAGGGATTACCAGTCAGAAGAAGTCTGATTGGTAGTAAATGAAGTAGGAGAGAAATTCTGAAGCAAGCCCGTGTAGGACCATGCCAGCCATACAAAGGTGTTTACTCCAGGTACAATGACAAGCCACTAGAGGGTTTTGAGCTAGGATTGACATGTCTATGATCATTCTGTCTGATTTGTGGGAAATGGATTATAGTGGGAGCAAAACTGAAAACAGGTAGACCAGTTAGGAGGCTAGTGATGAGACCAGTCAGAAGGTCTAAGCAGGAGACCAAAATAGCTTAGGCTAGGAGAGTGATGATGAAGAAAGGTAAGTGTAAAGATTTTGGATCTATTTTTACCTATTTTTTTAAGTAGGATTTTAAAAATAATTTTGTTTTTAACCAAGTTTTCTGGATGTTTTAAAATGTAAAATTCAGATTTGTTTCTTTTTTTTTTTAATCTGTGAACCATTCTTTTTTAAATTAATTTACAGCAGTATCAGTCAGCTTGATCTCATTGGCACTTACAGAGTACTCCTTCTGACAACAGCAGAGTATAAATTTTCTCAAGTTTGCAACATGCTTATCAAGATAGACCATATTCTGGGCCATAAAACACATCTTAACAAATTTAAAAGAACAGAAATCATACAAAATATGTTCTCAGACTACAATGGAATTAAACTAGAAACCAGCAACAGAAAAATTTCCAGGAAATCCCCAAATGTTTATAAATTAAAATACTTGTAAATAACATATGTGTCAAAGAAGAAGTCTCAAGAGAAAATTTTAAATATTTTGAGTTAAATGAAAAATACAATTTATGAAAATTTGGAAGATTGTGGAAAATCCCAAACAATCTACAAAAAAAGAAAAACTTTTCTGGAACTAATAAGAGTATACATAGCAAGGATACAGAATACAGGGTCGATACACAAACATCAGTTGCTTTCCTATATGCCAGTAGTAAAAATTAGAATTTGAAATTTTAAGAAAATGGTACTAATTATGATAGCTGCAAAACAATGAATTAAGTATAAATATAAAAAAATATGTACAGTATCTGAATGCGGAAAATTACAAAACATTAATGAAAGAAATCAAAGAATATCTAAATAAATGGAGAGATAGTCCATGTTCATGAATTGTTGTTGTTTGGTCTCTAAATCATGTCTGACTCTTTTGCGACCCCATAAACTAATAGACCACTAGGCTTCTCTGTCCATGGGATTCTCCAGGCAAGAATACTGAAGTGGGTTGCTATTTCCTTTTCCAGAGGATCTTCCTGACTTAGGGATCAAATCCACATCTGCTGCATAGCAGGCAGATGCTTTATCACTGAGCCACCTGGGAAGCCCATGAATAGGAAGTCTCAATATTGTTAAAATATCAGTTCTTCCCAAGTTGATCTATAGATTCAACATAGATTCAGTCAAAACCCTGCTAAACTATTTTGTAGATATAGACAAAGTGATTTAAAAGTTCATATGGAAAAGAAAAGATCTAGTCCACCAAAGCAACATTGAAGAAGAAAGTTGGAGGACACTACACAATTTCAAGATAGCAATAGTACCAGAAGCTATAGCACATAAAATAGTGGAATGGAATAAATTTTAAGGGAGAGCTAAAAATCTTGTTGATGGATGTATGGGGTGAAGAACAGAAAGGAATCAAGACGGATAAGAAGGGAGGAAGATTGGGTTAGATACATTTTTAAATTTCTTCCAAACTTTGTTTTGATAAAAAGTTGTAAGATCTATGATTTCTTGACCTGACTCACATATTTCTTCTAACTCATTACAGTTATACTTGGGGCTGGGATTTCCCTAGTTACTGACTCCATACCTCCAAGCGCAGGCCCATTCCCTCCCCTTTTCTCTTCTGTGGAGGCTGTGCTGGGGACTCTGGAAGTAAGAGCCAATGAGCAAGGTGAATGCCGCCTCTAGTCCTGATTTTAAGAGGCTTCAAGCTCCATGGTCAAAGTCTGATTGCCCTATAATTAATGTGTTAATAAAGTATGAGGGAGAAGCTAAGGAAGAAAAAGAGGAAGAGAAGGAGAATGAGAAAGAGAGAAAAGGAGAAATTGGATAAGGAGAGATGGGAGAGGAAGGAAAATGAAAGAATAAATGATTTGTTGGCAGAAAGAGGGGAGAGGAGCAGGCCATGGTGGCGCACAGTAGCCTCCTGAGGCAGAATGCATCTAGCCCTGCTAGCCTCAGTCCATGTCCTCAGCAATAGCCCATCCTTATTTGTGGCCCTAAGAGAAAGTTGTTTTTTAGTCGCTCAGTTATGTCTGACTCTTTGCGACCCCGTGGACTGCAGCAAAGGACCAGGTTTGCCTGTCCTTCACTATCTCCTGGTGTTTTCTCAAACTCATGTCCACTGAGTTGGCAATGCTATCTAATCATCTCATCCTCTGCTGCCCTCTTCTCCTTTTGCTTTCAATCTTTTCCAGCATCAGGGTCTTTTCCAGTGAGTTGGCTCTTCGCATCAGGTAGCCAAAGTATTGGAGCTTCAGCTTCAGCATCAGTCCTTCTAATGAATAATCAGGGTTGATTTCCTTTAGGATTGACTGGTTTGATCTCTTTGCTGTCTTGCAGAGAGACTGTTATATGGAGAAATGGGTCTTTGTAGTAACTACATCTGGTCAGAGTGGGTGGGATGGGGGGAGCAGGGAGGAGGGGATAAAAATATCAATAAATGGATGGAGTTAGATCAATGGTGTTATACTTTATTTTGAGTCACAGACCTGTCTGAGAATATAATGAAAGTTATGGCTTATACATTCTCCCCAGAGAAATGCTAATACACACAATCATACCAAATTTTGCCTTCAATTCAGCATACGCATTCATGGATTCTCTGAAACCTTCCAGGATACATGAACCCCTGATAGAATTCTGAACAAGAGAATATTTACGAGGTAAAAATCAGCATGCTTAGTGAATGGATTTCGTGTGGTAGTTAACAGTGAGTCAGAGAAGAAGCCTGGATTTATGACTGAAGTGGCTGGCTGGATAATGGAGGAATTCACTGACACAGAGTAGAGTAGAAACAGGAGAGTGTAGTGTCAGAGAAACCAAGGGCAAATCATCTTCCAAAATAGAAGGAATGGTTAACATGCCAAATATCACACAAAACAAAGCCTGGAAACCAACCACTAGATTTAGCAATAAAATAACTGGTAGCCTTGCAGAGAACATGGAGTGGTGGGGGTGGATGGCAAATTACAATGGGTTAAGAAGGAAGAAGCAGAGGCCAAAATGTAATGGGTTAAGAGGTGATCAAAGGAAAAAAGATAAAAAAGGAAAACAGTGAACAGGAAATATGGACAGGGGTACAAATAATGTTCTCAAACTATTCACCCCTGACAGAGACAGAGATATACTGATTAGGCTCTGAGGCACTTGTTATCCTTTTCGTGTGTGTGGTGAGAACATTTAAGTTCTACTCTCTTAACCAATTTCAGTTATACAATACAGTGTTATCAACTCTAGTCATCATGCTGCTGCTGCTGCTGCTGCTAAGTCGCTTCAGTCGTGCCCGACTCTGTGCGACCCCATAGACAGCAGCCCACCAGGCTCCCCCGTCCCTGGGATTCTCCAGGCAAGAACACTGGAGTGGCTTGCCATTTCCTTCTCCAATGCATGAAAATGAAAAGTGAAAGTGAAGTTGCTCAGTCATGTTCGACTCCTAGCGACCCCATGGACTGCAGCCTACCAGGCTCCTCTGTCCATGGGATTTGCCAGGCAAGAGTACTGGAGTGGGGTGCCATTGCCTTCTCCAGTCATCACGCTAGATTCTCACAAATCTCATTAGATTCTCAGACCTTATTCATCATATACCTGAAAGTTTCTACCCTTTTATCAACCTCTCCCCATTCCCCCCACCAACTTCCAGCCTTTGGCAACCACTTTTCTACTGTCTGTTTCTATGAGTTTAACTCTTTCTCTCTGTTTTTTTCCTAAAGATTCCACATGTAAGGAATACCATGCAATATTTCTCTTTTTCTGTTTGGCTTATATCACTTAACATAATGCACTCAAGTTCCATCCATGCTGTAGCAAATGGTAGGATTTCCTTCTTTTTGTGGCTGAATAATATTCCATTGTGTGTGTGTGTGTATGCGTGTGTGTGTGTTACATTTTTTTCTTTCATTGATGGACACTTAGGTTTCTTCCATATCCTGGCTTTTATGAATAATGCTGGGTGAACATGGGAGTGCTGATACCTTTCGAGATCCTGTTTTCATTTCATTTGGATATATATACAGAAATGGAATTGTTGGATCATAGTGTAGTTCTAGTTTTAATTTTTTGAGGAACCTACATACTGTTTTCCATAGTGGCTGCACCAATTTACATTCCCAGCAACAGAGCACAAGGATTCCTTTTTCTCCATATCTTTGCTGCCGTTTGTCATCGCTTGTCTTTTTTTTTATTTTTATTATAGCCATTCTAACAAGTATGAAGTTATATCTGTAGTTTTGATGTGCATTTCCTGATGATTAGTGATGCTGAGCACCTTTCATGTACCTGTTAACCAGTTGACAATTTGTATGTCTTCTTTGGGAAAATGTCTATTCAGTTCCTCTGTCTGTTTTATAATCATATTGTTTGAAATGGAAACCCACTCCAGTATTCTTGCCTGGAGAATCCCATGGATGGAGGAACCTGGTAGGCTACAGTCCATGGGGTTGCAAAGAGTCGGACATGACTGAGTGACTTCACTTTCACTTTGGGTTTTTTCACTAATGAGTTGCATGAGTTCTTTATGTATTTTAAATATTAACTCATCAGACATATTATTTGCAAATATTTTACCCATTCTGTAGGCTGCCTTTTCACTCCTTTGCTGTGCAGAAGTTTTTAGTTCACTTGCTTGTTTTTGCTTTTGTTGCCTTTGCTTTTGGTATCAAATCCAAAGAATCATTGCCAAGACCAATGTCAAGGACCTTATACCTTATGTTTTCTTCTAGGAGTTATATGGTTTTGGGTCTAACATTCAAGTCGTTAATTCATTTTTAGTTTATTCTTGTGTTTGTCGTAAGATAAGGGTCCAGTTTCATTCTTTGCATGTGTCTGCCCTGTTTTGTCAGCGCCATTTATTGAATAAACTATCCTTCCCCCATTGTGTATTCTTGACTCCTTTGTCATGAATAAATTGACCAATATATGCATAGATTTATTTCTGGGCTCCCTTTTCTCTTCCATTGATCAACATGTCTGCTTTCATGCCATCAACATACTGTTTTTCTTCCAGTTTAATTGAGATATAATTGACATACAGCATTGTATAAGTTTAAGGTGTACAACCTAATGACTTGACATACAAATATTGTGAAATGATTACCACAAAAAGTTTAGTTAACATCCATCACTTCATAGAGTTACAAAATTTTTTCTTCCTTGTAATGAGTACTTTTAGGGTCAAATAACATGCTGTTTTGATTACTATAGCTTTGTAATATCATTTGCAATTAGGAACTGTGCTGTTTCCAGCTTTGTCCTCCTTTCTCAATATTGCTTTGGCTATTTGGGGGTCTTTGTGGTTTCAACAATTTTAGTATGGTTTGTTTCTGTGGAAAAAAAATTATTGGAATTTTGATAAGGACTGCTTTGAATCTGTACATTGCTTTAGACAGTATGACCATCTTAATATTAATTCTTCCAATCCATGAACATGGAGGATATTTCCATTTTTTGTGTGTCTTCTAGTTCTTTCATCAATGTCTTAGAGTTTTTAAGGTACTGATCTTTCACTTCCTTGGTTAAATTTATTCCTATGAATTGTATTATTTTTGATGCAATAGTAAATGGGATTGTTTTCTTAATTTCTCTTTTTCAAAAAACTATTTATTTGTGCTGGGTCTTAGTTGTGACATGTGGGATCTAGTTCCCTGACCAGGGCTTGAACCTGGGCCCCCTGCATTGGGAGCACATAGTCTTAACCACTGGACCACCATGGAAGTCCCTTAATTTCTCTTTCTGATAGTTCATTGTTAGTATGTAGAAATGCAACTGATTTTTTTGTACATTGATTTTTTTTTGTATATTGATTTTGTATCCTGAGACTTTACTGAATTTGTTGGTTAGTTTTTTTGTGGAGTGTTCAGGGTTTTCTATACATAATATTCGGAGAAGGCAATGGCAACCCACTCCAGTGCTCTTGCCTGGAAAATCCCATGGACAAAGGAGCCTGGTAGGCTGCAGTCCATGGGGTCGCTAAGAGTTGGGCACAACTGAGCGACTTCACTTTCACTTTTCACTTTCATGCATTGGAGAAGGAAATGGCAACCCCCTCCAGTGTTCTTGCCTGGAGAATCCCAGGGACGGCGGAGCCTGATAGGCTGCCGTCTATGGGGTCGCACAGAGTCAGACACGACTGAAGTGACTTAGCAACAGCAGCAGCATATATAATATTATGTCATCTGCAAATAGAGATAGTTTTAATTCTTCCATTCCTATATGGATGCCTTTTATTTCTTTCTCTTGCCGAATTGCTCTGGCTACAACTTCTAGTACTATGTGAAACAAAAGTAGTGAAAGTGGGCATGCTTGTCTCATTCTTCATCCTAGAGGATAAGCTCTCAGCTTTTCACCATTGAGTATAGTCTTATCTGTACATTGCTTTAGACAGTATGGCCATGTGTGTTAGTTACTCAGTAGTGTCTGGCTCTTTGCAACCCCATGGACTGTAGCCCTCGGGTCTCAGATGTCTATGGAATTCCCCATGAATACTGGAGTGGGTTGCCACCCCTTTCTCCAGGGGATCTTCATGACCCAGGGATCGAAACTGGGTCTGTTGCATTGCAGGCAGATTCTTTACCATCTGAGCCACCAGGGAAGCTTGCCATATATGACCTTTATTATGCTGCGGTACATTCTCTCACTATACCAAGTTTGTTGAAAGTTTTTGTTTATGAATGGATGTTGAATTTTGTCAAAGGTTTTTTCTGCATCTATTAGGATAATCATGTGATTTATATCCTTCATTTTGTTAATGCAGTGTATCACATTTATTGGTTTGTGGATAATCATCCTGGCATCCCTGGAATAAATCCCACTGGATCATGTTGTATTATCCTTTTAATGTGGTATTGAATATAGGATATTGACCTATAATTTTCTTTTCTTTTAGTGCTCTTATATGGCTTTGGTATCTGGGTAATGCTAGCCTCATAAAATGAGACTGGAAGTGTTTCCTCCTATTTTGGGGAAGAGTTTGAGAAGGATTGTCATTTATTCTTCTTTTAATGTTTGGTAGAATTTACCAGTGGAGCCATCTTGTCCAGGGCTTTTATTTGTTGGAAGGTTTTTGATTACTGACTCAATCCCCTTATTGGTAACTAGCCTGTTCAGATTTTCTATTTCTTCATGATTTGGTCTTGGTAAGTTGTATGTTTCCAGGAATTTATCCTTTTCTTCTTGGTTGCCCAATTTGTTGACATTTAATTGCTCATAATAATCTCTTATGAGTCTATGCATGTCTGTGGTAAATAAGTAATAACTCCTCTTTCACTTCTAATTTTATTGATTTAAATCTTCTATTTCTTTTTAAGTCTAGCTGAAGATTTGTCTATTTTGTTTATCTTTTTAAAAAAATCTCTTAGTTTCATTGATCTTTTCTGTTTTCTTTTTTGTTTCTATTTCATTTATTTCCACTCTGATCTTTATTTCCTTCCTTCTATTAACTTTGGGCTTATTTTATTCTTTTTCTATTCCTTGAATTGTAAAGTTGGAATTTTTATTTAAGATTTTCATTCTTAATGTAGGTGTTCATCATTATGAACTTCTTTCTTAGAACTGCTGCATCTCAGCGAATTCCCTGGTGGTCCAGTGGCTAAGATTCCACACTTCCAATGCAGGGGTCCTGGGTCTGATCCCTGGTCAGGGAACTAGATCCCACATGTCACAACTGAAGATCCCATATGCAGCAATTAAGAGATCCTGCATGCTGCAACAATGCTTGAAGATCCCATGTGCCGCAATTAAGACCTGGTGCAGCCAAATAAATGAATAATTTTATCTTTCAATTTCTCCTTTGAGTCATTGGTTGTTAAGTAGCATGTTGTTTAATCTTCATGCATTTGTGAATTTTCCAGTTTTTTTCCTTGTAATTGATTTCTAGTTTCATACCATGTGGTTGAAAAAGATGCTTGATATGATGCTTCAGTCATCTTAAATTTATTATGAATTTTCTATGGCCTAACATATGACTTAACCTGGGAAATGTTCTACGTGGATTTGAATAGAAAATGTATTCCACTTCTCTTGGATAGAGTGGTCTTGTCTCTTGTATAGAGTGGTCTTGTGTTGTTGTTGTTGTTTTAAAAAACAGCTTTATTGGGGTATAATTACATAGCATAAAATTCACCTGCGTTAACTCTACAATTCAATTAATTTTAGCATATTTACAGAATTGTACTATTATCACCACAGTCCACTTTTAGGACATTTCTATCTCCCCAGAAAGATCCCTCATGCTCCTTTTTAGTCACTCTCCATTCATGCCGCCAGACCCAGGCAACCACTAACCTACTTTCTGCCTCTATAGATTTGCAACTTTTGCAAATTTCATAGTAATGGACTCATAATATGTGAGGTTTTGTGTGTGTGTGCATGGCTTCTTTCATTGAGCAAAATGGTTTTTTGTTTGTTTTGAGCAAAATGTTTTTAAGATTCATTTTTTATTTTTATTGCCAAATGGTATGGATATATCACTTTGTTCATGCATTCACCAGTTGGTGAAAATTTGGGTTCTTTCCACCTTTTGGTTATTATAAATAATGCTATGAACATCCAAGTACAATTTTTCATGCAGACATATGTTTCATTTCTCTTTGGTAGATACCTAAGAGTAGAGTTTCTGGGTCACATGGTAAATTTATGCTTAACTTTTTAAAAAATGGAGGCAATTATTTTTTAAATTGAGGTAAAATGCACAAAACATGAAACTAACAATTTTAAAGTATACAATTCAGTGAAAATACATAGATGTTGTTGTGCAACTATCATTTATCTATTTACACAATATTTTCATCATCTCACATGGAAACCGTGTACCCATTAGCCAATCACTCCCCACTTCCTCCTTGTGCCCAGCCCTGGGAAACAATCTGCTGTCTATAAGAATTTACCTTTACTGGACATTTCATGTAACTGGATCATATAATATATGATCTATTGTGTCTGAGTTCTTTCACTTACATAATGTTTTTAAGGTTCATCCATGCTGTAGCATGTATTGGTACTTCATTCGTTTTTATAGTTAAATAATATTCCATCATATGGGTATACCACCATTTTGTTTTATCCATTCATCAGTTTATGAACATTTGGGTTGTTTCTACCTTTTGGATATTGTGAATAGCACTATTATGAACATTTATGTACAAGCATTTGGTTAAATATCTTTTTTCAATTATTTTGGGTATATGCTTTAATGGAATTGCTGGGTCATGTGGAAGTTCTGTGTGTATCTTTTAGAAAAAGTGCCAAACTGATTTCCACAGCAGCTACACCATTTTACATTCCCATGAGCAATGTACGAAGTTCCAGTTTCTCTAAATCTTGCCAGAACTTATTTTCCTTTATTTTATTAGAGCCATCCTAGTGGGTGTAAAGTGGTATCTCATTGTAGCTTTGATTTGCATTCCCCTGATGACTGATAGTGGGCATTTTTTCCATGAGTTTCATGGTCATTTGTATATCTTCTTTGGAGAAATTTCGACTCAAGTCCTTTTCCCATTTTTCAATTGTGTTGTTTTTGTTGCTGAGTTGTAAAAATCCTTTCTGTATTCTAGATACAACTTGCTTATCAGATGTATGATTTGAAAATAATTTCTCCTACTCTGTACATTATCATTTCACTTTCTTGATGGTGTTCCTTGATGCACAAAAGTTTTTTTTAATAAAGTCCAATTCATTTTTTTTCTTTTGTTGATTGTGCTTTTAATGGCCAAATCCAAGTCTACAAAGATTTACACTTATGTTTTCATATAGAAGTTCTATTGTTTTAGCTCTTACATTTAGGTATTTGATTTGTTTTCAGTTAAATTTTATAGATGGTGTCAGGTAAAGAGTTCAATTTTTTTTTGCATGTGGTTAACCAGTTATCCCACAACAATTGTGGTGAGACTGGTCTTTGCCCCATTGAATGATGCTGGCATCCATGTTGAAAATCAATTGACCATAGGTATTTGGGTTTATTTTGGACTCCAAGTTCTATTCCATTGATCTATATGTTTGTCTTTATGCCAGTACCACACTGTTTTGATCACTGTAGTAAGTTTCAAAACTGGGGAATGTGAGTCCCCCAACTTTGCTTTCCTCTTTCAAGACTATTTTGGCTATGTGAGGTCCCTTGCAGTTCCATATGAATATTAAGCTCAACTTTTCTTTTTCTGAAGAAAAGGTCAGTGGGATTTTGATAGGAATTAAACTCAACATGTAGATGGATCTGGGTAGTATTGCCATCTTAAAAATGTTAAAACTTTCAATCCATGAACATAGGATATCTTTCTTTATTTAGGTCTTCTTTAATTTCCTTCAGCAAAGAATCTGCCAATGCCGGAGACACAGGTTATATATCCCTGGGTCAGGAAGATCCCTTGGAGAAGAAAATGGCAACCCAATCTAGTATTCTTGTCTGGGAAATCCCATGGACAGAGGAGCCTGGCATGCTACAGTCCATGAGGTTGCAGAAGACTCAGACACAACTTAGTAACTAAACAACAAACGACAAATCTTTTGTAGTTTTCAGCATGCAAGTCTTCCATCTCATTGGTTAAATTTATTCCTCTGTATTTTGTTCCTTTTGATGGTATTGTAAATAGGCCAATTTTTTTATGTTATAAGAGACCTGAACATGTTTAAAGGGATGAGTCAATAGAGAGGGAAATATGAAAGATACAGGAGGGAGAGAGGAAACTGAAATATCAAGGTTTTCCTGAGTGGGGAATGGGGCACAGAGCACCAACAGAAGGATCAGTCAGCATGATGAATGACACCATTTCCAGTGTGACAGAAGGGAAAGAACAGGGATAGGTCAGGTTAAAATCTCATGAGTTTGCAGGTAGTTTGTGACAAGAAGTTGGGAACATTGCTGTTTGGGGGTTTCTATTTTAAGCGCAGTAGGAGGTGACCACATGTGATCCACTGAAGAAAGGAATGGCAAACCACTTCAGTACTTTTGCCGTGAGAACCCCATGAACAGTATGAAAAGGCAAAAAAGATATGACACTGAAAGATAAACTCCCCAGGTCAGTAGGTGCCCAATATGCTACTGGAGAAGAGTGGAGAAATGACTCCAGAAAAAATGAAGAGATGGAACCAAAGCGAAAATAACGCCCAGTTGCGGATGTGACTGGTGATGGAAGTAAAGTCCAATGCTGTAAACAACAATATTGCATAGGAACCTGGAATGTTAGGTCCACGAATCAAGGTAAATTAGAAGTGGTCAAACAGGAGATGGCAAGAGTGAACATTGATATTTTAGGAATCAGTAAACTAAAATGGACTGGAATGGGCGAATTTAATTCAGATGACCATTATATCTACTACTGTGGGCAAGAATCCCTTAGAAAAAATGGAGTAGCCCTCATAGTCAACAAGAGTCTGAAATGCAATTCTTGGGTGCAGTCTCAAAAATGACTGAATGATCTCTGTTTGTTTCCAAGGCAAACCATCCAATATCACAGCAATCCAAGTCTATGCCCCGAGCAGTAATACTGAAGAAGTGGAATTTGAATGGTTCTATGAAGACCTACAATACCTTCTAGAACTGACACCCAAAGAAGATGTCCTTTTCATCATAGGGGACTGGAATGCAAAACTAGGAAGTCAAGAGATACCTGGAGTAACAGGCAAGTTTGGCCTTGGAGTAAAAAATGAAGCAGGGCAAAGGCTAATAAATTTTTGCCAAGAGAATGCACTGGTCATAGCAAACACCGTCTTCCAACAGCACAAGAGAAGACTCTATACATGGATGGTCAATGCTGAAATCAGACTGATTATATTCTTTGCAGCCAAAGATGGAGAAGCTCTATACAGTCAGCAAAAACAAGACTGGGAGCTGACTGCGGCTCAGATCATGAACTCCTTATTGACAAATTCAGACTGAAATTGAAGAAAGTAGGGAAAACCACTAGACCATTCAGGTATGACCTAAATCAAATCCTTTATGATTATACAGTGGAAGTGACAAATAGATTCAAGGGATGAGATCTGATAGAAAGAGTGCCTGAAGAACTATGGATGGAGGTTAGTGACATTTTACAGGAGACAGTGAGCAACACCATCCCCAAGAAAAAAGAAATGCAAAAAGGCAAAATGGTTGTCTGAGGAGGCTTTACAAATAGCTGAGAAAAGAAGAGAAGCTAAAGGCAAAGGAGAAAAGGAAAAATATATCCATTTGAATGCAGAGTTCCAAAGAATAGCAAGGAGAGATAAGAAAGCCTTCCTCAGTGATCAATGCAAAGAAATAGAGGAAAAGAACAGAATGGGAAAGACTAGAGATCTCTTCAAGAAAATTAGAGATACCAAGGGAACATTTCATGGAAAGATGGGCACAATAAAGGACAGAAATGGTATGCACCTAACAGAAGAAGATATTAAGAAGAGGTGCAAGAATACACAGAAGAACTATACAAAAAAGATATTCATGACCCAGATAACCATGATGGTATGATCACTCACCTAGAGCCACACATTCTGCAATGTGAAGCCAAGTGGGCCTTAGGAAGCATCTCTAAGAACAAAGCGAGTGGAGGTGATGAAATTCCAGTTGAGCTATTTTAAATCCTCAAAGATAATGCTGATAAAGTGCTGCCCTCAATATACCAGCAAATTTGGAAAACTCAGCAGTGACCATGGGACTGAAAAAGGTCAGTTTTCATTCCAGTCCCAAAGAAAGACCATGCCAAAGAATGTTCAAACTACCACACAATTGTGCTCATCTCACACACTAGCAAAGTAATGCTCAAAATTCTCCAAGCCAGGCTTCAACAGTAATGTGAACCGAGAACTTCGAGATGTTCAAGCTAGATTTAGAAAAGGCAGAGGAACCACAGATCAAACATCCATTTGATCATCAAAAAAGCAAGAGAATTCCAGGAAAACATCTACTTCTGCTTTATGCCAAAGCCTTTGACTGTGTGGATAACAAACTGTGGAAATTTCTTAAGAGATGGGAATACCAGCCCACCTTACCTGCCTCCTGAGAAATCTGTATGCAGGTCAAGAACAACAGTTAGAACCAGAAATGGAACAACAGACTGGTTCCAGATTGGGAAAGGAGTATGTCAAGGATGTATATTGTTACCCTGCTTATTTAACTTATATGCAGAGTACATCATGCGAAATGCCATGCTGAATGAAGCACAAGGTGAAATCAAGATTGCCAGGAGAAATATCAATAACCTCAGATACCCAGATGACACCACCCTTATGGCAGAAAGCGAAGAAGAACTAAAGAGTCTCTTGATGGAAGTGAAAGAGGAGAGTGAAAATGTTGGCTTAAAAACATTCAAAAAACTAAGATCATAGCATCTGGTTCCATCAGTTCATGGCAAACAGATGGGGAAACAATGGAAACACTGCAGACTTGATTTCCTTGGGCTCCAAAATCACTGCAGGTGGTGACTGCAGCTGTGAAATTAAAAGACGCTTACTCCTTGGCAGAAAAGCTATGACCATCCTAGACCACATATTAAAAAGCAGAGACATTACTTGGCTGACAAAGGTCCATCTAATCAAAGCTATGGTTTTTCCAGTAGTCGTGTATGGATATGAGGGGCCCCATGGATGTGAGAGTTCGGCTATAAAGAAAGCTGAGCACCAAAGAATTGATGCTTTTGAACTATGGTGTTGAAGAAGACTCTTGAGAGTCCCTTGGACTACAAAGAGACCAAACCAGTTAATCCTAAAGGAAATCAGTCCTGAATATTCATTGGAAGGACTGATGCTGAAGCTGACCCCCTAATACTTTGGCCACCTGATGGGAAGGACTGACTCCTTGGAAAAGACCCGGATGCTGGGAAAGATTGAAGACAAGAGGAGAAGGGGACAACAGAGGATGAGATGGTTGGATGACATCACCAACTCGATGGACATGAGTTTGAGCAAGCTCTGAGAATTGGTGATGGACAGGGGAGCCTGGCATGCTGCAGTCCCTGGGGTCGCAAAGAGTCGGACATGACTGAGCAACTGAACTGACTGACTGGTGTAGATTCAGCCTTCTTTCCCCCTAAATAGAAAAACCAAACACTTAAAATATGGGTATAACACCTAACACTCAAATCTTTGTTCCTAAATGCCATTCTCAACTAAAAAGGATCAAGTCTCCTTGATGAAAATGACTGATTCCAGGACTGAGGCAGGGAAAGTACGAGATGAGCCTGGAGCATCTCGTGGTGTCAGAAAATAAGGAAGTGCTGAAGAAAAGATGGAGATCTGCCAAAAGGACCCAGGAGTCATCTTTCTGCTGGCCAAATCTGGGACATTTGGACATCAAAATAAAGAATGGTACTAACCCACTGAATATTATAGACAACCACAGTTCCATGAGGATATAGGTACATAAATGTAGGAGAAGGGAAAGCTCTCCCTTACACTGGAGAGCCAACTAAAACAAGTCCAAAGAATGATGGCATTGGACAGTCACCATCTGGTAACCTCAAGGATCACCCGTGAATGCTAAAACTGGTGGGTGAAAGTTTGAGATCAGGATATATATACAATCTCAATGTATCTCCCCACAAAATATTCACTAATGACAAGGGGGAAAATAGTAACTTTACAGTGGAGAAACACAACTAGTCACCATGTGCCTCCTTATATAATGCACTGAAAAGGACACAGCATCCCTTCTGTGATATTTCTACCAAAATGCATAACAAAATCTAATCATGAGGGGATGTCAGAAAAAACAAAATTGGGGAATAGTCTAAAAATAACTAACCTGTAATCTTCAAAAATGTCAGTGTCAGAAGACACAAAGACTGAAGTCTTTGCTGTTAAAGGGGACTAAAGAGATATGACAAATGAGTGAACATGATTCAGTTCTCTTTTGCCATAAAGGACATTGTTGAGGAAACTGGTGAGTTCCGAATGAGTTCTGTAGATTATAATTATAATAGCATTGAATCAATCTGAATTTCCTGATTTTTATAATTGCTCTGTGTTTATGTGAGATAATTTGTTTTAGGAAAAACACAGTGAAGTATTTTGGAGTAAAGAGGCATCATGTCTGCAAGTGACTATGAGTTAGTTCACAGGTAAAAAAAAAATATATATATATATATATATATGAGACAGGGAGAAATGGAGTAAGATAAGTGTAGTAAAATGTCAATGTTTAAGGAATCCGGATTGAGTATACAGCAGTTTTCTTTGTACTATTCTTGGAACTCTTTTGTAAGTCTGAAGTTATCTAAATAAAAATTTAAGAGAAACAATTCATAGTTGAAAACCTTACAAAAAAGTAGAGTTAGTATCATACTTAATGGTGAGAAACTAGACTTCTTTCCCCATAAGATCAGGAACAAGGCAAGGATATCTGCTCTTATTATTCCTTTTTAACATCATACTAGAATTTCTTGCTAGTGCTATAGGCAGGAAAAGGAAATAAAAGGTATATAGATTGGGAAGGAAGAAATAAAACTGTCTTTGTTCACAGATGACATAATTGTCTATGTAGAAAATATCAAAGAATCAACAAAAAGATGGCTGGAACTAACAAACAGTTAGAGCAAGCAAGGCTGCAAAGTACAAGGTTATTATACAAAAGCCAATTGCTTTCTTATATATCAGCAATGAACAATTGGAATTTTAAATAAAAAGCACAATACCACTTACATTAGCACCAAAAAACTAAATACTTAGGTATAAAGTTAACAAAATATGTACAAGATCTATATAAGGAAAATTATAAAACTCTGATAAAAGACATCAAAGAAGATAAATGGAGACATATTCCATGTACATGGATAGGAAGACAAGAGGTCAGTTCTCCCCAACTTGATCTATAGATTCAATGCAATACCAAGCAAAATCCACCAAATTATTTTGTGGATCTGAAAAACTAATTCTAAAGTTCATCTGTAAATGCAAAAGACCCAGAATAGCCAACACAATATTGAAAAAGTCTGAGGACTGACACTACCTGACTTTAAGATTTCCTATTGATATAAACTTATAGTAATCAAGACAAATATGGTACTGGTGAAATAATAGACAAATAGATGAATGGAACAGAATACAGAACCTAGAAATAGATCCACAAAAATACAGTCAGCTAATCTTTTAAAAAATATTTATTTTATTTATTTGGCCGTGCTGGGTCTTAGCTGTGGCACATGGGATCTTTTTTAGTTAAGGCATGTGGGAGCTAGTTCCCTGACCAGCGATCAAACCCGGGCCTCCTGCATTGGGATAACAGAGTCTTAGCCACTGGACCACCAGGGAAGTCCCAGGTCAACTAATCTTTGACAAAGGAGCAAAGGCAATTCAATGGACAAAGGATAGTCTTTTCAACAAATAGTGCTGAAACAACTGAATATCCACATGCAAAAACAGTAATCTAGACAAAGGCTTTAACCCCTTTACAAAAATCAACTCAAAATGGATTATAGGCCTTTGTGTAAGATGTAAAACTACAAAATTCCTAGAAGATAACACAGAGGGGAAATCTATGTAACCTTGAGTTTTGTTGTTGTTCAGTTGCTCGGCCGTGTCCGACTCTTTGCAACCCCCAGGCTTCCCTGTCCTTCACCATCTGTTTGCTCAAACTCACGTTCATTGAGTTGGTAATGTCACCCAACCATCTCATCCTCTGTTGTCCCCTTCTCTTTCTGCCTTCAGTCTTTCCCAGCATCAGGGTCTTTTTTAATGAGTCGGCTCTTCACATCAGGTGGCCAAAGTATTGGAGTACTGGAGTATTTAGTCATTGTTTGGCAATAACTAAAAACAACACCAAAAGCACAATTCATGAAAGACAAAAATCGATAAATTGAGTTTCACCATTGGTGGAAGACACAAAGAATGAAAAGACAAGCCAGAGAATAGATGAAAATATTTTCAAAACACATATCTGGGGGCTTCCTTGGTGAGTCAGTGGTGATGAATACACCTGCCAACTCAGGAGACGCAGGTTCAGTCCTTGGTAGGGAAGATCCCACATGCTGCAGAGCAACCAAACCCATGCACCACAACTATTGAGCCTGTGCTCCAGAGCCGGGGAACCACAACCACTGAAGCTCAAGCGCCCTACAGCCAGTGCCACACAATGAGAGGCCCATGCACTGCAATGAAGTGTAGACCTCGCTCATTGAAACTAGAGAAAGGCTCTGCTGCTGCTAAGTCGCTTCAGTCGTGTCCAACTCTGTGCGACCCCATAGACGGCAGCCCACCAGGCTATGCCATCCCTGGGATTCTCCAGGCAAGAATACTGGAGTGGGTTGCCATTTCCTTTTCCAATGCATGAAAATGAAAAGTGAAAGTGAAGTCGCTCAGTCGTGTCCGATTCTGTACGACCCCATAGATGGCAGCCCACCAGGCTCCTCCATCCATGGGATTTTCCAGGCAAGAGTACTGGAGTGGGTTGCCATTGCCTTCTCTGGCAGCAACAAAGACCCAGTACAGGCAAAAGTAAACTTAAAAAAAAAACCATATATTTAATAAAAGGCTGGTAATCAGAATATACAAAGAATTCAAGACAAAAAAAAAAGAAAGAAAGAAAAACAATCCAATTTACAAATGAGCAAAAGATCTCAACAGACACTTTACTGAAGAAGATGTACACATTGCAAATAAGCACATGAAAAGATGTACAACATCTATGTCATTAGGGAAATGCAAATTAAAACAACAATAAGATACCATCATAGACCTATGAGAATGGCTAGAATCCAAAATAACACCAAGTGCTGGTGAGGAGGTAGAGAGACAGGAATGCTCATTCATTGCAGGTGGGAATGCAACATAGTACAGCCACTTTGGCAGACAGTTTGCAGTTTCTTAAAAAACTAAACATACTGCTACCATACTAATCTCAGGTGGGCTCAGTCTGCAGCAGCTTGAAACAGGGCTTGTTTCCCAGCCAGAGACTGAGGCTGGGTCATGGTGGTGAAAGCACCAAATCCTAGCCACTAGACAAGTGGTCAGTGACCAGGCCCTGGCCCTTCCGCTTTGCAGAAAAGAATTCCCACAAAGACAGAAAGCAGTGAAATAAGTAAAGTGTATATTAGGAAGAAAAAGAGTACAGTATGTGTAGATAGACACACGGGCAGACTCAGAGGTAGAGTGCCTGAGTCAAGCCCTCATGGCTGTTTGAATTAGTTTTATGGGCCATTTCTTCCAGGTTTCCTTTGGACAATCATTTTGATTTGCCTGGTTCACAGTCCCTATTAGGTATATCTCAGGGTCCTCCCATGTGTGTGCACGCATCTCTTAGCCAAGATGGATTCCACTGAAGAGGCCAATGGGTAGCTTGGCATCACTTAGCATCACTTCCCTTTGACCTCCAAGGAGCCTGTCTGCACATGTGTGGTTGGGGAGGTCTCCCAACTTTGAGAATGAGAAATATGTGGTGTCTTAATTGTCCTGCTATTCTTCTCTTGGAGTTTCAGTCCAAGCAATGACATCTCCTATTACTTTACCTTGGGGTGGGATGGGGCTCATCTGTCCACTGCCTTAATATAGTTCAGCAACTGTACTCCTTGGTATTTACTGAAATGAGCTGAAAACTTAGGTCCACACAAAAACATGCACATGTATGTTTATAGCCAATCTATTTATTTGTATCTGACAAAACTTGGAAGAAACCAAAATATCCTTTAGTAAGTGAGTGAATAAATAAACTGTGGTACATCCAGACAACAAAATATCATTCAGCAATAAAAAGAAGTGGGCTATGAAAGCCATGAAAAGACACAGGAAAACCTTAAATGCACATTACTAAGGGGAAAAAGCCAATGTGAAAGGACTACACATGGTCCCAATTATATGACATTCTGGAGAAGGCGAAAGAATGGAGACAGTAAAGACACCGGGGGTTCAGGGAGAGGAAGAAGGGGGTAAATGGGTGGAACAGGGAATTTTAGGGTAATGAAACTACTCTGTATGACACTGTAGTGGTGGATTATGTCATTATATATTTTTCAAACCCCCTAGAATGTACAACACAAGAGTGAACCTTAATATAAACTATGGACCTTAGTTAATAATAACATATAAGTCAATTATATCTCAATAAAGCTGGAAAAAAGAAAAATTGTTATTATTATTGGTTCATCAGTTGTAACAAATGTATCATACTAATGCAAGATGTTAATAATAAGAGACTGGCTTGGGTAAGGGGGTATATGGAAACTTTCTTGCACTTTCCATTCAATTCTTGGGTAAACCTAGAGTGGGACTTCCCTGGTGTTCCAGTGGTTAAGAACACACCTTGCAATGCAAGGGATGTGGGTTCAATCCCTGGTCAGGGAACTAAGATTCCATATGTCATGGGGAGACAAAGCCCAGGCACCACAACTACTGAGCTTGTGTGTGAGCCACACCTAGAGAGTTCGTGTGCCAGCAATGACCTGCATGATGCAATGAAGATCCCATGTGCCACAACTCAGACCCAATGCAGACAAACAAATACTTTTTTAAAAAAAGGAATGAAGTATGGATACATATTACAATATGGATGAAACTTGAAACCATTATGCTAAGTGAAAGATTTAGCATAGTCACAGAAGGCCACATACTGTATGATCTCATTTATTTTAATTACTTATTTTAGCTATGTGGGGTCTTTGTTGTGGTGCTTGGACTCTGTTGTGGTTCACAGGCTTTCTCCAGTTGCAGCTCACAGGCTTCTCTTGTTGCAGAGCATGGGCTCTAGAGCACATGAGCTCAGTAGTTGTGGCTCACGGGCTCTCTAGTTGTGATGTGCAGCTTAACTGTCCCATGGCATGTGGGATCTTAGTTCCCCAACTAGAGACTGAACCCGCATCTCCTGTATTACAAGGCAAATTCTGAACCACTGGACCATCAGGGAAGTCCCTGTATGATCCTATTTACATGAAATGTTCAGAATAGGCAAATCTGCAGAGACAGACAGTGGTTTCCTAGGGATTGGGAGATGGGAGCTTTGGGATGACAGCAAATGGGTATAGGTTTTTTGGGAGAGGTAATGAAACTATTTTAAAATTGATTGTGGTGATGGTTACAAAACTCTGGATATACTAGAAGTCACTGAATTATACACTAAACGGATAAATTTTCTAGTGTGTAAATTGCATCTCAATAAAGCTGTTAAAAAATAAAAACATAGCTATGCACACAAAGGACACATAGGGAAGTGCTAACAGTTGAGAGCCCAGTATGTAACTGGAGAACTGAGGGTGGGGATGAGAAAGAGACTTATTTTCCACTGTATACCTTCATGTGTCATTTTAAGGATTTTATCCTGTTCATGTTTAACATAATCTAACATTCCCCTCAAATACTGTTTCCAACAAGCCTACCTTGCTTTTCCTAACTTCATGCAAACAACGATCTCTCTTATATTATCTCTCAAAATAAGACACAGAAAAAAATCAAATAATTCTAAAGGAGGAAAGAAAAGTAATGAAAGAAATGCCAAAACCCATGCAGAAAGGAATTCCATAAGTATTCAGTGGAATATTGTACAGCCATTTGAATGATGTTTATAAAGAATTTTAATGGGGAAACATTTGTGTAAAAATGGCAAAGTATAATTGACTATACAGCCTGACTCAAATGTCTTTCAGGCCTGGAATATAGCTTAAGTGCACCAAAATTCTAATACTGGTTTTGTTCAAGCAGTAGGATGTGCTTTTTCCCCATATTTTCATCAATAAACATATATTATTATTAGAGAAAGGGTTATTCATTTTATTATTTGGGGATTTCTGAGCAGAGGTTGTGAGAGAAAGAATATATATTTTATATATTATGTGATTTTTAATATATAAAATATATTTTTTATTTTTTTAATGGAAAGTGCCCAGTGTGGGTCCAGTATTCTAGCTCCGGACCCTCCAAGGCCACACTCCATCTTTTCTTTCAAAGCACAGCCCCCACCCACCTCTCCCTTCTATCAATCAGGCCCCTTTCAATCCAATCACTCTTATCCTGCCCCTTGCTGAAGCTATGATCCACTTTGATTCTCAACTTTCTCATCTCCCCTCATTGTAGAGCCTGGCACTCCTATGCAAGTTCTGCCCTTGCTGCTGATTAGGTGCCTAAACTTAGGTAAGTAACTGCCTCTCTAGGAGCCTCAAGTTCTTCAGAGATGAAAAGAAAGAAAGTGAAGTCACTCAGTCGTGTCCGATTCTTTGCGACCCCATGGACTGTAGCCCACCAGGCTCCTCCATCCATGGGATTCTCCAGGCAAGTCCCCAAATAATAAAATGAATAACCCTCTCTCCAACAGTAATATATGTTTATTGATGAAAATATGGGGGAAAAACACATCCTACTGCTTGAACAAAACCAGTATATTATATTAATATAAGACATTAATAGTTTCCACATAAAGGGGCTGCTGCGACTGTTAAGAGGTTATGTATAGAGAGATTTGGGCTTCCCTGGTGGCTCTGATGGTAAAACATCTGTCTGCAACACAGAAGACCTGGGTTCAATCCCTGGGTTGGGAAGGGAATGGCAACCCACTCCAGTATTCTTGCCTGGAGAATTCCATGAACAGAGGAGCCTGGCGGGCTACAGTGCATGGGGCTGCAAAGAGTCAGACACGACTGAGCGACTAACACACAAACACACACATAGACTCGAGTAAGTAATAAAGCTCAGCATTGATGCTCCATCTCCCTTACGCTTCTCCTGCATCCTCCTCCATACATCTTGGTGTCACCAAGGTCACCATAGGTGTTCAGGATATGATTTCTTCTCTCTCTTCTGCCTTGACAATTGTTTCTCTAAGGTGCCAGTTTGTGGCATGACTCCACCACTACTGCAAAGCCGTTGTCTAAAGGGGATGTTGGGAACAATGTGGAAGTGACTTGGACTTCATCAGGTTGGAGTCTTACATTGCTGTTCTTAGCTGTGTGGCTTTGGCAAGTCACCTAAGTCTCCCTGTGCCTCACTGTACTTACCTATGGCGGGGGGGGGGGGGAATAATAGCACCTATCCCAGTGGGTGCCTTCACTTTCTATCTGCACTGCACCCCTTCTCTCCCACCACACCTCACCTCCCTGCTCACTTGGCTGGTTTGGTCTCACGCTGTACCAGCTGATGAACCAAGCCACTCCCCATCCCGGAGCAACAACACCCAGGAGATGAGAGAGGAACTGGCCAGAAAAGAGTGACATGCAGGCCCTTTGGAGAAGGACTGGACAACCACAGAGCTGAACCCAAATTGTGTTCGTCATTCAACCATTCATGCACCTGAATGCATGCGATGAATATTTGCTGACCCTTCCACTCAGGCCAGCCAGATTCTGGGCTTTGCCGGAGACAGAGTCAGCTGCCCTTGTGGAGCTTCTGACATGTAGGAGAGAGAACCCCAGACATCAATTCCACACAGGGTAGGGGAGAGGGGAGCTCCAAGGGCTGTGGGAGCCCAGAGGACAGGATCCAATCCAGCTTAAGAATCAAGGCTGGCTGCTTGGATGAAATGACGCTTGAGGTGAGTTCATTAGATTTGGAGAGTCATTGTCTTCCATGCAGAAGACACTCTAAAGACACCTAAGGGAGAGCCTGGTACATTGAAGGACCCACTTGTTAGTTCAGTGGCCAGAGCACAATGTGTGAGGCCAGGGTAGCAAGAGATGAGGCTCGAGAGGCTTGGCAGGGGCCATGGGTGGCCTTAATTGCCCAACAAGGAGCTAGAACTTTATCCTTATGTGGAGATGGGTGTCATAGAAGGAAGCAATGTTTTAACTTCTAAACCCATATGTTCTCACTGCTGGTGTCCAGAATAGTAGGTTAAAAACAGCCAGTCTGGAAGCAGTGAGGCCGGGGAGTAGACTTGGGGTCATTCATATGAGAGATGCTGAGGCTAGATCAAGGTAGTGGCAGAGGATGAGGAAAAAGGGTGGAGTATTTGGGAGACAGAAAGAAGAATCAGCAGGACTTGGTGAGGGATTGGTTATGAGGAGAGAAGGGGAGTTTGGGCTGCACATAAAGCAGAGAATACAGAGGAAACGTATAGCACATGTGCCAGGGAGTAATTAGATCATGATGGGAGGAATTCTAATGGCTGAGAATTCAGTGTGGGATATCAGGGGCAGAAATACCTTTCTGGAAGAGGAGGGATTCAGGCTAAGACTCACTGTGTATCCTTGGACCAGTCACTTTATTTTCCTTTGGTCATTTAGGTCTCCACTTGCTAAACTGAGAGACAGAGAATGACCATTGTGAGGCGTGAATCACATAACAGAATATCCAGGACTTGGGACACGGGTTCTATCCCTGGTCCAGGAAGATCCCATGTGTCTCAGAGCAACTAAGCCTGAGTGCCACAATTCCTGAGCCCACGTGCCCAGAGCCCATGTTCTGCAACAAGAGAAGCCACCACAATGAGAAGCCCACACACCACAGCACCAGCACGAGGGTTTCCCTGCTGTCTGTAACTAGAGAAAGCAATGAAGACCCAGTGAAGTAAAAAAAAAAAAAAAGTCTAGGAGGTGCCAAGCCCTGTGGGTGATTTGGAGTGGGAGATTTGTGGGGCAGATGTGTTTGCTCTAGAGGCGGGGCTGGGCTACCATTTGTGCAATATCACTGCCACTGTCAGGGGGAAACACTTATTTACAAGATATATATGATCATGTGTGTGTTGGATTTGAGGGCATGAAAAGCCAAGGCAGTGACTTCCCCGGTGGTCCAGTGGTTAGGACTGTGCACATCCACTGCAGGGGGCATGGGTGTGATCCCTGGTTGGGGAACTAAGATCCCCACATGCAAAGTGTTGTAGCCAAAAAAATCAGAAAAAAAAAAAATAGCCAAGCAGTCAAGTCACTCTCACCCTGGGAGGCCATATTTTGACAGTCAGGAATGAGGGACTTCTCTGAACAGTGGACCCCAGAATGCCACTTCCTCAGGAAATGCTTAAACCAAGGCCTCTGGGTTCTGATCTCAAGTTATCACCTGAGTTGCAGTGTGACCCCGAGTCAGTTCTAACCCACTTTGTGTCCCAGGTTTCCCACATGAAAAATAACAAAAGCATATGTGTGTTGGTGGCGAGGTGGATGGAATGTGTTCAAAGGTCTTGTCCAGGTTTGTTATGCTTCAGTTCTATGACCCTGAATCCTTTTTTAAAAAGTCTAGCCCTGTCTCCATCACTGACTTACTGTGTGGCCTTGAGCCAGCTTCTGGACCTCTCTGGGCCTATTTTCACATCTGGAATATTAGGAGATTGGATAAGAGAGTCTCTAACATCCAATGATTCTCCCTGGAGGATGCTCATCATCTTCTCCAGCTGAACACTTCAGACAAATCAGAGGAAAGCGAGGTCCAAATCTTCCGTCTTCTCCCACTGCCCTCCCCTCCCTACTGTCAGGAGCTCGCAGCACTGGCTCGCTTCCCAAACTTGTTGCTATGACAACGGGTTACAAATAACTCAGATGCAGACAAAGATTTTAACCCAAGAACTGCTGGGCCAATCAATGGTTTCTTCCTCTCTCTCCACATCAGACCGAGGGAACAATCTGTTGAATTCTTTGGGATCAAATTATTCACCTGCTCACGAGCCTGCCAAGGCTCCTCAGTGTCATGCGGTTAAGTCCTGGCATCTTGAGGCCTTCCTGGAACCTGATTCAAATCCTTCCAATCACATTTCCCACTTGCTCCCATTAAAAGGGGGTCACTCCCATTTTTTGAGCACCTACTGTCTGCCTGCCAACCAATCCCTGTGTTGGATGATTTACATACTGTAGCTAAGAAAATCTTCCCAGAATTCTATCAGATAAACATTATTATTCCTATTTTATAGAGGAGAAAATTGAGGCTCACAAATATGACTTGAGTAAGGAGGTCAGCGAGTCAGAAGTCAAACTCAAATCCACCAGATTTCCAAACCCAGGCTTTTTTCATTGCCAGTGGTTCACAAATGTTGGTCTACACACTTGGGGCATATTCAGATAATCTGAGACAGTTTACAGATTCAGATTCTAACTTCTATTCAAGAAGGTGGAACACATTTGTCTCCTCTAACTCCTGAGAACTCATAAAATAAGAGTAAAGGAATCAAGTGTATAAACCCACATCTCCAAAGAAAACTGGAGAATTTTCCGTCAATCAAGGAGAGACTGTAACAAGTTTCTGGCAAGCAGAAAGGGGCTGGAAGAGTGATAGTGAGAAAGCACGGCAGGCAGAGGTGGAGCAAAATCCACACGTGGTGGGGGCATCCATGAAGAGAACGTTGGTCTATCTTGCAAAATTCTGGTGAGACTCTGGTGCAGAAAAGTTATCCTGACAGTGCAAGTGAGGTGCAGAGCCCCCCATTAAGGGGAGAATTGAAAGTATGTGTTGGAATAGTTGACTCCCCCACCCTCCCTCTCACCTTCTCTGTGCTCATGGGTAGAAAGCACAAGAGCCAAACATGTATTCTCAAGCAGAATACAGAGAGTCCCCCAAAGAAATCAAACAGTCCCAGAGCAAAGCCTCCACTTTATGGACTCCTACTTTCACAACATAGGTTGTGTTGGTCCCCACTGGGGCACCTTAAGGAGAAATTTAATAGCAAACTTGACAAAACCCTACCCCTTCCATGAGCTCCCAACCAATCAATGTTTTATTGGTTTCATCTTAAATCTATGGGCTGAGAGGTTTAGGTAAATATGCTAATAGATTTATGAATGAACTGATGTAGCAAATATTAAGGCTGGGAGCTTTTCAAGTGAACAAAAACCTAGGCAATTAAATACAG
Source organism: Ovis aries (assembly GCF_016772045.2). Classification (NCBI taxonomy): domain Eukaryota; kingdom Metazoa; phylum Chordata; class Mammalia; order Artiodactyla; family Bovidae; genus Ovis; species Ovis aries. The sequence goes on from NC_056080.1 coordinate 51,240,670, forward strand.
GAACACAAAAAAGGCCAAAATAATCCAGGTAATTATAGTACATTTCTTGGCTCTGTAGCAACTATGGATTTACCAGGAATCGGGATACAAACACATTGGAAGGGAGGAAAAGTATGAATGTATGTGTGGAGAGGGATAAAATCCTTTTCCACCATAACGCGATGTCAAGAGGTAATGTCTCATATTGCTAAGAAATTGTAGCATATTATTAGAGAAATTAAATCAAAACTACAATGAGGTATCACCTCACACCAGTTGGAATGGCCATCATCAAAAATCTACAAACAAGTGCTGGAGAGGGTGTGGAGAAAAGGGAACCCTGTTGCACTGTTGGTGGGAATGTAAGTTGATACAACCACTATGGAGAACAGTATGGAGATTTCTTAAAAATCTAGGAATAAAACTACCATGTGACCCAGCAATCCCACTACTGGGCAAATACCCTGATAAAACCACAATTGAAGAAGACACATGTATCCCGATGTTCATTGCAGCTCTATTTACAATAGCCAGGACATGGAAGCAACCTAAACGCCCATCAACAAATGAATGGATAAACAAGTTGTGGTACATACACACAATGGATTACTACTCAGCCATAAAAAGGAACAAATTAGAATCAGTTGAACTGAGTTGGATGAACCTAGCGCCTGTTATAGTAACAGCCTGTCTATAGTATAGAGCCTGAGTGAAGTAACTCAGAAATACAAATACCATATATTAATGCATATAGATAGAATCTAGAAATATCGTACAGGTGAACCTATCTGCAGGGCAGCAATGGAGACACAGACATAGAGAACAGACTTGTGGACACAGTGGGGGAAGAAGACAGTGGGAGAAATTAAGAGAATAGCATTGAAATATATACATAATTGTGTGTAAAATAGATAGCTAGCAGAGAAGGCAATGGCACCCCACTCCAGTATTCTTGCCTGGAAAATCCCACGGACAGAGGAGCCTGGTAGGCTACAGTCCATAGGGTCGCCAAAAGTCGGACACGACTGAGAAAATTCACTTTTACTTAAATGGCAACCCACTCCAGTGTTCCTGCCTGGAGAATTCCAGGGACGGGGGAGCCTGGTGGGCTGCCATCTATGGGGTCGCACAGAGTCGGACACGACTAAAGTGACTTAGCAGCAGCAGCAAGAAGTTGCATTAATATATAAAACAAGGAGCCTAGCCTGGTGTTCTGTGATGACCTAGAGGGGAAGGATGGGGGTGTGGGAGGAAGGCTCAAAAGGGAGGGGATATATGTGCAATTATGGCTGATTTGAGTTGTTGTATGGCAGAAAACAACATAACACTATAAAGCAATTATTCTCCAGTTAAAATTTTAAAAAATAGTAAGTACCTTCCTTAGAAACATGGTGGTCAGTTAAAAATCCTTTCAGCTACAAGTAACAAAAAACCCAACTTATAGTGGCTTAAACAAATACAACATTATTTGTTTGTAGCATTTTCACTTATTTATTTGGCTCTGCCACATCTTAGCGTAGCGTGTGGGATCTTTAGCTATGGCATGTGAACTCTTAGTTGGGACATGTAGAATCTAGTTCCTGGGCCAGGGCACCCTGCATTGGGAGCGCAGAGTCTTAGCCACTGGACCACCAGAAAAGTTCCTATTTATTTATTTTTAAAGAAGTTAACTTATTATTAACAGAAGTGCCATGCCAGGGTTCAGCTGCTCAATGATGCCCTCAAGGATCCAGGTTCTTTCTAACTTTATCTTCCTTACTGTGTGGTGTCTAAATTCTCATGTTCATCCCTTCATGATCACAAGATTGCTGTCACAGCTTCAAGCAGCACAATTACATTCAAGGCAGAAAAAAGAAGGGGACATTGTGTGTCTCAGGAAAACAAGAGCCTTTCAAAAGGCCGCCAGCAAATATGCCATGGCCATAACTGGGACACATGGCCATCTCTCTAGCTGCAGGGGAGGCTAAGAAATTATCTGCCTCTTCATCCTCTGAATGGGAGATGACAAGAGAGAAGAGGGGTTTGGAGTAGTAAATGCCAGAAGGAAAAGCCAAAGACTGGTAAAATGAAGCAGTTACCTCTAAGGAGCAGGATTTGAAGTAGGAAGGAGTGGGACAGGATATTGCTGGGGTTTTTTATGAGATCTTTAGCATTAGTTTATTTTTTAACTATGTAAAGTATTAATATTACTTTGATGAAAATAAAAATTTAGAAATAAAATGTTATGGTTTCTACAAAACAAAAACATTTGAGAAATAAAAGCTGGTAGTTGCTTTCTGTCTCCAGAGAGAAAAGAACATCAATTAGCCTTAGAAGCTAACGAGGCAGAATTGGCTCTTTATTGGACTAAGGTATCTTGGGTATCCACCCACTGATCTGACAGAAAATTGTTCCATCACTATTAACCTGAATGTGGCTGTTGGAAACCACTACAGCACTACATAGCAGTTACATGGGTTGACTGTGGTTAGACAGTCCTGGTGCAATTTCCTGTGTGCCATTTATTAGCTTTGTGACCCTGTGCAATAGACACCTGGGAAACTCACTCTCCTTCTTTATGAAATGAAGGTAATTCAAGAGCCTGGTACTGAGTAAGCACTCAGCAAATGTTATCTACTGCGATACAAATCTTAAGTGTTCTGACCAGTGATGTAATTTGGGTGTACTTTAACAAAGAGTCGGACACGACTGAGCGACTGAACTGAACTGAACTAACAGTGTTATGCTTCTACTGAGTTCTTTTTTTTAATCCTATTCATGGGCTTCGACTGGACTATCCATGAGAATTATTATTTGTTCCTGAGAGATGTGTGTGCATAGCCTTTGCTCACAGAAGATACGTAGTATGAACCATCAAGAACTGTTCAGGCTTGGATTGCTGTTGGCTCCTGTTGGAAGAAAGATGGTAAAAAGGAACTAGGCTCAATTATTTCTACTACATATATTGTTATTTAACTTTAAAAACCCACCCTGTGAAATGTGCTGCTGACTACTGTGATTGCCTTGTACAGGCCACATGGATCAGGTCACCACTGCAGGAAGTAGGTGTGAGAATGTTCCAGAAAGAAAAAGGGTATGGGGAGTGCTGTGCTGGCATAGGAAGTACGGTTGACCTTGGAGTGGGGAACAGAACAGTGACCTCCTCTCTCTGATGTCAAGGTGAGAGCTGGAGATCTGGACTCTAGGTAGGGAGCATACGGCCAAACATCATCCAGTTGGTGGATAATCTTTCCCACATGTGGTATCAGGTAGGGACATCCAATAAGTGGCTCCCTCCTGAGGGGCGTAGGTGACATTCTTTTGGAGAGGTAATATCTGGTATCCATTTAGTTTTCCTTTCTGGCCTGGTAATTATCATCTGTTATTCCCAAGATTCTGATAAAGTTCTATTAAGCACACATACAGAGAAGATATTGCATCCATTAAAAAAAAAGATACTATGAAAAAAGCATCTTTGGAGACTAAGAAAGAGTACTTAGAAATTTTAAATGACTGCCTAAAATGAAAAAGTTCAATAGAAGATAAAGTCAGGAAAATGTTCCAGAATGCAGAACAAAAAAGGAAAGACATGGAAAATATGAGAAAAAATTTAAAAAAAAAAAGAAAAGAAAATGACCCAGGAGGTCTTAAATCCAACTAACAGGACATATAGGAAGGGAACAGGGAAAATAGATGAGAGAAAATTTGCAAAGAAATAAAACTGGTTTCTTGGAGGAGGGGGCATATGAGTCTTCAGGTTGAAAAGGCCCAACCACCAGGTGCCCAGTAAAACAGGTGGGGGAAAATACACACTTTGGGGGTCATCATTGTAATATTTCAAAACACTAACGATGACCCTATACGTGAGACAGCAAAAGAGACACAGATGTAAAGAATTTTGGATTCTGTGGGAGAAGGTGAGGGTGGGATGATTTGAGAGATAGCATTGAAACATGTATATTATCATATGTGAAACAGATCACCAGTCCAGGTTTGATGCATGAGACAGGGTGCTCAGGGACGGTGCACTAGGATGAGCCTGAGGGATGGGATGGGGAGGGAGGTGGGAGGGGGGTTCAGGATGGGGGACACATGTACACCCATGGCTGATTCATGTCAATATATGGCAAAAACCACTACAGTATTGTAAAGTAATTAGCCTCCAATTAAAATAAATAAATTTACAAGAAAAGATCAAAAGACAATTATAAGCAATTATATGCCAAAAAATAGCTTAACGTAGAAGAAATGAATAAATTCCCAGAAACGTATAACCTACCAAGATTAGATCTTGAAGAAATAGAAATTCTGAACAGATCTGTAACTACTGAGAAGACTGAATCAGTAGTCAAAAACCTCCCAACAAAGAAAACATAGAACATGGCTCCAATGATGATTTCTACCAATATTTAAAAAACAAGTCAATATATCTCAAACAGTTCCAAACACCAGAAGAAGCAGCACATCCAAATTATCAAAAACAAAACAAAATCAAAGGGAACAAATGTTGTTGGAGAAATTGGAACTCATGCACACTGCTGATGGGAATGCAAAATGGTATAGCTGCTATGGGAAACAGTAAGGACAGTCCTCAAAATTTTCAAAATAGAATTATTATATGATCCGCCAATCTCATTACTGGATATTTATCCAAAGAATTTCAGTCAACGTCTTGAATAAATATTGGCACTCCAGCGTTCACTGTAGCACTATTCACAATAGCCAAGATATGGAAACAACCTAAATGTCCATTGACAGATAAGCCAATAAAGAAAATGTTGCATATACATACAGTGAATACTATTCAACCTTAAAAAAGTAAATCTGAAATATGTGACAGCATGGATGAACCTTGAGAACATTATTCTAAGTGAAATAAGCTATCACAGAAAAACAAATATTGCACAATTCTACTTATTTGAGTATCAGAAATACTTGAATAAAAAACAAAGAGTGGAATGATAGTTTTCAGGGACTGGTGGGATGGGGGTAAACAGAATTATTAATCAATGGGCATAAAAGTTTCAGTCAAGTAAGAGAAATAAGCTCTAGAGATGTGGTTATACAACACTGTACTTACAGTGTATAATACAATAATATATACTTCAAAATTTATCAAGAGGGTTGATCTCATGTTGTGTTGTTACCACATAGATACACACACAAAGTAAAACAGAGGCTATGCATACTCTGGAGCCCAGAAATCCCACTTCTAAGTATGTTTCCTAGTGAATTTTCCATGTATATGAAGAGTCATATACAAGAATGCTTACTGCAACATTATTTATAGTAGTAAAAACCTATAAACAACCTGAATGTCTGTGGAATGCTGTGTGGCAATTCATATGAATAAACTAGAGCATTTGTATTAGTATGTATAGATTCTAAAATTAATGTTAAAGAATATTTTTGTAATGTTTTGGATAAAAGTGTTTTCAAAAAAAAAAGTATGAAGGGAAAAAACATAAGCTTCCAGAGTTAGGGAAAACAAGTCGTCAACAAAAATTGAGAACCCGACTTCCAATTAGCAACACTACATGCTAAAAGCAGTACTTAAAAAATTCAGAGGCAAACTGTTTTTTAATATAGAATTCTAAAGACAAACTATCATTCAAATATTAAGGTAAAATAACGCTACATTTTAAGATATGCCAAGACCACAAAATTTACCTTCTTAGGAAGTTACTTGAGAGTGTCTTCCAAGAAAATATGTGATGTATCAGTCAGGATTGTTGAGTGCAAGTGACAGAAGCTGCCTCTAGTTAACTTAAGCAGAAGAGGGACTTATTGCCAGGTCATTTTGTAGCTCACAGAAGTCTGGAGAATCGGGCAGAAGCCACAGCTAAGGCCACACTGTGGGGACAACTGGATCTAAATGCTATGGGCACTGCAAGCCCCGCTGCTCTGACCCCTGGACATCATCCTATCATCACACGCCACTGAAGCCAAACTCTAATCATCTGTCTGTTCTCATTTATTTGTGGTCAGCTTTAGGATTGTGTTAATCATGTTCTTCAGTCCATGGCATATTATTTTCATCAGTCCATTCAAGGCCCCACTTCTGCTTGATTTCATTATAGCATTATTTTTCCCTGTCAGTTCCCACCCCTTCCCCCACTCTCCTGCCCAGCTCAGTGACTCTAATGTATGTCATGTATACACACTTCCAATTCACCTTCCATAGATCTACTTACATATGTGCACATCCATGATGTTAGTTTTATACAAATGGTAAATTTGCACTATAAACCTCATTCTCTTTTTTATCTTTACCACTCAACACTAAGTTTTAGAGACTTACGTGGCTACATGTAAATTCAACTATTTTCTTTTTATTGTTTATTCCATCCTATGAATATATCACAGTTTGCTTATCCAGTCCCATGGTGATGGTCACCTGGATTGCTTTCAATTCTTCACTATCATAAACAATGCTGGTTTCCTCAATGGCTTGGTGGTAAAGGGTCCTCCTGCAATGCAGGAGACACAAGAGATGTCGTTCGATCCCTGGGTCAGGAAGATCCCCTGGAGAAGGAAATGGCAACCCACTCCAGTATTTCTGCCTGGGAAATCCCATGGACAGAGAAGCCTGGCAAACTACAGTCCATGGGTTGCAAGGAATTGGACATGACTGAGTGACTAAGCAAGCAAGTGAGCATAAACAATGCTGCAATAAACCACCTCAACTATATTTCCCTAATGACCTGTGTTAAGTATTCTCTGGAATATACACCCAGGAGTGCAACTGCTGGGTTGTAGGGTACACATATACTCTACAGGAGATACTGCCAAACTATCCTCTGGAACACCTGTACCATTTTACACTCCACCCACAGTTTCCTTTTCCTCTTATCATCAGTGCTTTGATGATATCTGACTTTCTCCATGTTGCCATTCTTGTAGTGATTTCTCAATGTTATTTTAATTTTCATTTCTCTATTTGCAGAGTTGAAAATCTCTTAATGTATTCAAGTTTCCCCTTGTGTTAATTCAAGTTTTTCCTTCTGTTAATTACTCATTTCCTTTTCCCATTTTCCTCTTGGATTTACTATCTTCCTTTTCTAGTTATTAATCTTTTGTCAGTTTTACATATTGCAAGCATATTCTCCTAATATGTCATCCACTTGTTAATATTATATATTCCTGTCTCCTTTGTGTTGTTCACACTGGATTCAAAGCTATGAATAGAATATTCGGTCCTTGCTGCCTGGTGGGCAGGGAAAGGAAGTATAACTACCTTTGGTTTCCATAGAGGAAGTGGAGGTCTGTCTCTCATTGAGACTCACACGAAGAGGAATCCCTCCAAACAGGATGAAGATTTAAATACTAGGCAGCCAATAGAGTTCACTCCTTTGGTTATCCAGCATGTATCTTTCATCTCAGATTTACTCTAAAAATATGCTTTCACAATATAGTGCCTCATATAAGAAAAAATGCACATTCCTTCTCTAAAGGGAGACAGCAACAACATAAGTTATAATGCTTTCATGTGCAAGCAATATAAAACCCAACTCAAACTGGCTTAAATAATAAATGCAATTTATTGGCTCACTTAACTGACAAGTCCATAGGCAGGGAAGACTTCAGGCCCGGTATGATCAGGAATATGGATCCATTTCTCTGTAATTCTCTTGGCACTGCCTTCTCCATTTGTCAGCTCCATTCTCAGGTAAGCCTTCCACATGCTCAAAAGGTGGCTAACAGCAATCAGACTACATACTTCTTTGCTCATGTCCAAGGGAAGACAGCTATGTCTTCCCTCAAAATCTGAACAAAAAGCTTCAGTGATTGGATCATCTCTGAACCAATCATCACTGTGATAACGTGGGAGATTACTCAGATTGGTTTATATCATAAAGCTCTATACCTAGAGCTGGCAATGGGGTCAATTCCACTCAAACTGCACAGCTGTTAATACAATGGGGGAGGAGAGGAATGGATGGTGGAGAACAACTACAAAGGCCACTACAAAGGAGTAAACTAACAAAGAGGAAGATATAAGGTCCAGGAAAGATTGGGTCCAACCCAGAAGAGTAATGAAGGGACGTCCCAGGATGACAGTTGTGCTGCAGGCCTACAGAGCAACCAGTCCAAATTGGAGCAGGAAGACGGAGGGCTCCAGGAGGAAGGTATCTGGGGAAAAAGGGGATTCAAATGATTTTACACTTTCCTTAAGAATTTGGAACAACTTAAGAAGGAGATAAAGTCAGACAACGCAAGGAAAAAAGAAAGGCAATTAGAAACTCCAGGAAAAAACAAAAACTGTATAAGAAAAGAAATGTAATCCTAGGACACTGGAGCATTAGGAACAACATTTACATAATCATAACAACATAAACACTTTATTGACTTTAAACCTTTTAGAATGACCTGTTAGCAAAGTATGGATGATTTAATTTTGGTTATCGAACAGAATATAAATATTATTAATCTTGTTAATATAAAAATATAAATGAGAGAAGTTGAGAGATTGAAAGAGGGAATATAAATCTACTATTTAAATGTACAAAGGTAAGAAATAGAGGACATATAATTAATGACATGTCTTATATTGGGGGCATGGGAGGAGAGCAGTTGGTGGTATTAATAGCAGGAAATAACAGATAATGTCTAAAAGTGGTAAGTTGATAAATAGAAAAAAAATGTATATTATTCAAAGATATGAAGATTATTATCAGAAAAGTAAAAAATAAACAGTTATAAGTAGACTAGTAGATTTCTAGGACAAGATGGCAGACTTACCACATGTTTATCTCCATTCCCACCTGAAACCTTGCTAAAATAATAGTAAAGGAATAAAAAAAAAAGTATAAAAACACAATGATGAAGAGAATGTCCGTCAGGAGCAGGTCCATCAGCAAAAGAGATTCCAAATGTCTGGAAGATAGGAAGAAAATGGAGGATTGATGATTGATGAAGCATGGTAGAGGAAGCCACAGCCTGGAGTATGCATGGAGGTGATGCCACTGAGGAGTTGATCTTTCTGTGTAGTAGCCTGGAGTGTCTTGGGTCTTAACAAAGCCAGGTATGATATAGAGTATGAGTGAGATGTTGGTCTGAAAACGGTGATAAATTGGGAAGCTGTATACTGAACTGTTAACCCAACCCTCTGTGTACAATTCACAGTAGCCAGGCATCTACCCATTAGGCAAAACCAGACATTTCTTCTCTAAGGCAACTGAACAAGCTCAGAGAAAGATCTTTACGTTTTGGTGCAGCATAGTAGTCAGCTATTTTCCAATCATTCTAAAGGTAAGCCACCAGTCACCTAGCCCTGTACCCCACACACAGAGCTTTGAATCCAATTTTATTGCTGTGTTCTTAAATATGAGCAAACCACTATACATTACCAGGGATCTGAGAAAAGATTACAAATTGAAAGAGACCACAATAAGCAAATGGGGAAAAACAAATCCCAAAGGAAATAAATATTTCAAAGAACACAATGATATATAAAAATACCTCTATTACTCCAAGAGAGATTCAAGATAATAGTAAATCCATTAAACAAGTACAGGATGATATAAGGAAAGATAACATGAATGGATATTTGGAAATTGTAAAATATGATTGGTAAAATGAAGAGAAATGCAGGGCTTTCCTGGTGGTCCAGTGGTTAAGAATCTGCCTGCCAATGCAGGGGTCACAGATTCCATCCCTAGTCCGGGAAGACGCCACATGCTGCGTGGCAACCAAGCCTGTGCGCCAAAATTGCCAAGCCTGTGCTCTAGACCCGGTGAACCACAACTACTGAACCCATGTGCCTAGAGAAGCCTGTGCATCACAACTAGAGAGCAGCCCCCACCTACAACAACTAGAGGAAGCCCACGTGGGACAACAAAGACCCAATGCAAGAAGGAAGAAAGAGAGAAAGAAAAGAAGGAAGGAAGAAGAAGGGAAGAAAAGACATGCAAGAGAAGAGTTGGAAAATAAAGTTAAATCTTCTTCCAGAAAGTAAACAAAAACAAAGGGAGAGAGAAAACTAGGAAGGGGAGAGGGAAGGAGGTAGGAGGTGTGGCAGCAGTAGAAGGAACAGATAAAAATACAAAAGATCAATTCAGAAAGTCTAACATTCCACTTTAATGAGTTCCAGGAGAGAACAACAACAAAAACAGAAAAGAGAAACGTATCAAAGAACTTTATCAAAGAATATGAGAATTTTCCAGAATTAAAGAATTTCAAAATGAAGAGGTCTATCCAATGACCAATGCAATGAATGACAAATCCCCAAACTTAAACACATAATTAGGAAATTTAAAAACACCACACACACAGTTTTCAAAAACTTACTATTTAAAGAGGGGAGTGAATGGAGTAGAAGTACTTTTCCCTATTCCTCTCCCTAAGTACAGCTAAAATCCTGGGACATTATATATAAACATAAGACTGAGAAGTGGAGAGAAGGCAAACCTGCTGAGGGCCTCAGTAGCAGAGGAGCAACGTGGTAGTGATTTCTTTCAGTTCCCTTTTTACCTCACATATCCTAGACTTGGTGCTGGATAAGATGGTAATTAGATAATAACCATTCTACTCCAGCCAAACACCACAGGAAAAACTGTAGTCCCACCAGCAAAGGCCAAGTGGGGAGCTTAGACTTCTACCTTTGCTGGCTATAAAGAGTAACTCTTCCCCTCCTCACTGGGGTAGTGTTTGGGAAGGCTGAGTGGGGAGCCAGAACTTCCACCCTCATCTAAGAGTAATGAGGAAACGCTCTCTCGGGGGTATGAACAGACACTGAGTGGGGATACTGGACTTCCATGTCCAACTGATAGTAACAAGTCAGTGTCTCCTCTTTCACTGCTGGAACAGTGTCTGAGGAGGCAAGGTAAAACAAGATATTTAAGTAATCCTCATATTTAACCCAATACCCCAAATCCCCAGGTTTCAACTGAAAATCACTCATCATACCAAGAACCAAGAAAACCTCAATTTGAATGAGAAGACACTCAATAGACTCAACACCATGATGACAGAGATGTTAAAAATCATCTGACAAGGGTTTTTACGGAGCCCCATCATAAAAATGCTTTAATGGACAATAAGGAATATGCTTAAAACAAGTGAAAAAATACAAATTGTCAGTAAAGAAATAGAATATATAAAGAAGAATCAAATGGAAATTATAGAACTGAAAAATACAATAACCCAAACAAAATGGATGGATGGATGGCAAAAAAGGAGGGGACAGAGGAGAGAATCAGTTAACTGGAATACAGAACAACAGAAATTACCCAGTCTAGAAAAAGAGAGAAAATAGACTAGGAAAAAAGTGAACAGAGCTCAGGGACCTGTGACACTATAAGAAAAAAATCTAACATTCATGTCTTTGAGGTCCCAGAAAGACAGAACAAATAAATGAGTTAATATTTACATAAGAGCAATGAAACTTCAAAGTTCTGTGGGAAAATGGTTTTGAATCTCAAACTTTAGGGGACATCCCTGGCGATCCAGTGGTTAAGACTCTGTGCTTTCACTGCAGGGAGCATGAGTTCAATCCCTGGTCAGGGAACTAATATCCTAATATCCTGCAAATGCCTCAAGGTACAGCCACAAAACCACAATCAAGCAAGCAAACAAAAAAAGCCCACAAGAAATGAAACTTTGTATCCAAGCATAAGAATGGAATACAGTATCCAGGAAGTCTATCTCCTATACAACCTTTCTGAGAAGTTACTTGAGGATGTATACCATCAAAACAATGGGAACCACCAAATAGTCATATAACCAAGGAAAGCTGCAAAGGAAAGTTCCAAAATGACAGTCATGCATCAGGCCTGGAGAACAACTAGTCCAGATTTGAGAAAGGGATGGAGGGTTCCAAGAGGGTCTTTTTTGTTTGGGGGGCGGTAGACTTGATGTACCTAATGCAATAGAGATTTTTGAAAAGAAAAAATAGAAAATATGAAAAAGTAAAATAGTAAAAGAGAAACAGAATTAGAAACTTCCAAAAAAACGAAAAATTGCTACAAGGAAAAAATTATAAAAGTACATCGATTGGCTCTGCAATGAACAATATTTACAGTCATGTTAATAATAACTGTTTATTGCTTTTAAACTTCTAGGATCAAACTAAAGACAACACACACAGAAAAAGCCTTAATCTGATTACAGAATAGAATTCAATGTTACCAACTTTGATATATAAAAGACCAGATGATAGAAGTTGAGAGGTTGAACAGTGGGGAAGAAGGCAAATAGGAAAGGTATTCTTATCTAACAAAGTTCTGGTTCAGAAAAATGGTCTCTCACTCACGGAACAAGGAATCACAGTGTTGCTTAAATTCAGAAAAGTCATCTAATAGAGAAACTAAATCATATTAAAAACAGGAAGGACAAGAGTCGAACTTGGTGTAAATTATCTAAATCCTCATCTGTCATAGCAGGACATAAAAGACACATCATATGGCTTATTTAGAAGTGGGGATAACAATCAGAAGAAATAATGAAAAGTGGATGCTAATAACAAGATGGTAGATGTCCAACTCTTTGTGACCCCATGGACTATACAGCCCATGGAATTCTCCAAGCCAGAATACTGCAGTGGGTAGCCATTCCCTTCTCCAGATCTTCCCAACCCAGGGCTCAAACCCGGGGCTCCCACATTGCAGGTGGATTCTCTACCAGCTGAGCCACAAGGAAAGATCAAGAATACTGGAGTGGGTAGCCTATCCCTTCTCCAGGGTATCTTCCTGACCCAGGAATTGAACCGAGGTCTCCTGCATTGCAGGCAGATTCTTTACCAACTGTGCTATCATGCAGGGAAACCCCTCAGAAAAGTTATTTAACAGAGAAACTAAATCATATTAGAAGCAGGAAGGACAAGAGTTGAACTTGGTGTAAACTATCTAAATCCTTATCTGTCATAGCAGGACATGAAAGACACATCACATGGAATACTATTTAGATATGGAAATAACAATCAGAAGAAATAACTAAAAGTGGATGCTAATAAGATGGTAGAGTAGGGATGGGGGCACATGTGTGTCAGTACTTTTTTGGTACTGGTTTATTCATTTGTTTTCTGAACATTGTGTATGCATTACTTCTATTTGAAAATGAACACATATTTAAAATTAATTTTTAAAAACAGAAAAAGGACATTCCTGCCCACCACTTACTCCCTCCCCCCAAATCCCCTTGTTCCTGGCAGACCTAATGGTAACAGAATATAAAAATCTTTGAGAAACCTTACAGTCTCCTTTCCTACCTCTCCCCTTAAACGTAGCTTTATTGCAGTCAAACTGGAATATTCATTAACCCAGACTTGCCATACTTGCTTGGAAATATTACTCCTTATCTCCATTAGTTGGAATCTTCCCTATTGTTCAAGGCTTAGCTCAAATTCCACCTCCTCCAAAGTCTTCCTTAGTCCACTGGCAGAACTTTCTCCCTTCTCACTAACTCCTGAGTATTCATTCATGCCTCTATGACACATGCATGTTCTCTACTCATATGTTATTTATGTCAATGTTTCATGCCCCCAACCATCCTTCATACCAGCTATTAGAGTCATCTTCCTAAAATACCGATCTGTCACTTCTCTGCTTCAAACCCTTCTTCGGTTTCCTATTGCCCATAGAATGAAAGCTAAGTGTGATTGCCTGGCTTCCACTTCTTCCACTGGTCCCCCCAAAACCCATGTGCTTTCACACTATGTATCTTTCTTAAGCAATTCTTCCGTTGGCAATATTCTTTCCTCCTTTTCTACATGGTAAACAGAAATTCTTCCTTCAAGTGCCCCCTTCTCTATTAAGGCTCTCCTGAAAATACCCTCCATCCCACCCCACCCCAGGAAGAACCACCTAATGGTCACATTCTCTACTCTGCCTCATCTTCACTTGTCAGTTCTTTTGTCACAGTTGATGCACATATCTGCTTAATTATCTGAGCCCTCAGGTAAACTAAATTCCTGGAGTATAGGGAATATATTTTATCTCCAGAACCAAGCACAGGGCTTGACATGCTGCAGGAGCTCAATATATGCTTGCTGAATGAATGGATGGCAAAGTGATGACTAAGTGAATACTGGAAAGAACTAATGAGCAAATGCTTATACTATTGCATGAATGATAAGTGAATGAATGAGTTATCCAGAAGTAATGAATAAATGAATGACTGGATGAGGAAAAGCAGCCAATGAGTAAGTGAATGAAAAGTTCCTGTGCCAGTGAGGGTGTGAGAGAAGAATGAATTTCCACCTGTGTCTTGGTTCAAACCTACCTGTAAGATCTTCTGCCCTATTCTCCACCCATCTAAAGTACACACCAGTGTTAACCTTTTTTAGATTATAAGGAACAGACACACTCAGCTTAGTGATGGAGATTTATTGAAGCATTCACAGGGAAATAAGGAAGACAAAAACAGCTACACAGGCAGCCTCACAGAACAGAAACTTGAAAATGGTTTATGATCCAAAGCAGCGCTAGAGCCTGGCTTATCTTGTCACCCCCTCAGCTGCAGGCATCTGTTGCTCCCTTCTCTAGTGCTTCTCAAAATGGTGACTCAACTTCTTTCTGGCAGTGTTTATACTCCTCCTACTGCTACTGACTACCTTCTCTCTGCTCCCCTCCATGCCAGCCAGTGGCCTTCAGGGCACAGCTTCTGGGCCTCCTGGCTCCTGCAGCTTCCTGGCTTCTGGGGCTTCAGCTCCAATTAATCGGGGGCTTCTCTGTGCTGTAATTTCTGCTTGCCTGGTCTATCCTGCCTCTTTGATTCTTGCTGCCTCACTGCCACAAGGTTGCAGCTACCTTGGGGCTCTTGCAGTCTCATTTCTTCTGCTGCCTCATGGATCTTGTCTGTTCAAGCCTTCTGCTGCTTTGTGGATTTCACAGATTCAGGGTTTTGTCTCATGGTTTCTGTTCCTCTAGGCTACTGCTACATCGTGGCTCCTATTGCTTCATGGCTTCTGTGTCCTTTTGGCCCATTGTCTTGCTGCTTCATGGCTTCTGCTACCTGTGGCCCCACATTCTCACATGCCTCATGGTTTTTGCAGCTTTCTCCTTGTTTTTGCTATTCAGTTTCTGACATTCTTCATCCAACACCACGTCTGCCTTGCTAAATTCTAATTGTTCATTTCTTCTGAATGCCTCACTTTCAGCCTCCCTGAAAAAGGATCTGACTGTTTCATACATTTGCCATCTCATACAGGCCATGGCTAGGAGGTAGAGTTCTTACATCAGTCTACCTAATAGGCCATCATCCAGCTTAGAGACTGGCTGTCCATGAGTAAGATACTATCCCAACTTTGTCATCTGTGGCCAGGATTGTGAGGTCACATGGTACAGAGCATGGCAACTCATGCTTAAGAAACCCCTTAAAAGGGACTGTGGGCATGGCAGGTCTGCTGAGGGCTTCCAAAAGGGAGCAGTGTAACTGGCAAGCTTCTTGTTCGCCTGTCCAGTACCAGTGACTTTCAAAGGCCAACCTTCTCCTTGGCCTTTTCTGCCTGTTCTGATCTGCAATGGGAGAAATCAAGGCTCTAGGGGCAATGTGGAAAGGGAACTCAGGTTCCAGTTCTGGCTCCTACATTTCCTAGTAGTGGGGCCTTAGGCAAGTTTCTTCCCCCTGAGAGCCTCAGGAGGGGACTGGACGAAGTCTGTAGGTTCCCTTACAGGTCTGGTGTTTGAGTATCTCCCTTTAGGTTACTGTATAAGGGACGTAAGTCTTATCTGGGGAAGCCCTCAAAAACATCTGAGGTAGGGAAGAGGGAGTCAAGAGTCCCACCTTGGAAGGGCACAGGAGGTGCTTAGCCAAGATTTATTGAACTCAATGAATGAATCAATGGCTGGGGAGGAGGGGGAGACCACACAGCACACACAGAATGCTTACTTAACTTGAGGAATTTCAACTGCTGAGGAGGCTGGAGGGAGATTCTGATTCAGATAGATGATGAAAGAGAATGATTGGGACAGAGTAGGAATCTTGGCTATTAACAAGCATCCATTCTATCCTCCCAGTCACACTTCACATCCAATAATCAGTCACCAAGTCTGCTTCACCTCTTCCTTTAATGGCTCACACCTTATCATCTCCAATCCAGTCCCACTGCCCTTGCCCTTCAGTAGACTAGTATTTTCAATAGTTCCCTAACTAATATGTCTCCACTTTCTCCTTCACACATGCATTCATTCATTCAAAAACTATTTTTTGGATGTCTATTTGGGGTCAGGCACTGTGCTTTTTGCTGGGTGTATACTAGTAGCAAGATAGCCCCACCCCCACGGGGCTTATAGCTTATTTGGAGAGACAAAACAGGCAAATATAAAAGTGTTGAGAATTGAACTGGGAAACTAAGGAAGCATATAGTTTGAGCATCTAACCTAATCTGCTTTCACACTGGCTAGCCAGAAAGGGGCTTGTTTTTTATCTAGTCTCCTCTGCTGTCTCCAACCCACAGTTCCCAAACCTGGCTGCACCCTAGTTACATCCTCTCATTTATAAGCTCTCCAGATCCTGAGGCCCCTACCCAGTTATGGAAACTGAATTTTTAGGTGGTGGTGGTGGTAGGGGGATGTCATCCAGGATGCAACATGTGTTTCTGGTATACAGCCAGTGAGGGAACCAAACTGTTCTATGAGGTAAGTCTGTTCTATAGCCAGGCTCTTACGACTCTCTTCAAATCTGGCTCCTGACTACCTCTCCAGCTTCACTTCTTGCTACTTTTCCCCAGCCCAGAAAACCTTATGGCTCAGTATTTCTGAACTGGTGGGCTGTTTCTTGACCACAGGTCTTGTGCATACTGTTCCCACTACCTGGAAATCCCTTCCAACTCAACTGGCCAATTTCTACCAGTCCTTTGAGACTCAGCTCAGGTTTCACCCTAGACTAGAGGATGTCTCCCCTGAACCTCTACCTAAGCCAGATGCCCTTCCTATATCCATGCTCCTGTCACAGCGCTGATCACATTGGTTTATGAATTGCCTCCCCAACTAGACACTGAACTCCTCAAGGACAGGATAAAGATTTGGTTCATGTTTGTGTCCCCAGACTAAGGCTACTAGGTCCAGAACATAAGGGAGTCAAACTAGTGTCCCCCAACTAGCCCTAGGGATTTCACTCAGGTCCAGCTGGCTCTTAGAAACACACCAGCGTCCGCTCTCTTCTGGGCACAGCCTGCACTGAGCATGTGTTGCCTTGTGATGATAGGAGGCACTGTGACACAAGAGAAAGCACTGGGCAAACAGAGGAGATCCTAGTTGAAGTCTCGACTCTGCAATGGAACCACTGGGATCTCAAGACAAGTCATCTCACCTCTCTGAGCCTCAGGATTTAAATCCTTTGTAGCACTTTTGTTCCTATGTACCAGGGCCTTAGCCTGAGGCAATTACCCAGATTATCATCCACACCTACTGAATTAGATTTCCAGGCGTGGGACCAGAGCAAGGAGCTCCACATCCTTTGGACATGGGAGTGCAGCAAGGAACTGCTGCTTTTCATTATAAGCCCTTCTGTATTATTTTATGTTCTAACTGGTATATATATTGCTTTGATTCTCAAAAAGGAAAAAGAGGGAGTTCACTGGTGGCCTAGTGGTCAGGATTCTGGGCTTTCACTACCACGGCCCAGGTTCAATCCCTGGTTGGGGAACTGAGATCCTGCAAGCCACACAGTGCAGACAGAAAAAAAGAAAAAGAAAAAGCTTCACAGGTGATTCCAGTGAACAGCCAAGGTTGATAACCACCCTCACAATGAGAAAACACAAGACTGAATTGGAGGGCCTGGGTTCAAACCTTCACTGCTACCTGGTAGCTGGGTTACTTCACCTTCCTGGGCCTCAGTCTCCTCATCTGTAAAGTGGGAAGAATAGCAATTACTACCTTTAAAAGCCTGTGATGACCTAGATGTCAGCCAAATTGCTTCAGATATATTTCATCTTCCTTACATGGCTGCAAGGTAGGTGTATATTACCTCCTTTCCTTTGTGAGGAAACCAAGGCTCAGGGAGGTGAACTAACGGGCTCAAGTTTGTACAGCTAGGATTTGAATCAGGGTGACTCCCAAATTGTGCTTTTCCACATATGCCAGCATTTCCCAAATTATGGCACACACACCACAAGTGGTATGTGACTTCTTTGGTTGAACACAGATAAATTTATTTTGTCTTGATAGTTGTCCCTTTTCATATGTACTAGAAAATACATACTTAGCACATCAAACCCATTGTTTCACGGTTATCGCTACTTAGGATGAAACTAAAGTAGATAACAATATTAGACCTAAGACAACCTCAAGAAAAATACTGGGTAAGTAGTACAGGAGGGCAATTTGGCAGTATCTATTAAAAACAAAAGTATAAATAGCCTATGACTCTGCAATTCAATTTCTAGGAATCTACCCTAGGTAAGTTTTCACACACACACAAATGCTCCTGCTTAGCATCCTATAAAAGCAAAAACAGAAAACAGTCTATCACATGAGAAATGGGTAAATAAAATGTGGTAGAGTCACATAATGGCAATCTACCTAACAATTACAAAGGATGCACTGTTTCTACATTTAGCCACGTGCATAAATCTCAAAAATATAGCTAAGCAAAGAAAGACAACTGCAGAATGAGTCAATATATCATCTGCATTAAACACAATATATTCAATGAATTCACATGTAAAAGTCATAAAGTTAAGATGGATGTACAACAGCCATTACAGCAATTTAGATGGGACTGGAGAACGGTAGTTGAATGACTACTATTATTTGCAACAATCTAATTTCTTAAAAAGAAAATTCACTCATTACTTGGGTAATTACAATTGATCAAACTTTTAAAAAACAAAAATGTAGTATACAGATCAGGACAAGGTGATGGTCTGATGGTATATGTGAAGTAGCAAAGACTGATCTCATGGCAGCACACTGAGCTGCCTCTGCAACTAACAGTTATTTCCCAAAAGGAACATCACACACATTTAGCCAGGATGTGGCCCAGGCTACCTCTCCCCTACCTCCTCACAACCCAGGTTGAGATTTAGGCACTCAGTTATATGTGATTTAAGCTACAGGGTTCCTTAGGCCCTCCACTTACCAGGTAAACCCCATCAATGCCCTGGAACTTCTCCAATAACCAGAGCATTCACCATCTCCCAAATCTGGAGGCTCCTTCTGTCCTTAACAATTGGGATCAGAAACCCTCAGGCGTGAGGCATGTGAAGACTTGTATTCTGAGGTGTTGGCACCTACTGGGCTCTAAGCAAGGATAAGGCCTCCAGTGAGGAGTTTGACATCACTAAATCCTATGAGGTAGGTAAATACTGTTAGCCCCATTTTATAAATGAGGAAACTGAGGCACAGAAAGGTCAAATGACTTGCCCAGCATCAAACTAGAAAGTAATAAAAAACGGGACTAGAATTGTCCCCAGAGCCCAGGCTCTGCTCTTAGTACCCAACCAAATCCTACCAACTTAAGGTCCAGTTCAAAAGTGACCTCCGGAAAGCCTGGAGGTGATCATCCTCTTTTCAAATTCAAAGCACCTATACCTGATTCACCTAACCATGGGAACTCATGAACTAGCATCTTTCTAGTAGGAGGGTAGAGATCATGTCTGACTCAGTTCTGTATTCCTAGCATACAGTCTGACAAATAGGTGTTCAGTATGTGTCTGATTAACACACAAAATGAATGAAAACATGAATGAGGGCAGTTTCACGTAACTGCCTGAATCCTATGAGGTCCGGAATACTTCTGCCCAGCTCCGGGGTGCTGTCATACTAAGCTCTCTTGGAATCAAATTCAGCCTAGGCTCCTTCTAAAATGGGTCTCTATTATCTTTATTATTTTGCAAGCATACCCACATGCGCACATGCAGACATATATACATACACATACATACTCACACATAAGCAAAATGCAAGGGGGCCCAGAGGACCCATGATTATGGATGATGGGAGAAGGTCTGGAAGGGAGGGAAGGGGGATGGACAGATGGCCCTGTTCAGCTCAGTTCAGCTCAGCTCACCACCTCCTTCCAGAGGCCAGGATGCTCCCTGAAACTCAGGAATTTTTGCTCCAGAACTAACATCACCTCTGTTCCTCTTCGTGCTTGATAGCAGTGCCTAAATCCCATGATTACACCAAACAGGGACAGGAAGTAGGGGACGGTTGGGAACCAAATATCCAGAGATTGGGAGAGGGGCAGCTTAAGGATCCAGACTGGGTAGGAGGGCAGAACTACTGCTACTGCTCATTGGGGTTGGGGTTGGCATCTGGGTACTTGGTGAGGTCGAAGGTCAGGACTTTGCTGATCACACAGTCCCCTTGCTGAAGGAGGAGGGAGAAAAAGAAAAATAAAATTGTAAGGAGAGAATTAAGAGGGGTCTAGTGCCCTAGGACTGGGGAGCTTCAAACCCTCCTCCCTACATACCTGCCCAAAGCCCAGGCTCTGGTTCTCTGGGTGTGAGAAGATTTGCTCAGTCCCATGTGCCTTCTCTACCTGCCTATTTCTGTACTTTTGTCCTTTTCTCTGTCTGGGTGCCTCTGCCCTGCCTTTCTACCTGTCACCAAATCCAGTGGCCCTGCCCAGCTGGGCTGGTAAGCCTCCAGGACAGGGCTCCAACAAGGCTGTTCATGAACTGAGTCCCTATGCTCCCCCACCCCCCATGCCCCTCCACTGCAGCCTTCCCTTCCTGCCCTGGGGAGTCAGGCAGGGAGTGGGGGCTGGCTCCTGAGCCAGGCCTGCCCTACCTCAGGGTAGACTCCAATGAGGCTCTCAGCCTTGGTGTAGAACTCCTCCTTGAGAGAAATGACGATGGCCTGGAAGTTGCAAGTTGACTGCTCCTTGATGTAATTTGCCACCTGTGGGAGGGGCCACCAAGCATTTAGTAGGGCTGGCTGAAGCCCTAACACTCCCTGGCTTATACAGTCAGAACCAGAGGGAGGTGGGGTAGGGTAGCGGGTGGAGGGTTGGGGGAAGAGAGGCTGAGAGGAGGCTACTGACTAGTACAGTGTGGATGACCCTCGGCCCAGCCTCCCGGGCACAGAGAACAGGCGGCAGGAACGGCTAGGGCACACTCAGGAGTTGTTCCCTGAAACCCAGCCCCGACTTGGGGGCCTCCTTCCCGGGCCCCACTTTCCTTGCACCCACCTTGCCAATGTTGGTGTTATCCAGGGCAGCATCGATCTCATCCAGGACGAAGAAAGGGGCTGGCTTGTAGCTGGGAGGGAACCGGTAGGTAAGCTGATACTGATGGGAGCAGAGGTAGGGCATGACAGCCCTAGGGCCCATCACACAGGCTGGCACCCCCTTCTGTTTCTTCAGAGACTAAAAACCCCAGGTCTGAATGTTGCCTGAGTCCCTAAAGGCCAGTACACCAACCGAACTCTCCTTTGCATCCATCTCTGCGCTCCAGGATCCCGCAGAACCAAAAGACATGGTCCTCTCTGGAGTGTCCAGGTTGGTTGAGGAGATAAAGCTGTCCTAGGCTCTAGTCATACTGACCAAGCTACCTGGAGGTTGAACCCCACCTACCCACTCACACCATGTCTCCCTATCTCTGTGCATGTTGTACCCTCTGCCTTGGAATGCCTACTGGTCTCCCTGGCTAACTTCTACTTATCCTTCGCATTTCCTACTCAAGTGTCACCAGCCCTTGAAAGCCTTTCTTGGCCACCCACACCCTCCCAGACTGGGTTGGTGGCTCTCCTCTGTGCGTCCAACAGCACACACGCTCACCCAGTTATAATTTAGCTCACTGTTTACACATCTGGCTTCCACTAGACCATGAGCTCCTCGAGGACAGAAACCATGTCTGACTCATCTGTGTCCCTAATCCCCCAACAGGATGGTAAAGAGCAGCCATCAAGAAATGCTCACTGACTGACGCTGTACAATCAAGCACTAAGCTGTAGGGGGCAGTCAGATTCAAGGACTGTTGGCATTTAGGAAGGGGAGGTCAGGGTATGCCACAGTGGTTGAAGCAGGCTTCCTAGAGGAACAGGAGGAGGAGAATGCAATGTGAAGGGGTGGTAGGTGACGGCCAAGCTAGATTTGCATGAAAAGAAAGGGCTTATGAGCCAGCAACCATGTGAGCAAAAGCTTGGAGGTGGGACTGAATACATGCAGGGGAGGGCATGCAGAATGGATGAGGGTGGATTGGGAAGATAAGTCCAGGAAACCAAGGACAGATATGCTGCAGCAGGTAGGGAAACAGATGCAATCCAGAGTCCACCAGATCATCTTCACCTCTGCAGATCTATGCATATCCTTGGACCCCAGAGCCTCTGGTGGCCTCAGCACAGTCTCCACCAACTGCCCTGCAGGGGGCACAGCATTACCTGTGGATGGCAAAGAGCAGGGCCAGAGCTGCAACTGTTTTCTCCCCCCCTGACAAGTTGTCCATGGGTCGGAAGCGTTTGCCAGGAGCCACACAGTTGTAGTTTATGCCATCCAAGTAGGGCTCCTCAGGGTTCTCAGGGCCCAGGAATGCCTAGGGGGAAAGGAGATGAGTCAGGTCTAGATGGGAATGAGGACAGGAAGCCTAGAGGGAAGGTCAAATGAGGATGGGTAAGGGTCATTTGGGCAAGGGGCTCCAGCCTACCTGAGCACTGCTGTTACGGGACAGGGCCTTGTAGATCTCATCAATGTTGGTGGCCACCGATTCAAAACAGGCATTGAAGCGGTCAAAGCGTTCCTTCTTGATCTGTTCAAATGCCTGCTTGGCCTTCTTGGCTCGCTTTCGGGCTGCCTCAAATTCTACCACAAGAGAAAGACAGGTGACCTCTCAGTACCCAGGCTCTGCCAAGGCTGAGATCCATACTCTGGCAAAAACAAGTGACTATACACAGAGCAGGGACATCCCACAGGGAGAGGAATGCCTGGGGAGGGGCCCAGGAAGACAATTCCACAATCACCTGTGTCCAGTGGGCTGGTCACATGCTGTGTGACCTTAGGCAGGTCATTCTTTCTCTAAAGCTCAGCAGTTCTCTATTCTAAAGCAGATGTGATAATTCCCTACTACTTAGGGCTCTTGGGAGTTTTGAGTAAGAAAGCATGTAACAACAGGAGCTGTTGGTATGTACAATAGGCCCCTGCTATACCTCCAGACTCCTGCCTTCATCTTAGGCCCGAGTAAAAGAAGAAACTCTTACCGTCTGAGGTCTCTTGGAACTTGTCTCGGACACTTTCCAGCTTTTCCATGGCCTTCATGTTGGGGGCAGCAATACGCTGGAGCACACTCTGCTGCTCATTCAGCTTCTGCTGCAGCGTGTTCATCTCCTGCTTGATCTCCTCCTCAGCCTGGGCATCCTGCAAAGCCCAGGCCCAGCAGCATTAAGAAGGGCCAGGCCCCTACAGAGATACCTGATCCAGTGGGGGCCTGCTCCCATGCAGAAGGCAGGTTCTTTTTCCCAACCCTGCTGCTCTCATCAGATCCTGACCAAAGTAACCATTTCCCACTGTCCCTAGAAATTACAGGCTCACATCACTTTTCTCATCTGTAGCCCTTCCCCTTTGGACTGCAAGGAGACCAAACCAGTCAATGCTAAAGAAAATTAACTCTGAACATTCACTGGAAAGACTGATGCTGAAGCTGAGGCTGCCATACTTTGGCTACCTGATGCGAAGAGCTGACTTATTGGAAAAAATCCTGATGCTGGGAAAAATAGAAGGCAGGAGGAGAAGGGGATGACAGAGGACAAGGTGGCATCACTGACTCACTGGGTGTGAGTTTGAACAAGCTCCGGGAGACAGTGAAGGACAAGGAAGCCTGGTGTGCTGCAATCCGTGGGGACACAAAGGAATCGGACACAACCGAGCATCTGAACAACAATTATAAAGCCCTTCCCCCAGGCCCTGTCAGCCTCTCCATCTCTCAGCTGATGGTGCCCCTCTCTGGCTCTCAGCCAAGGTCATGAGCGAGCACCATCTCAGGGTGACCTACAGGCTCCCACACAGGCTCGTCTGGACTCCATTTACAGCTGTACAATGAATAAGACAATGCATATTTTCTGCTCAGATCACTACACCTGAGCAAATTCCACTTGAACTTGGTTTTAAGTCTTATGGATACTGCAATGCATATCTGGGCTTGTGCTTTTCTGTCACTTTTAGTCAATAAATATTACTAAATACCTTCCAACATCAGGCACTGGCCCTCTTATCGTGTGAGCCCGGGCTCCTGTACTCATAGAGCTCATGGAGTAACAGAGGAATGTATATAAGTAAACAATCTCATATAGTGAATAACCAAACAATCATAAACAGATGGTGATGGGTCAGCACACAAGTGCACTTACTCAGATACGGGCTAGGGAAGGCTTTCAGGAGTATTTTTTAGCTCAGGCCTATAGGATGAATGGTGAGAATGGAGAGAAAGAATAGTCTTCTATGCACATATCACATGCAAAGCCAGGGTTTATCCATGGTTCGTTCAAGGAAATCAAAGCAATTCAAAAGAGTAACCAACTTTAATGAACTTCACCAAACGGGAATTCCCTGGTGGTCCAGTAGTTAGGATTTGGTGTTTTCATTGCTGGAGCCTGGGTTCAATACCTGATCAGGGAATTAAGATTCTGCAAACCAAGCGGTGCAGGAAAAAAAAAAAAGTGCCAAATAAAGGGCAATTCAACATGGCAACAGTAGCAACTGTTGTGTGTGTGTGTGTGTGTGTGTGTGTGTGTGCGTGCATGTACACTAGACAGAGGCAAGGCTGGAGGCACATGAAGAAGCCCAATGATAAAAGTGTCTTTTATGCCTTGTAAGAAATTTGGGCTTTATCGTAGGTGAGGTGCCACCGAATGACTTCAAGCACAGGAAGGATGGATACACACACACACACACACATATTTTTGAAGAACAGCCTTTTTGAACATCCCTCTCTCTATATATTGCTATGGAGTGATTCATGGATTCAGCAGAAATAAAATATGAAAGGTACACAACAGAATGCTATCTTTTATCTAAGAGAGAGAATGTGAATATATTTGCATATAAGTATGTTTGTATTTTAAACATACAACAACAAAATGATAATCCAAAAACTGAAATGGTCACACATAGAGGGAGGTGAAGTTAGACAAGAAAAGAAAACTAAACTTCTCTTCACATACTTTGTATTATACTTCTGGATTTAGAATCAAATGAAGAATTTACATAATTATAAAACAAAATTAAGATGAATCAAAATGTGAAAGCCACTGGGTTTAAAAAAAAATATTAGGGGAACAAGATATTCACAAGATGCCAAAAAGTCACCCTAAAGATTCCTTATTACTTACAATGGTAAAAGTGTATGCTTAGTATTGAGAAATCTGGCAATAGATACCTTAACTGAGGCTCAAACTTAGCATCATGCATAGTAGGACACTGACACGTGCCTCCGGCAATATAAAGTACACAGTAGGCAATTTCCTGGTGGTCTAGTGATTAGGACTCAGCACTTTCACTGGCGTGGCCCAGGTTCAATCCCTGGTCAGGGAACTAAGATTCTGCAAATCACTCAGCACAGCCAGAGGCAGGGATGGGGCTGGGGGATAGTATGCAGTGAAATGTTCTTGCAAAAAAATTACTTAACACAAACGTATCAAGCCTCTAAAACAGTTCAAACTTCCAATTTATAGGAAATACAAGGTTAGGAAGAACAGATCATAGCATCCAGTCCCATCACTTCATGGCAAACAGATGGAGAAACAGTGGAAACAGTGGCTGATTTTTATTTTTCTGGGCTCCAAAATCACTGCAGATGGTGACTGCAGCCATGAAATTAAAAGATGTTTGCTCCCTGGAAGGAAAGTTATGACTAACCTAGAAAGAAAGTGGAGTCGCTCAGTCGTGTCCGACTCTTTGTGACCCCATGGACTGCAGCCCACCAGGCTCCTCCGTCCATGGGATTTTCCAGGCAAGAGTACTGGAGTGGGCTGCCATTTCCTTCTCTAGGGGATCTTCCTGATCCAGGGATCGAACCCGGGTCTCCCCGCATTGTAGACAGATGCTCTACCATCTGAGCCACCAGGGAAGTCCTAGATAGCATGTTAAAAAGCAGAGACATTACTTTGCCAACAAAAGTCTGTCTAGTCAAGGCTATGGTTTTTCCAGTAGTCATGTATGGATGTGAGAGTTGGACTATAAAAAAAGCTGAGTGCCAAAGAATTGATGCTTTTGAACTATGGTGTTGGAGAAGAAACTTGAGAGTTCCTTGGACTGCAAGGAGATCCAACCAGTCCATCCGAAAGGAAATCAGTCCTGAATATTCATTGGAAGGACTGATGTTGAATCTGAAACTCCAATACTTTGGCCACCTGATGGGAAGAACTGACTCACTGGCAAAGACCCTGATGCTGGGAAAGATTGAAGGCGGGAGGAGAACGGGACGACAGAGGATGTGATGGTTGGATGGCATCACTGACTCAATGAACGTGAGTTTGAGTAAACTCCAGGAGTTGGCCATGGACAGGGAGGCCTGGAGTGCTGCAGTCCATTGGGTCGCAAAGAGTTGGACACGACTGAGCGACTGAACTGAATTGAACTGAGAAAAAGAAGTCAGAGCTTTTCAGAGAAATGGCTAATTCCATATCTAGGGTGGAAAATGTAAAGGATGAGCCTGGATGGACACACCAGAAATCAAGGAATATATCAGAGAGTGCAAGAGTTGTGTCAAAATTATTCAGAAGCCAATTTGAATGAGTCCCCATGGGCCAAAGATGCCAACGACTTCATACAATAAGGATAATAATCATAAGAGTGCAACACGTCAAATGTTTAAATCTAAAAGTTCATAACAACATGAAAACAACTCGGTGGCCATATCTTGAGAATGCCAAAGAACCAACTCACTATAAACTGATAAAGAGAAAGAATCCAGCACATATATCCTGCCTTTCCTATACAAAATACCCCAGGGTAACCAAATAATTGAGGAGAGAAAATCTCTTTACAGTGTTCTAGCTAATAAAGAAATGATAGACTAAGATGACCATTTTGCAACCCTTGACAAATTATATAATGGGTCTAAGCAATAATCATCATGGCTGCAAGCTACACAAAAAGAGCCACTGACCAAATGTTATAAACCTCTTGATGGAAGTAACAACCTCATTTGAAGCAGTCTTGACCAAATAAACCCCAAAACTTGAATCTAATCAAACCTTTAGATTTGAGCTGTCCAATATACTGGCCATAAGCCACACATCACTACTGAACATGAAAAATGCAGCTAGCATGACTGAGGAACTGAAGTTTTTATTTTACTGAATGTTAGATAATTTAAATTTAAAAACTGACAATTCAGTTACTACTAAACTAAGTATATTTGGAACAACTTGGGTATGTGGTTCTCCGTTTTCAATTGTAAACTTTAGGATATCTAAATACAGATCAAGTATTTTTGAAGAAAATTTAGCATCCAAATGGAGATACGCTAGAAGTGTAAAACAGATAATGAATTTTGAAAACTCAGTACAGAGAGCTGGTCAAATATCTCATCAATAAATTTTATAATGTTTACCATTGAAACATTAATTCTTTTGGATATACTGGGTTAAACAGAATATAGTATTAAAATTAATTTCACTTTTTAAAAGTTACACGTGAGTCATACTACATCTGTATTTAACAGCACTGATCAACATCTAACTACCCACTTACAGGAACTACAGGGTCTAGCAGAACTCATTTTTTTGCTTTGTTCTGGGGCAATATTTTAAAAACCACAGGGCATAATCAACAGTATAGAACACAGAAAATCCTTCAGGAAAAGTATGCAAATTTCTTCAACAACAATAAATATTGTAGAGAAAAATAAAAATAGACAGGAGGAACTTTTGGATTAAATGAGACATCAACCAATCACTAAATCAATTATCTGTTTCTTTCATTTTATTTGACTCTCAATTCAAACAAGCAAAGAGTGTGTGTGTGTGTGTGTAACAATCCGGGAAATGTGAATACTGATCATAATATTAATATTAAGGAATTATATAATAATATATAACAATGTTAAGCTATTGGGTTTTTGGTATGATAATTCTAAATATTTTAAAGAATTTTCTCTTATAGAGATACATTCTGAAATATTTACAATACAAATGAAATGACATGGTGTCCAGAATTTACTTTTAAATATCCTGGGGGTGGGGAGGGCGGAGAGGATGGTGTGTGTGGGGGTGCACATGAAACAAGTTGGGCCATGAGTTGATAACTGCTGAAACCGGTGATGGCCATGAGGCAGCACGGTACTATTTTACTCATGCATATGAAGTTTTCTGTAATAAAAATCTAAAAATAAGATCAGCAAAAATCAACGTGAAGTGGCTCCCAATGGCCAAGAATGGGATAATACGAGTATCAGAAAGAAAAATGACTCCAAATAGACTGAAAAATACCAAAACACATTTAAGCACTTAAGTTCATAAAAAATATAAATTAGAAACCTTACTGGTCACCTTTAAACGTTATAAGGGCAACCAACTCTAAAAGCTGAGAAATAAAGGCAAGGAATTAAGTATTTATTCTACCTTTTCTATACTAACTGTATTTCAAAGGAACTAAACAGTTGATGTGAGAAAGTTCTTTTTAGAAATCCAATTAATAAACATAGGAGGAATGAAAAAAATCAGAAAATTACCATTTTGCAGCCCTTAATAGATATAGACAATGATCATTTGTTAATGACTGCTAAAACCTGCTGTGAAAGGCTGATAGGGAACTTGATAAAATTCCCTTATAAAATTGATGGGGCTAACAACACCTTAACCTGGTGATCATGATTGTTTTTTCTTTTTAAACTTTACGTTATGTAAATCTTGAAACATTCACAAAAATGCAGATAATGATGAAATGAACCATCACGTACCTATTATCAGCTTCAATAATTATCAACTCATGGCCAATACGCTGCCATCTACACCTAATTCCTTACTATATTCAATTATTTTCAGACATTTGATCCATAAATAATTTCAGTGTGTATTTATAAAACAGGGATTCTGAATCTCAGCACTAATATTTTGGGCCAGATGATTTGTTGTTGTGGGTAGTGCCCCTTGTACACTGTAGGATGTTTAGCAGCATCCCTGGTATCTATCCACTAGATACTGGTAGTAACCCTTGTTCTAGTTGTGACAAGTGGGTGTGAAAAGAGTATCTCCAGACATTACCAAATGTCCCCTGGGGAGGCAAAATCTACCCCACCCGCTGAGAACCACTGTTGTAAAACTAAGAATGTTTTTTACCACAATACCATTATCACCTAGAAATATTAACAGCAATTCCTGAACATCCATCATAAACTATCTGGACAGTTCAAATCATCCTGATCATGCTATGCGAAAACTTTTTTTACAGGTTTTTCAAAGCAGGTTCCAAATAAGGTGCCCACATTACACTTGGTTGCATGTCTCTTAATTCTCATTTAATCTATAAATTCCCCTGCCTCTCTTTTCTTTGCAGTAGATTCAAGGGAGGGTGACAAATTTTAACTGGTTGATTTGTCTCATAAGTTTATAAAAGTTCTCCCTTTTTGTTTATTTCTTTCTTCCCATTTATTTATGGAAGAGACCAGGCCTTTTGTCCTTTTGAGTTTCCCACAGTCTGGATTTAGCTAACTGTATCCCTGGGCTTTATTTAACATGTTCCTCTGGCATCAGTGTTTCATATAATTGGTGGATATAAAAGCTTAGTATTTCATAGGTAATGTCATGTATTCATCAAATCTTATCACTACAAAGACAGAACCGATATTCAGTATCTACTGATGTGATGCAAAAGGAAGTTTACAAGTACCCAGCAGCACCTATTCTTGCCAAAAATAAAAAATAAATCTGAACCCAATCAAACCATAGATTTACCAATCAGTTTATAGGAAACACAGGGATGGAAGAACATGATAAATAACACCATGGGACACTATCAGTCAAATTCAGAGAATAGAAAATTGTACAAGACCAATGACCCACTTTGTTTTTTTGGGCCCCAAAATTACTGCAGATGGTGACTGCAGCCATGAAATTAAAAAACGCTTACTCCTTGGAAGGAAAGTTATGACCAACCTAGACGGCATATTGCAAAGCAGAGACATTACTTTGTCCACAAAGGTTCGTCTAGTCAAGGCTATGGTTTTTCCGGTAGTCATGTATGGATGTGAAAGTTGGACTATAAAGAAAGCTGAGCGCCAAAGAACTGATGCTTTTGAACTGTGGTGTTGGAGAAGACTCTTGAGAGTCCCTTGGACTGCAAGGAGATCCAACCAGTCCATCCTAAAGGAGATCAGTCCTGGGTGTTCATTGGTAGGACTGATGTTGACGCTGAAATTCCAATACTTTGGCCACCTGATGCGAAGAGCTGACTCATTTGAAAAGACCCTGATGCTGGGAAAGATTGAGGGCAGGAGGAGAAGGGCACAACAGAGGATGACATGGTTAGATGGCATCACTGACTCAATGGACATGGGTTTGGGTAGACTCCAGCAGCTGGTGATGGATAGGGAGGCCTGATGTACTGTGGTTCATGGGGTTGCAAACACTCGGACATGACTGAGTGACTGAACTGAACTGAATGATCCACTTTCTATCATAAAGAGGAAGAAAAAAATAAAAAGGGATAAGAAAATGTTATAGACCATAAGAGACCAATTTTAACACATGGACCTCACTTGAATCCTGATTTAAAAACACAAACTTTTTTTAAAAAGGTATTTATGGGACATTCATGGAAATCTAAACATTTATTGACCATTAGGTGACATTGCAGAGTCAGTGCTAATTTTTTGGTATGATACTGTGGCTACATTTTTTAAAAAAGAATCCTGCAAGAGATATATACTGAGGTATATGAATGAAATACCTAGAATTTGATTTTAAATTTGCCAATTAGGAGGGGGAAGGGTATAAAAAACAGGATTGACCATATGCTGCTAATTATTGAAGCTAAATGACTGGTACTGGGGTTTATTATATCATTCTCTCTACTTCCGTATCTGTTTGAAAGTTTCCTTAATAAAAAGCTTTTTAAAAAATATCAAGTTTCCCTGGCTATAATGATAGCTTGGAAAGCATCAGAAACTATTCAGGGGGCTCCTGTAGTGGTCCATGTGAGAGGTGAAAGCAGCCTGTACTAGATTACAGTACAAACAGAGAAAAGTAGAATTCAGTAGACATTTGGAAGGTAGAATCGACAGGGCTTGCTAATTTATTAAATATGTAAAGTGAGAGAGAGTCAAGGACAAGGGGAGGAAGGCTAGAGTTTGAGGTACCTGTGGGACCTAGCATAAAGATAGCAGCTGAAATCCTGGGAGAGGAAATATGAAGGATGAGAACCCTACATAAGGAAAGGATGCCTGGGACAGAGCCCTGAGGAACCCCCCCCCCCAAAAAGTTTATCTGTTCACTGTACAGGAGTTTGTTCTCCATGTATCTAGGCTGAGATGCATACACAGGTGGATGGCGAAGACTGGTAACAGGCAGGGACCGGGGCAGCTGGGAGTCGGGGGTAGAAGATGTGCCTGTGTCTGTATGTACATGAGGGGAGAACCTAGATCACAACTTCACTCCCTTGCAGTTTGCCCCTCCTTCCAGAAATGGTCTGTCTCCACAGGGGCCCCAGATGGGTTGACCCTCTCTCTGGACAGCTGGGAGGATGACCCCACCCCCCAAGGCTGAACCTCACCTTCAGATCCTCACACAGGTCGCCGTAGTCAATCTCGATGAGAGCCTCTCGTGCATAGATATTGGAAGTCCGTTGGGAGCCACTCACTGAATCCTCCCCTTGGGAGCTACCCTGCAATAGTGAGAGGGAGAGTCAAATGCAGTTGACTGGCCATAAGAGTACACCTCTAGAGGGGGCTGGAGAGGGAGGCTTCTTGGCAGCCTTTGATGCCTTTGAGAAGCACCTCGATAGAAGGCACTTGTGGTAGAAGGAAGAGCAGTTTTGATGGCAGAAAGACCTGAGTTCAAAATTGGGCTCTACCACTGACTAATGACTTCCCTGATGACTCAGACGGTAAAGCGTCTGCCTACAATGAGGGAGACCGAGGTTTGATCCCTGGGTGGGGAAGATCCTCTGGAGAAGGAAATGGCATCCCACTCCAGTACTCTTGCCTGGAAAATGCCATGGACAGAGGAGCCTGGTAGGCTACAGTCCATGGGGTCGCAAAGAGTCGGACACGACTGAGCGACTTCACACACACTGACTAATGGTGTGACCCTGGGCAAGACATGCTGTTGCTCGAATCCTCATTGAAACACACAAACCCTCATCTGTAACATGGGACCATGCCTGCCTGGCAAGGCTGTGCTTAGGATTAGAAGTAGTTATATCATGTGCTACCATGATGCCCAGCACACTGCCAGCGTTCAGAAGATTTTGCTGAATCAAATGGAAATGCTATTTGGGAAGAAAGGAGGGAGAAACACATGTAGGACTGAGATACATGTTTAGGTCAAAGACAAGTGCAGACCACCTCTCAGTTAACAGTCCCACTCCCTTGCTATCTAGCCTCACTTCTGGGGGATAAAATGCCTTGGCTCTTCTATTGGCTTGTGTCTTTCCCTTCCCCATAACTATGCTTCATCACCTTTGGGTTGCTGCTGTCCCTTACCCAACCCTCTCCTGACCGGCCTCTCTCACTGGAGCTAAGTTACCATCCCTCAGGACCCTCAGCTTCCATCTTCCTTTGCTCTTGGGATGAGATGGTGAGATAGCATCACCAACTCCACAGACATGAATTTGAGCAAACTCTGGGAGATAGTAAAGGACAGTGAAGCCTGGCATGCTGCAGTCCACAGGGTCACAAAGAGTTGGACATGACTGAGTGACTGAACAACAACCAATATCCATAATCTGCTGGAACTATCTTAGCTCAGGTCCCTGAGGTTAATGAATGATTTCCTCTTCTACTGGCTTACCTCCTTCTCCACCTACTAACAAACACCCTACCCCAAAACTGCCCTCTCACTTCAAGGCTATTACCTTTCACCTCACCTGTCTTCACAGCCTCACCCTGCCTCATCTCCTCTGCATCCCTCCTTTTGTCACTCACTACCCTCACCCACCATCCTTCTCTCTCTCACCTGCCCTCCCTGGCCACCATCATCCTCCATCCCTGGTTATGTTGTTCACAGCCCACACCCACCACCAGCCATGATACTCACCTCTTCCTGACTGATATCATCCATGGTGCCCTTAGACAGTGGCAACTTGATGTCCTGCATCTTGCAGGCCTGTAGCAGGTTGTGGCGGTCACTGCGCTTCTGTTCAAGCTTGGTCTCAATGGCTGTCACTTCCTTCTGTAAATGGGTCATTTCCCTAAGAAGATCCAGGGAGATAGGTGAGATCCAAATCCAGCAAGCTGCCCATAATACGTACTTCCCCCAAGCCCAGACCTGCACCCACTCACTTGTTGGCGCCCCCCAGTTTCTTACGAATCTCCTCCATCTCGTGGTTCTTGTCATTCACCTCTGACTTCTTGGCCAGGTGCTGGTTCTTCAGGTCTTGTAGCTGGGCCATGGTCTCATCTATGATCTTCATATGTCTTTGCTCCTCCTGGGCCCAGCAGGGGGAACAGGACAAGAAGTGAAGGCTTTCCCTCCATTCCCACTAGAATGGAATGGAATCTTCTCCCTCTGTGCCCACCCTTTCTACCAGGTGGTTTGTTGGAATCTATCTTCGATGAGCTCTGCTTTTACAAACCCCCATAACTCCTCTGGCTTCCTTTACCTTTTTCCAAATTATTTTGTTGACCTCCCCCCAACCCCAATATACAAACTGCCTGCTGTAGAAATGTTCAAAGTATAAAAAAGTATGAAGTAGGAGGAAAAAAAGAAATTACCTGAAACCCAACCAGGCAGAGGTAACCAATTAACATTTAGCCTATCACCTTCCAATATTACTTACGGACAAGTCTATATAGTTGAGACTAAATTATAATTAAAAGTCTATATTCTGACTTAATGTTATTTAAGCATCTTTTTCACATCAACATTACTGTCACAACCAACAACATCAATGTTTTTAAAAAGCATAATACTATATGTTTTCCATGAGTACACATGGCTCAGCTGGTAAAGAATCTGCCTGCATTGCAGGAGACCTGGGTTCAATCCCTGGGTTGGGAAGGTCGCTGGAGAAGGGAAGGGTTACCACTCCAGTATTCTGGCCTGGAGAATTCCATGGACTGTATAGTCCATGGGGGACAAATAGACATGACTGAGCAACTTTCACTTTAACTTTTCACACATGTAAGAATGTAATTACACGACTGAGGGCCTTTCACTTTTCACACATAAGAATGTAATGAATGCCTATAAAGTCTGGAAGAATACACTCTATATGACACTGGCCCTAGGAAGAGTAAAAGGACTAAGATTGAGAGTGGCCAGTCAATGGGGATTATAATCTTACTTATTATGTTCTGATTTTTAAGGAGAATGTTTTCATTTTGATCTGAAAGTCACAGAAGGGGATATATCTGCAATGCATAAGAAATAATATGCATACAGAGAGTGCAAATGCTAATACGGCAAATAATGGCTGATGATCTTGGTGACAAGTATATGGGAGTTCTTAGTACTATTTTTGCAACTTTCTGCTAAATTTAAAATTATTTCAAAATAAAAAGTCAAAAAGAAATAGATGATTCTTGATCATCTACATGTCTACCTACTCCTGCCCCAGAATTTTACTTCCCAATCTCTATTTGCATTGAAGATTGCAGTGACACCAAAGAAGACTACTTCAGTCATCAGGGTTTAATGGAGGGAAAAAAAAACAAACAAACCATACAACCAACAACCAACAAAGGCAGACATAAAATGATGTACTTAAGCCAAGTGAGAATCAAATCACCTCATGTAGGGATGTTGCAAGGAACTAAAGTTTCATAGCAATTTAGGGAATTCCCTGGTGGTCTAATGGTTGACTCTACACTCCCAATAGCAGGGGGCCTGGGTTTGATTCCTGGCCAGGGAACTAGATCCCAAGTGCCACAACTAAAGATCCTGCATGCCCTAACGAAGACCTGCAGCCAAAGAAATTAAAAAAAAAAAAAATGCTCCACAGGAATTTAAAAAGAAGGAGTGTGGGTAAATGAGTTGTCAAATAACCGCTGGAACAGGCATGCTTGACTCAAAGAAACTGAGCCATGGCAGTCAGGCACACTGTGAATAGGAACTCAGTTTCAGCAAAACACCATCACCTGCTCACTGAGTTCATGTGGTTAATTATAAAATTAATTTGGAAGTTTGTCCTGGCTTTTTGGTTAAGTGGTACATTTGTACATATTTAACATTAAGGATATTTCAAGCTAACATAAATCTTTAAAAGAGGTCAGTATATCACTCAAATTTGAAACTATTAAACTACACAAATACTTACATGAATGTAGCATAATTTGCTTCAATCCTAATTCCCAGGAGACACGGGACAGTTTCCTATATGGAACTATAAATATCTGTCACTAATTATTAACCTGTGTGCACAAAGCTACGCCAGCACTTTGGATCTCCTCAGGTATTAGTGAGTTAGGAGAAATGTATTCTGAAGACTCTCAATGGATGCTGCCATATGGCCTAAGAATGCTGGTCTTGTGCAACATAACATGCTAGTATCCTTTTTTTTTTTGAAACTTGGGTGATGTGATAAGAAACAAATTACATGTAATTATTGTTTTAATTTGCATTCCTTTGAGTTCTACTAAGGCTCAATTATGGATATGTATTTATGGGTTATCTGAATCTCTCCTTGAACTGTTGATGCCACTCATTTTTCTCCCTATTTAGGTCTTGGTGTTTTTCTTATTTAGAGGAGGGCTTTATAAATTATGGATATTACCTCTTCTAATTTTTTCTCCTAGTTTTTAGTTTTTCATG
Source organism: Ovis aries (assembly GCF_016772045.2). Lineage (NCBI taxonomy): Eukaryota > Metazoa > Chordata > Mammalia > Artiodactyla > Bovidae > Ovis > Ovis aries. Next base: position 51,276,414 of record NC_056080.1, read on the forward strand.
TTCTCCTTTCTTACCTTCTTGAGCTTTTCTATCTCATTTTCATCTTTTTTCACTGTCTGCTCCCACATGTGTACTTTATCCTGGTCCTCCTTCAGCTGGTTCTTTTCAAAATCCAACTGGATACCCAAACGAGTCTTCTGATTCTCAAATTCCAAACTGTGGGGAGAAAGGAGAACTAGGCCTAAGGCACAGGGACTCAGTTACTGCTGAATATAAGTCACCACTGAGCTCATCCACACAGATCCATATAAAACTGTCCCCTCAAGTTACAGAACTAAGTTCCCTGGCCTAGCTTTGCAGGTATGGCACAAGGCAGAGGAGACTGGGCCAAACTCTATTAAATTTTTCTTTAAACACTGGAGCCCTCCCCTGACAAGTTCCTAGAAGCAGATATAAAAAGGTCCACCTGAATCCACTAGCTTTGTTAATTTCTATTTATTAAGCTTCTGTGTAGTTTACATACATTACCTCTAATCCTCTAACGAATAGCTCTATAAGTAGGCACTATTATCCTAATCTTACAAAAAAGGAAACTTTCACCAAGAGGTAAAAGACTTTGCCCAAGGCCATACAGCTAGCAAATGTGAGATCAGATCCCAGTCCATAAACACCAAAACCTGGGATTCTTCTCCTATGGCATCCTTACAATATAATGTGGTAGGATAAGAGGACTGGTATCCCAACTCTGCCATTTACTGGTAGTGAATCTCAGACAAGTTAATTATATCTCTTTACCTGTTTTCTCAACTGAAAAATGGAAATAACAATAGTACTTACCTCAGTTATTGGGAATTAATATGTATAAAGTTTTTAGAACCTTGCCTGGTACACAGTAAGTACTCGATAAATTTTAGTTATCATCACCATCTCCAGGTTGACTGACTGTATTCAGTTCATGGGCTTTGACTCTTTCCAACTGTCCCCAAACCCCTGCACATACCTCTGCCCCAAGATCCCAGAACTTCTACGAGGGCAGAGATTGGATAGTAAAAAAAATAAAAATAAAAAATGGAGAAAACAGCTCCCTGGTAGTTCCCTCCTCCCTAACTCTTTAGAAACTAAAAAAGTATGCAACTAGCATACACAGATATTAGCAGGACAGGCAGGGCTAACTTCCAACTGCCCCTCCACCCCCCAATATGGTGTGACAGATGTTGCCAGATGTCTTGCTAGCAGCTTAAACCTATTAGTCACTATAATCCAAATAGAATGTAATTAACTCTATGATTTTGAGCTATGCAATTTTAAGTTCAATCTCTTAAGAATGACTCATAAAGCCTTCTGTGATCTGGCCCCTGCTGACCTCTCCAACACCCCCACCTTCCTCCTGACCCCATTTTTCTGCTCCAGACATTCAATACTTAGTTTATAGAACAAAGCATGCTCTCTCACACCTCTGAGCATGCTGTTCTCACTGCCTGGAATTCCATTCTGCGTACTGCCTGGGTGGCTAAATCACTCTATAGGTTTCCAGTTCATCACTCCTTGTTCTGTAAAACCTTTCCTGAGGATTGCGAATAGGTTCTTCGTTTCTATTATACTTTGTTGGGTTCCTCCCTTTTGGATGCAGTTGAGTTAATCATACCCCAGAGTTCATGTAACTTTCATGATCACTGTCTGTATAAGACCTTTCCCTTGTCTCCTTGGGTTCAATCAGATTTCTACTCCTATTATGTTCCCTACAGTGAGCAAATACACCGAAGTGATGTACATTATATACAGATAGGTAGATACATACATATGTATATAACCTTAAAATGCATATACTTGTAAAATGTTGCTTTTAAATTTACACAAATGTACAGTGTTATAAATTTATCCTTGTTACTGCCTGTAAATCTAGTTCCTGTCTGAACAGAGTATTCCATAGTCTGTACAGTCATCACATTTAACTTGTATTTCCCTGCAGTGACAGCTGTCTACATTGCTATCAATGTCCCACTATCACAAAGTACGCCAAGATGAACAACTCTGAATCTGTCTCTTTGAGACCTGGTGGCCAAAACTCTTTGAGATACAGACCCAAGGAGTGGCTTTGCTAAGTCAAAGGACTCATGTAGACTTATTTTCACCAAATGCTAAGTTGTTTTAATTTGCCTTTATCTGATTAGGAATGAGACCGAACATCAACTCATGGTTATTAGCCATTCGACCTTCTCTTTCCATGAAATGCTAGATATGACTACATCCTGTCCATTCTTCTACTGAGTCTCTAGGTTTTTTTTTTTCTTCTTGTTGATCTACAGTTCCTTGAACATTTTCCTCTGTACTTTCTATCTACCTAAAGTACAGCATTATTCTGAAATTGCTAATCTACTTGTTTATCTCCTCCACTACCCCAAAACTCCCTCAGGACAGGAACAGTCTCTGATTCAATTCTATATCCCTTGAACCAGGCTTGGGGGTAGGAGACCAATGAACTGTTACAATATGGGTGATGGGCTGACTGAAGCCCAGGATTCAAGGGGTGACCTCCTTCAGAGAGACTGTCATGTTCATCTATCTTACCCTCATCTCCCCACTGTTTTCAATACCTAGCATAGGACAACTTGGCACAAGGTTGAACAAATGAATAACTAAAGTGGGAAAGAAAAGAGAAACTTGCTTTGTTCTCACTATTCTTCCAACCTAGAACTTTGGCCCTCCTCTCGCTCATCACCTATTAGGATAACGACAATAATCAAAGCTAGTATCTACTGGGAGTTCCCTGGGTGGTTCTAGTGGTTAGGCTTTCACTGCTGTGGCCTATTATCTACTGCTCTTAGTAGGTGCTAAGTATTATGCTAAATACTTTATAAGGATTAAGCCCAACCTCTGATCTACCTGACAATCTATGAGATAGGTATCATTATTATCCTATCTGACACATAAGGAAACTGGGGCTTAGAGAGGTCATTATCCAAGACAAATGAACCTTGGAGCTGGGATTTTAATCCAGGTAAACCATGTTTAAAGCTGGCACTCTTAATCCCGATACTGTGACACGTGCTCCCCTGATGTCCCTGTTCTTTAAAGGTGACTACAATAAATGTCCATCATTCTAAAAGCTGCTCCTTACCTTATGATGGTATTTGACTCCCCAGATGTCAGGCTAGGGGCTCAAGGATACCTCAATCTCCCCCTTCCACCCAGACTTCCACCTACCGCTTCTTCGCGATTTCATTCTGCCGCTTCACCTTCTCTTCTTCAAACTCCCGGATATTGCGCACACCAATCTCCCGACAAAACTCCTCAAATACCTCATCCTCTACCTAAGGAGAGAAGCAAGGGAGAGAAAAGGCCCTTTGGGTCAGAAGGCTGCTTCCAATCCTATTCCTGCCGGTGCTGGGCAGGTACATCCTCTACCAACCTGGTTCATCTTCTCCTTTAAGTCTTTCATTTCCCTCTCTCGGCTCTGGATGATCCTCTTGATATCATTGATTCGAGGCCCAAAGTTGGCTAGCTCACTCTCCAGCTTGGACTTTTCCTGTAAGAAATGGAATTGAGAAGACAAAAGAGACCAGGATCCTTAGAAAAAAAGAGCCACCCTGTGTGTACCAGTCCCATGGACAAAAAGGGCTAACTCTCCACACACTGAGAACCTGACTTAGCACTACTCCACTCAAGGCTGCATCATCTCTCACTTGAACCATCATATGGCTTCCTTCCCTGGCCTCCAGTCTGTCAGGTTCAATCCAAAAGGCTGGGCACACAATAAACATTGTTATTTACAGGTCGACACTTTCCTCATCTGTAACCCCTGGGGCCAGGTGTGTCTTGGAATTTAGACTTTTTGATTTTAGAAAAATGACATACATATTACATAACACCTCCAGAGTGGTCTGGGGAAGCACCCATAATCAAACACATTAATATAGCTAGAAAAGTACCTCCACTCACAGGGACTGAAATATCTGTAGCTCACTTTCAAAACTCAGAAGCAACTCAAATATTTGCTGAATGAATTAATTAGGTTAATAGCACCTAACATTTACTGAACATTCACTTGGTACAAGCAATCAGTCTAAATACTTCACATGTATTAACTCATTCAATCTGTGCAAGGACCCTATCCTTCTACAGATTATTTACAGATTAAGATGAAAAAATGGACACTGAGAGGTTTACAAAAACAAGAATGTTCTTTGAGTATCTGCAATACATGCATTTGAAAAAGACATTTCTGGAATATATTTTTCAAAAAACTCTTACAAACCAATATAAAAATGATCAAAGGATTTGAACATTGAGAGGTTTAGTAACTTGCCTAATATAGAGCCAAGTCCTAAACCCCTGACTGTCTAACTCAATGCCATCTATTCCTGGTTTCCAGGAACAGACTGGGAGGAAAGAGGGAAGAGGGACAACTTCCCCACCCCTAGAACTGAGCGTAGAGCAGGAATATGAGGATGGCCATTGGCCATGGCCCAACAGGGCTGAAAGCCAGGTCCCACCTGCAGATTAAGGGCCAGATGCCGTGTCTTGGTCTGTTCTAGGTCACTCTGTGAGTACTTGAGCCGCATCTGCAGTCCGTGGGCCTGAGACTGCACCTGACGTAGTTCTGCCTCTTTTCGCTTTGCCTTCATCTGCTCCTGAAGTGGACAAGAGGGAAAGGCTAGGTGGTAAGAAGGTGGCCGGCTGGCCTGGGCTTAGGACTCCCATTCCTAGGGACAGCCCTGCCTGTGGCTTACCTTCAGCTCTTCTGTCAACCGCTCCTTTTTCTCTTTCAACTTGTCTACTGCTTTCTCATCCCAGCGTCGGGCCTTGGCCTTCAGGTCACTGGCCCCGCCAGAGATCACCCCTGACTTCTGGAACAGGGTCCCATCCAGTGCCACTGTCTAAATACAGCAGGGAAAAGAGAGGAGGGGAGAGAAGCTGAACAAAGGAATCGCCAATACTAAGCCTATCCAGCTACAATGTGGCAAGGGAATCCATACCTTGTGGCGCTGGTGGCCTCCAAAGGCAATGCGGCGGGCATCCTCCACATTGTCACAGACAAGGGCATTGCCACAAGCATACTGCAGGGCCTTTTTGATGTGAGGTGGCTCATAGCGAATCACATCAATCACCAGCTTTGCCCCCTTCAGCTCCCGGAGTTTCTCATCTGTAGGTTTTACCTATGAGAAAAAGCTTAGTTAAGTGGCTGAACATGGAGGGCTAGGAGGAGCAGCCCTCTCACACTGCCCTGACCCCATCACCACCAGCCTCACCTCCAGGTAATCAAGAGGCAAGAAGGTTTCAGGCTCCCCACGCTGCTCCTTGATATACTGAATGCAGTCCCGGCCTGTCTTCTCTGAGTCCACAATTATAGCATCCATGTTCTTGCCCAAAACCTTGGTTACTGCAATCTGATACTTCTTTTGTGTGGGCTGGCAGAGGTCAATGAGGCGGCCGTACTAAGGAAAGTCAGAAGAGTGAATGAAGCATGAAGTTTTTGAGAGCTGGCTCAGGAACCCTAACTCCTAGCTTAGAAGGGGGATAGCAGGTCAGAATCTCTATCAGGAGCACAGCTCCCAAACTATGGGGAAAAGGCCTACTCTGGACTTCCCTGGTGGCTCAGATGGTAAAGCGTCTGTCTACAAAGAGGGAGACCCGGGTTTGATCCCTGGGTTGGGAAGATCCCCTGGAGAAGGAAATGGCAATTCACTCCAGGACTATTGCCTGGAAAATCCCATGGACAGAGGAGCCTGGTAGGCTACAGTCCATGGGGTCGCAAAGAGTCGGACATGACTGAGCGACTTCACTTCACTGGCCCCAAAGCAACAACAACTTCAGGCAGTCATGTCTGAATCCAGAATCATCTTTCTAAACCTCACTTTTACCATTTCATAGACCACTGGCACCACAGGCATTATGCAACTTAATTTGGTTCCACAAATAAAGAGCACAATAAATGCAACGCGCTTGAATCATCCCACATTACATTTATTGTGCATTTTATTTCTATTATTATTACATCAGCTCCACCTCAGATCATCAGGCATTAGATCCTGGAGGTTGGGGACCCCTGATCTACGGAAATGATCAAGAAATATTTGTAGAACCCAATTAAGTTGAACCCAGGGATGGAATTACAGCAATAGAGGGATAATATTCAGGGAATCTGGAAACTCAGGATTTCATTCAAGAGGCCAAAAGAACCTAGTAAATGAGCTGACTGTTATATGCTTAAGGAGCTCACACTGAAGCCTGCACAAAGCTACTGATACATCCTGGGAACTAATTCCTGCCCTGCAGCCCCTTCCCTTTCCCAAAGGCCTCTTCACTTTCTCCACCTCCCATAAAGGAGTGGACACAAGCAAGACAAAACTTTCAGAAAGATACAACTGGTGCAATGAAAAGAACACAAGGTTAAGAGTAAGAACAAGTTGGATTTGAATTGCAGTTCTTATACATATAAGCTATGCTGTTTTGAGCAAGTCATTCAACCTCTCTGACCCTGTTTTCCCCAGGTGTAAAAATGGAATTAGCAATCTGTCCTCATGGGGCTGCTGGGAAAATTATCTGACAGTGAGTATGAAAGACAGTGGTCAGGAAATGAATTCCCTTTCGACTCTTACCACAGAACCAGGGTACAGGCGCTTGATGCTTTCCATAATTTCTGCCTTTCGCTGTTGGCGGCTGCTCTCTTGGCGGTCGATGCGGGCATCCCCCAGCTGCTCCATTACCTGGTTCAGCTCCTTATTAATCTCATCAATACGCCGCTTGGCCATCTCCACCTCCTCTGTCAGCTCCCCCTCTAGTTTCTTCTGCTCCTCTAGAGACTGCCTACAAAGTGAGGAAATACTGGGGTTACCCTGGCTGGCCAGAAAATATTCCTGGCCGAGAGGGATGATGAGGGTCCTTCCTGGGGAGGGGCAGGACAGGTAGGGTTCACAAGAACAGGCCTGGAGATAAGAGGGAATGTTACAAAGCCACATACTTGCTGGTTGTGATGTATTCCTCTAGTTTCTCAATCCGTTTCTGATTCTCTTCAATCTCCCGCAGCTTTTGCTTGATCTTGGCCTGGGAGAGAGACAAAAACACTACATCACCATAGGCTGAGCAAGTTAAGGCCAAGACCATAGAGTCCTGGCTCATCCCCCATATGCCTAATCATTCTAACAGCCTAACAATCACAGACAATCTGTCACTAGTATAAGAGGCCTATTAAAAATCGGATATAAACAGTGTTCAGTGTGCCTCTGCTAACTGATGGGGCCACCATGGGCCCTATGAGACCCTCTCATAGGTGTTCTACCCAGCCTGGAACATCTTCCTCACCAAGCAGGCAGGCTCAAACCAAGACAAAGTAAAGCTTTCTGGGCCTTTCTGCACTTCTGCTTTATCATCTATAAAATGCAGGTAACTTCCACTTCATAGAATACACATTAAGTGCTTAACATGTATTAGCCACTAATTCTGTGTGTGTGTGCACTCAATTGCTCAGTCATGTCCTACTCTTTGCGGCCCCATGGACTCTAGTGTACCAGGCTCCTGTTCATGGAATTTGCCAGGCAAGAATACTGGAATGCGTTGCCATTTCCTACTCCAGAGGATCTTTCCGACCCAGGGATTGAACGCTTATCTCCTGAATTGGCAGGTGGATTCTTTACTACTAGCATACCTGGGAAGCCCCTAGCTATTAATTAATGCCTAATACCTTCTTTTAAACATTTAAAACTGCTTAGCACAACGCCCGGAGAAGGCAATGGCAACCCACTCCAGCACTCTTGCCTGGAAAATCCCATGGACGGAGGAGCCTGGTGGGCTGCAGTCCATGGGGTCGCTAAGAGTTGGACACGACTGAATGACTTCACTTTCACTTTTCACTTTCATGCATTGGAGAAGGAAATGGCAACCCACTTCAGTATTCTTGCCTGGAGAATCCCAGGGACGGTGGAGCCTTGTGGGCTGCTGTCTATGGGGCCGCACACAGTCGGACATGACTGAAGTGACTTAGCAGCAGCAGCAGCAGCAGCACCACAATGCCTGGAACATTGTAGGCTCTTGGAATATTATAACAACTTTCCATCATTCCTATTATTTTACTATGATTGTTATTAGGAAGGTGGTAAGTGAAATATACTTGAAAGTGTGGGCTTCCGGGACTTCCCTGGTGGTCCAGTGGCTAGGACTCTATCCTTCTACTGCAGGGGGTGCAGATTCAACCCCTGGTCAGAGAACTAAGATTCCACATGCCACAAGGTGCAGCCAAAAAAAAACCAAAAAAGTGTGGGCTACACTGCCCAGGTTCATATCCCAGTTCTGCCAGTTAATAACCTTAGGCAGGGACCTCCCTGGTAGTCCCATGGTTAAGAATTCACCTGCCAATGCAGGGGACAGAGGTTTGATCCCTGGTCCAGAAGATCCCACATGCTGCAGAGCAAGTAAGCCTATGTTCCACAACTACTGAGCCAGCTTTCTGGAGCCCAAGAGCCACAGTTATTGAAGCCCGTGGGCCCGAGAGCCTGTGCGCCACAAAAAGAGAAGCCACTGCAATGAGAAGTCTGAGCACTGCAACTAGAGAAAGCCTGCAAGCAGCAACTAAAAACCAGGACAGCCAAAAACAAAACAGACAAATAAATAAATATTTTAAAAGATGACTGCATATATGTAAAAACAGTGCCTAGCACACAGTAAGAGCTTGCCTTTTGTTGTTTAGTCGCTATGTCCAACTCTTTTGAGATCCCATGGACTGTAGCCCGCCAGGCTCCTCTGTCCATGGAATTTCCCAGGCAAGAATACTAGAATGGGTTGCCATTTCCTTCTCCAGGAGAATGTTCCCAGGGACCAAACCTGTGTCTCCTGCATTGGCAGGCAGATTCTTTACCACTGAGCCACCAGAGAAGCCCCATGCTAGATGTTAACTATGGTCATTACTGTTAAGACTACTGTTACTTCCTTTTCTCTGGACCATCACCCCTAATCTTGTAAGGCATGCCCACCTCTGTCTCTACTTTCTTCCGTTCTTCCAGATCCAGCCGGTCCTGGTCAGCCTTCTGGTCTCGATTAAACTTCTCCAGCTCCTGGGCCAGGGTAGCTGCTCTCTTGCTGGCTTCTTCTTTCAACCGGTGATATTTCTTCACCTGTGTCAGGGACAGGGGCAACCAAATCAGTCCTGTCAGCCTCGCAATCTATTTGCCCATCCCCGCACCCCTCAGAGCTTACCTGATTCTCCTCCAAGGTCAAATCTCTGCCCTGACTCTGACTTTCCTCTTCCATCCGTTCCTCAAACTCCTGCCGAGCTTTCTCCACTGACAGCATCTCCTTTTCCAGCTCATCCATGTCACCTTTACGCTTCTTATAATGCTTCTGAGCATTCTGTAGCGACTTTTTGGCTGCTTCCAGCTTCTTGATTTTGTGGGAAGTATTTTCCTTGGCCTTGATGTACTGAGGCCGCTTCTGGTTCAGCTCTGAGTCCTTCTCCCTTTCACCAGAGGGGAGGGGGAACCAATTAGCTCAGTGGGAGAAGGGAGGGTTCCAAGGCTTTTTAATCCAAAGGGGGATTAGGCGCTTCCCTTCCAAGCCTCAGGGAAGTGCCTAAAAGAACAGGGCCGATGCCCCACAGATCCTGTGATGGCTTCAGCCTGGCATTCCAGCCACTCTAGAAGGTAAAGCTACCACCCCTGCCTCAACCTTAGCCAGGCCAGACCTCTCGGTAACAACTCCCAAGAGTACCCTGTGTTCACATAACTGTTCCCCATCTGATCTAACCTTTTCAAATTTCTGTTCTTTGACCTTGAAGCTCCAGTTTTCCTCTTCAAGGAAGGGACTATTAGTCACGAATGGCTTCCCATCACTTCTTTTTGGCAAAGCCACCACCCTTTTCAAGTTCTCCTTTTCCGAGTACCTATCTACATGGAGTCTGAGTACTTAAATACTATCTGTCTAACATGCAAGTCAAGAAATGTGCCTGATTCTAGCCAAAGCCAAGTCAAGGGGAAGATGCTTTCCACAAGTTGCAGGCTCAGTCCTGCCACTTACTTGATCTCCTTCTCAATCTGCTGTTGTTCCCGCATCATTTTGCCCAGCTCCTTCTTCTTCTCCTTCAGCTCATCCTCTACCTTGTCCATCCGCTTCTTGTCCTTCTCTATTTCCTTGTTCTTAGAGGCCAGTTCTTTGTTGAGCTTCTCAATTTCCACTTCGTTATGATAAAGTTTGAAAAGCTGCAACTGTACCTGAGCTCGCACCACCTCATCCTTCAGGCGCTGGTAGCGGTCAGCCTGTGCAAATAGAGGTGTGGAGACAGGGGTGCATCAGTGAGGCCCTGGCTTCATCCTGGCCTCTCAGATCCCAGAGGCAACCTGGCCACCTACCTCTTCTTTTTCTTGTTTGGCCTCCTTCCGTTCAGCTGCAATGTTTTTTTTGCGATGGTAATTAAACTGTGTGTCCTCTTCAGCTTTTACCATTTCCTTTTTTCGCTTGTCATATTCCTGGGCCAGCTCCCCAGAGCGACTGATCTCTTCAAAAAGAGCTGTCCTCTCTTTGGGGTTCTTCATGGCAATAGATTCCACAGCACCCTAGTAAAGGTCAAAACACTCTCCCCACTTAGACCCTACTCAGTTCAGTTCCCCTACCCACTCCATCATTCAGAAAATGTTCACTGATCCCTTCCCCACCCTGGGTGCCACATTTCGCCACTGAGCTTTGAGGACATCCCCTGCCTTTTTTGTACATGGGGAACAGAAGAAATAGCAGCAGAGATAACACCATGTATTATGTGCAGTGACAGCAGGAATACATAAAAAGAACTAAATGAAGCTTGAGGGGAGATGACTGCTAGGAGTATCTATGCGAGAAGGTTTCCCAAAGGTGACAACTGTGTCTGGAAGATGGGGAAAAAACTAAACAAAAAAGTTAAGAGAGACGAGGTTATTCCACATAGAGGAAAATTAGTATTGCAAAGTCTGCAGGCCAAAGAAAGCAGGTGAATGTGGGGAACTGTAAAAAGTTTAATTAGGCTGGAGTGCAGGGCTAGAAAAGTATTGGCAGATGAGGGCAGCGAGGTGAGCAGGAGCCAAAGCAGGGCTGCCTCATGAATGACAGGAGTTGAATTTCATGCTAAGGCAATGGTTCTCAAATTTTAGTGTAAATCATAATAACCTGCAGCTCTTGGAAAAACACACACTGTTGGGCCTCACCCCACTGTCTCTGCCCCTATCGGTCTGGGGTAAGGCCTGAGAATGTGCAATTCTAACATGTCCCCAGTTGATGCCAATCTGGAGACTACAATTTGAGAACTGCCATCAGAAGGCAATGAGAAATCACTGAGATGTTTTAAGAGGAAGGAATATTTGTGCTCTCATAAGATGAATTTTAGGGGATGAACAGGAGGGGGTCAGACTGCAGTCAGGAAGCCCAGTGAGGAAGCTGTTACATTAGTTCAGAGAGAGATGAGGAAGCCAGAGATGGAGCAAGTCCAGTGGGGATAGGAAAAAAAGTACATAGCCAACAACTGTTTAAAGTGCCCACCTGAAGAGAAGCCACCACAATGAGAAGCCTGCACACCACACAGGCACACACACACAGTAGGTCCCACTTGCCCAATAAGAGAAAAGCCCAAACAGCAACAAACACCCAACACAGTAGAAAAAAAAAAAAAAGCCCACCTGGAAGACGAGGAAGTTACGAGCTTTGATAAGTATGCCCAACTTTTCTAATTCCTCACTGTACTCATGTAGCTGGACCACTTTGTTGTTGATCTTGTACTCAGAGGAACCTCCTACAAGACAATGCATGAGTTAGCCAAGGGTCAGGCCTCCCTCTTACCCCAACAAACTAGTCTAGCCACCCCTGTGGATCCAAGGAGAACCTTCTGGCCAGCCTCACCCACCAACAATGACACGGGCAAACGTGCGGTCCTCAGCACCCTCTTCAGAGTAGACCATGCTGACAAAGGCTCGGTTGGCTGCTGGTTTGCCCACAGGAGCTCCGTGGATCAGGTCCCTTAGGGTCTTTACCCGCAGGTTGCTGGTTTTCTCACCCAACACAAAGCTGATGGCATCCATGAGATTTGACTTACCTAAATGAGAACATGACAAAGTAGAGGAGGGGAAATAATGGGAGGGGGAGAGGAATAAAAGAAACACTGAGAACAGAAATGTCCTCTAATCACTCAGTGCTTAGACTGTCAGGAGGACAAAATACTGTTTTGCCCCTGTAAAGACTGGGCCTGACCAAAGCCCTAGATCAAAGGCTTAGAAAAATAGCTCCTTTGAAGTTACTACTCACAATAGCCAAAAACTAGAGCCCCATTTAAGGAAATGATATATTCACAAAATAGATCATTCTACAACTTTTTTTTTTTTTTTTGGCCTTACTGCAAGGCATGTAGGATTTAAGTTCCCCAACCAGGAATTGAACCCACATTCCCTGCATTGGAACTGCAGGGTCCTAACCACTGGACTGCCAGGGAAGTCCTCTACAACCTTTGATGACATAGGAAGATACCCACAAACAGGAAAAACAAGCATGATACAAAATTCAACATAGTTCAATCTCAAACAAGTTTAAAAACAAACAACAAAAACACAGGGGATGAGGGAAGGAGGAAAATGCAGAGCTGTTGTTTGACAAGTATAGTCTTTTGCAAGATAAAAAAGTTCAGAAGACTGGTTGCACAAAAATGTGAATATATTTCAGTTCAGTTCAGTCGCTCAGTCGTGTCTGACTCTTTGTGACCCCATGAATTGCAGCACACCAGGCCTCCCTGTCCATCACCAACTCCCAGAGTTCACTCAAACTCATGTCCATCGAGTCGGTGATGCCATCCAGCCATCTCATCCTCTCTCATCCCCATCTTCTCCTGCCCCCAATACCTCCCAGCATCAGTCTTTTCCAATGAGTCAACTCTTCACACGAGGTGGCCAAAGTATTGGGAGTTTCAGCTTTAGCATCAGTCCTTCCAATGAACACCCAGGACTGATCTCCTTGAGGATGGACTGGTTGGATCTCCTTGCAGTCCAAGGGACTCTCAAGAGTCTTCTCCAACACCACAGTTCAAAACCACCAATTCTTTGGCGCTCAGCCTTCTTTATAATCCAACTCTCACATCCATACATGACCACTGGAAAAACCATAGCCTTGACTAGATGGACCTTTGTTGGCAAAGTAATATCTCTGCTTTTGAATATGCTATCTAAGTTGGTCATAACCTTCAAGGAGTAAGCGTCTTTTAATTTCATGGCTGCAATCACCATCTGCAGTGATTTTGGAGCCCAGAAAGATAAAGTCTGACACTGTTTCCCCATCTATTTCCCATGAAGTGATGGGACCAGATGCCATGATCTTCGTTTTCTGAATGTTGAGCTTTAAGCCAAATTTGTCACTCTCCCCTTTCACTTTCATCAAGAGGCTCTTTAGTTCCTCTTCACTTTCTGCCATAAAGGTGTTGTCATCTGCATATCTGAGGTTATTGACCTTTCTCTCAGCAATCTTGATTCCAGCTTGTGCTTCTTCCAGTCCAGCGTTTCTCATGATGTACTCTGCATAGAAGTTAAATAAGCAGGGTGACAATATACAGCCTTGATATACTCCTTTTCCTATTTGGAACCAGTCTGTTGTTCCATGTCCAGTTCTAACTCTTGCTTCCTGATCTGCATATAGGTTTCTCAAGAGGCAGGTCAGGTGGTCTGGTATTCCCATCTCTTTCAGAATTTTCCACAGTGTATTGTGATCCACACAGTCAAAGGCTTTGGCATAGTCAATAAAGCAGAAGTAGATGTTTTTCTCGAACTCTCTTGCTTTTTCAATGATCCAGATGTTGGCAATTTGATCTCTGGTTCCTCTGCCTTTTCTAAAACCAGCTTGAACATCAGGAAGTTCACGGTTCATGTACTGCTGAAGCCTGGCTTGGAGAATTTTGAGCTTTACTTTACTAGCGTGTGAGATGAGTGCAATTGCGCGGTAGTTTGAACATTCTTTGGCATTGCCTTTCTTTGGGATTGGAATGAAAACTGACCTTTTCCAGTCCTGTGGCCACTGATGCGTTTTCCAAATTTGCTGGCATATTGAGTGCAGCATTTTCACAGCATTATCTTTCAGGATTTGAAATAGCTCAACTGGAATTATTTAACACTAGTGAATTGTATACTCAGAAATGGTGAAGATGGTAAATTTTACATTATGTGTATTTTAACATTTTTTAAAAGGCATGTCTTTTTAGTGATACATGAAGTACACAGCATCACTATGAAGTATCTTTCCAAAAATATTCAACCTGAATCTAAACAGACCTTTAGACCTATCCTCCAATTTATAAGAAATACAGCATCTAGAGAATCATGGTACATGACAGCATGAGGAAACCTTAAGGCAAACACAGAATGTGGAATGTTCTACAAGACAACTAGTTTGGTCTTTTTAAAAAGTCAATGTCTTTTGGAGAGGACCATTCCAGAATATAAGGGATTACTGAGCTTGCTCGGTGGCAGATTCGGTAAAGAATCTGCCCGCAATGCAGGAGACCCGGGTTTGATCCCTGGGTCGGGAAGATCCCTTGTAAAAGGGAATGGCAATCTACTCCAGTATTCTTGCCTGAAAAGTCTATGGACAGAGGAGCCTGGCAGGCTACAGTCCATGGGGTCGCAAAGAGTTAGACATGACTGAGTAACTAACATTTAGCTGACTTTCCTTTCCCTCACCTGGAAAATCTTAAAAACATGACTCAATGGGTAAGCACATAGTTCTCTGTGGGAGTGGCAGTAGCACAGGTGTGACAGGCACAGGTTGTGATCCTGGCTCTGAGAATTAAGTGTGCAGATGATCACAACCTGTTGTGCCTCAGTATTCTCATCTATAAAACAAAGATAACGGTACCTCCCTCCTAGGGTCACTGTGAGAATTTAAATGCAAAATGTCCCAATAAGTAAAGTACTGATACTTGTCACAGTGCGGGCTCAATAAATGGCAATCCTATTCTATCCAAACCAGGTCTGGACTCTTAGCTTGGTTTCCCTCAACATAGCAGGACTAGCACAACATGCAGATGAGGAGTTAGTCTTTTAGGCAACCCATTTACAACCTTTGGGCTTCTCCCATGCTCTCCAAGGATGACAAGAACATCACATAATCAAAGGCCTCCCTACCTGCAACCATTCAATATTGTAAACATTTTTATAACATGCATTATGATCTGAACAATGATACAATGTTTCAAGCAATGTCTTCTTTGGGGAACTCCACAGGCCAGTGATGAAGATATCAAAATATACACCATGAATTCACGACAGAATAAAAATTAACATGTACCAGGTGTCTAGAGCAGAAATTCACTGAAGGGAATCAAGGCAAATCTTGTGAGTTGCACACTAAAGAACAGGTAAGGGAGGGCCAGTCAGACCAAGGGGTTTTTTTGGAACACTTGCACATACAAATTTACCCATGTTGAGGGGACTGAATGCCAAAAGGTGCATCCTGGCTCTTTCCACGGGGGCCACCAAACAAAACCCTAAACAACTGCAATGAAACCCCAAGCATTAGCCATCTAAGAAGATGGGGGGAAGTGGAATGGTTTTGCCTCTCCCCCCAGGGGACACTTGGTAATGTCTAGAGACATTTTTGATTGTCATACCTGAGTCATGGGGGGTGGTGCTACTGTCACCTAGTGGGTAAAAGCTAAGGAAGCCACTAAATATCCTACAATGCACAGGATGGACTCCAAAGCAAAGAATTCTCTCACTGGAAATGTCAATAGCGCTGCTATAGAGAAACCCTGCTTAATTGAGAGCGAAATCTAGGCAAGTCTCCAGGGAAGGTCATCAGTTAGAGCTACTTCAGCAAGGGCAGTCCCTCAGGCTAGGAAGTGATTTAGCTAGAACACCTCTGAGGTGGAGGAACACAGCAGGATTCCAAATAGATAGCTAACGTGGGCAGACAGGAGGAATCCTTGGTGTATAATTTAGACAGGGAATTTAGATATGAAATAGAGACTTTACCTGACTACTCTTTCTTCCTTTTTCCTTTTCCCCCCAGTTTTAATAACAGTTGAGCTATTTCAAATCCTAAAAGATGATGCTGTTAAAGTGATGCACTCAACATGCCAGCAAATTTGGAAAACTCAGCAGGGGCCACAGGACCGGAAAAAGGTCAGCTTTCATTCCAATCCCAAAGAAAGGCAATGCCAAAGAATGTTCAAACTACCGCGCAATTGCACTCATCTCACACGCTAGTAAAGTAATGCTCAAAATTCTCCAAGCTAGGCTTCAACAGTACATTTACCAAGAACTTTCAGATGTTCAAGCTGGATTTAGGAAAGGCAAAAGGAACCAGAGATCAAATTGCCAACATCTGTTGGATCATAGAAAAAGCAAGAGACTTCCAGAAAAATATCTACTTCTGCTTCACTGACTGCCAAAGCCATTGACTGTGTGAATCCCAACAAACTGTGGAAAATTCTTCAAGAGATAGGAATACCAGACCACCTTATCTGCCTCCCGAAAAATCTGTATGCAGGTCAAGAAGCAACAGAACCAGAAACGGAACAACGGACTGGTTCCAAATTGGGAAAGGAGTATGTCAAGGCTGTATACTGTCACCATGCTTATTCAACTTATATGCAGAGTACATCATGCAAAATACCGGGCTGGATGAAACACAAGCTAGAATCAAGACTGCTCAGAGACATGTCAATAACCTTAGATACACAGATGACACCACCTTTATGGGCGAAAACAAAGAACTGAAGAGCCTCTTGATGAAAGTGAAAGAGAAAAGTGGAAAAAGTTGGCTTAAAACTCAACATTCAAAAAATGAAGATCATGGCATCTGGTCCCATCACTTCATGGCAAATAGATGGGGAAACAATGGAAACAGTGGCAGACTTTATTTTGGGGGGCTCCAAAATCACTGCAGATGGTGACTGCAGCATGAAATTAAAACATGCTTGCTCCTTGGAAGTAAAGCTTTGACCAGCCTAGACAGCATATTAAAAAGTATAGACATTATTTGCCGACGTGTTGTCAAAGCTATGTTTTCTGTTACTAGTGTATGGATATGAGAATCGGACCATAAAGCTGAGCACTGAAGAAATGATGATGCTTTTGAACTGTAGTGTTAAAGACTCCTGAGAGTCCCTTGGACTGCAAGGAGATCAAACCAGTCAATCCTAAAGGAGATCAGTCCTGAATATTCATTGGAAGGACTGATGCTGATGCTGAAACTCCAATACTTTGGCCGCCTTATACGAAGAGCTGACTCACTGGAAAAGACCCTGACGCTGGGAAAGACTGAAGGCAGGAGAAGGGGACGACAGAGGATGAGATGGTTGGATGGCATCACCGACTTGATGGACATGAGTTTGAGCAAGCTCAGGGAGTTGGTGATCGACAGGTAAGCCTGGCGCGCTGCAGTCTATGGGGTTGCAAAGAGTCAACAGCGACTGAGCAACTGAACTGAACTGACATACAACACTGTATTAGTTTCATGTGTACTATGTGACTCCGTATTTGTATATATTGCAAAATGGCTGCCCCAGTAAGTTAACATCCATCACCTCACAGTTAATATTTTTTGTGACTTTTTAAAGATCTACTCTTATCAATTTTGAAATACACAATACAGTATTGTTAACTAATGACCACTCTTCCTAAAGAGGCATCCGAGTCATTTATCACATCATCACTTTATTACATCAATCTAATTTCCTGTACAGCACTTATTACAGCCGAAAAATAACTTATTTTCTCCTTTATTATCGTCTTTCCCCTCGAAATATAAGTTCTCTGAAAGCGTGGCTTATTCTATTCTCCGCTGTTTCCACAGCACCTTGATTGAACAAATCCTTATAAAGCAGTAAACATTTAATAAATTTGACAAGCTAAAGACTCCTGACTTTCGACGGTTTCAGTGGTAGGAAAGGGGCGAATTCGAGGCATCCCCACTTCTCAGTTGAGGATGGGGGAGTTCAAGACCCCAAGCACTACCGAGACTGGAGCACGGAGTTCGAAATTCAAAAGTGCCGCCTCCAGAGAAGAGTTTAAAAAAAAAAAAAAAAAAAGGAATTGGAGTGTACCAACGCGAGACGGGAGGAGGCGCTGGGATGAAGCAGAAGTATACCATTTGGCCCAGAGGCCAGGAGAGGGCCACGAGCTTCCCGGTGGTTAAAACAATGTGTGGGGGCCGGATGCAGCTGCGCCGGCGAGGAATTGCGTGGCCCGCGACTGGAAGCATGCTCCGGACGCGCCACTTCTGGAGGCAGGGGGCAGTGGGCGGGGTAACGTACAGCTCGGCCCGTACCACTCAGGCCGGGACGGGGGTCACGCAAAGAGCGGGCAAGTGACATCTGGGGAAGAGGTTCGAATCAGAGCACCCAAGCGGGAAAAGCGGGTCAGGATCGAACACTTAGAAGGGCAAGGAACCTCCTAGGTTGCAAAGCCTGGGTTGTACTACTCTGCTGCGGACAGGGGGTCCAGGCTGGGACGTGCGCAGGGCCGCAGCCGGGCTTATCTCACCAGAGCCATTGGGTCCAATGATGGCGGTGAACCTCTGAAATGGTCCGATAATCTGCCGACCCTTGTACGATTTAAAGTTCTCGATCTCAATCAGCTTCAGGAACCCCATGACTGCGGCAGCGCCGCCGGCGCTAAGAAAGGCCGCGCCGTTCGCCCGCCAACTGGGATAGCCCGCGCGGGAAACACCGCAGTGCAGGCCGGGCGGACAGCAAACCTCGCGAGAATAAGTCCAGGCCGAACGGGATTTTCGACTTCCGGCGCAGGATGGAACCAAGGGGCGGGGCATTCGGACGGATGTGGCGGTTTTGTTGATCGGTTGCCAAGGCGCGAGGTTACGACTGGCGTTCGGGCCCCGCCCCCTTTTCTTGTTGCATGGCAATTTCAAACCGCCGCTACAGGCGACCTCGTAGTTGAGGAGGCAAGCAGTGCAGTGAGGTGTCTGCAGCTTTGAGGATCCCGGAAAGCTGGCTGACGAGGCCGACCCTTGCTGAGACAAGTCAGAAGTCACAGGAGGGTTATGCCCTCCAGGGCAAGAGTAAGGTGGGAGCTCGGCTGCAGCTTTTGCCTGGCCGGCGGGAAGGTTCAGACAAGAAAAGGGTCGGGAATTGGAAAGACCCCAGGGAGGGGAGGAAGGAGGGGCAAGCAGGAGGATTCCGTGTTAGAGGAGCTCAAATCTTGCTGAGGTTGGAATTGGAGTGGGGTGGAGTTATACATGGGATAGGGTGTTAAGGGGGATGAGGTGTGAATGGAGAAGGGGAACTCTGGAGCCACAGTTTTCCCCAACTGTGGCCAGAGGTACTACCCCTACCCGCCCCCCCCCCGCCCCGCCTCCCTCCTTCTTCTCCAAGCAGAGTTCAGAGACTGCCACTATAGTCTTGGACCTAACCTGGGAGCTTCACAATTGGGACTCCTTGATGAAAAAGGTATTTTGTGTGAACCCCTGGGAGTCAGGGTCCCTAAGCCTGTGCTCTCCACCTCTTATCCTTCTTCCCTTCCCCCTCTTCATCTCTGTCTTTTCATGCCTCACTCCCATCCCATTCCCTCCTCTCCATCCCCCCTCTGCCCAGTCCCTTGCTTCCCTTCCTTTTCTCTGCTCTGTCCTCCACCCCTATCAACCACCCGGTTTTCCTCCTTCCTCTTTTCCCCCTCTGCCCCTGACCTTTCTGTCCCTTTCCCCTGTTTCCCATCTTTTCTATCCCTCTGCTTCATCCCATCATCCCCCCTTACCTTATTACCTGCTCTTTATTAAGCCATAATGTTAGCAGTTCAAGAAGCTGTAGAATCTTCCCCTTCAGTTTGACCTTATATTGTGGTGACAGATGGAATATAAGCAAGCTGGCGTCAGTGCTTAGACTTAGACATGGAAAGGGTCTGGTGGCTGCTACAGCCATTCCTGTAACTATTTTTTAAACGATGTCTGGAGGCTGGGAAGAGTCTTAGGACAAGTCCAGAAAAGTGAGAAAGCCTGGTTGATGCAATTAAGTAAATGAAGTTCAGTTGGGAGATACTGGTGTGATCAGGCTGAGGGGATAAAATGACCAAAGACAGCAATCTCATAATGGACAGGAACTAGAAATCCCATGAATGGAAGAGCCTGGCGGGCTACACCTTGGGGTGGCAAAACAGTTGGACAGGACTTAGCAACTAAACAACAACAATAACTTCATTTAAGATGAAATGTAGCTTTTTGGAGAGAAAATCAAATTGGATCCCTACTTCTCACACCATATACAAAAGGCAATTCCCAGATAGATTAAAAACTTAAATGAGAAAAGCAAAACTTTAGAAATTTTAGGATATATAGGAGAATATCTTTATCACCTCAGGGGATTTCTTAAATGATAAAAACTTCTGAACTTAAAGGAAAAGATTGGTAAATTTGACTGCATTCAAATTCCTCCAAATTATAACATAAAGTGAAAAGATGATAAGTGCACACAAAAAGCTTCTAAAGTATCAATCTGGGTTCTGTGGAGGGTTTGCAGGTGTTCATTTTGTTGTTGTACTTCATAACTTATATGTGTTAACCATTTTCCTTTGTATGTATCGATCATTAACATAAATTATTATAAAATAATAACAAAGTGAAAACACAAGCCACAAATTGAAGATGTTTCCCACAGGTAAACTAAGAAATGATTGGTGTGCAGAATACACAAGAAACTCCTAAAATTAATAAGAAGAGGACAAACATTTTTTAATGAACAAAAGATATGAATGGGCACTTCACAGAAGAGAAAGAAAAAATGCCCAAAACACACATGAAAAGATGTTGCAGACTCATCAGCAATAAGGAAAATGCCAATTAAAATAGATAATTATAACTTTATACCTACAAGCTGGCAAAAATTAAAAAGTCTGTACATCAAGTGTTGCTGAGGATGTGGGGTAGCTAGAGTTTATATACACTATAGTGAAAGTATAAATTGGTGCAGTCTTCTTGGAAAACAACATTATCTTGTAAAGTTTAAATAGGCTGATGCCCTATGATCCAGCACTTCCACTTCTAGGCATATACTAGGGACACTCTTGCAGCTGTATATATATCTCTCTTAATCTACAAGTTCCTCTTTTTTGGCAATTAACTAAACTGGATTGTTCGTGCTGCAGAGTCCTAGTCTCTCTTGAACCCACTTCAGTCAGAAAGTGAAAGTGAAGTCGCTCAGTCGTGTCCGACTCTTAGCGACCCCATGGACTGCAGCCCACCAGGCTCCTGCATCCATGAAGTTCTCCAGGCAAGAGTACTGGAGTGGGTTGCCATACCAAAAATGTTCTCATCAAGGTCAGAAGCAACCCTCCCCTTCAAATCAGTCAGTTCTCAGACCTCATCTATTTAACCCATCATCAGTTGCTCACTCTCTCCTCCCAAAAGCACTTTCTTCACTCAGCTTGTCAGACAGGGAACTCCAGTTTTTAAGCCCATTCCACCTCTCAGAGCCTGAAGCAACTGAGGGACTTTCACACTGCACTTCACCTCACTTGCCACTCAGCCTCCAGTGCTGGCTCCTCCTCTCCCTACCTTAAGATATCTCTTACTTACTGCCTCATAGCTTTAAATTCCTTGTATCAGGCAGGAAGGGCTGAATTATGCTGAGGTTACAAACAACCTCAAAATCTCAGCGGCTGTATGTGGAAGCTAACACATACAACAAACTAGTGAAGATAATATAAAAGGAGCAGACTTACAGATACAAACTAGTGGTTACCAGTGATGGGGAAGGGGTACTATAGGGGTAAGAGAGTGGGAGGTACAAACTATTGGGTGTAAGATAGGCTCAGCTATGTATTGTATATCAGGGGGAATAAAACCAACACTTTGTACTAAATGTGAATGGGAAGTAACCTTTAAAAACTATTTTTAAAAAAATCCCTAAGAACAACCAATCCAAACACAGTCAACTAGGCATTCTCAAATAAAACAAGCACTTCAGCTATAGCCAATCAAATAATTTCCTTGTTTTCCATCTCTTTAAACATCTTTCCTTAAACTCTTAACCACTCTGGTTTGGCAGTACCCAATTTGTTTTCTGCCCAAATAAACTCTTAAAAAATGTTTCTAAGTCTCAGCAGCTCATAAAGACAGGTTTCTCACTCCACTTCTTGTCCATTGTGGGTTGGCTACATCTCTGCTCTGTCTTCACTCCAGGACCAAGACTGAAGGGACAGCCCTCACCTGGGACATTGCTGGTCCCACAGCAGTAAAGAGAGAATATGGCTATCACTTAATGGCTCTTAGTTCTGCCTAGGAATGGCACTGTCAGTTCTCACTTTCCAGAGGGCAAAGCAGATTATGCGGCTAATCGTGAGGGCAATATGATAAGAATATAGAATCCTGTAAGGACGGATACCAAAGAAAATTTTTTGGGGGCTTTGTGAGATCTTAGTTCCCCACCAGGGATCAAACCTATGCCCCCTGAAGTGGAAGTGCAGAGTTCTAACCACTGGACAGCAAGGAAATTCCCAATAGCATATCTTTTTGAAAAATAACAAAATTTTCCATACTATCTGTATCTATCAATGGGTATGGACCTCTCAAACTCAACACCTCCAAAACTGATCTCCAGATTCTCATCCTATTCTATTCTCTCCATACAGACTATTTAGTTGATAGCAATGCATCTGACTGCCCCAGCCCAAATCCTTGAAGTCATTCTTAACACTGCTTCCTCACAGCACACCCAATCCATCAGGAAGTCCTGCTGGCTCTGCCTTCAAAATATATCCAGAATCTGACCACTTCTCCCTACATCTGCTGCTACTAACCTGGCGTGATCATCATCTCTTGCCTGTACAACTGCAATAGCCTCCTGTCTGGTCTCCCTGCCTCTAGCCTCCCTTCCCATCCCCTCCAGTCTATTCTTAACACAGCAGCCAGAGCAATCCTTTACAAATCAAAGACAGGACACATTACTCCCACTGCTCAAAATCCTCCAATGGCTGCCCATTTCTCTGAGTAGAAGCTGCAGCCTTTACAATGGTCTGTGAAGTCCTACATGCTCTGCATCTCCCCACCCAATCTAATGTTATTTCCCACTCCTCTTTCATTCACACACTTGCCTCCCTGCTGTCCTCTTGAATGTGTGTGTGCCTCTTTTGTCCACCTTAAGGCCTCTGCACTTGTTCCCTCTGCCTGCAGTGCTCTCCTCCTAGTTATCTGTATAGGAGACTCCCTCACCTTCTTCAACTATTTCTTTCCCAGTTATGCCTCCCCTGACTTCCATATTTAAAATTGCAACACTCTCCCCGTTTCTTTAGCACTTCCAATTCCCCTTATCCTGCTCTATATTTTTTCCCAAAGCACTAATCATCTTCTTACAAACTATTTAATGTACTCTCTCTAGTCTTGTCTGTCCCCACTAGAAAGTAACTTTCACAAGGACTCAGATTTTTGTCACTTTTGCTCCTTGATGTCTCTCAAACGCTTAAGGGATTGTCTGTCAGTAGGCACTTCATGAATATTTGTTAATTGATAAATGAACATGGGTGAAAAAAACAAGATGCAGAAGAATGCATACTGTGTGATACTCCATCAAGTTTCAAGACAAAATATTTTTAAATGTTCAGGGAATCATACACACACATATGGTATATTAGTGCATATTATTAAGGGAATGGTGACATTTTGGATAGTGGTTATTCTTAGGGTAAGGATGAAGAAGAACAGACATAAGACACTTAACTAGTATTAATCGTGTTCTATTTCTTAACTAGGGAGTTGGTTCATGGGTCTCTTTTATCATGCTTCCTTTTCCTAAGTTACATATGGCTTATATATAATTCCCCTGTGTGCATCAAATATTTTAGTTACAAAATGGTTAGACAGTGAACAAGTGAGGTTGGAACTAGCTGTAGGAGTTGATGTATGGTATTCCAAACAAAGGAATGCAATGTACAAAGGCCCTGAGGTGGGAACAGTTGTAGTGTTGGAGGACTTAATAGGAAGCCAGCGTACCTGGAGAACAGTAAACAAGGAAGAGGGAGGCATGAGATGAACCGGAGAGGTATGCAGGAACCAGATCTTGAACCACAGAAAGGGGTATGGATCTAATTCTAAGTGTGGTAGGAAGCCAGTGGAGGATTTTAAGCAGGTGTAAGACATGATCAGATTTATGTTAGCAAGAGATTTTGGCTGTGGCTTTGGCTGGGCTTCCCAAAATACAAAGGAATGCAGGCAAATTTAAGCCTTTAATTTGACTAGAGCATAAGTAATAAAAATAAAGGGGGAATGGTGGTGGCATTTACTGAAACAGAAAAAACTAAATAGAGCCTAATGCAAAAGGGATGTTGTAAATCAGTTTGAGACTTGGAAAGGTGAGCAGGAATCAGATCATGAAGACTCATAAAACCAAAACATTGGGGAACAATTTGGTTTATGCCATGCGTGCATGCTCAGTCATGTTCAGCTCATTGTAGCCCACCAGGCTCCACCATCCACTGGATTCTCCAGGCAAGAATACTGGCTCGGGCTGCCATTTCCTCCTCCAGGGGATCTTCCCTCCTGCATCTCCTGCACTGGCAGGCAGATTCTTTACCACCGAGTCACCTGGGAAGCCCCCTTGCTTTATAGATGCTTTCAAAGGTTTTAAGCTGCGGTGTGCCATGGTCAGATTTGCTTTCAGAAAAATCACTTTGGTAGCCAAGGCAGAAAAGCAGTAGAGAGCCTAACACTGGAGCAAGGGAGCCCAGTGAGGTTCCTGGGAACATTATCTGGCCACCAGCTTGTGAGGCCTCAATTAGGGTTTCGACAGCAGAGATGGAGAACACAGATATGAAATATGTCAGGAAGTAAAATCAGTAGGAATCAATAGCTGGTAAGATACTGTGGGGAGAAAGGAATGGGGGGTGGGGGTATAGTCAAGTATGATGGTTAGCACTAATTGGCCATCCAACTCGCCCTTGCTCCAGATGTATCAGGTAGATCTGCCACCAGATCCCAAGGAGGTGGCACCCACCGAAGCTAGAAATCAAGAAAAGGAGCGACAGAGTCGATTCTTCAATGTGCGGACCAGAGTCATGGGGGTGAGTGGGCAGTGGGGACTTTCTCTGGACCAGGGGTCACCTCACTCTTACACCAGGAGAGGAACATAGCCGTGCCCATCACAGCCCCTCCCTGATTTGAGCAGACTGCAGGGTTATAAAGGAAGGAGGAAGGGAAAAAGGCACCCACCCCAGCATGTGGTGAGGGCCTGAGAAAGAGGCCTAGAGGTGCAGGGGAAGAGGAGCCAGTGACAGCAGACTCTTCTCCAGTCAACTCTAGGCCAAGTGGTCTGGTTTTCAAGAGACAAGTAAATGGAGCCAAAAGAAGTCTATAAAGAATATTTGGTATTGCATGCATATGCCAAAACTCTCTGGAAGGCTACATAAGAAACTGGTAACTGATGGGAGGGACACTTACTCTTCCCTAAGCTGTACTCCCTTTTGCACTATTTTGAAATGTTTTAAATGAATTATAGTCAAAATAAAGAGAAAATATTGATAGTTTAAGAAAAAATAGATTGCTGGGTGGGTGGATGAGTGGTGTGACTTGAGATCTAGTGGGCAAATGTTTCAAGGCCTGTTCTGTGCCAAGCACTGGGTTAGGCAATAGGAACACAAAGCTGACTTAAGGCCCAGTCTCTGCCCTTAGCAAGCTCACAGCCTAGGAGACAATCAATAGAGGCAAAGTTCAAGGTAATGAGGATAGTGGGTCCTAGGTGCTATGGGAGTAGCACCTGCTAGAGGGATCAGGGAAGTCTCAGCTGGTCTTAAGGGATGAATAGGAGTTTGGGTAAAAAGAGGAAGAAAGAGTGTTCCAAGTGGAGGGAGCTGCTGGAGCAAAGGCCATCAATATGAAACAGCATAAGATATGTAGAGAACTGTAAGCAGAGCTCCTCAGGGTGGGAGAAGGGAAGAGGGTGAGAAGAGGCTGGAGGCAGAGGCTAGACCACTGAGGGACCTACAAACCATGGTGAGATGGTGGGACATTATCCAGTAGATACTGTGGATCCTATAGGAGGATTTTGAGGCAGATAAATTCTGAGCAGTCTGTGTTAGAGCATTCGAGGCCCACTGCTGGGCTCCTACCTTGATTTAGCCTATTTCTTTGGGATCAGGTGGATCTTGAAGCCCTGAACAACCAGGTAGAAGAACGAAAACTTCAGGAGGCAACAGAACGAAGCAAGAAGGCAGCTTATGGTAAAAAGCCCAAGGCTGGAGGCCAGCCAAGGGGGAAAAGCAAGGATCTGAGTGGGCTAAGGCAGGGCAGTTCTGCTCTGGAGTGCAGCCTGAAGTCTGGGGGGTGTGGTAAGACAAACCAGATGGGCCTTTGGGAGCAGTGGCTGTGCTGAGTAGGCTGTCTCTCCTGTGGGGCCTTCTCCATACCCCTATCCACCACCCCCAGGTACCAACCAGGTGCAGTATGATCTGGTGGCTCAGATGCTAGAGAAGGAAGAGGCAGAACGGACACGTCGGCTGGCCAAGAAAGTCCAAAACTTTAGAGAACAGAGGCAGCAACTCAGGAACAGGCGTGAATTTGACTTCTGGGATTCAAACCAACTCTGGAGGGAGTTTCCAGCTTATCTTGGTGACAATGCTCCCTACTATGGCCAAGCCAGCCTGCAGTGCTTCTCTGGGGAAGATCTGGAGAGGGCCGCATGTCTGAGAATGCAGCAGGAGCAGTTCCAATACAGCCTGGAGAGGCAGCTACAAGAACAACAGCAAGCCAGAGTTGATGAGAACTGTACAGGTAAGCAGCGAGGCCTTCCAGGCTGTGACCTGAGGCCTAGTGGGGAGCCATCCTGAGCTGAAGACCAGAACTGTGTGGGCAGGTCCAGTTTCATGTAAGGGCTGATACTGAAAGGTCCCAATCTCCTTCATCAACTGACAGTGTAGCCATTGATCCCTGATCAGCCTGGCACTCCATTACCTGAAGACAGCAGAGTAGAGACAAACCTAATGGTCCTGCCACTTACTAGCTAGTTTGGGGAAATGAACCCTCCTCTCTGTGCTTCAGTTTGCTTATCTTTAAAATGAGGAAATCATCCATACCACACAGCTCATGTGAGAATGAAATGAGATGCTGTAAGTAAAGCACAAGCATCAGTACAATAGTAGCTACAATAACCAGTAGCTACTATTACTCTGACATCTGTGGCCATGTTCCCCTCTTCCATTAGAGTAAGGGCAAGGACCATCTCTTACCTACTCACACCACTCACCTTTAAAACCACCCCTGTTGTAGCACCCTGTTTTGTTATACCACTTACCATAGAGGTATTTGTGGAATGTCTTTCTCCCCCAAATGTCAGCTCACTGAAGATGAACCACATCTCTCGTTTCCACCTCTATATCCCAGGTTCCTAGTACATTGCCTGCCAGTGTCAGGAGTTCAACAAAATCATCACTGAATGAACAACTGAAGACCAAAATAAACAAGACAGGCACCCTGCCCTCCAGAAACCCACAGAACCAGGACTTCCAGAAAATCAGTTTAGAGTAAAAGGAAAAAATACATGCACAAGTTATTTGCCAGTAAATATCTATGCTTTAACATTGGGTTAGGTACTATGATAGGTACTGTGATAGAAATATATACAAGATATCACTCAGTCATGTCTGACTCTTTGCAACCCCATGGACTATACAGTCCATGGAATTCTCCAAGCCAGAATACTGGAGTGGGTAGCCTTTCCCTTCTCCAGGGATCTTCCTCAACCCAGGGATCGAACCCAGGTCTCCCACATTGCAGGCAGATTCTTTACCAGCTGAGCCACAAAGGAAGTCCAAGAATACTGGAGTGGGTAGTCTATCCCTTCTCCAGAGGATCTTCCCAACCCAGGAATTGAACCGGGGTCTCCTGCATTGCAGCCGGATTCTTTATCAACTGAGCTATGAGGGAAGCCCATAGGGCACAGAGGGAACATCAAGATGGGAGGGTCAGTTCTCACAGGGGAAGGGAGGGATGGTAGGGGGTTGGCACAGGTCAGCTGTCAGGAACCAAATTTTAGAAAGCTGGGTACAATTTTGGCAAGGTAGAGAGTGAGAATGAGAAAAGGCCATTCTAGGCAGAGTGGGCACCAAGAGGAAGAGTTAACCTTTATTGAGTACTTAAGTACTGTGCCAAGCTTTCTACCATATATTAACTTATTTCATCTTCAACAACCCTATGAGGCAAGTACTAGTGATATCCCTATTTTCTGTGGAGGAAACTGAAAGAACTGAAGAACAGAGATATTAAGTAAGTTGCCCAAAGTTATAGAGCTAGTGGGTCATGGAGGGGGGAAGTGAACTCAGGTGGCAGGTTGGCTCCGGAGCCTGCACTCTTGATTGCTACACCATACTTGCTCTGTCACCATTGAGAAAATGGGGACTCAGAGGCCAAGGGAGGTTTCAGAGAGGGAGTCGTCAATAATGTCAAATGCCCTCAGAGAAGTTCAGATAGGAAAAGAAACCTATTAGATTGAGAAATTAGGAGTATTTGGTGATTACCAAATCACCAAAAAGTAGCTGCAGTGGCACCAGGGGCCAGCTACCTAGTGACAGCAGGCAGGTGTACAAGAAGGTAGAGTTAAGCAACAGAACAGCAGAATGCTGGGGGAGAGTCTGTGTAGTGTCATGAAAGGAGCACGAGCTGATTCCTTGAGATATTTGGATTCTAACTTACTAAGTGCTGGCTGTGTAACCTTAGGCATTTTACTTCACCTCTGGACCTCATCTGGAAACATGGGGTGACCTTTCCTCTTTGAGTTGCTATGAAGACCAAAATGAAACCCGGCACCCCTATCCTCCCTTCCCCTGCCATCCAGTCTCCGAAGTCTGTCCCTGTGCCTCTCCAGAGCCAAGCCTTCAACCTATGCTCTGGACCCCATTCCCCCTGCCCCCCATGCAGGCTGTGCTCCCTCAGGTACGCCCTGGCCCTGAGGTTCTCAACACTTTCCACTGGCCATATTCTGTGAAGGCTACAAACATGCTTATGTCTAACCCTTTTTTAAAAAAACTTTTTAAAATTTTTATTTCTTTTTGGCTGTGCTGGGTCTTTGTTGCTGCGCAAGGACTTTTTTTTTTGTGGAGCATGGGCTCTAGGGTACACAGCTTCAGTAGTTGTGGCACATGGGCCCAGTTGCCCCGAGGCATGTGGAATCTTCCCAGACCAGGGATTGAACCCGTGTCCCCTGAACTGGCACGATTCTTAACCACTGGACCAACAGGGAAGTCTCTGTATAACCCTCCTTAAGAATAAAACAAAAGCCTCTCTCCACTCTGATTCCTCTAGATGTTATGAGCTAGCTCTTTTCCTTTACAGCCATACTTTTTGAAAAATCTGTCTCTACTTGCTGTCATTCCTTCCTAACTTTTCAGTCACACTTCAACTCCTGAGATCTTATTTCTCCCCACACACCTGCACTGACACAACTCTTACAAAAATCATCAATGCCCTTTGTGTTATCAGGTACAAGAGGCTCTGTTCAGTCTTTTCTCCTTTACTTGGACTTTCTTGCTACACTTGACTCTTATCACATCTTCCTTCTTAAACCTCTCTCTTCCTTGGCTTCTGTGACAGCATATTCTGCTATAGCTCTCTGATCATTCCTCTTCTGTCCACACTTTGTGGATTCCTCTTCCTTCTAGAGACTTTGTCCTTGGTACACTGCTCTCCTTACCCTGCATACTTGCCTCAGGTGCCCTCAACCCTCATTCTGGTTTCGGCTACCACATCACCATCTCTATGCTGAGGACTCTTTTCCTGCAGTCAGATATCCAGGTGGCTGCTGACCACCTCCAATTCAGCTTCCTAAAGAGAATTCATCAGTGCTCCCTAACCTGGTCTGCATTCTGTATCCTCTAGTTCCAGAGGTGGCCACATCATGCACGGAGTCATCCCAGCCAGGACCCTGGGAAGCATCCAAGTCTTTTGCTCTCCCTTATTCCCTAATCCAATCCATCAAATTCTGCTGATGAAACCTCCATATATTTCCCCTGCATCCTTTCCATCACTGGCCTGGTTTCAGCCCTCTCAGCCGGCCTACTGCCATAGCCTCCAAGATGGCTTCCCTACCTCCACTGTCTCCCACCAGCCTCACTGTCTTCTATACTGGCACCAAAAGGAGCCTTCTAAAATGCAAATCTAACCATGTCACCCCCTTAGTTAAAATCCTTCCATATTCGCCATCACCTTCAGGGTCAAGTTTCCAGTCCTTAGTCTGGCCCCTGTAGCACTCCCTAGTCACTTGCATTTTATGCTCCAGCAAGAGCAGACTACTTATAATTTAAGATACAGATCACGCTGTTTCTTCACTTCCTTATTTGATATTTACTGAGGACCCACTACGTACCAGGCTCTGATATAGGTGCTAGTGTATGGCAGTGGATAAAACAAACGTCTCTGCTTTTACAAAGGTTACCTTGTAGTGAGTAGAGAGACAGGCAATAGACAAAAACAATTAAGTAAAATGTAAGGTATATTGGATGGTGATAAATGCTAGGGAGAAAAATTAATCAGAGGAGGAGGATAAATGTTGGGGTCAGGCAGGTCGCAATTTTAGGTAGGAAAGACAGAAGGCCTCACTGAGGAGCAAAGTAAGCAAAGACCTAAGGAAGGAAAACAACATGAGACAAGAGTATCATTTATTACAAATCCCTAAGGCAGAAATGTCTGGCATGTTCTAGTAACAGCACGGAGACCACTGTAGCTGGACTGAAGCACTTTCAATACTTTTGCTCGTGCTGTACCTGCAGCCTAGCCCTTAGTCTGAAGCTCAGAGATGAAATAATTTCCCCAGGTCACACAGCTCCGAAGCAACAGAGCTGGCATTGAGACCCAGGTCCATTAGAAGCATCTTTCAGTGAGGCACCTGAGAAAACCTTGTGGCTGTCACTTTTATTATCCCTAGCCCCAAAGAGTAGCTGCGTCCACACATCCCTACAGTGAGGACATTACCCCACTCCCAAACATACATCGACATAGCTTGCACATGCATAAACATACATTCACAAAGCTTGCTGAACAAATGGCTGAATGACAGTGCCCTGGCCATATTTCTTTGTGTAGACATGCTCGATGACCAGCTACGCCTAGCTGTGGACATGCGGGCCGCCCAACTGGCCAAGCTGGAGGAGTCCTGCCGCATAGCCATGATGGCTGCCACGGCCAATGCCAACAAAGCGCAGGTATGTACAGCGTAAGAGCCATCCAGGGCATCAGGCTTCCCCAATCTACCGATCAAACCAGCCCTCTCATCTACCTGTGGACTTCCCCCTTCACCCTAGGGCCCTCTTAGGGCAAGAGGTCCCCTTCCCCACCTCTAGGCTCAGGATGATCTGAAAACAGAACACTGCCCTCCCTTCCCCAGTGTCTCAGTCTAAGGGCTTCCAGAGGGCAGAGGAGTTCCCTGCCCATTCCACCCCTTCCTCCACCTTAAGTCACTCAAAGGCCATGCAGTATCTCTTCCTTCTCTCCCTTAGATCGGGGAGAGTAGGGCCATGTCTCCCCCTCCCCCTGTGACTGAGAGCTCCCTGAGGTTGGGCATCCAAACACTCACATTTGGGGGCCCCACCAGGCAGCTAAGCTGGCTGAGCGGCAGCGCCGTGAGCATCAGCGACAACAGGAGGTGAACCTCGTGGAGGTCCAGAACCAGATCACAAGCGACCTACTGGCTGAGAACCCGCAAGTTGCCCAAAACCCCGTGGCTCCCCACAGGGTCCTGCCCTATTGCTGGAAGGGCATGACTCCAGAGCAGAGAGCCACCATCAAGAAAGTACAGGAGACACAACACCATGAAAAGGAAGCACAGCGCCAAGCTGAACAAGCACTGGATGCCAAATGGGAAAGCCAGGCCATAAACTTGGCCCAGGCAGCAATGGAGCTAGAAGAGCAGGAAAAGGAGCTGTGTGCTGAATTTCGGAGGGGACTGGGCTCCTTCAACCAGCAGCTGGCTAAGGAGCAAAAAGCCCAGTGAGTTCTAGGGGGTAGCAGCAAGGATGAATGCCAAGGGAGGGTAGGGAGGGATGGCAAGGACCAGGGAAAGCCCATTAGCTGAGGCCACTGGATTTCTTTCACAGGCAGAATTATCTGAATTCATTAATCTATACCAATCAACCTACAGCCCAATATCATCTGCAATTTAACACCAACAGCCGCTGAGCTCAGGATTGTCCTCTCCCACCTTCACCATCAAGCTCACAGAAGCTAACAGAGAAAAAAATGCTGCAGACCACCCCCCTCCCCAATCCATTTCCCAGTGGAAGAGAGCTGAGCCAGTACCCCACCTCTGACCCTGGGTAATAAAGTTATTCATTAAAATCAAGGTTACATGTTGTAATAGGACACAAAGTGTAAGGTACTGCCATTCCCACCCCACCCATGGGTTCTGAGCATCCAACCCTGTCAGTCTTCACCCATTCACATTTCTTCCCCATGCCAGCTCCCCCAGCACACAGTGCTGCTCACTCCTCCATGAGAAACAGAGACTTTATTAGGCACACAGGGTGACTGATAGGCAGAGGTTACAGAATGGCTACTGGGCTTCCTTCCGAACTGGAGAAGAGCACTCCAGGAGGGGGAGGGACAGAGGAACCTTTGTTCTCTCTGTCTTCCCCCTTCAAGGCTGCATGCGGATGGCCCCATCCAGCCGGATGACTTCTCCATTGAGGAATGAGTTCTCGATGATGGCCTGTACCAGATGAGCATACTCGGCAGGGTCACCAAGTCGGTTGGGGAAGGGCACCTGGCTGGCCAGGAAGTTGCGCACTTTATCTGGGAGGGTGGTCAACAGCGGGGTGCCAAACAGGCCTAGATAAGACAGCCAAAATCAGAGACCCACCCTCACTTTTATATTTACCTGGTCCCTCCTCACCGTAACTCTACTTGTGGTGCTTCCCTATGTCCAGAGATAGAAGGCTGCTGCTGTTTAGATGGTAGATACCTTCCCTGCTCAATTGCCCACAGATCCCACCCAATCCCAGGTGTGGCGGGGAGGGGTATGTCTACCTGGAGCAATGGTCATCACCCGGATACCCATGGGAGCCAGATCCCGAGCAATGGGCAGTGTCATGGCCACTATGCCCCCCTTGGAAGCAGAGTATGCAGCTTGTCCAACCTGGAGAGGGAGTGGAGGTCATAGGGGGCAGGGCCCCCAACAAGTCACCAGGGTACAAGCCTTGTCCCTACTCACACACCTGGCCCTCAAAGGCAGCTACGCTGGCCGTGTTGATGATGACCCCACGTTGGCCTCCCTGGTCTGGTTCGTTCTGGCCCATCTCACCAGCCACCAGGCGGATCACATTGAAGGTGCCCATGAGATTCACCTGGAGGACCAGAAGAGACGTGATATAGGACTTGAAGCAGAGGTAGCCTTTTGTGGGTGTGGGGACACTCACAGTCAGATACTTCTTACTACTACCCCTGGAGAACCTCTAAGACCTTACATTGATAACTCGCTGAAAGTCCTCCAAGGTATGGGCCTGGCTTTTCTTTAAGTTATATGTCTTGCTGGCCACTGCAATGCCTGCACAGTTGACTGCCACATCCACACGGCCAAACTTTTCTCTTGCTAGAGTCAGGGCTGCTTGCACATCCTTCTCTGAGGTCACCTTCAAAGGGAAAAGTGGAGAAGGTATTCATCTACCATCACACACATACCACTAAATCTTGCGGCGGGTGGGGGGCGCAGGGCAAATCCAGTCTTCGAGTGACAACAGAATTGTGTAAGCAAGGGAGGGACCAAGGAAAGAAAACTCTAGAGTGAGACAAAGGTGAAAATGTTAGGTATTACAGAGCAGTGTTTCAAAACATCTTTAAAATCTATACCCTCTTTTGATAAACTTACATACCCCTGGAGATTCTCAACTGCTGTGGATCAGATAAGTTGTGAGAATTATTGATATGAAGATAAATTAGCTTTTTGGTACCCCTACTTGCTAATATGATTTCGTCCAGCTTTACTTTCTGTAGTTTGTTTCAGGATAAATTTTTTGACTTTGTAAATATTAAAATTACAGGGCACAATAACTCTACATATCTCCTTGAGGAGATTCTGATATGGCTAATCCCCAACCTACCTCCCCACCCTCCTCCCTGTTGTGAATCACAGCTTTAGAAATTTTTTATCCAGAGGCATATGAAAACAGCTCAGACCAAAAGGGAAAAGGAGATGGGTCCATTGCCCACATAGACAGGCACTCTTATAAAAGGAACCCCATGGGAGAGGTGAGGTAACCCCACTTACGTCGGCTGGGGCAAAGGCGCAGCTCTTCCCTAACTTCTTGGCCTGGGCCTCCCCATCTGAGTTGGGCAGGTCCAAAAGTACAGCAGTGGCCCCCTGCCCCACCAGTCGCTCCGCTGTGGCCAAGCCTAGGCCTGAGGCTCCGCCGGTTATTAAGGCAACCAGACCCTGTGAAGAGGAGCTCGGTCAACAGCTACACTGTGCGGACCACCCCCACCCATTCTCCAGGCTTCTGCGAGGGAGGCTCCCGGTCACCGCCGCGACTTGACCCAGATGTGCCTCCTCATGTTAACGATGGGACCCTCTGGGTGTCTCATTCTCAGACAGCCATCCAGTCACCCCACATGCACGTGCCCCGGAGAGTTGACCTTCACCTCCCGAGCCCCACCGTCGCAATAACAGGCCTAGATAAGAGTGATGCTTTCTCCCAGCACTGATCTCTCCCCGCTGGTTCTACGGCTGCGCCGTCCCAGCGGGTGCAGAAGGGCGAAAACCAGTTTACCTTCACGCTCCGACATGCAGCTGCCATCTTGCTCAGGCCTCTCTACGGGGCTGGACTGTCGGGCATTCGCTAATTGGCCGGGGTGGAGCCGCGGGGCGGGGCCGGCGAGGTGGGCGGTCCGCCGCTCAGCCAAACAAGTGGGCGCCAGCCTCTCACGTCACCCGCCGCAGGGGCAAGGCCGGCCGGGGCAAGGTCCAGGCAGAGAGTCTCTACACCCGGGGAAAAGCGACGAATAGCCGCGTCGCAACACTACCACACCCCCGGGCTGGGGGGAGGGGGACAGGAGATTGAGAAAGTGTTCCTTACTCCTCGGAAAAAGCCTCGGTTCAAGTATAAACATATCGGAGAGACTCCTATATTCCAGTCTCTGTGCGGGGCACTAGGGATAATAGAGGAATGATAAAATAATCAGAGGAATAATAAAAGGTTCATGCCTTCTGAGAGGGAAGTTGGAAAGTTCAGTTGGAAAAAGAAATAATTTCAGTACAGACACAGACAAAGGAAGGGACAAAGAACCAGATTCTAGAACCCAGGCATGGATATACAAAGATGGTGATTGTGAGAGCCACATACAGAGAAATATGTTGAGGTGACCGACAGGTTCTCAGAGATACGGATGTGGAAAGCCATAACAAGAGAAACTAGAAAACGACATTCTGAGACAGCTGCTGAGAAACACAAACCCAAAGAGGCATAAGCAGAGAAGCAAAAAACATCTTTGAGCCTTTGGTACTGTCCTCTATGTCTAACCACCTATTTTAAACCCCAAAGCCTAGATCACACATTTCACATTGGACCTCAACCAGAGATTGTCATTTAAGACCCAGAACACCCTAAAACATCTTTTCACCAGTATCCTAATTATAATTCTGAGCCTACCTTATCTGACTTCTTTATATACTTCTCCCCAAACCAAGGTCTTCAGACCATAACCTTAGTCTACATTTTCAGCCTCATTGAGCTGTGTATTTCCTTTATTTTAAGTATCTCCCTATCTGGGTTCCCACCCAGGAAAACTTCCCTCTGGGCCTCCTAAATGTTGACTTACTACCACACTCATGGTCACTACACCATATCCATGAAAGGATTTAGTACCAGATTCACAATCTTTCAGACAACATGAAGCGCCCCCATCCCTCAGTGATATCACTCTTAATGGAGCCAAATATGGTCCAACCGCAGTGCCGTGTTTGTGTTCTTTCTTTTGTTTTTAATTTTTATTCAAGTGTAGTGTATTTTCAATATTGTGTTAGTTGTGGGTGTACAGCAAAGTGAATCAGTTATATATAAACATATATCCACTCTTTTTTAGATTCTTTTCCCATATAGGCCATTACAGAGTATTGAGTTTCCTGTGCTATACTGTAGTTTCTTTTTGGTTATCTATTTTATACATGATGTTGTTTAGTCACTCGGTCTGACCAACTCTTTTGCGACCCCGTGGACTGGAGCCCACCAGGCTCCTCTGTCGGTGGGATTTCTCAGGCAAGAGTAAGTATTGGAGTAGGTTGCCATTGCCTTCTCCCAGCATCTATGACCCAGGGATTGAACCTGCATCTCCTGCTTGGCCGGTGGATTCTTCACCGTTGAGCCACCAAGGAAGCTATTTTATGTATAGTAGTTTTTATATATTAATCCCAATCTCCCAATTTATCTTCCCACCCCAGCTGTGTTCATCTTTGAATTAACTATTCTCTCTGCCTGGAATGCTCTCCTGATCTTTGCATGACTGTATTTGTTGCTGCTGTTGTTGCTATTGTTTGGTCATTCAGAACTAAACTTCAATGTCACCTCCTCTCCCTCACCTCTCAAGCTGTGAGCCACTTAGCTGCCATTCCATTGTGTTGGAGGATGTCATCAAGAGGACGTAACCTCAGGTTGACCACAGAGCTGGACCCAGGCATTGGGACACTCCATACCCTGCCTCTGTCCCTGGAATATGCTCACTGTTCCTACAGTTAGAGCTGTTTCAAGGACATAGCCTTGAGAGAGTAAGGTGTTGGGACCATCTGGACTGAATACCACCTAACTGAATCCCATGAGCCCCTCTATATAAACTTTTAAGATTCTGGCAGATGGGTGTGGAGATTACTAGTCTTTTGGTCACCCAGAACAAACCTTAGAAGTTCCCTTGCTCATTAAATCTGCCACCTACCAATCTGGAATGGTCTGCCTCTTTCTTCAGTCTCTCCCTGCCCTTCCTGTGCAGGGGCCAGTTTTTTGAATCAACACATTGCATATTTGAATTCTCTGCATAGTAATTACAGGTCCACCATCTTTTTCCAAACTTGGGGCTAGATATGCTTTGGAATTCGAAATTTTTTCAATTCTGAAGACACATACCCTATATTACATAATTCTATATACTGCATATACTCTATACATAACGACCGAGAAAAGTCTGGAGTGTCGCTAATTATTAAACATTAGTAGTTCTAGAGGCAAAAATATGAAAATTTACATTGAATGAATCAAGACTTACAAATAGCCTTATGCTATTTCAGGTCAGGTTTTGTCACCTAATGAGTTTGGGCTCCAAAGTATGAAAAAACAGCCTGATACTTCCCAAAACTTTTGGCACTGTGGAATTGTGCCTTAAGGATTTTAAGTGTTGTCTAACCTGGCCTTGTTTGTGTGAGTGTTTGTGTGTTCTCCATGTGCTGGAAGGTAAACCCCATGGCAGCAGGATCTTGTCCTTTACCTCTTGGCTACCTCATGCTAAGAACACTGCCTGACATGTACTACACACTATCAATATGAATTAAGGAATAAACCAGTCAATCTTGGGAGAATTTTCAGGCCAGCTTCATGATTCTTTCATGAAGAATTATGCTCAGCTCCAAGGACCTTCACCTCCTTTCTACTTTAACCACCTCTGTCTAAACCACACTGTTAACCTTGTCATGTCCTGGAAAGATTCCCCCACATCTACAAACCACCGCCTCTGATTCTGACCATATTCTCTCAGTCATCTCAGGTCTTCTCTCCACCACTTCTTTTATATCCTTGAACCCTGTTGATCTGTGGGCCTTTCTATTTTCTCCAGCCCAGCAGTTTCTTCCTACTTTTCTTCTGGACAGTGTAGACACTCTCTCATTCCTCCTCTCTCTTTACCCATTCCCACCAGTGTCCTCAATCCATTATCCCTTGGCATCCTACTAATTCAACTCCTTGAATTTTCAGCACAGACTCTGATACCAGAGGTCTGGGTTTGAATCTCAGCTTCATCATTTGCTAACTGGATGACCTTGGGAAAGCTACTTGAATGTGCCTCTTTATCCTCTTCCATGAAATGGATAAAATCAAAGTACCTCCTTTGTAAGGTTGTTAGGAATATGGTGCCATTTCTCAGATTTAACCTGGCTGAAACAACCTCAGCTCAGCCCCCACGAGGCGGAGCCCAAGCACAGCAGAAGCCCAACTCAGTGAAAGCTCCCACGGTGGAAGCTGAACTCAAGAAAGCCCAGTGCAGTGGAAGTGACAAGAAGCCCAGTGTGCTGGAAACTGGGACAACAAAAGCAAATTCGGCAGAAATGTCACACAGCTCAGGTTCCAGAAGACCTCTGATTAAGGTAGGAGGTCCTCGCTCCTATGGCTGGAAGGACATATGGCTAACAAAATCTTAATTCCTTTACAGTCTCTCCTTTCTTGTTTCCTCTACA
The DNA here is from genome assembly GCF_016772045.2 of Ovis aries. Classification (NCBI taxonomy): domain Eukaryota; kingdom Metazoa; phylum Chordata; class Mammalia; order Artiodactyla; family Bovidae; genus Ovis; species Ovis aries. Next base: position 51,314,686 of record NC_056080.1, read on the forward strand.
CCCGCACCCCCCCCCAACCCCCACAAACAGGCGAGCAGCAATGGGTGCAACTGAGGGACTCTGGCAAGGGCTCCTCTACTCCCCAGTGTGTCCCAAAGGTTGCACCATCTGCTATGTCCTAGTGGGTGGCCAAGTGGGTGAGGGTTCTTCTGTCCTTAATCTCCTTTGTGCCAAGGATCAGGCCAATGAAAATTGTGGGCACAGGTCGGGTATTTAGCAGATTTTCTGGCAGATTATGAAGGGGATTCCTTGGCACATATTCCCCACTGCTTTTTCCTCCCATCTTCCAGCTCCTCTCTCCATCTGTGCCACTGCTTACAAAGTATTAGGCAGGTCATCATCCTTCCATTCCTGAAAGTTGTACTTGAAACCGTTTACCTAAGATTTGGGACTCAAACCCACGTGGCAGGGACTCTGTGCTATGCTTAGTCACTCAGTCGCATCCAACTGGGACTTGAGCCCAGCTAAAACCCATGGTGCCTGGTTTCAGGACCTAATGAACCTCAGGTTCTTGATGTCTCATTGAAAAAAAAAATCAATGAGAGATACAGCAATAGATAAGAGGTAGATTTGTATGGGTTCAGAGAGAAGCGCTCTACAAGAGTGTGGGCCATCACAGAGGGCAAGTGTGGTGGCCATGAGCTGGGTGATTTCATACGCTAATAAGTGGGTCATTCCAACAATTGGGGGCCTACCCACTCCTGGGTCTCTTGACAGTGCCTTGGAACTGTCCTGTCACCTCTAGGTGTGTCATTTAGCTTGCAAGTTGAGGATCAAGGTTTAGTCATCTTGGATCCATTTTGATTTTAATTGGTTTATGTTATGCCCTTGGGCTATGTCATTCTTTCAAAAGTTGTGCCCTGCCCTCTTCCCTCCTGTTTCATGCTCTTTTCCTGGGCCCACAGTGTTGCCCTACAGTCTTCTGGAGGGACAACCAGAAAATAGCTGGCCCTTGGGAGAGAAATACTGCATAATATCCAATCTCTCTAGATATTCAGGCCTTCATCTTCCATGTTTCCTACAACATGTGCAACAACGTTTCTCAGTGAACCTGTGAGGGCAGGTGACAGGCACACAATGCCTGCTAGAAGTCCGTCTATTGGTGGCATCCCTTCAAGGGCAACTGGGCTTCCAGGGATAATGTTTGCCACCTTGTGAGTTAGCTCTGGAGGCTGTTTGGGCCCAAACTCTTACCATGTTCTCCTAAAGTTACAAACACACCCCTGGATCAAATCTTCACTCCACTTTTATAGAACATCTGGTCTATTGCCTCTTATCAATTTGTTCTTAAGCCACTTAGTAACTGCTACAACCAGGACCCTGCTCCCTTGTAGGCAACATCACTCCACCCCATTTATTATTAAAATACTCTAATGCCCTTAACAGGACCAGATAGCCCACTCCTTTGTCATTACTTCTGTTATTGCCTGAAGTGGGTCTATGACAATGAAATGTTTACCATTGGAAACACCCTAATTGCTCTTTTGGAGGACTAGGGGAGGAAATCAGTGACTTACATTCCCTCAGAGCAATAAGAGGATAGGGCCTGTGGCTGTTTTGCCAGGTTCCCAGTCTCAGGGCACAGGCTTGGATTGCTTTACATCATGATATCTATTCCCATCCTCAGTGGACAAACCAGCAATGAGTTAAGATTACAACCCCTTAATCCTACCCAGCACTGGTCACGCTGGAGACCTTGGGGACACCCAACTCCAGTCCGTGGGTCCCAGGAGGTCGACCTACGTTGACCTGCCTAGGGATCTGGTCCTTGGAAGGTTGTCATACCCCAACCTGCTCGGGGATCCGCCAGTCCAGGGGTCCCAGAAGATCGACATGCCTTAACTTGCCCAGGGACCCAATTCTCGGGAGGCCGACATGCCTCGACCTGCCTGGGGATTCAATCTTCAGGAGGCTGTCATGCCTTGGCCTGCCTGGAGATCTGCACCCTGACCCGGGGACACCCAGCTCTCAGGTTGCAATGGTACTGGGTAGGATAAGCTTCAGAAAGACTCACCCCTGAGGAAGTCCACCCATGGAAATAGAAGGAAGCCTATTAGTTGTGGGACTGTGCCTGGTCTCAGCAATAACTCAGGAGTCCAACAAGAACCCCTTTGCCTTTCTGGAAAGTCTAAAAGAGGCCCTCCAAAAGTTTACCAATCTGGACTTAGATTCTTACGAGGGACAGGTGATTTTACAGGACAAATTCCTGTCCCAATATGCATCAGACATCAGGATAAGGTTACAACAGCTACAGCAGCAGGACCCTGCTGCCTCTTTATATGAGATGGTCCAGACAGCCGCCAATACCTGTCATAACAGAGAACAGGAGAGGGAGGCCAAGGCCCAGGAGAGGGAGAAAAGGAAAGAGACAAGGCATGCCCAGATGCTGGCTGCCCTCCAGGGAAACCCTGTGGCAAACCCTGAGTCCTTGAAGGACAAGGCACGAGGCAAATGCCCAATCTGTAGACAGGCAGGACATTGGGCCAAAGAGTGCCCAAACCATGACAGGTCTCCTAAAACAGCTTGCTACAAATGCCATCAATTGGGACACTGGGCAGCACTCTGCCCTCAGGACCCAAGAGCCTCAAGGTCAAGTGCCAAGCCTTCCCTCATGATGGTTCAACAGGACTGAAGCGGCCCACTCCAGCCAGCCTGCCTGTCACAGGTAACCATTATGGGGCTGGAGCCAAGGGTGCAACTGGATGTGGCAGGTAGGTCCGAGAATTTCTTGGTTGATACAGGGGCTACCTACTCTGTCCTGACCTCCTTCTCCTGAGCCTTCTCCTCCCAAACCTGTACCATTTTGGGTGCTATAGGAAAAGCAATTACAAAAAGATTCACCTGAGCACTTGGCTGTTGGGATGGACAAATATTTTCCCACCAGTTTTTGGTGGTCCCTGAGTATCCTACTCCCTTATTGGGAAGAGATCTTTCCCTGCCTTCAAAATCTTGCAGCTATTGCAGTCCTGATAGAAAATGCTTTAAAACTATCTCTTGGGGGCAAACTAACTATTTTTACCAGCCACCAAGTGAAACAACTCCTGAATGGGAGAGGCCATTTATGGATGTCTGATCAAAGGATCCTCAGATATCAAGTAGTGCTGATGGAAAGTCCAGGCCTGACTATATCACCTTGTGAGGTTCTTAACCCAGCTACCCTCCTGCCTACCCCTTTCACTCTTGCCTAGAAACCTTGGACCACTGGACAAAACCCCGAGAGGGGTTATCAGATCTTCTGACCAATTCTGAGGAAATCTGGTACACTAATGGAAGCAGCTTTGTCTTTGATGGAAAAAGAAGAGCCGGATATGCAGTAGTCTCCAATTTTGAGACCATAGAGGCTAAGCCTCTGTCACCAGTTACTTCAGCCCAATTAGCTGAGCTCATAGCCCTGACTTGAGCTTTAGAGCTGGGAAAAAGAAAAAGAGTAGCCATTTATACTGACTCCAAGCATGCCTTTCTGGTGCTACATGCACATGCTGCTATTTGGAAAGAAAGAGTCCACTTGACCACCCAAGGGTCCCCAATCAAATATGGTGATCAAATCCTTAGGCTCTTGGAGGCAGTCCATTTGCCCACTGAGGTTTCAGTCTACTGAGGTTTCAGTCTCCTATTATAAAGGACACCAAAAAGGAAGCACAGAAGTGGCACAAGGAAACCAAACAGCCGATCAGGCAGCTAAGAGAGCAGGATTACAGAACAATGACCTAATAGGGGTTGCCACCTCAGTTCCACAGATTAATTTGTCAGAAACTCCTTCATATACTGAAGGTGAGACTCTTAAAGCTAAGAGTGAGGGCTTTCAAGAAGATCGTGTTGGGTGGTTCCACAAGGAAGGACTCCTTTTTATGTCTGGGAACCTCCAGTGGAAGTTGGTTAACTCCTTACATGCCACCACTCATTTAGGGGAGAAGGCCCTCCAAGGATTACTAGAAAGGTCCTTCAGAGGAACAGGCCTCCAAATGACTATAAGGTAAGTGGTCTCCTCTTGTCCCACTTGCCAATTAAACAACCCCCAAGGAGCTCAAAGACCCTAGCTGGCCCAGCCTGTCCAATGGCATGGGACCTACCCAGGAGAGGACTGGCAGATGAACTTCACCCAGATGCCAGTTTCTCAAGGGTATAAATACCTATTATTCATGATAGATACATTCACAGGATAGATTAAAGGCTTTCCTACCTGGACTGAGAAGGCTGAGGAGGTGGTAAAAAAAACTGCTTCCTAAAACCATTCCGAGATTTGGTCTGCTCAGATCATTACAAAGTGACAATGGGACATCATTTACTTCTAAGGTCACCCAAGGGGTCTTTAAAGCATTGAACATTACTTATTATCTCCATTGTGCCTGGAGGCCTCAGTCTTCAGGAAAAGTAGAAAGACCCAACCAATTCTTAAAATCAGTGATAAAAAAGATAAACCAGGAGACCACCCTGGGATGGAAGGAGGCTTTACCAATAGCTCTCCTCTGCACCCATGTTGCCCCTAAGGAGCAGGTTGGTCTTAGTTCTTATGAGATGCTATATGGGAGACCTTTTGTTTATGTCAATGACCTCTTCCTAGATCCAGAGGCTCAGACCCTCCAGTCTTATACCATGGCCATTGGGCAATTCCAACAAGATATATGCTTGTGGTGTGTCAACCAGGACCCAAAAGATTCTAAAGAGATACCACTATATGCTCCAGAGATTCAAGTCCTAATTAAAGTCTGGAAAGATGGGGTCCTCAAATGCTCAACTCCAGCCCACGTGGAAGGGCCCCTACCCTGTAGTACTTTCTATACCCCCACAGCAGTCAAGGTACTAGGACATAACTCCTGGATTCACTACTCATGAGTCAAGCCATGGAAGAAAACAGAAGAGGACACTCAATACACGTATGAGCCCCTGGGAGATCTCAGATACCTATTCAGGACTGCAAATGAGTGCCATTCTAATGAACACCCCCAAAATTAAGTTTCTAAGGGTAAGATTTCTCAGGATAGCTCTAAAAAGCCAACACAGCTTGGCAGGGGTTGTACTCCAAAACAGACAGGAGATAGATCTCCTGATCCCTGAACAAAGAGGAACTCAAGCCATCTGGAATGAGATGTGTTGTTTCTGGGTAAATACCACCAGCTAAGTTACAGAAAGTTTCAGAGTCCACAAGAAAAACATTCAGATCCTACAGGATCTCAAAGAATGAGCTGGAGAGTTCTTGGGGTGGCTATAATATCTCTTTGGGGGATCCTTCTCCTGACAGGAGGGAATTTGGAGTTGGCTAATGCCCCTACTAATCCTTGTTATCACCATATTGATGCTGCTTATGATTTCTCCATGTATTATTGATTGTCTAACCCGTTTTATCTCTGCCCAGGTCAACAAGCTACAACATGCAGTGCCAGTTGAACAAAGATATATAAAACTACAGCTGACCATGGAAAATATCACTCACCCTTAGATGGACACCGCTATAAGGACTCTGAGACTTGAGACTAACAAGAGAGGGAGGCCCAATGCCCCTCGCTGTCCCAATTCAGCAGGAAGTAGCCAGAGAGACCTTGATGCCCCATTCCCAAAGAATTGAGCCTCCCATCTCTTGAAGGGGGAATGTTAGGTAGTTAAAATAGGAAAAAGGAGTCCATAATGGCTGTGGCTAAAAGACAAAGAAAGGAAAAAGCCTGTGAAAATAGAACAAAGGAAGTTTGGAGGACTGGAGTGAGAACCTCAGGTGAAACAAACAGCCCTCCTGGCTAGCCCAATTTACATAGGACAGGCTCAAGGGGAGGAGAAAAAACATATAAAAAGAGGAGCCCAAATTGAACTTCTGGCTTCTCTTCTCTTTGTGTCTTTTGGGTTGGCCCACCCTCATGCCTCAAGGATGTATTTTAGTTTGATTGCCAAATAAAACTGAGCTGTAACACTGATCTGTCTATCACTTCAAAGTTTTGCTGTAGCAGGACAGAACTGAGGAAATTACACACCCTCCTGACAGTAACAAATAATATTAGTGTGAAAAGAAGTGAAAGTGTTACTTGCTCTGTCGTTTCCGACTCTGTGACTCCATGGATTGTAACCCATTAGGCTCCCCTGTCTATGGGATTCTCCAGGCAAGAATGCTGGAGTGGGTAACAGTTCCCTTCTCCAGGGGAGATTCACAACCCAGGAGTCGAACCTGGGTCTCCTGCACTGCAGGCAGATTCTTTCCCATCTGAGGCATCAGGGAAATCACAATATTAGTATCAGTATGTCCCCAATACTGCCTGGGAGATATTTATACTAAAATTTATTTGTTGTTTATCTGAAATTCAAATTTCATTACTGAGCATCTTTTATCTCACCTGGTAGCACTACTGTGGGGAGTTATAAAGTCACATGTTGTTGCTGAAAAGTAGTGTTGTACAGGCTGAAGTCAGACAATTATAATGCAGCAACTTATGGAGAGGCCTAGAAGTGAGAGAGAACCAGTCAAAGGGTTTAAAGCAAGGAGGGGGTAACATATTAAAATTTTAGCTTTAGGAAGAGGTTCCTTCTAGCTTCTTGGAGGCTTCTTTTAAGAGAGACAACAGGGACTGAACTGAGATAGAACAGATGTTGGAGGTAATGACTAAGTTTAGTTTAGGATATGTGTTGGAGGTGCCTAAGTGCAGAGGTTAAAGCGTCTGCCTGCAATGCGGGAGACCTAGGTTTGATCCCTGGGTTGGGAAGATTCCCCTGGAGAAGGAAATGGCAACCCACTCCAGTATTCTTGCCTGGAGAATCCCATGGACGGAGGAGCCTGGTGGGCTACAGTCCACGGGGTCGCAAAGAGTCGGACACGACTGAGCAACTTCACTCACTCACTCACTCAAGGAACATCTGGTGTAGAGGGACAGAAAATGATTGGCTGTCTCATTCTGAAATTCAGTGGAAAAAAATGAGCCTAGAGAGTGGAAAGTCCTCAGCAGAGAGGCACTACTGATACCAGGACTTAGATGGGCTCCCCAAAAAGGAACTCAGGGAGAAGGCCAACAAGAAACAGCTAAGCAGGGGGAACCAGGAAAAAGAGGTGTCATGAAAGCTAAGGGGTAGTTTCTAGGAGGGAGAGTTGGTCAGCCATGTCGAGTGCAGTCAGAAAGTTCTGATTACACAAAGGCTGAACAATGGCCATTGATTTGGGCAAAGGTAAAGTCATCATGACCTTAGGCTGGCATCACACAGGCTCATTTAGACATCAGTTCCATTTATACAAATGATAAACACTTGGTTAGCATGCGTCCTCAGCATGCTCTCAGATGTTCGCTACAGTCATTCTCACAACCCACACACTCCTTCAGAATTTAAACCATTCATTTGAATTGTGCCCCAACTCACTCAAATTATAGGCACATGTTCAGTTGCTCTCCCCACTCATCTGCTGGGGTCCTTTGTATTTGTCAATGTCATCTCAGAGTCAGAGCTAGTGCCTTTGCCAGGATAACTTCAGGCACCCACAAGGGTTAAATGGGTTATCCTGTGGTTTTTATCTCCCAGGAGTAAAGAAAAACCTTTGCTCTTCTCTCACCTCCTGGTAGAGCTAACCCTAACCTTAACTCTGGGTAATGCCGGATGTTGCTGGTTCTGGTGTCCCTGACATGCCTCCTGGCTCATCTCTGGCCCTCATGCACCCTAACTGATGAGTATCTATTGTGTGCAAAAGTTGAGTTCACTCTGTTCCCTATTTTCTAATTATCTTGAGACAGAGGTTCAAACAATAAAGAGAGGAGATACTCAATGGCACAATTCCCCAAAGAAGTGGGAGAGGTCGAGACCAAGAGCCCAGTGCGAAGGGCAAGCCCCAGATAAGACTTCTTTTCTCTGAGACCCAAGGAAAGACAGTAGGGGCAGAGACAAGGTTGGAGGTGACAAGAAAGGAAGTGTTCAACTAATGGCTCCATTTACTTTAAACGCAGTAGTTCTTAACCCAGAGTCCAGGGTCCTTTCAGAGTCTCTAGAGAGAATTTAAAGAAGGCAATGGCACCCCTCTCTAGTACTCTTGCCTGGAAAATCCCATGGATGGAGGAGCCTGGTAGGCTGCAGTCCATGGGGTCCCTAGGAGTCGGACACGACTGAGCGACTTCACTTTCACTTTTCACTTTCATGCATTGGAGAAGGAAATGGCAACCCACTCCAGTGTTCTTGCCTGGAGAATCCCAGGGACGGGGGAGCCTGGTGGGCTTCCGTCTCTGGGGTCGCACAGAATTGGACATGATTGAAGCGACGCAGCAGCAGCAGCAGCAGCAGCAGCAGAGAGAATTTAAGGAGCCCATGGATTTGGGGGGGAAGGTTGCATCTTTATTTTCACTATCACTAACAGATATGTAGCATGTCATTATAGGAAATGTGGTTAACACACTACAGTAGTATTAGCAGTACCTGTGGTTTTGTCACCAATAGGAATCAGATTTTCATAGCACATCATAGTTGTTTCAGGTCTCTCAAATTACATCAACTATTTAGAAATTTTGTTAGTCACTAAACCTGTTGATAGAGTTTGATATTTAATATATTAATAAAGACGTACTTATATAACTATGTTACAGATATCTTTCTTATTTTAGTATTTGTATTTCTTTTGTAATCTTTATTTATCTTAGGCATGCATTATTCTGGGAAGGGTTTCTTTAGATTTCACCAGATTGCCAGAAGTGTCCTTGGCATAAAAAAAGGCTAAGAGACACTACTCTGAAGAGTAACAGTAGCTAATATTTACATAGCTCTTCCTAAAGGCCAGGTACAGTTTTAAGTATATTTTTCTTTTCCTTATGTAGTTGTTAACTCATTTATTCCTGTTAGGTAGTTAAAATAGGAAAAAGGAGTCCATAATGGCTGTGGCTAAAAGACAAAGAAAGGAAAAAGCCTGTGAAAATAGAACAAAGGAAGTTTGGAGGACTGGAGTGAGAACCTCAGGTGAAACAAACAGCCCTCCTGGCTAGCCCAGTTTACATAGGACAGGCTCAAGGGGAGGAGAAAAAACATATAAAAAGAGGAGCCCAAATTGAACTTCTGGCTTCTCTTCTCTTTGTGTCTTTTGGGTTGGCCCACCCTCATGCCTCAAGGATGTATTTTAGTTTGATTGCCAAATAAAACTGAGCTATAACACTGATCCGTCCATCGATTCAAATTTTTGCTGTGGTGAGACAGAACTGAGGAAATTATATACTCCCCCAATATCACTAATGAAAAGTATTTGTTATTTAACTGAAATTCATCAGAGTGGGGCTCTCTATTTTTTATTTTCTAAATATGGCAACACTACCACACGGATAACCACCCTGATGTTGAAATATTCCTCCTCAGGCTCCCATGGCTCTCTATGCCCACCTCCGCACCAATACCTATCCTGATCCCTGAGAGTTCAGGGCTGTATTCTGATCTCTGAATCCTTCATTTGCCATTCAGGGCCTAGCAAAGAACACAGTTTGTTGAGTGAATGAATGCATATGTGACATCCCAATAAACCTGCATCATTTGGTGGAATCAATGTCTTGTGATCAGTACACTGCCTCAGTTCCACTTGTATCCACCTTGTCTTCACATGATTGACATATCGACCCAGCAGGCAAGCTGGTAGGAAAGCAGGAAATCGAGCAGGCAGGCACGAAGGCTGAGAACAAGGAGCCAGCTGGCGCCGAAGAAGCTGGGAGTGACAGCCGGCGCCCTCAGGGGGCAGGAGCCTGGGAGGAGGGAGGTAATGCGGGTGGAAGCATGCTTCTCCCTTGGGGCTCCTCATCACCCCTCCTCCAGGAGGTGCAAAGCACTCCCGCCCAGCGCCTGGCCAGAGGCCAACCCAGGGCTGGCCCTCTCGGGGCCTCCCAGCTTTCCAGCCCTGGATCTAGTCTAGTTTCTCCAATGATTTTGGTGGAGAATTCTCCAACAATTCTCCAACAATTTTGGTGGTTTAGTCACCAAGTCTTGTCTGACTCTTGTGACCCCATGGACTGTAGCCCTCCAGGCTCCTCTGTCCATGAGATTTTCCAGACAAGAATACTGGAGTGGGTTGCCATTTCCTTCTCCAGGGGATTTTCCCAACCCAGGAATCGATCCCAGGTCTCCTGCATTGCAGGCAGATTCTTTACCTACTGGGCTATGAGGGGAGCCCTGGCTCTCAAATCCCCTCCATGCCCACCGGGGTTGAGTTGGGAAAGACTCTGAACAGAACAGATGGGTGCGGGAGATGAGTCCGCCCAGGTGAGGCAGAAGTGGCAGTGAAACTCTTGCCAGTGTGACTGGACAACACCCAGAAGTGGGAGGCCCACAGGGCGGGGGTTCCTATTCCAAGTGTGAGGATTTAGAGGCACTGTCTGTGATAAGTCTTGATCATGCACCTACTGAAGGGGTGGCTGTGTGATCTGGGTCGAGTTGTCTTCCTCTTCTGGCCTCAGTTTCCTCCTCAGTGAAGTGGGTCGAATACTCTATCCTAGCGCATCATATCTAGTATAAAAGGTGGTCTGTCAGTAGTAACTGTCATGCGTAGCACTTGTGCCCTCCACCCTAGGCCACTTGCACCATGTGAAACTGTCCCATTGGTGGGGATGTGGGACACAGTGAGGAGACCTTGATCCATCATCACAGGGAACCCAAAGATGGCTCAGGCCCTCGAAGAGACTGGCAAAGGGGCTCAGAAGGAGGGAACCCAAAGAGTTCAGCAAAGGGGGTCAGCAGGGGTCAAGTTCCCCTTTTATTTCTGCCACTCCCAGGTGAGGAAGAAGAGTCGCCTGCTCTGGAACCAAGGACTGGACAGTGATATACAGGCTGCACCCTGCAAGTCAACAGATTAAATATGATTTTTATTAACTCAGTCTTCTTTTTTTTTTTTAGAGGGGTTGCTAGCTAAACGGAAGTATTCACACTAAGATTCCAATACGCGGCTGTCCTATAGTCCTGACCGAGTGTGGGAAGATAAGACTCAGGGAGAAGGAGGGCAGCAGGGGCGCAGAGATGAACGGGTCTGGCTTTGCCAATACCCACCCACTCAGCCCATTTTCCCTTCCGGAGCAGTTCCCGGCATCTGCGCATGCTCCTTCCGCCCCTACCAGGCCCTCCGAGGGGGTCGCCCTGTGCTCTGTGGAGGTGGGGTCCGCGCATGCGCGTCCTGCTCGCTCCGTTCTGCCAGTCGGGTGGGAGTCGGTTGTGGCGCTGGCCGTTGCGATTGAGGGGAAGAGTGCGGCCCGACCCATAGGAAGTGACTGTAAGGGGATGTGGACAAAGCGGCGTGCGACAGCAACAGGTCACAGAGAGAAAGAGGAGGGGTGCGGCCACCCGGGGCAGTTTAGGCAGGCGCAGAGTCCTCGACGGTAGACAAGCGCTTGTGGGTCCTCCTTTCTTCCGGATTGCCGTTTGTGGTGCCCGCGGGAGGTAGAAAACCAGAGAACGGAACGGGGTGGCTGTGTTAGACCCAGAGGAAACCCCTCTCGATCCCCTCCTCACATCTCCAAGGCCTAGAGAGGACTCAATCTTAGGTCCATTGGACCCCATATCATACCCCTGAAGAAAAGCTAAATTTGCACAGTAACCGCGTCAGACCCCACCCTCAGTCTTTCAGTCAGTTCCAAAGGGCTCACCCACACTCCAGGGGACTCTCAGTTGAAAAGGGGGTCTGTGAAGCAGGGTGGGATTACAGCAATTGAAAAAATTGCTCTGGAGCCGTCTCTGGCCTGGGAAAACCGCTGCTTCCACAGATAAGCCGAGCGGAGCAGGCGCGGGGCACAGAAGAGTGACTTCAGACTACAGAACAGGTAGTGTAGACTGAATGAGGTACGAATTGGCCCAATGAAGACGGAATTAGGTGCTAATTGGCCCAATCTGAGACTGGGTTACTAACTGACTTCTGACCCCCAGGCCCCTGTAAGGACAGCGAAGGGGCCTTTGACTGCTCCAGCTACAGGTGTGAAGTCACAGAGGCACTGGGGCTCTTGAAGCTTGATGCTTCTTCTGAATGAAGACGGCCCAATCATATTATGTAACATGTATATGTTACATAAGGTGCTGTTTTGAGTATATTTACTTTGTTAGGCCTCAGGACAACCCTATGAGGTAGGGATTACAATCACCCTCAGTTTACAGATAAGCATGTGAGTGCTTCTCTAGTAAGGAGGAAAGCAGGACTTCACATTCAAGGCAGTCTGGCTCCAGAGTCTGTACTCCTCTAAGAGCACAACCTACAGGCTCTGGGTAAGAGACCAGATAAGGGAGACCCACTAAAAGGTCAAACTTGGAACTTATTTCCTGAGCACCTACTCTCACACTGCTGTGTTTCTCATACACCATTTCAGTCTTCCCAATAATCTTGTGCAGAAGGAATTGCTTGGATACGGAGATAAAGAGATGTTCCATATGCTGCCCCAGATTACACAGATAGTAGTTGAACCAAATTGATGAAGTAACTTGACTCACATAACAAGTTAACCAAGACAAATGATGAGACTAAAATCTAGGCCTCTTATCTCCCAGTCTTGGGGTCTGTATGGTCAAGGACCACTCAAGATGGCTGTTCTCTTGCTCTGTGTACATCCCCTGCTGGACCAGTGCCTGCTTCACCTGTAACCTACTCACGTGACTGACTTTCCCACATACTTGCCCCAGGCCCCAGCTACTGACGAATGTTCTTATCAGTGGGGCAGTGAGGGGCGTGCTCCTCTGCTAGTTTCTCGTAACCAATGAGCCAACCTGACGTCAGTTCCCCCTATAACTGGCAGTCTCCCCTTTCCCAGAGCGAAGACTGCGGCCATGTCCTGCCCGCCATCCACAACACACAGTGAGGTGTCGCTCCAGGACCTTGCTTCAGACATGTAAGATCCCCCATCCATTAAATCACTGATGTCTCTGTCTTGGGCTCTGGGCTCTTTCTTCGGTCTTGAAGCTGGGCATGCACAAGCCTTTTAGGCCTGCGGGGTAGCAGCCCAACAGGGTCGTTTTATTACATACATTTTTAAAAAAACATTTTTATTTTATCTATTTATGGCCGTGCTGGGTCTTTGTTGCTATGCGCTTTCTCTAGTTGTATCAAGCGGGGGCTACTCTCTAGTTGCCATGTGTGGACTTCTCATTGCGGTGGCTCCTCTTGGGGCTTGTGGGCTCTAGAATGCACAGGCTCAGTAGTTGCAGTGCATGGGATTATTTGCCCCATGGCATGTGGAATCTTCTCAGAACAGGGATTGAACCTGTGTGCCCTGCATTGGCAGGCAGATTCTTAACCACAGGATCACCAGGGAAGTCCCCTACTATATGCATTTTAACAAACATTTATTTGTTCATTCAGCAAATGTTTGTTGTGCCAGTCATTCTTGGAGGCACTTAGGATTCAGCAGTGAACAAAATAAACATGGTCCCTTCCCTCTGAGGGAGGGTGAAGGTAGAGAGTGTAAAATATCAACAAAGCTAGACTTTAAAGCTAGACAACAAAGCTAGACAGAGGATGAGATGGTTGGATGGCATCACCGACTCGATAGACATGAGTTTTGAGCAAGCTCCGGAAGTTGGTGATGGACAGGGAAGCTTGGCGTGCTGCAGTCCATGGGGTCGCAAAGAGTTGGACATGACTGAGTGACTGAACTGAACTGAGACTCTAGAGCAGTGAAAACAGATTTTGTTCAGTAAGTACTGACAGTAGGGGAAAAAGCTGGGCTCCATTCCGATTTGTGCAGCGTGTTTTATTTTATTTTATTTTTTTGTGCAGGGTGTTTTAAAGGGAGAATGAGAGAGGGAGAGGAACAAGAAGCAGGGGCTCAAGTAGAGTGAGGGAAGTGAAAAATTTTAAAAAGACAGTTGGTCAGTGTAAGAGCGATTATGTTACTCAAAAACTGGGTTTGCTTCCTGGTGGGTGTCGAGCCAAAAGATATAACCAAGGCAAAGAGTGGGAGAAAGAAGGATTTATTATTACTTGAAGCAAGTAAGGAGAACAGTGGGGATTTTTCCCAAAGCAGTGTCTCCCTGAACAGCAAAATCGGGGAAGTTTTAAGCTGAGGGTACATAAATATTCTATTAGGAGATTGCATGGTGTATATATATCCATGGCAGGGTTGGGGTAGGGGGAGCTTGAGCAGTGGAAAATTCAGCATAGAACTGGGGCAAAGGCTGTCAGAGTCCAAGCTATAGTTGAAGCCATGATGGTCAGCAAAGGTCAACATCATCATCCCTTAGGTTCCAGTTGATCTGGTGGTTGAGTGCTGGAGGTAGGTTTGAATTCTGCAAAACAGCTCCAGAAAGTGCTTCAGGCTAATCTTTACCTTTGAAACAGAACTGAGTCTTTACAGCTGATTCATTATCTTTGCTGTTACTTCTTTTTCCTGACAACAGTTGTTTGTTCTTTTGTTTCCTTAAGATGTGTTCAAGGGCATGTGTTCAAGGGCAATCATTGTGGCCAGGCTTAGCTCACGAAATGGCTTAGGCCTAAAATGGCTTCTCTCTCTCTTTTTAAAATTGAAGTATAGTTGATTTACAATGTTGTGTTAGTTTCTGGTGTACAGCAAAGTTATTCAGTTTTATATTTATATTTATATATATGGCATATTCTTTTCTATTATGATTTACTACAGAATATTGACTATAGCTCTCTGTGCCATACAGTAGGACCTTGTTGTTTATCCATCCTATGTATAATAGGTTGCTTTCGCTAATCCCAAACTCCTAGTCCTTCTTTCCCCTACCTCTCCTCCCGCTTGGCAACCATAAGTCTCTTTTCTAAGTCTGTGAGTCTGTTTCTGTTTCGTAGATAAGCTCATTTGTGTCATATTTTAGATTCCACATATAAGTGATATCATATGGTATTTGTCTTTCTCTTTCTCTCTCTCTTTTTTTTTTTGGGGCATGCCTTGCGGCTTTTGGGATCTTCATTCCCAGACCAAGTAACTGGGCTCCAGCGGTGAAAGTGCTGAGTCCTAACCACTGGTCCAGCAGAGAATTCCCTTCTTTCTCTTTCTTGATATACTTCACTTAATATGATAATCTCTAGGTCCATCCATGTTGATGCAAGTGGCATTATTTCATTCTTTTTTATGACTGAATAATATTACATTGTATACAGTTACTACATCTTTGTCCATTCATCTGTCGATGGACATTTAGATTGCTTCCATGTCTTGGCTATTGTAAATAGTGCTGCTTTCTCTGAATATATGTCTGGGAGTGGAATTACTGGATCTTATGACAACTCTTTTTAGTTTTTAGACTGAAAGCAGATTTATTCAGGGAGATAAATACTCTATTGACAGAGTAGGCCATTTGAGAAGGTTAGAGACCTTTTTAGTTTTTTAAAAAAACTCCATACTATTTTTCATAGTGGCTGCACAAACGTACATTCCCACCAACAGTGTAGAAGAGTTCCCTTTTCTCCACACCCTTTCCAGCATTTGTTATTTGTAGACTTTTTAATAGTGGCCATTCTGACTGGTGTGATAAAATGGCTTCTCTTATGTCAAAAAGCTGTATCTGGTTCTTTTCTTCTGGGGAGGCCCCCTACCCTATTGGCTTACAATTAGGCCAGCTGTGTCTGTTAGCTGGCAATTATTGAAGTTAGGATTATTCTATCCTCTCATAGTTACTGGGAAGGAAATGGAAGCCCTGTCCTTCCTTGATTATATTTCAAAGGACTGGCTCTCAGGACCTTGAGAAAGATGTTTCTGAGTCCTAGGAGATATATGTATATGTATATATGGGCTTCAGTAGTAAAGAACCTGCCTGCCAATGCAGGAGGCATAAGAGACTCAGGTTCTATCCCTGGGTCAGGAAGATTCCCCTGGAGGCGGGCATGGCAACCCACTCCAGTATTCTTGTCTGGAGAATCCCATGGACAGAGGAACTTGGCAGGCTACAGTCCATAGGGTCCCAAAGAGTACATCTCAAAGAGACAGGGGAATTCACAATTGTAAGCCCTTTTTAGTAAATGCCATAAGAGAGATCAGCGGCCTGTCGTCAGATGTTGGCTAGAACATATGGTAGCTTGTTTTGACAACCCTGAACTTTTTCAGACAGGAACTCAAAAGGAGGCTATGTTATTCAGGCACCCAGCCTTAGGCTGTTAGAAAGTGAAATGAAAGTGAAGTTGCTCAGTCATGTCCAACTCTTTGTGACCCCAGGGACTGTAATGTAGCCTACCAGGTTCCACCATCCATGGGATTTTCCAGGCAAGAATACTGGAGTAGGTTGCCATTTCCTTCTCCAGGAGATCTTCCCTTTCCAGGGATTGAACCCAGGTCTCCTGCATTGTAGGCAGACACTTTACCATCTGAGCCACCAGGGAAGGCTGTTAGAAGTCAGGCTAAAATTTGGGCAAGTCCCTTAGTACAGGGTTTGGGTGGGAGGGGTGGTGATGTTTGAATGGAGTGTTCCCTGCAAAGAGATTTCACAGTTCTCTAGGGAGGTGGAATCAACAATAAACTTGTAAATAAGACTTTCAGGGGGTAGTGAGGGTACTGAAGGCCTGGGAGACTTGGAGAAAGGATTGGCTGTATTGGTGAACTGAAAACCCTGATCTGCAAAGGTTTGGGAAGTAAAGAAAGAAGTGGGAGGAGCAAGGCAGGGAGAGCAAGTGAAAAGCCCTGAGGCAGGGCCAGGCTCCTCTCAGCCAGGGTCAGAGTAAAGGCCAGTGTCTTGGGAATGCAGATAACCTGCAGTGAAAGCAGTGCATGAAAGCAGGAGAGGGTGGGACAATTGAAGTCTGAGATCTTGGGGATACTCACAAGCCAAATCACAAGTACTTATTTTATGTGTCAGCAGTACTGCCCTATAAAGTCATGAAAGTTTTCCCTGTACAGAGGACATCTTGTGCTGAGAGGATGAGGATGGAGGATCATTTTTTTAACTGTCTCATTTTATTTATTTTAAAATTTTATTGAAGTGTAGTTGATTTACAATATTGTATTTAGTTCCTGTTGTACAGCAAAGTGACTCAGTTATATATATATATATATAATATATATATGTATATACTTTTCATACTCTTTTCCATTATGGCTTATCACAGGATATTAAATATCATCCTATATAGTAGGACCTTGTTTTTTTATCCATCCTATGTATAATAGTTTGCATCTGCTAATTCCAAACTCCCATTCCTTCCCTCCCCTATCCACCTTTCCCTTGGCAACCACAAATCTGCTCTCTATATCTGTGAGTCTGTTTTTGTTTCATAAATATATTGATTTATATCATATTTTAGATTCCACATATAAATGATATCATATAGTATTTGTCTTTCCCTTCTGACTTACTTTGCTTTGTATGATAATCTCTAGGTCCATCCATGTTGCTGCAAATGGCATGATTTCATTCTTTTTTATGGCTGAGTAATATTCCAGTGTGTGTGTGTATTGTGTATATGTGTGTGTGTGTGTACTGTATTCCATAGTGGCTGTACCAATTTACATTCCTACCAACAGTGTAAGAGGGCTGCCTTTTCACTACACCATTTGTTATTTGTAGACTTTTTAATAATGGCCATTCTAGCTGGTATGAGATGGTACTTTATTGTACTTTTGATTTGCATTTCTCTACTTATTAGTGATGTTGAACATCTTTTCATGTGCCTAAAAAGCAGAGACATTACTGACAAAGGTCCATATAGTCAAAGCTATGGTTTTTCCAGTAGTCATGTATGCATGTGAGAGTTGGACTATAAAGAAAGCTGAGCACTGAAGAACTGATGCTTTTGAACTGAGTGTTGGAGAAGACTCTTGAGAGCCCCTTGGACAGCAAGGAGATCAAACCAGTCAATCCTAAAGGAAATCAGTCCTGAATATTCATTGGAAGGACTGATGCTGAAGCTGAAGCTCCAATACTTTGGCCACCTGACGTGAAGAAGTGACTCATTGAAAAATACCCTGATGCTGGGAAAAATTGAAGGCAGGAGGAGAAGTGGACGACTGAGGATGAGATGGTTGGTTCAATGGACATGAGTTTGAGCAGGCCCCAGGAGTTGGTGATAGACAGTGAAGCCTGGCATGCTGCAGTCCATGGGGTCGCAAAGAGTCGGACACGACTGAGTGGCTTAACTGAACTGAATTGGCCATATGTGTGTCTTATTTGGAGAAATGTCTCTTTAGGTCTTCTGCCCATTTTTCAACTGGGTTATTTGTGTATTTTGGAAATTAAGCCCTTGTCAGTCTCATCATTTGCAAATATTTTCTCCAAGTTCATAGAATGTCTTTTTGTTTTGTTTATGACTTTCTTTGCTGTGCAAAAGCTTATAAGTTTGATTAGGTCTCGTTTGTTTGTTTTTGCTTTTATTTCTATTGCCTTGGGAGACTGACCTAAGGAAACCTTGGTATAATTTATGTCAGAGACTGTTTTGCCTATATTCTCTTCTAGGAGTTTTGTGGTGTCTTGTCTTATATTTAAGTCTTTAAGCCATTTTGAGTTTATTTTTGTGTATAATGTGAAGGTGTATTATAGCTTCATTGATTTACATGTAGCTACCCAACTTCCCAACACCACTTGCTGAAGAGACAGTTTTCTCAGGAAGAGGGATCCTAAAGTCAATCGTTTCTATGTTCACCTAGCTGTGCTGTGGATCTTGGTGCAAGGCTGTGCCAGCCAGGAGAGAGGGGGGCTTTTTCTTTGCTTTTTTGCCTTGCAGAATGTGGGATCTTAGTTCCCCCACCAGGGATTGAACCCTAGCCTCCTGCACCGGAAGCATGGAGTCTTAACCACCAGGGACCACCAGGGAAGTTTCAGGGGCCTTTTTCTAGAATCCACAGGCTAGCCACACTGAACCCAGAAGAGCTGCCTCTGCCCAGGAGGGCACCCGTGTCTGAATCAAATGAAAGTGCTACACGGGTGACTGTAGCTTGTTTGCCAGGCCCGTGTTTTCCAAGTAGCAGATCAGTTCTTAGGTTGTTGTAAAAGCTGAGCAACTGTCTTAAAAAGCATTATAGGGACTTCCTTGGTGGTCCAGTGGCACTCCCATTGCAAGGGGCCCGGATTCCATCCCTGGTCAGGGAACTAGATCCCACATGCCACAGCTAAGAGCTCACATGCCACAACTATAGATCCCGCAGTAAAAAAAAGTAACGAGGATCGAAGATCTGTGTGCTGCGACTAGGACCTGGCACAGTCAAATAAATAAATACATAATTTAAAAAAAAAGAGCACCATGAACTGTGACTTTGTTACCTTATTACAGAGCCCCTAGTGGCTGCACAGTGGAATTGTTCAACCCCTCTGCAAGAAACTGCAGCAGCAACTGAACAAGGGAGAGGATGATAGTTGGGTAGCCACTGACACCTGAGGGTGACTTCATCCAAGTGAAGGAACCCCTATTCCCTCTCCCCCTTCAGGCTCTTCCTGGGTCTCTCCCATTCCTTTTGTTTTCTTCAAGGGAACATACTGAGCATTCATTACTTGGTGGAGTGCATGCAAAAATGTCCTCAGCAACATGTCCAAAATCAGGTAGAGGAAACAGACAAATTAAAAAAAAATTATTGTTATTGATTTATACATCTCTATCTTACAAAAAGGATTTGAAGCAGCTGTCAATTCCAAGATATATCATTTCCTGACACTATACCAGGGCGGGCAAAAAAATTAAGCTAGGACAAGATGATGATAAAAAATCCCTTTGATTTATTTTGCTTTAAAAGCGTGTGTATCTTGGAACTTCCCTGGTGGTCCTGTGGTTAAGAATCCCTCTTGCAGTGCAGGGAACACAGATTCTATCCCTGGTTCGAGAACCAAGATTGCACGTGGCCTGGGACGACTAAGCCCATGTGCCACAAGTACTGAGCCTGCACTCTACAGCCTAAGAGCTGCTACTACTGAAGCCCATGCACCTAGAGCCTGTACTCTGCAACAAGAGAAGCTATTGCAATGAGAAGCCCGCAACTAGAGAGTAGCCCCCGCTCGCTGTAACTAGAGAAAGCCCATGCACAGCAACAAAGAGCCCATGCACTGCAAAGAGGACTTAGTGCAGCCAAAAAAAGTTTATGTCTTTCTCTTGTATAGTTATTTTATCATCTTCTTTTCAAGTGTACAGAAAAGTAGAGAATAATATAAAACTGCTATTTTTATCAAACCCTCACATTTTGTCATAGTGCTGACAAAATGCTTCACATTTTGTCAAACCTTCAAATTTGGTTTTTATTTTATTATTTTTTATTTTGGCCACATTGTGCATGTTGTGCGATCTCAGGTTCCCAACCAGGAATGGAATCCAGACCATTGCAGTGAAAGCACGAATCCTAAACCCTGAACCACCAGGAATCTCCCCAGGTTGTGTGTGTGTGTGTGTGTGTGTATTTGGCTGCATTGGGTCTTCATTGCAGTGCTCCGGCTCTTCGTTGTGGTAGGAGGGCTTTCTCTAGTTGTGGTGCGTGGGCTTAGTTACCTTGTGGCATGTGGGATCTTAGTTCCCCGACCAGGGATTGAACCCATGCCCCCCTGCAGTGAAAGCACAGAGTCCTAACCACTGGATTGCCAGGGAATTCCTGATATGGTCTTGTATTGCATGAGTGGTATTAACACTGTATGACCCTTATGCTGGTTGTGCAGCTCTAGATACTCCCTACATCTCCACAGGCTCTCCAGCACCCAAAGAACTTTCAGTTCAGTTCAGTTCAGTCGCTCAGTCGTGTCCGACTCTTTGCAACCCCATGAATTGCTGTACGCCAGGCCTCCCTGTCCATCACCAACTCCCGGAGTTCACTCAAACTCATGTCCATTGAGTTGGTGATGCCATCCAGCCATCTCATCCTCTGTCGTCCCCTTCTCCTCCTGCCCCCAATCCCTCCCAGCATCAGAGTCTTTTCCAATGAGCCAACTCTTTGCATGAGTTGGCCAAAGTACTGGAGTTTCAGCTTTAACATCATTCCTTCCAAAGAAGGGTCTGTTATTTCCTGTGCTTCTCACACAAGCCTCTTAAGAAGGCAGAAAAAGTGGCATGATCCCCCATTCAACTCAAGAGGAAACAAACATCCAGAATGAAGGGCTAAGACCACAAAGGGTCAGAGACCCAGGCTCAATGCAGGCTTTCCCAGCTCGGTGCTGTTTCCACTACTCAGTTTCCATTCAGGTCATATCAAGGCAATAAATGTGAACGACTGGAGAACAAGCCAGTGGGAGTGAGAGAAGAGGAGCATGGAGACAGGTTATGAAGAAAGGGTAGAGTCCGGAGGAAAAAATAAGAGCAGAGCCAGGGGCGGGATCCGTATGGATTTAAATCTACCAGTGACTGTCAGGCTTGACGGCTCTTTGGGATCACCTGGGTAACTTCAAGAAGCACTGATGTCTGAGGCCCACCCCCAGAGATTCCTAAGTAACCGACCTGCCAGGCCTCCTGAGCAGCAGGATGTTAAAAAGCTCCCCAGCTGAATTTTGAATGTATAGCCTAGGTGAGGACCATTGACTAAGCAGAGCTATTTGTCAGGCAGTGAATTGGTTGAGGGGGCGGTATTCAAAGGCTGGCTTGTTAACCTTAATAAGATCTTAGACCTCAAAGCCTGGCTTATAAATAAGGTATTGAGATCTTAGCCCTAGATCTAAGGGCTATGGACAAAAATGGGCTAAAATGAAAGGTGATAATCCAGTTTCCTCAGTGCTGTTCATACTAACCTCAAACTATTTTGTTCAATTATCAGGGCTTTAACTTGAAGGGGAGACTAGCAATTTTCAGAATGAATACCAAAAAAAAAAAAAAGAGTGAATACCAGTAAACCCCGACAGAGCAATAGAATTTGTCAAATATTCTCTAAGTACTTCCTTTGTGCAGGTTCTGTGCTATAGGGAAGTTAGAGAGATGGAAAAATCACAATCCTTGCCTTCCAGAAGCTCAGACTAACTGGCAACCCAGACAAATATATGACAACACCATGTGCTAAGTGTTAGAAATAAGTCCAAAGTGCGAGGGAATAGAGGGCAGAGAATACCTAACTCTACCTTAGGGGGACTAGCAGAGGGGCTCAGAGTAGGCTTCATAGGAGTGCTGTATGAGCTGGGTCTTGAAGGATGAGTAGTAGTTGGTTAAGGGTATGGTTGAGGCTGGGGGTTTGGAAGAGAATGTGCAGAGGCTCAGGCATAAGTGTGGCTGCAGAAGAACAAGTAGTTTGGAATGATGCAAGCACAGGGACTAAATATCTGTTGGAGAAGAACTTTACCCTGTAGGCAGCAGGGAATCATCAAAGAGGAGTGTGTGGAAAACAGCAAAGTCCTTATGGAGGACAGGGTATCTAAACTAGGTCTTGGAAGATGAGTAGAAATGGATGTGG